>NC_139604.1:14347337-14947337 GCF_964270895.1 Podarcis filfolensis
TCCCCCCTCCCCCCTCAGTCATACCGTATCTTGACGTATCTTCTCATATTTTATTCTTGTCTTGTTATCAGAGATCTCTTCTGTCAGCAGTCTTTACTCCCCTTTTTCCTTGAAGCATGTGCAATTTATCTCGTCCAAATTGTTTCTTTTGAAGATGCTTGCAACTAGCGGCGCGAATCAGGGACGGCGTCCAGGAGTGCTGGAATCCCACAGGAGGGCTTTGTGCCTAGTGCCCCCACCCTCACAAATTCGGGGGTGGTATAGGGCACAGCAGGCAAGGGCCGTCGCCCCCACAATCCTGGAGGGGTTAAGGAGGCTAATTACCCCCATCATAGCCTCCAAATTACCTCGTGTGGGTCGGAGAGATGTTATTGTCAGCCATCTTCCGATGCGCCCCCTAGTGGCCCCCCGATAACATGTGGAATTTGAAGCACTTCACATAATCATCTCAGTGAGCCTTACAGCAGCCCTGTAAGAACATTGGTACCCCCCCCCCCCCGTGAAGACAACTGAAATTGATGGATGTGGCCAGTGTTATAGGAATTCTAAGGTCATATATATATATATATATATATATATATATATATATATATATATATATATAATAAATGTTCATAAATGTACAAGGCAAACACATACATAAGTATATAAACCACATGTCTGAAATGGTACAGGAGAACAATCCTGAAGCCATTTTAACTCTCCCAAATTGACCTCAGATATTTCTCTGCAAGGAGGAAGGAAATGGGAAAAGCTTTCCAATTGTCTTGGGACTGTAGGGGCTCACACCTCCCTGTAAATACAGTCTCGAAAGTTTCTGTTAAGCTGAGCACACTATCAATATGCATAAGAGATTCAGGAATTATTTACCATCTCAAAGGAATGGCCAGGCTACCCAGAAAAGGCAATCAGATAAGGCATTATCAGGTATCCTAGCAGGCAGGAGAGAAGCAACACACTCAAATTTCTGCTGGGGACCACCTCTTTCTGCGATGTATGTATGATGTTTTCAGGGATGGTCTTGAGCTACAGGGTAGGTAATTTCAAAAGTCGATATAAGAGCTTGCACACCAATGTTCTGGGTTCCTCTCCTCCCTCCCTGCATGGAGGAGTTGGGACCCTATTGCAACAGTTTAATAAAGATCATGCTTAGTAGCCGCTTTGCTTCTCAGTATTCTCTGGTTGGCCTCTGTTATTTTCTCCTACCGATAGAAAACCTACATAAGGACTCTATACGGGCTCTTGGATACCCATAAGGGATAAAGGAGAAGTTTTTTCTTATAATACCAGGATGTCAAACCAAGACCAGGGAGGTCTGAGCTGAAATCCCCACTGAGCCATGAAGTTCACTGGGTGACCTGGGTTCATCACTATATCTCAGCCTAACCTACCTCACAGGGTTGATGTCATGAGAAAACGTGAAGGAGGAGAATTTGTATGCCACAATTCTTGGAGGAAGGGTGTAATACAGGGGTAGGCAACCTAAGGCCCGGGGGCCGGATGCGGCCCAATCACCTTCTCAGTCTGGCCCGTGGATGGTCTGGGAATCAGCGTGTTTTTACATGAGTAGAATGTGTCCTTTTATTTAAAATGCATCTCTGGGTTATTTGTGGGGCATAGGAATTCGTTCATTTTTACTTTTCAAAATACAGTCCGGCCCACCACTTGGTCTGAGGGACGGTGGACAGGCCCATGGCTGAAAAAGGTTGCTGACCCCTGGTGTAATAGAAACTCAGCATCAACATCATCCTAGAAGCACCTATTGAGATCACAGCTGTGGTGAGATTTATACCAGGGTCTTCTCAGCTCACATCCTAAAGTTTTTGTCAGTCCATTACACTAACTCACTAGGATGCTAATGAAAGATTACTGCTCTGTCAGTGATGGGTCCCCATTCAGCAAATGAGAACCTCTTCTATCCTTGCAGGGGCCATACATGCTAAGCCTTTTAGCTCTTGTACTTGCTAGAGCTTGAGAAAGTAATTTCACATCCTTTGATGCGACCCCACAGTGCAATAAAAAGGGGCAAGAAAAATAAAGTCTTTTTAAATACATGTTTAAATAACACATTTTAACATTAGCTATTGGGTGTTTTATAAGCATTGGATCATCATTGAAGTTAGAGCAATTCCCTTCTAGGCTCTGCACGGTTCACTGATCAAATATTAAGTACACAAATAACATTGTGTTGAGCTGCCCATTACAAAGAGTGCGTTTGTGGAGAAGCTGCAGAGAAAAGACAGCCTTTGATGTAAACACATCGGCGTGGCTCACATTCGCAGAACCGTGCTCTTTGCTGGGATTAAAAACCAATTCAATCACCTGTAATTTAGAACTGAAGATGGGATAGATTTGGTTCGAGGCGTTACAAATGTCACCATTCAGTTTCAATAAATCTGATGATATAATGCATTGCTGCAAGGTGCGATCCAACCAAGACCAAATGTAATGTTTTACAGCGACTCGCTGTGAAATTTTGCACCCCTGTCTCGGATTCCCTCTGCCTCTTTAACAACGCCACCCCCAATTTAGGGAGAACTTATAACAAATTTTATCATGTTTGACATGATCTAGCCAAAGTCCCGTTGAGATCACATGCTTGCTTCCCTATTCTGCTTCTCTACCTTCGCACCATTCAGTCATTACTTTGCCCATTTTATTCTCTGTTGAATAAGTGTGTCTTCCTGAAAACAAGAATCTAATAATGAGGTGCAATATACGGAATATGGGGAACATGATGTCCTGATGTCTTAAAACAGATACTGGGGAAATGAAATGGGCAAGGAGGGAGGCAGGGGAAGAGCTCGCTATGAACAGAATTGTATTAGGATTTATCAGACCTGTATTTTCTCCCAGAACAGGGAGGTCCTGGTCACAGCAGAAGTGTGAACACAACTGCCCTGGGGCAATTTGAGACTGAAATTGACTCTAGCAATTTGTGCATCATTACTGAGGTAGAAATGATCACTTCTTCACTTGCCTTGCCAAATTCCGCCGAGACGAGGGGGTTTGTGATCCGATTCCTAGTCACCTTGGATTATAGAAGGAGTGTTTGACAGCACTGTCCTGCACAAAAGTAAGTGCCTCTGATTTCAGTGCTGCTTACTGTCAGGTAAGTGGGTACAGGATGACAGTTTCAAACTGCAAATTAGCACGTCCACTTCCACTGGAAAGGAAGCATGGCATTATCTCAGAGCTCCCAGGGCAATAGTTCAGTGCTGGGGAAATGTGATTCTTCCCCTAGAAAGTGCATGTCATCTCAACTGATGCCATGGGCATATTGGCTACTGCCTGTGTGGTAACTCTGGGGATATACTGTTAGGATTCTTGCTCCGTGTTTGCAGTCATGGGATTGTTGTCTATCACATGACGGTGTATGTTTTCATTCCACAGTGTGGGAAGTGACAGAGACAGGATGTTTTGTACTTCTGTGTTCCAGAATGGGGGACTATTGTCCTTTGTTTCTTTCTCTTTGCTGTCTGATGAGAAAGAGGAAGGAGCTAAGTCAGAATGCTCCGAGTGCATTATATGTAAATAAACATAGATTAGCCAAAATGCTGAGCTACTGAGTCTGTTACACGAACCGCCAATACTCTGCAGGATCCCTAAGCAAGCTAATGCCTTTTGGTATCAGTCGCTGTGATGTTCGGGCTGGAGAAAGCTTTTGAAGCTCCTGAATGACCGACAAGGAGGGAGAGAAGATGCCAGTCGGGCATGAGTCTCTACCAGGGTCCTACCCATGAGAAGGACGATCCTATCATATACAACATGCTCTTTTTCACTTCTATGCATCTCATATACTGATATCAAACTCAATTTTCCAGAGCTACAATTCCCAGAGTTCCCTGAGAAGAGGGATTGATTGTTAAACCACTCTGGAAACTGTAGCTTTGTGAGAGGAATAGGAGCCTCCTAACAACTATCAGCACCCTTAACAAACTACAGTTCCCAGAACTCTTTGGGGGAAGCTTTGACTGTTTAAAGTGGTATCATAGTGCTTTAAATGTATTGTGTGAATGTGTTCTATGATGTCTTAGGTAGCTATAACAGGGCTGCCTTCAGATGTCTTCTAAAAGTTGAATAGTTGTTTATTTCTTTGACATCTGATGGGAGGGTGTTCCACAGAGCGGGTGCCACTACCAAGAAGGCCCTCTGTCTGGTTCCCTGTAACCTCACTTCTCCTTGTAGTGGAACCAGTGAGGGAACTGTCAAAAGGCCCTTGGAGTTCAACCTCAGTGTCTGGGCAGAATGATGGGGGTAGAGATGCTCCTTCAGGTATACTGGGCCAAGGCCATTTAGGGCTATAATCAAGACAAAAGGATGTTTCTTTTCAGCAACATAAGCTGCTCGAAAACCCCACAATCTGAACATCTAGGAATTAAAATCTGCCTGAGCACAATGAAAGTGTTTGTCTACTCTTGCCTGTAAAAAGGAAGAGTTGCCCAGAATGTCCATTATCAACTAATCAGAGAGGAAAGTCTGCCAAATGGAATGATCGCCTGTCTTTCTGGTATCTTAGCAAATAATAGTGATGATGCTTGTGGGCACCTGGAGCAAACACCAAGTAATCAACCTCTTCTCTGCATAATTGTTCACCAGAAACAATTTGGGTGAATATGCCCGACACTTTATCAACACTGTTATCAGGCAAATAAATGATTGCCAGCCCCATTCACACAAAAGCGTCAGATAACTGCTGTTGCCATAGAATGTACTCTATGGTTTCCTTGGATTAGTTATTTTTATAAGCCTGTTAATTAAAAGAACAGAGAATAGTAACAAGGAAATGCTAGCAGAAGGAATAATGAGCAGAAAGACAAAGGGAAAGACTCCCCCCCCCCACCGTTGACTGAGAGCTAAGAAAAGAATCTGTATTAAATAAAACTGGCAATTCCATTTCCCAAGACTGACATTTTATTAAGAGGAGAGCAGGGTGGGTCTGGTTCAGATGTTGTTTTGGCTGCTTTCTGTACTCATGGAAACGAGAAATGTAACACGACAGCCTCAAGGTCACACAGATCTCAAGCAGGCCATTTCCCATGACCCAAACTGGAGGTGGCTACAGTTGAGCATCTGGTTCTCGTGTCACAATGCTGACAATTTGTAGATGAACCTTGCGAGGAGACAAAGGTATGATCTGAGCTGGCCCTCGGATTCCCTGAAAGATGGATAGCCCAGGTAAAACCATTGTATCCATTTGTATAGCCAAAGCCAAATTTGATTAAATCTGTAGCACACATTCTGCAGTCAAGGAGAGATGAATGGGGAGTCAAACTTAAGTGCCCCAAATGGAGATTTGCAAGGTTGGAATGGGCAGACATCTCCTCTATGAAACATTTGTTTTGTATCTGCCCTATGGGGCAGAGTATACATGGTGACAGAAGGGGAAAGGCTTAGGTTGTGCTTTAGGAGTGAGCTCAGCTGCTATGTCATATGCTTTCCAGCCACCTAATTTAGCTAGTTCACTAAGATTTCCTAACCCTGTACAGTGGTACCTCGGGTTACAGACACTTCAGGTTACAGACGCCGCTAACCCAGAAATAGTACCTCAGGTTAATAACTTTGCTTCAGGATGAGAACAGAAATCGTGCGGCGGCAGCAGGAGGCCCCATTAGCTAAAGTGGTACCTCAGGTTAAGAACAGTTTCAGGTTAAGAACGGACTTCCAGAATGAATTAAGTTCTTAACCCAAGGTACCACTGTACTAGATTTAGGAAGGGAACTGTGGCAAATGCAGCAATTTAAGTGATTTATGCTCTCA
The DNA here is from genome assembly GCF_964270895.1 of Podarcis filfolensis. Classification (NCBI taxonomy): domain Eukaryota; kingdom Metazoa; phylum Chordata; class Lepidosauria; order Squamata; family Lacertidae; genus Podarcis; species Podarcis filfolensis. The sequence goes on from NC_139604.1 coordinate 14,353,098, forward strand.
ATGTTAAGAAACACGCTCTTGGTTCTACATATGCTGTCAACGTCAAATGCGGAAATATTGTGTGACTCTGTCTGGGAGTCTACAGGGCCAATACACCTCCCCCAATGGCGGCCTGTGTGGGGTCGTGGCACCCAATCCATGTCAGAGTGACTACCCAGCACAAGCTGGACCCCATCAGGTTTCTATCATGTAGCAAGCGGGCTGCCTGATGATGGAGACATGCCCAGTGCTTTAGCCAAACATTTCTTTCCTGTAATCAATAAAATTGTGGCCTAATTCAACCCAGTGTCCATTCTTTAGGCCCTCCCTGCTCCAACTGTGACCTTCATGCACTTGTGATGGCAAAGATGAGGAGCCTGTGAGTTTGACTTGCTATCTGTGCTGAATCTACATCTCTGGCTTTGAGACCCTCCATAGAAACCTAATGGAGAGGATCTGTTGGAAGTGTTGATGCTGTGAACCTTTAGGCTCAGCCAGTATAAATGCGTGTCAGGCTTCGGGGAATTGGCTTCCTCCCCTGTGGCCGTAAACAAGGATCAAACGAAAGGAACATCTTACCAGTTAGAACTTTTAATAATCACAGAGAACAAAGAACACATCTCCTAGAATGGTGGGGCTCCCAATTTAGGATCACTACCCTGTCCATCCCTATGAATCTACGTCACTCCTGCGTCTTGTAACCTGAGTTTGTAACCTCTGTGCTTTCTGTTCTGACACTTTCTGAGCTCTCTGTGACTTTGGAGAAGGGGGGTGAATACTATCCAGAGACTGTGAATCTGCTAACTCTCTCTCTTCTCGGGTTTCTTCTGCTAGCTGTTCCCCTTCCAGTATTTCCCAGCTTCTGAACTACCGTGTATCTCCGTGTATAAGACAATTTTTTCTCTCTTAAAAATAATAAGCAAAAATTGTGGGTTGTCTTATATACGGATAGCAGAGGGGAGACGGGCGATTGGTGGCAGCAGCCAGCATGAGATTGGCAGTGGCGATTGGGCGTGTGATTGGTTGCTGCGGCAAGACCTGCTGACAATTGGCTGTGGCTGAGGCAATTGGACGTTGCTTTAGTGCAATGGCAAGGCGTGCGTGCAATTGACTGTGGTTGCGTCGAGTGGGCAGGTGGGCTGTTGGCGGTGAGGGTGCAGACGATTGGTGGCCGTGGCGATGCGTGTGATTTGTAGTGGCGGGCAGGCTGTAGAGCGATTGGTGGTGGTGACCCCCCGGAAAAAGCTCAACAACTGTGGGAAATCTCACCCCCCCCAAAAAAGCTCAGCAACTTTGGGCACTCCCCCCCATAATTTTTTTTTATAGTTCCAAAAAGTAGGGGTTGTCTTATACATGGGGGCATGTTATACACAGAAAAATATGGTATGCCCTTCTGCAAACCACTGTTCCAAACCTATACTGTCCTCCTGCTCCTGGGAAGACTCCCACTAGTCTTTTTCAGTGAAGTCCTCTTCATCATGGTCCCTGACAATGTGCAAATAAAGCAAGACTGTCACAAAGACATCACAGTCTCCATTGACTTCATTCTAGGCAAGCAAATCAGAGCTATATGCTGGCACCCCTGAAAACTCTCTCTGCTTGGATATTGGGGTGCCCATAATAATATCAGCCCAGAGCATTTGGATATGCACTTGAGTCTCTTGTGAACTTTCCCCACTGACTTCACATGCATCATTTCTACATTGTAGCCTTGTTTTTCATAAAGGATAACTGTAAGGCTTAAAACTGCGACTTGCATGAATATGATGCAATTGCCCTAGTTTTAAATGAAGTTTCAGCGTTCCTATACTTTAAACTGTTCTGTTACACAAAGGCTTTGAAGTGTAACATTTCAATGACTGAACGTCATCCATCTATGGACCTTCTCCTGCCATGCCTTATTGTTTTTTATCTGTATGGTTGTCCTTCAAAAATAGATGAAAACTGATTGTGGTATATTTAAGGCACAGCTGAATTATTACTGTTTTTGTACTGTCATTAAAGACATGTTGTGGCTTGGAAAATGTTATTCAGGCATTGTAGGTGAAGGCTTTGCATGAAAGGCAAAAACAAGTGTGATACATCTTTGAAAATATGCAGAGAAACAATGGACACAATCAAACCAGAATTATGCACCACTGCTTTCTCAGGGCCAATTAAGTACATGTTTAAATCATTTATATTGCAATCAGTGCTCACCATGACATACAGGATTTGTCTTTTGGCATGCTGCACAGCAAACACTGAATTGGCATGCCTTTTTTCCATGACCCTCAGTTCATCGTGTTTGAAGATAAATTCTGTGACTTTGGTGAACTAAGAATGCATAATCACAGCATGTTGAATGGATCAGTTGGTTTGGAAAAGTACCTTGTCATAAATTCAGCCAGGTAATTGTGAGCTGGAACCATAACTAAAATAGCAAAAATTAACTTGAAATCTAAAAGAACGGGGCTTCCTGTTGTTTATTACACAAAAGCTATATTTTCCCCCACTAGGGCTAAAAAGGTAGACTATTTTTGGCCTGAAAGACACATTAAACTGCATTATGCTAACTGAAATGACATTTTAATGGTCCTATGTAATCAAGCAAATCAGATTTTACTGTGACTTCCTTCCTTCCTTCCTTCCTTCCTTCCTTCCTTCCTTCCTTCCTTCCTTCCTTCCAAATATAGCCACAGACCATCCTTAATTTCCCCAAAGATGAGGCCTGGGGCTAAGTTCTCTCTGGAAGCACTGAGACAGATTGAGTAGTTTTGTGCAGGGAAGATGTTTTGTGCAGGACATTCTCTTTGGTAGGTATTGCTTCACATGTTCCAGGACATAGCCTTGATAAAATGCAGTATAAGAGTTTAAGCAGAGACTGCTTGATCAGACCAGTGGCCCATATATTCCAGCATCTTTTTTTCAAGTGGCCATCCAGATGTTTATTTTATTATTCTGTTTATGAAAATACTTTATTTTTTTGTAAACCTGCTTCGAGATTTAATGCTCTATTAATATTAGGGATATTAATGTTGTGCAATTAATAAAGGTGTGTATGGAGCCTCTTTCTTGGGATCCATGATCACTGCAGATGGTGGCAGCAGTCACGAAATTAAAAGACGCCTGCTTCTTGGGAGAAAAGCAATGACAAACCTAGACAGCATCTTAAAAAGCAGAGGCATCACATTGCCAACAAAGGTCCGTATAGTTACAGCTATGGTTTTCCCAGTAGTGATGTATGGAAGTGAGAGCTGGACCATAAAGAAGGCTGATCACTGAAGAATTTTGAATTATGGTGCTGGAGGAGACTCTTGAGAGTCCCATGGACTGCAAGAAGATCAAACCTATCCATTCTGAATGAAATCAGCCCTGAGTGCTCACTGGAAGGACAGATCATGAAGCTGAGGCTCCAATACTTTGGCCACCTCATGAGAAGAGAAGACTCCCTGGAAAAGACCCTGATGTTGGGAAAGATGGAGGGCACAAGGAGAAGGGGACGACAGAGGACGAGATGGTTGGACAGTGTTCTCAAAGCTACCAGCATGAGTTTGACCAAACTGCAGGAGGCAGTGGAAGACAGGAGTGCCTGGCGTGCTCTGATCCATGGAGGCACGAAGAGTCGGACACACCTAAACAACAACAAACAACAACAAATGCAGCCTCTGTAAGAAGAGTGGTCCAAATACCTGCATTTCCAAATCAAGTGTTCCATGGATACATTTGCAACAAGCCATTTATTGTACATCGGCAAGTCGCTTCTTGTACCTTGACCTTTATGTAATTGTCAACCTTGTGAGACATTACCCCGAGATTACACTGATTTTTTTTTTAATCAGGGGGGATGCATAAATCAGTAGTAATTAGCACTTTCACAATGCCTTCCATTGTCAAACTTGGACGAAAAGGAAGGACCTGATTGTACTTAATCATACTTCTCATGCTTCAGCGCAACTGAAATTGGCTTGACTTCACTGGAGCTATTTCTGCCCTGCTATGTATTTCCAACAGATAAGAATATGTCTCACAATGCAGGCAAGTAGATATCCTTATCCTCCGGCACCATAGCAGAAATCTGAAATGGAAAGAGCCACTGGAGTCAGCATGGTGTTAATTAAGTCCAGCCAAGAGATTTTCTGCCTGTCTGAACCCACCTGCCATAATCTTTCCCTTGCCTGCATCACATGAGTCAGGTGAGTTGATCAACAAAAGATTAGGAACGATTCACGGCCATGATGCATTCGCTTCACATTTTCATCGTTTTTGGTCATTGTCGTTAAAAAAACCTAGCAAATAAACATGAGGCTGCTCTTTTTAGAGGTGTGCAGGAGAACACAGCCAACAAAAGTACAGAAAGGTGGGGGGTATGTGTGTGTTAAGGATTCATAGAACCATGGAATCCCAGAGTTCGAGAGTTGGAAGGGATCCCAAAGGTAATCTAGTCCAACTCCCTGCAATGCAGAATTCTTCACCTTAAAGATGAAGCATCAAAAAGCAGTGACTGAATGAGCAGGTATTCAGTAAATCATAGAACTGTAGAGTTGGAAGGTCATCTAGTGCAATCCTCTGCAATGCTGGAATATTTTGCCCAACGTGGGGCTTTAACCCATGACCTTGAGATGAATAGTCTCGTGCTCTACTGACTGACCTAACATACTTTCCGTTTACTGGAGTTTCTTTTTTATATATAAATTTATTTATTTGGTTTGTCAGATTAAAATTTTACAGTCACATATAAAACATACAACATAGAAACATAACTCCGAAGAATCTCCTGGACTTTCCTCCTCCCCTTTGTGGCTCCTGTTGTTAATCATTTCCTCCTGCATCTTTTATAATAATCCAAATCTTTTACATCTCCATTGTGTCCAAAATTCACCATTAAACTGCAAGTGTTATTCTAATCCTACTAATGGTTTTTAAGATAAATTATAAAATTTCCCCATTCCTTATTAATATTGCTGTCTTCCTGATTTCTGATTCTTCTGGTCATTTTAGCCATTTCGGCATAATCCATCATCTTGATCTGCCATTCTTCTCTGGTAGGGACTTTATCTTCTTTCCATTTCTGGACCAATAACATCCGTGCAGCCGTGGTCACATACATAAATAATCTTTTCTGCTCCCTTGGGATTTCAGCACCTAGAATTCCTAAAAGGAAGGCTTCTGGGTTTTTTTTTTAAAGAAAAGGTTATTTTAATCATTTTTTCCCAACTCATTATATATCATTTCCCAAAATTCTTTTACTACCTTACATTTGCACCACATATGATAAAAAGTGCCTTCTTTTTCCTTATGTTTCCATTTACTGGAGCTTTCTGTCCGGCTCCTCTGCCCTAATCTCTCTCTTTCCCTCCTCTCCCTTTCTTCGTCTTCTCACCATTCTCTACTGTGATTGTTCTGGGCAGCCGCAAGTATTTAGGAAGCGGTTATCTGGAAGGCATGGACAAGGACTAGAGTAAACCTCATTGGCAGACAGGTGTAGGTTCCTTTTTATATAACAATCTCTTTTATTCAGGCAAAGCAGAATTGGGACTGAAAATAATTTGAATCCAAAAGCACATATTTTGGAAATCAGCCCTGAGTGCTCACTGGAAGGACAGATCCTGAAGCTGAGGTTCCAACACTTTGGCCACCTCATGAGAAGAGAAGACTCCCTGGAAAAGACCCTGATGTTGGGAAAAATTGAGGGCGCTAGGAGAAAGGGACGACAGAGGACGAGATGGTTGGACAGTGTTCTTGAAGCTACCAACATGAGTTTGAGCAAACTGCAGGAGGCAGTGGAAGACAGGAGTGCCTGGCGTGCTGTGGTCCATGGGGTCATGAAGAGTCAGACACGACTAAACAACAACAAAAATAGAAATTATACATTTTTTTTAAAAGGCATACAATTCAAACTTCTAAGCACACGTACTTTCAGTGGAAACCCTTCCAAACACACACAGCAGAATGCTTAGGGTGGCTGTCAGAAGATTGCTAAATGGAGAGACTCTATGTCTCCGACCTACAGACGTGGGTTCTTCTTTGCACCAGTGTGTGGGTGATCTTGCTGGTGAACCTGCTGGAATGGTTTTCTTTTCTTTCTTTTTTTTTAAAGCACACATTACAACAGAGGCCCCTTGAGCCTCCTACTACAAGGATGATCCCAGGAGCTCAGATTCCTTCAGATGCAGTGCAAAGCTGTACAGGACAGTTAACTTTCCCAATTCCCAGACCTGGAAACCGTCTACTTGATAGCATCTCACCCCCAGTCTTCTAATGACTATCCCCAATGCCTTCACGTGCCTGTTAAACAGCACTGGGGGCAGAATATAGGTTCCCTGCTTTCATTTTATGATGTGCATATCCACTATTTGTTTCTTACTGGTTTTTAAAAGAAAGAAAGAAAAGTTTCAAGGTACAAGACTGAACACACTCCTCAGGGCCATGTCAGATCTTTTAAACAGCATGTTCTTATTTTTTGTTTTCTTCAGAGGGTAAAGAACCCGCTCTACAGCATATTTAGCTCCCCGCCCCTCACTTTCCTTTAGGAATGAGATCGACTAGATTATAAGCCACTTACAATTCGGGCTAGTCAGTTTCATCGCTACATTGAATTCTGTTATGTACTGAGTTGAATAGGATCCAAACTGCAGCAGTCTGATTGGTCCTAGAACAATAGGATCCAAAAGGCAGCAGTCTGATTGGTCCTAGAACAATAGGATTCAGAATGCAGCAGTCTGATTGGTCCTAGAACAATGCAGCAGTATGATTGGTTGGAAGGAACCACCCAATCATGCTCCAGATAGAAGTGAATCCACAACCTGATTGGCTTACAGTAGAATTCCGGAATTAGCCAATCATGTGCAGCCCATTGTGTAAATAATGTATATAAAGCAGATGCTTTGAGGGGACTTTCATTCATTCCTCCTCACCACTATGAGCTGAATAAAGAGCATGAAATCACTTTGCGACTCTGAGTATATTTCACTGGCGACGAAGGTGGAAAGGAATTTGGGGGAAGTAACTGCAGTTAGGAAACAAACCACAATACTTCTATTTCCTTTCTCTCACTCCCCCCCCCCCAAACAGATCAAGCCGTCATTGCTCAATTACCCAAGAAGCACAGGGCAGTCTGCTACCCATATATCATGGCCTGCAAAGTGATTGCCAATGCATGTGGCTTTGAAGTGCCGGACAGGCCGCGAAAACAGAGATTCATCAAGTCCTTGGTGGGTTGCCACACATAACAGGCTGGTGGCTGGATTTTTCTTGATGGGTTGTGCAAATCTGGCGTGTGTGTTATTGTACTGGCTTTCATAAGTGATTGTAAAATGGCAGGGACTCACTATTAGTGGCGCCCCCCCCCCATTTTTTCGAATTGCAGGCATGAGCTAAAGGCAGAGGTCTTCAACCTTTTGGAATCCACGGCTCCCTCGGCCAATTATATTCTTTCTGTGGCTCCCCTGTAGGGAAGCGCGTTCCTAGCCTCAGAAGCTCAGTTGTGTCACCCCTTACCTGCGAGCTGGCAGCCCCTCACCCATTTTCAAACACCCTTCCTTGTGGAATATTCCCTCAGCCCAGCGGCGGAGGAAGGCTCTAGGGCACCTGGGGCGGCGTGCCCAGGGGTGGGGCGAACCGCCCATAGGGGCAGGGCACAGTGCCCATAGAGATGGGACGGGGTGTGTGGCGTCCTGTGCCATCCCTATGGGCACCGCAGCCCACCCCATCCCTATGGACGCCACATGCCCCATGCCATCCTGTGCTGTCTCTATGGGCACCCCATGCCATCCCTTTGGGTGCTGCATGCCACAGAGTGCCCATAGGGATGAGACAGGGCGCACAGTGCCCATACGGGGCAAGACAGGGCATGCGGCACACATAGGGACGGGGTGCGCAGCGGGGCCTCAGCTACCCTACAGCTGGGGGAAGGCAGCAGGTGGACAGCACAGAGCCTGCAGGCACCCAGACGCTGTTAGTTTCTGTTTGCCACTGAGCAGCTGCTTAGAGTCACAAGGCTCTGTTTACATTCCAGAGACAGCCCAGGCTATTGGAAGTCTCAAGGGAGAAGGGAGACGGATGTGACGTACTGGTTTCTCTGTTTCCTTTGTTGTTGTTCAGATGCTCTCTGTCTTTCATAGAGAGAGGATGTATATTTCTTTGCTGTCTGCGTAGTAAGAAATAAAGCATAGCAATGTAGCCATAAATCTCATCACTTCTGCTGCTTTGGAAACTCTGCTGAATGGAAGAACGTGCCTGAGGCCTTATCAAAGGCTCGGGTCATTAATTATTCGTTGGAGCGTGATTCCGAAGGACTCGGCCGGAAGATGAGCTTTATCAGCTTGGCCGAGTAGAGATTCTGACATTTTTGGTTATGGGCCCAGAAGCACGGCAGAAGAACGGAATGCAGCTCTTATCTTCTCTGCGTGTCAAGAAGACAAACGCATGGCTCACACACACTGCAGGCACCACAGTGACAAGTGCCACCTGCCATTTTGTCACCCCCATCAGGGTGACACCCAGGGCGGTCCGCACCCTCTGCACCCCCTTCATACACCTCTGCCTCAGCCTCCTCTCCTCTCCCCTTTCCTTGGGAGTCCTCCAGGCAGCCATTGCCACCGCCTCTGGTCTCTGAGACACCCCCTCTTCTCCAAAGAGTGGTGCCTCTTCATGCTGCCCCCCAGGGGCCTGGGAACAGGATGGCCCCTGCCTTAGTGGCCCAACAGACACTGGCCAAAGGTGAATGTGAGGCCAGCACCTTACCTAGGGAGGCAGCAGCGGGTGCCTCTGGACCTGCATGGCGAAAAGGCTCCCCTTTGGTGCCAGGCACCCAGCTCCCAGGCAGGCATTGCACATAGCAAGCACAAGAAAGGTCAACATGCTGCCTGCCTGCTTGCTCGGCCTTTCACTTGTCTTCCCAACAGCAAGAGCTGGAGACTGGCTGGCTGGGCTCCCTCACCCATTTTCTTGCTCACTCCGAAGCTGCCTCAGCTCCTGGCAAACAGCACCCCCTGGCCAGCCCCAGAGGACCATTCGCCTGGGGAGTTTGTAGCCAGGGCTGCTGCAACAAACAGCCGTGCATGCAGAGGCAGAGAAGCAAGAGCCCCAAAGTGGAAGTTAGAGGAGTTACCAACGATGGAGGAGCGGCAGATGAAGATGATGGATTATGCAGAATTGGCAAAACTGACCTGCAAGGTTCGAAACCAGGACGATTTAAAATTCCAGAGAGACTGGAGCAGATTCATTGATTACATAAATAATAACTGTAGAAGTCTAAAGACACTAGCAGGATTGAAATAAATCCTACGACGTGGACCTTATAATGTAAGATTAAACTGTGAGATATAGATTTGAAAAGGGAAAGCTTGTTGGCAGGGTGGAGGGAAGTCATAAACTCGGCAGAGCGGTAGGGAATGAGAGTTGTAGACGAATGTTTGAAATTACTGTTTATTGTTTAAAGTGAAAATTTAATAAAAAATATATATTTTTTTTTAAAAAAAGAGGCAGAGAAGCGAGAGGGCATCCGAGGAGGGAGGGAAAGAAAGAGGGAAGGAGGACAGTGTTGCCTGCGGCACCCCTGACCATCACTCAAGGCACCCCAGGGTGCCACAGCACATTGGTTGAAAACCACTGGCTAAAGGAATTTGGTCTTCAAATGCAATATCACTATGCGGTCATAAAGGATCTGTAGTGGCTCCCAGTGGGGTATTGCCCCCCCTTGGCCTCCTCACCTGCCAGAGGATAGCACTGCAGGTCAGCTCCCCCCCCCCCACCTCAGTCTCAGCAATGCCTTTGTAGAACTCAATAGAGGGGAGGATGGGGGAATAGTTGGCTCCCCCCTGTCTGGTTTCACTTACTGCTTGGAATCCCTGCCTTCCAGCCAGCCACCCCAGTCCCAATGGGCACCAGCCGCTACTGAATATCAGGCAGCTTTCTATGTTCAACATTGGCTAATGATGCCATAGTGTGTAACATGCAAGGTGATGCAAGACTGTTATGAAGGGTGATATGAAAGCAGATTATTGGCTGCAGTTTTTGGAGGCAGCCATGTGTTTACTATCACATATAATTTGGACCTTGGCCACTATTCAGGCAGTATATATGGGTGATAAGACAATTCTGGACCCAGCATTGTTCCTTGAGGTGACTGGGTGGCTAGGATTGCCTATTTACAGTTGGCTCAGCAGTTATGGGTCCTTTTGGACAGAGATGAGCTCTGGGAACTTCCATATTGCATTGCACTCTACACTGGGATGTCCTTGAAGATAATAATAATAATAATAATAATAATAATAATAATAATAATAATAATAATAAATTTTTATTTATACCCTGCCCTTCCTGGTTTAAAAACCAGGCTCAGGGCGGTTAACAGCAAATATTAAACATTGATTAAAATGTGACTTAAAAACAGCATAAAATACAACATAAATGCAGCATCAATGTCAATAAAATTCTAAAATTCAGCGGTCATTTGGGGGGGGGGACCCCAGTCAGTAAACATCAAATGATCACCAGGGCTAACTGTCCAAGTTGGTCCTACTAGGGCCAGTAAGGAGACCAGGGAAGAGTTTAAATGTGGTTTCTTCATAGAAAGGTTTCTTCATAGAAAAGGAAAAGGGAATAGATAATCTGGCTAATTCAAATCGAAGGTCAGGAGGAATAGCTCTGTCTTACAGACCCTGTGGAAGGAGGTCAAGTCCTGCAGGGCCCTAGTTTTGTGGGACAGAGCATTCCACCAGGTCGGAGCCATCACTGAAAAAGCCCTGGCCCTGGTGGAGGATAGTCTGGCTTCTTTAGGGCCCGGGACTAATGACTGGGAAACTTCAATTGGTCCAGAATGCAGTGCCCAGATTACTGGCTGGGGTTTCATTTAGAACTTGAATAACGCCTGTTCTAAAAGAGCTCCTGCTTAAATTGCATGCTCCTTTTGTGTTCTTCTTTTTTAAAACAACAACAACAAAAGCAGAGACAACTGATGTCCGCTTAGTCCCCAAAGTGTCCATGGTTCCTATGGAAACCTGGTGGATTTAAACTGAAAAAGCATTATTAGGAGAAGACCACAAACCAACACTGTAAAATGGGAATGCGAATGGATATTTTATTTTTGCAATGACCAATGATTAAAACATTTGAGTGGTTTCTGACCAAGTCACACTCAGAGTAGACACACTGAAATAAGTCATGACTAACTCGAGTCCATTGATTTCAGGGGGTCTATTCTGTGTACGGCTTAGATAGTCACCATCCATTGCGGCTAATGACTTGCAAATAATCAGAATTTTTATAGCATTTGAATGGCCTCAGTAAAAAACAACTGTTACCATTGCAGAGAACTGAAAGCCTTCTTCAGGTGTTCATCTGAATGCATGAGGGTTAAGCATGTAAGCCCTGTCTGCAATGTCCCCCAGCATGCCAACATCTCTCTGTCTTTTGCATATTAAGCATGACGTCTAAGGATGTTTCTGTGCACGTTCCCCCTGAATGCACTTAGAAGATTCTATTCACTAAGAATCAGTGTAAGACGGAATAAAGCTTCTAAGTGCCTTTGGTAGAACATGCATAGAAGCAACTTTTGAGACCTTCTTCATCAATGTGTGAGTTGTGGGGGTGACATTGGAGGCAGGTCTTATGTGCTCACAAATCCACCCCTCTCCACTCCTTTAACCCTCACAAGTTCAGGCAAACTCCTGCAGAGGGCTAGAGCAAGGCTGTTCTTTTTCCAAATGATCCTGGTTTTCTTTCCAAGTTGGTTCAAAGATTGCCAGAATAATTTAGAGAGGACTTTTTGTTTTCACAAGCAAAATCCCAGAAAAGCTGTGCAAAACATAATGTAGGTCTCCGCATGACCTCCCAATATATGTTATGGGAACCTCGCTTCTGATGCATCTCCCAACACGCATTATTGGGACAGTTTTGTAGTCATTTCTGAGATGATGCCTTGTGTGTGTGTGCTTTTCAGAATTAATTACACTAGAGAACATTGGGCACAATCCATTGCCATTCAGATCCATGGGAGCGCTGCCATGTATTTCAATAGGATGTAGATGGAACCGACTGAATCTGAGTGGGAGATGTAGCTTCAGATTAGACTGGCAGATCTCCAGGAAGAATCTCCAAACTAGGGATAATGGAAAAGTCAGTACAGACCAGATGGTGACCAGCCACCATCTGGCATTCAGCTGCAATTGGAGGATATGCCTCGTATGAGCAATCAGATGGTAACATTTTTTCTTTTCCAAAGAGTAACCATCACAGGCTGGTTTTAGATAACTAATGAAGATGGACATGGAATATTTTGCTGATGGGCAGAGGAGTGCTTTGATTCTATGGAGAACTGTGGATGGATGCTTGAAGACAGTTCCAGGAGAACCAATCAAGAGTGCCAATCCACGTGATCAAAGAGGAGATATCAGAGATGGCAAAATAGCTTCAGATTCATGTTCTTGCTCCAGCTGAGATGTCTCCTCCTCCCCACACAAGACCATCTCCCACCAATTGTACCATGGAAAGAAACAGGAGAGTGAGAAGGGCAGGCAAAGAGAACACAAGACATTTGTTCCTTCTCTAACTGCTCCTCCTGTCCAGCTTCTGAGCCACTATTCTCTCCATGACCCAAGGTGTACCAACTGCCTTAAAAAAAAGTTAATATTTCTAATTTTCAAATTTATACATTTCATTAATTTTACAATCATTTTAACATTTCAGAATTTGACTTCCTCCCCCCTCTTTCTGCAGTTCCTTAAATTTATTTAAAGATATACTCTTCTGAAACTGCTGGTTATTACAATAATCCTGCCAATGTTTTTATCTGTTTGCAATTTATCTGTAACTATTCAATAAATCATTTCCATTCTTTTATAAAAAGTTGCTTATCTTGATTTCTTATTCTTCCAGTAAGTTTCGCCATTTCTGCACATTCCATAAGTTTTTGTATCCATTCTTCCTTTGCTGGGACTTCTAGGTTTACCAACTGCCTTGACAAGTTTTGATATTATCATTTTGTGATTTTATTAGTGTTTTTTATTCTTTAGTTGGGCAGGATCACTGGGGTAATAATTCACATCTGCCAACCAATGTGCCTCTTTCATTTCAGATAGTACATGGGAAGACAAGTCTAAAAAGCTTGGGACAGAAATTTCCACGGCCGTCTTTCAACTATGGTGGCTCATTGACCAGAAGTAATGTATTTAGCATTATCTCTGGAACCTAAGTTAGCCATGTCTATTAACTTTAATGGACCAGCATTTGATACCATCCTATTCCGGTATTTTTTTCCTGATTCTACTTGTGTCCCATCAATCCGCAAAGAGCTCAGGGTAGTAAACATGGACATTCTCATTTTATTTTCAAAACAAACCTGTGAGGTAGGTGGGGCAGAGAGAAGCCAACTGTTGCAAGGTGTACCCAGTATGCTTGATGGCTTGGTGAGGATCTTAACCCATGTCTCCTGAGTTGAACTACAACACCCTTAACCCCTACACCCCACTAGTGCTGTAAATGGTGGAAAAAATGAAATATAGGCTTCAAATGAAAATAGCTGTGTAGTGTGAACCTACTGGTCTTCCTATAATCAAGCTTTTCTCCAATCCATTAGTCCATTACACCCCTTTTCCTCACACAGGCTCCATAAAAAAGTATTGAGAAGCCTTCGAAGAAGCTATTCTTTCTGATGGCAGTCCATTCTTTGTTGGGAAAAGAACAAAGCAATGCTTGCTCCTTTTCTTTGCAATTCATTTCCAAATCCTTTGTGATATATAAGAAAACATTAATCTACTGGAATTCATTTCTCTTGCCTTAAAAAAAGAACCCCGCAAACCCTCCGAGTGCCCAAAGAACATACAAATTGTAATTAGTTTATATAATCACTTCACCTCCGTAAGTCTGCTTAGGTTTTATTATGCTAATGAAGTCTGGGTGGAAGAGTTACAGACCAGGTTCTCTGGAAAGGAAAGAAGCAGTGATTTGGCCAAACCGCAAAGAAGGGAAGAAATGATTATATTACCTTACTTTGCACAGACAAATGCTGACCGATCACATCCTCTAGGAAATGTAACATGCTTGTTACCATAAAGAATTCTTAAACATGGATCCTGAATATTGGTTGGCCTCAGGAAACAGTTAATTGCCAGCTGCGTCTGACGTCATTCACCCATGGCTAAAAGCAGTGTCTGCCTGTCTGTCCGTCTACATGAGTGTGTGTGTGTGTGTGTATTCACACGTACCATTATCTGACCCCCAGCAAAGTCTTCCGAGATATTTCATTTGCACACATCTCTTTCCCTTTCTCCTTCAGCATCTTCCTGAAGATATAATATGAGGGAACCCAAAATGGCACCTTCCCAAAGTTGTTGGAGCAAAGTGCTCATCATCCCTGACCTTTGGCCATGCTGGTTGGGGATAATGGGAGTTGGAGGTCCAACAATATCTTAAGGGCACCATGTTGGCCACCCTTGATAGATAACAACAAATCTACCTTCAACCCTTGCCCTTCATCGCTGGTTAAAGCTACCCATAGAGGGGGCCTGACTGAGAGGGTTCACGGTGTGGTGAACATATCTCGGCATGAGGGATGGTGTTAGTCACCTTGAAGAAGGTGGTACCACAATCTTACCCCTTTTACACCCAGTAGATCGCTGGAGTCTGTAGGAGAGTTTTTCCTGCAAGTTCCAAAGATCCCAGAAAGTTGGGGCAGAGCTTTAAGTTTGACTCTCCCCATTCCTGTTGCGCTATCCCAGATACCTATTGCTTGCACTTTCCAGAAACAATTGAATACATTTTTGTTCTGACAAGCTTCCCCAAGTAGCTAAATGGGTATTTGGCATGAATGCTTTGTATTGTTTAGGTTGGTTTTAAATGTATCTTCTTCCTTTTTTTTGAGTTTTAAAATGTTTTCTTTTGTTTTGTTTTGCTTTGCTGTTTTATCATACATCGCCTTGAGACATTTGTATAAGGTAAAGGGTTGTGGCGCTCATCTCGCTTTATTGGCCAAGGGAGCCGGCGAACAGCTTCTGGGTCATGTGGCCAGCATGACTAAGCCACTTCTGGCGAACCAGAGCAGCGCACGGAAACGCCGTTTACCTTCCCGCTGGAGCGGTACCTAATTATCTACTTGCACTGGTGTGCTTTCAAACTGCTAGGTTGGCAGGAGCAGGGACCAAGCAACGGGAGCTCACCCTTCATGGGGATTCGAACCGCCGACCTTCCGATTGGCAAGTCCTAGGCTCAGTGGTTTAACCCACAGCACCACCCGCATCCCTTGAGACATTTGTACAGAAGGCTAATAATAAATTGATGGTGATGTGTAAGAACAAGCAATATATTTGAGCATGGCCCACCCCTCATTTGTGTGCAGTTGCATGTAAGGGAGGAGATATACCCATGTTTCAATGAACCACTAGCTCCTCTTCCCTCCCCTCTTCCCCATCATCCTTTGGTAACACACAGCATCACAATGCTGGCTGATACCTGAAATCCCACCTGGCCTGCTCCTCTTCACGATGGGTTTCTTATGACATCAGGCTAAGCACTTTGCAAGTCAATAATTCAAAAATAACTTGATCCTGTTGTTCAGATCAGTTAAAAAAAAAAGGACTGATTTCACTTGTGCAGGATTGAAAACTAAAATCAATTTATTTTCCGAACATTGCTATAGCAACATTGCTTTGTGATAGTGAAGTAGGGGGGGGAAACTATTTTTACTCGTATTATTTCAGTATTCTTTGCCTGATACATCATGGGCTACAAACACCTCAAATGTGCACCTAAAATAAGAATATATTTAGGATGCAGTGCTTACTCCTAGTGGTGCAGCAATAAAACTGCTAGCACATTTGCAAAGCTAAGCATGGTCCAGTATGGTTTCATATTGGATGAGGGGCTGCGTGTTGCGATTCTTGCATTATAGGAGATTGGTCTAGATGGTTCTCGGGAATCTCTTCCATCTCTACAACTCACATTCATCCAGTGCTTTACCAGCTGCACTGGCTCCCGGTGGAGTACAGGGTCAGGTTTAAGGTGCTGGTTTTGACCTTTAAAGCCCTATGCGGCCTAGGGCCCACATACCTACGGGACCGCCTCTCCTGGTATGCCCCGCGGAGGACCTTAAGGTCCATAAATAACAACACTTTGGAGGTCCCGAGTCTCAAGGAGGTTAGATTGGTTTCAACTAGGGCCAGGGCCTTTTCAGTACTGGCCCTGACTTGGTGGAACGCTCTGTCACAAGAGACTAGGGCCCTGCAGGATTTGACATCTTTCCACAGGGCCTGCAAGACAGAGCTGTTCCGCCTGGCCTTTGGTTTAGACTCAGTCTGACCCTTATGTTTCCCTCCCCTTCTGGTTTTGATCTATGGGCTACTATTAAAATGAGGCTGTATTTTAAATTGTATTTTTAACCTGTATTTTAAAATGGTGTCCCCCCCCCCAATTACATTTTTATTGTAATTTTACTGCTGTTACCCGCTCTGAGCCCGGCTCTGGCTGGGGAGGGCAGGGTATAAATAAATTATTATTATTATTATTATTATTATTATTATTATTATTATTATTATTATCTTGAGCCAAGTTGGGCAGAGCTATGTTTGGACTGAGTCAGGTTGAGATAGCCCTAGATTGCCCTGGGACATGAGCAGTCTGTAGTAATCCGAGAATGTCACAAGGGGCAGAGTGCTCTTGCGAGGGGGAACAGGAGACTCACGCAGCCTCTTCAAAGAGCAGCAATGGGCTGTTTGCAGGAGGGCTTTCAAGCAGCCCCACACAATGCTTTTACTGTGCACGCCTGTTAACAGCAGGGAGGGTATGTGTATGCAGCCAAAAGGAACTGGATGGAACCTTCTGATCACTGTTTGGCTGCAGGGAACTGCTCTTCCAGCCCATTTCCTACAGGGAACATGTTGAAGAAGCAGACCGCTGCTCCTCTGCTCACCAGCTGCTGAGGTGAGGATTCAGTTCTGCTGTCTGCAGGGGACCTGCTTCCCCACAGGGAACACACTAGCAAAGCAGCACTGAGTATCCCATAAGTTCAGTCTGCAGTGTATTCAGGAGGGAAGAAAGGAGATGCAATGGCTACTTCTTCCCCTGCCCTCCTCCTGATCCAGTATTTAAACTGTGTGCCTGCCTTGCTTCTACATGCTAGCACCACCACCCTCTCTCAATTTTTGTGCAGCGAGCATGAAGGTCTACAGAGAAATTGGTTAGACAGGACACCAGATGTTGGGGGAAAATCTTTATTGACAGGCAAGGTAAGGGTTGGCATGGCAGCAGGGCCAGGATCAGTCCATCATTCCACTTGCTAGATGGTGGTAGAATGGAATCTGCTGGGTTGGACTGAGCCAAATCTGCTCTATGGGTGTTGGCCAGTGGTGGATCTTGTTGTGGTGCATGCCAAGTTGGCAAGGTCTCTCTGGGCAGCTGCGGTAAGAATTCCATCCAGGCAGAGACCATGATGATGATGATTATAGTAATAATTTATTATTTATACCTCACCCATCTGGCTGGGTTTCCGAAGCCACTCTGGGCGGCTCCCAACAGAATATTAAAAACAGGATAAAACATCAAACATTAAAAACTTCCCTAAACCCAAGTTTGTGGGTGCCATGGCCAATCCCACCCCCAGGCCCCATATCGGGGGGGGGGGGCATTTACTATGTCAATCTTGTCAGGAGTTCAGCCTACACTCGAGTAGGACCCTGGCAGAGACACATGCCCGACTGGCATGTTCTCTCCCTCCTGGTCGGTGGTTCGGGAGCTTCAAATGGAATTGCAAACTAAGCTGATGGCGTACGCCAAAATGGCAAAACTGACCAGAAAGCTCAGGAACCAAGAAGACAAAAACTTCAAAAAAGAACGGGGGGGGGGGGGGTTACAATTTATTTAGGAGACCGCTGTAAGCAGATAAAAATATTACCAGGATTTTAACAACACTTGTAATGTAACAAATACTGTGGATGATGTGGAGAGTTATAACAGACAGATCATGAAATAATATGCAGTTGAGGATGTTGACAATTGGACCCACGGAAGAGATGGTGGGAAGTCGGGGGATTCAGATAAATCTCAATATAGGGTTATGTACTTGTGGTATTGTTATAATCTCTTGTTTTGTAAAATCTAATAAAAAAATTATTCGAAAAATAAATATATATATATTCCTCCTTCCACCTGAAAAAAAAAACAACTTAAAAAGAAGGAACTTTTAATGGTGGTAGTTGGAAAACCAGGTTCTTGTTCTAATAATACACATCTCAGTGTAAGTAAGCTTCACTCACCTAATAAGTGAGTATTAGTAGCTCATCCTTCATTAAATCTTACCCCAGGGCAATCTACAGTATAATTTACAAATATAACATTACACAGCAACAATTGCAATTCCCCCCCCCAAAAAAGCATACAACCAAAAAGAAAAATCATCAAAATTCATCGAAGTAGAACATTCTGCTTTTTGCTAGGTACATGTCATGAACATGCCATACATTGCAGGGAGGCATCAAAATAGATGAACAAGTTCAGAAAATGAAAACCTGTCTGCATATTGATCGGGAGCCAACTCCTTACAAAATGCAGGACTGCACAGAAGCAAGACTTTCTTCTTCTTCTTTTTCTTTTGGAGCAGTTGATAGAACCATCTTTTAAATTTTAAAGTCTCCCCTGTGCCGGGAAGCAAACTTTTGAGAGTGAAAGGTTGGGCAAAGTGAATTCAAACAGAACTGGTGAAAAAAAATTGCATGGTATGGTAGACTGAGCGTGCAGTGCTCCTTTATTCATTGTTGGAATTGGCTTCATACATCAATGAACATTTCTTGGTGTTCTAGACGAATTTGAATACTACCCCTGAGAGCATACCTGTATCTCTGGAAACGGAATGTCACCCAGGAGGGTATTTGTAATTTCTAAATAGGAGCCATAATTGCAGCAGTGTGTTTTGTGCATGAACCAAACTAGGATGGGAGGGAAACATTTACAAGATGTCCCTTATATAGCGAAACATCAACAGCTGAGACAAAAAGAGAATCATTGCATCCTTATTGGTACATAAGATAGCTAATGAGATTAGCCCAGTATACCTGAAGGAGCGTCTCCACCCCCATCGTTCAGCTGAGGTCCAGCTCCAAGGGCCTTCTGGCGGTTCACCTACTGCGAGATGTGAGGTTACAGGGAATCAGGCAGAGGGCCTTCTCGGTAGTGGCGCCTGCCCTGTGGAACGCCCTCCCATCAGATGTCAAGGAAATACACAACTACCTGACTTTTAGAAGACATCTGAAGGCAGCCCTGTTTAGGGAAGTTTTTCATGTTTGAAGTTTTATTCTGTTTTTAGTCCTCTGTTGGGAGCTGGCCAGAGTTGGTGGAGAAACCCAGCCAGATGGGCAGGGTATAAATAATAAAAATGATGATGATGATGATGATGCTTGGAACATTGTGGTTTTTTGCTGGGTTGAATGTGATCTACTATTTAAGCCAAATTCTTTGCTCGCTACGGTATACACATCCCCCCCTCCCCCTGCTTCCCTGGCAACAGATCTTCCTTGAATGACCATGTTGCATTTTGGGTGTGTGCCAAGTTTTTTAAGGATGCATTTTGACTGCAAACAAGATCACCTCTCAGATAAGACAAAAAGCTAAAAGACCCGTTGATGGTTAAGTCCAGTCAAAGGCGACTCTGGGGTTGCGGCGCTCATCTCGCTTTCAGGCCGAGGGAGCTGGCATTTGTCCACAGAAAGCTTTTCTGGTCATGTGGCCAGCATGACTAAACCGCTTCTGGTGCAACGGGACACCGTGACGGAAACCAGAGTGCACGGAAATGCTGTTTATCTTCCTGCCACAGTGGTACCTATTTATCTACTTGCACTGGTGTGCTTTCGAACTGCTAGGTTGGCAGGAGCTGGGACAGAGCAACGGGAGCTCACCCCGTCGCAGGGATTTGAACAGCCGACTTTCAGATTGGCAAGTCCAAGAGGCTCAGGGGTTTAGACCACAGTGCCGCCTGCACCCCTTCAGATAAGACAAACATAGCCCCAATTCCATAACATCTAATTTCACACAAAGTTCTTCTACCCTCCCCACCCTTATTCAGAGGGACATTTTATTTGTTCCCATTTCTTCTCAAATAGCCAGTCAGTGGAGGCTGGTAGAACACAGACCTCAGTAGATGCCTAGGAGATTTACCCACAATCCTATGACATTGTCATCTTCATATGCAAGGCTATATTCATTAGTTACTTCCGTCATCGTTATGACCACATTCTGGTCATAGACACCCCCATCGTTCAGCCCGGAGACTGAGATCCAGCGCCGAGGGCCTTCTGGCGGTTCCCTCATTGCGAGAAGTAAGGTTACAGGGAACCAGGCAGAGGGCCTTCTCAGTAGTGGCGCCCACCCTGTGGAACGCCCTCCCATCAGATGTCAAGGAAATACACAACTATCTGACTTTTAGAAGACACCTGAAGGCAGCCCTGTTTAGGGAAGTTTTTAATGTTTGATGTTTTATTCTGTTTTCAGTCCTCTGTTGGGAGCCGGCCAGAGTGGCTGGGGAAACTCAGCCAGATGGGCCGGGTATAAATAATAAATTATTATATATTATTATTCAGGATAGCAGTCACCCTCCCTCCATTTTTAACAATCTTCAAGAGTTTCTCTTTCCTCCACATCCCAAGAAATGATTTTCTTTTTTCTTTTTTTTCTTTTTAAAACTCTTCTCTGGCCCAGAGACCTCTTCCCACCCAGTGAGTGGGGATTTGAACTCAGTTCCCCAAGGCCCTAGCTCAGAATTATAACCTCTAAACAACACTGGCTCTTGGATGGTGACCTATATGAGCAATTGTTCCTGGGTATGGTGAAGCCAGAAGGCTCTGGTGGAGATCCATAGTGGTCCTGATGTGCCAACCAGTTGTCAGACCTGGGTATATGGTAGTGATGGCCAAACTGGGCCTTCCAGCTGTTTTTGGACTACAACTCCCATCATCCCTAGCTAACGGGACCAGTGGTCAAGGATGATGGGAATTGTAGTCCCAAAACAGCTGGAGGGTTGAGTTTGGCCATCACTGGTATATGGCAAAGGACTAAGCTAACCATCTAGTAGCTGGTTAATCTGAAGTAATATTGAAAATTAAGTTATAGGCATGTCTTTATGAACCAACTGCCTAAGAGATCTGTTTTGGAACATATTGTTTACCACTTTCAAGGGTATGTTTTCCAATTCAGACCTCTGTAGAATCATGCTTTAGTCCAGCCAGTAGTGAGTATATATTCTGGTTAATGACAGAGTCAAACGTATTGGTCAATTCAGAACCTTCTTTTTAAACTAAATTGAAAAATATTACAGGAGGAAGGAATGGCATTTCAAGGAATCGGTGTTGCGTTAAAAAATGAAAAACTCCAAATGAAAAGCAGTTCATTTTCCTCCAGAGCTAATCTTACTGTCTCAATATGAGACAATCAACAGATAAACAATGGAAGGTTTCTCCCCACCCCACCCCCCATCACATTCTGCTTTCAGAAGAGTCCTCAAGAACACAACAATGGAACTGTGGAGTCTTTCTTTGGACTTCTTTTTATTTCATTATTAAAATTTTAAACCTGTTTTAAATTGAAGCACTCTGGCTTCATAACCTGCCAGCCTCACAAAGGAACTTTGACACATTTCCCGTTTTGAAAGCGTAACGGGGATTTACATTTTGCACTTTGCAATTATATCTGTATTAAAATGATTTAGTACCTTGTTGCATGGGAAAAGGCAATTCATAATAACAGCCGTAGAAGCATGCAGAGTTTGGGGCATCAAGAAGGAAATGAAGCAAGGAAGTCAGAAGGGCTCTGAACAAGAGAGGCTTAAGAGAGAATATATATTAGAGAGAGAAAACCCTCCTAGTCCTTACCATAAGTTTATGTAACAAGATATCAGCAGGACTTGAAGCTAATATGCTTGTCTTTCTGTGTACCTAGAAGGAGGAAGGTGGATCTGGAAATGGTGTGCACACTTCTGTCTTTATTTCGTGTGACACACAATGCAAAGTTTCAATTGACCATTTTTCCCCAGTGTCTGGCAGGACTGTATTTTGGGCAAACTTCCTCCTGCTGGTAAGATTTCTTAAGAGAATTCTGGTTTGCAAACCAACATTCCAAACAAAAAAATGAATTTATGAAAGAAAGAAAAATCAAGGGGCAGGAGTGGGAAGGAATCAAACTTGTCATCAGCTGCTAAAGCACACTGGAGAAGCAGCACAGTGTAGTGGTTAGAGTGTCAGACGGAAATGACTGGCAGAATCCGAGACCTGGGAGAAGAGTTGGTGGAAGAAGATTGGAAGAAATTTAAAGACTATTTGCAGAAACACTGTAAAATTAATGAATGTTAAAATGATGTTGGATTGAAAATAAGTGGTATTAGCAACAAAGTTAATAAGAATATGCAAAAATGGATTGATAATGGATGAAAATATAGAGTTATAATATGTTAAGATATAGAGTTAAGATAAAGGAAAGAGGGTAAGGATTTGTTGATTTGATTATGTAAATGGGAACACAAAAAGGGGAGGTGCGAGGAGGTCAAGTAAACAAGCTAATGAGTTTAAAGATACAAAAAATGGATTTGTTTTTAATTTTTTCTTACTTATTCGTTTTTTGCATTTTGTATGTTTATTTTTTCTTTTTTCTTTTTTCTATTTTATGTATTTTTGTATGTTTTATTTTTATTTATCTCTTTATATGTAAAAAAAATAGAGTGTCAGACTAGGACATGGGAGACAAGGGTTCAAATCCACACTCGGGCATGAAGCTCACTGGGTGATCTTGGACCACTGACTCTCAGTATCACCTACCTCACGGGTTTGTTGTGGAGATGAAATAAGGAGGGGAAGATCATGTATACCAGCCTTTCTCAACCTTGGGTCCCCAGATGTTTTTGGCCTACAACTCCCATCATCTCTAGCTAGCAAGGCCAGAGCTCAGGGATGATGGGAGTTGTAGTCCAGCAACATCTGGGGACCTAAGGCTGAGAAACACTGATATACCAACTTGAATCCCTTGAAGAAAAAAGTGGGATATAAATGCAATTAAAAAATAAAATAAAATGTAATTTGAAATGAACCTGGATGATATTTGGCAACATGTACTGTAAGACCACCGTAACTTTGGAAAGTTCATCCACTTGCATGGTCAAGTCCAAATTGCTCACTATACTTCAAGAACATTTTCAGCCTGCAAAAATTTTCAGCTTTACTGACCTCAGTGATGTAATCACAAAAACACATCTGATTGGCTATCTAGCTACATGATATCATCCTGTTTTTAGTGTGATCATTGAGGGCCAAACTGAATGAATCAGTATTCACACAATTAGAAATCACATTAATGGCCCTTAAAAAAAAAAAGCAAATAGTATGTGTTAAAGAAATCAGAGTAGAATTATTATTATTATTATTTTTAAAGAAGTAAAATGAAGCACTTCTCTTTAAAAAAAAAATATCAATGAGTGTGTCAATTTCAGATGCTCGGTAGTCAGTCTCTCTGGCCTCCCATGCTTCAGTTAAAGTCCAGGAAAATATGCCATGGGGAGTTCTTTAAAAAATCAGGAAACAAGGGAAATCTGTATGACTGAAGAGTGCTGGAGAAATGTTTAACAGGAAGAATGAAAGCAAAGTGGGATGCCATCTTTGGCCATCTTGAAACCTTAAAGTAAGTTCAACCTCACACCCAATGGAAGTCTAAAGAAATTTCGAAAAGACTTGCAAACGAGGCAGAAAAAGTATCTCTTGGAGGTGAAGGAAACTTGCCGAAGGACATGTTTTGGCTCTGTTGCCAACAATTGAGCAAAGAGTTAAGTGGCCTTGAGTCCATTGCCATCAAGACCTTGCGCAGTCTCGTATGGAGTTATGGAATGCGCACCTCAACAATCTTGGTCTTCCAAGCTCCAGAGTCTCTGGTCAACAGAGGGAGTACCAAAGTTTTAAAATACACAAATCTTCCTAGAAACTGGCCACCCCCACCCCACCCTGATGATCGACTGTGGCTGCGTTTCTGCTCAAGGCTATGGCAGTAGTTTTGAGTCATATTTTGAGCCTGACTCCAAGGAGGAAAGAATGCCTCAAACATTTTCTTGTACTTTGTGTGACTTGGGAAAGGCAATGCTCACCCTGCCAGCTTGTCAGGTCATTGTCTGCATGAGGGACTTGTGCTGGTGTGATGGAACTCGAAATGCACAACGCCATTAACGATATCATGCAGAACAAATTCTTATTGCTCAAATAATAGAATTAAGTAGTTTGACTTTGGCTGGATTCAGATCAATAGTTATCAACAGGGATTCAAGAATGGACAAGCACCCCCTGCAGTCCCAAATGAAATGGCTCCAAATAAAAACAATCATTTTAAAATAATTCTAGCATGGTCCTAAAGCATCATTTTAATGTCATTGGCAGCACGTCAGGGCCAAGCAGCCTCTTACTGTAGGATCCCACTACTGTAGGATCGGATGCTGCTAAGGATGTCAGAAACTGCAAGAGCGATGTTTCCATGGTGTTTTGTATAATATATTTATTAAAGTTTAGGAATTTATATAAAACAGAATAAACAGAACAATAAAAACAAAAACAGTAACAATACATACAATCCAAAAAAGAAAGAACACACATACAAAACAGGTATAGTTTCCATCCCTTATATTCATAAAACTTACTTTCCCGACCTCCTCATACCTCCCCTTTCTGTATTCCATTCTCTAATTAAGTCAATTCAGCAAATCCTTTCCCTAATTTCTATGTACTTTTTAACCTTTCTTTTCTTAATCACATAATCATTACAGCTTTTAACTCCTTAATTTCTGAATCAACATCGTTCTAGCCTTCAATAATTTTGCAATGTTTCTTAAGATAGTCCTTAAATTTCTTCCAATCTTCTTCCGCCGTCTCTTTTCCCTGGCCTCGGATTCTGCCGGTCATTTCTGCCAGTCCCATATAGTCTATCACTTTCATCTGCCATTCTTCCAAGGTGGGTAGATCTTGTGTCTTCCAATACTTTGCGATGAGTATTCTTGCTGCTGTTGTAGCATACATAAAAAAAGTTCTGTCCTTCTTTGGCACCAACTGGCTGACCATACCCAGGAGAAAGGCCTCTGGTTTCTTCAGGAAGGTATATTTAAATACCTTTTTCATTTCATTATAAATCATTTCCCAGAAAGCCTTAATCCTTGGGCATGTCCACCAAAGGTGAAAGAATGTACCTTCAGTCTCTTTACATTTCCAACACTTATTATCAGGCAAGTGGTAAATTTTTGCAAGCTTGACTGGAGTCATGTACCACCTATAAATCATTTTCATAATATTTTCTTTTAAGGCATTACATGCCGTAAATTTCATACCGGTGGTCCACAACCGTTCCCAGTCCTCAAACATAATGTTATGACCAATATCTTGTGCCCACTTGATCATAGCTGATTTAACTATTTCATCCTGTGTATTCCATTCCAACAGCAAGTTATACATTTTTGACAAATTCTTAGTTTTGGATTCTAATAGTTCTGTCTCCAGTTTTGATTTTTCCACCTGGAAGCCAATTTTCCTGTCTGACTTAAAAACCTCCACTATTTGGTAGTAATGGAGCCAATCTCTCACTTTATCTTTCAACTTCTCATAACTCTGCAATTTCATTACATCCCCTTCTTGTTCCAAAATTTCCCAATATTTCGGCCATTTAGACTCCATATTAAGTTTTTTCACAGCCTTTGCCTCCATTGGGGACAACCACCTGGGAGTTTTGTTCTCCATGGTGTCTGGCAACATATCTCAGCAGCCTGTGGACCGTAGTGGAGGCCTCACCACAAGCTCAACAAGCCACTGGATAGCTTTGCAGAGAAAAGAAAGTTTATCACAGTGAAGGCCTCAAGGTGTGTCAAGGGGCTGTCAATCAAGCCTAGGTCACCCACAGGGCAGGAAAGCACGGGAGGCACAGAATGCTTTTTATGAACCCAAAATAACAACACAGCAGTGTTACTCAGGCTCGATTTATTCAGCTTGAGACACTGCTGAAACTGACCCAACCCTTACCCCCTCTAGCCTCTTATTGTATTGCTCAGCAACATGCAGGACTCTCCTTGAGCAGGGTGTCAGAGGAGGAGGGGAGCCAGAAGGCCTGGAACTGTCCTGCTTCTGGGTAACAAGGGCAACCTCTGACTCCTCGTAATCTGGGGAACTGGATTCGCTTCCCCGCTCCTCCAGCTGCTGGGTGACCTTGGGCTAGTCACACTTCTCTGAAGTCTCTCAGCCCCACTCACCTCACAGAGTGTTTGTTGTGGGGGAGGAAGGGAAAGGAGAATGTTAGCCACTTTGAGACTCCTTCGGGTAGTGATAAAGCGGGGTATCAAATCCAAACTCTTCTTCTTCCCCTCCTCCTCTCTGTCTGAGTCTGCACTCACACTGCAACTCTCGTCCTCTAACCCTGTCCTGGAAGGGCCTCCTTCTCCTTGATCGCTCAATCCCCCTGCTTCTAGCATCTCCCAGCTCATTCCTTCCCCAGACTTCTCTTCAGTGTCCAACCACCACCATCTGGAGTCTACATCGTCATCCTCTGTGTCCTCCCTGGGGGGATCTTGGGCAGGTGACTCCCACCACTCTTCCTCATCCAGCCAGTCCCTGACAAGGTGGTGAGCCAAAACCAGCCCATCTCATGAGAGCCAGTGTGGTGTGAGAGCCAGTGTGGTGTAGTGGTTAAGAGTGGTAGACTCGTAATCTGGTGAACCGGTGTGATGGCCTGGGAATCTGATTCAGAGGCTGAATCTGAGGAATCCCAGCCTGCAGAGGAGTCCCCGCCTCCAGGGCCGGCTGAGCCGGGGCAGGGGCTTGAATCTGAAGGGCCCGCACCTGTGCCGGATCCTCAGAAGCAGACACCAGCTGAATCCGCTCTGGCTCCTGAGGTGATGGAGGACCCATTGCCTGCAGGTGCTCCTCTCCCAGCCCTGTCAGGGGAAGGTGAGGTTGCCTCTGGGTCCAGTAACCCTCCAGCCTCTCCTGAGCTGCAGAGGCTCAGGGCAGAGAGGCGGAGGGAACTAGGTTCTCTCAGGAGGAGTGCTCGCCTTAAGGCCAGGAGAAGCGAGTCACCTGTGGGCCGGTACTGCCCTAGGCCTCAGAGGAGATAAAGGCCAGTCAGCCCAGTCCCAGGTTGCGGGAGCAACATCGCTGAAAACCTGTTCCTGCCAGCACCCTGACCTGCTCTTCCAGAGTTCCTGACCACGCCCGGCTCCTTGCCTTGTACCCCGCTTCGTCCTTGAAGGACAGCCTCCAGACCCTCGACCCAGGACTGGAGTCAGACCACGCCGCACAGTAACCCCCCCCAAACCAGCACAACCGGGTTCGCTTCCCTGCTCCTCCACATGCAGCTGCTGGGTGACCTTGGACCAGTCACACTTCTCTGAAGTCTCTCAGCCCCACTCACCTCACAGAGTGTTTGTTGTGGGGGAGGAAGGGAAAGGAGAATGTTAGCCACTTTGAGACTCCTTTGGGTAGTGATAAAGCGGGGTATCAAATCCAAACTCTTCTTCTTCTTCTTCTCAAGCCAGGTATGAACTCCAAAGGGAATTGGGCATAATTTAGCATGACATTTTCAACTCTCTTCACAAGAAAGGAGATTGCAATCACTTGCTGTACAGGCTGGATCTGTACAACTAGGGCTCAATAAACACTTATTTTTACACCTCCCTGAGATTCTCAAAGACATGTGGCTTCTGGGCCCCACCATCCAAAACCTTCGCTTATTTTCCTATGCTGTTCTAATATCCCTATTAAATATTTAGAAAATGATCAATATACTCCCTTTCCCTTGTTTGCTCCCGTTCTAGTCAGTTCTTTCAACCTCTCTGAAAGTCTCACTAGGGTCTAAGTACAAAGACAAGGATGCATCAAATGGTTTGAGAATGTGAATATATTGTTTATGAATTGAAAGAGCCCTGAGTGATCTGGGTCGACATGAAACCTAACCGAGGGCAAAGGTCTATAAAACAGAAACATAAGCAGGCCAGCCTGCCATTAAAGTGCTGCTTTTTGTTTTAAATCATTTTTCTCTTAAATGTCCATTTTGGTTCTCAAGTTTCTCGGCTTATCTGTAGGGTATCCTGTCCAGAATGGCTCAGCTGTTTTGTAGTGATGTGTGAAACTCCCATTTATTTCACATCTCTTTTCTCCTTCTCATAATATTTAGATAGGGGAGAAGAGGTCTAGATTTTCCTCAGTTGCCCCAAATCCTACATTTTGAAGAATCCTAGAATCCTAGAATAGAATCATAGAGTTGGAAGAGACCACAAGGGCCATCGAGTCCAACGCCCTGCCAAGCAGGAAACACCATCAGAGCACTCCTGACATATGGCTGTCAAGCCTCTGCTTAAAGACCTCCAAAGAAGGAGACTCCACCACACTCCTTGGCAGCAAATTCCACTGTCGAACAGCTCTTACTGTCAGGAAGTTCTTCCTAATGTTTAGGTGGAATCTTCTTTCTTGTAGTTTGGAACCATTGCTCCGTGTCCGCTTCTCTGGAGCAGCAGAAAACAACCTTTCTCCCTCCTCTATGTGACATCCTTTTATATATTTGAACATGGCTATCATATCACCCCTTAACCTCCTCATCTCCAGGCTAAACATGCCCAGCTCCCTTAGCCGTTCCTCATAAGGCATCGTTTCCAGGCCTTTGACCATTTTGGTTGCCCTCCTCTGGACACGTTCCAGTTTGTCAGTGTCCTTCTTGAACTGTGGTGCCCAGAACTGGACACAGTACTCCAGGTGAGGTCTGACCAGAGCAGAACATCCTATGTGCTAGCTTTCCACAACACAGTGTCATCCATATCCTTTGGATTCCCATCACTCCTGACCATTGGCTATGTTTGGGGGGCTGATGGGAATTGTGGTTCAAAACATCATGAGGCCATCACATTGCAGGATGCTGTTATGTGGTTACCCCACGAGAGTGATTTCTGTTGTTGTGCTTGTGTTTTGCCAACATAAATATGGCAGCTTAGGTAAGTATTGACATCAGTGCAGTCTTATGCATTATCTTCAGCGGAGCTAACACTCAACTTATAAGTATGCATAGGACTGAAGCCTTGTTGCGCAATCCCACACATGTTTACCTGAGTAAAGAACATTGAGTTAAGTTGACTTATTCTCAGTTAGGAGTTATTGGGTTGCAACCCTAGTTTCTCAAGGAGCCATCACTGCCTTGGCATTCAATGCTTCCTTGCACACAGGGCCAGATTTAGGTTTTATGAGGCCCTAACCTACTGAAGGTAATGGGGCCCTTTATATGTCCAGCTGTCCTTTGCCAACAACAAAATGTCACTGTTTTTGTTTTGAATATATGCTATATGGTAATTTATGGACCTAATAGGTATCTAAAGCCACTTGCACATAACAAAATATGTATTTTATCAAAGTAATTGTTGAATTGAAATACAATTAAGAAGGAGTATATTAATAGTGAAATACTTTTAAATTTGGGGGGGCACGAGAGTGGGGCCCTAAGCTATAGCTTGTTTAGCGTATACAGTCGTACCTCAAGTTACAAACGCCTCAGGTTACAAACGCCTCAGGTTACAAACTCTGCTAACCTGGAAGAGTTATCTCAAGTTGAGAACTTTGCCCCAGGATGAGAACGGAAATCGTGTGCTGGCGGTGCAGCGGCAGCAAGAGGCCCCATTACTGAAAGCACATCTCCAGTTAAGAACAGATTCAGGTTAAGAACGGACCTCCGGAATGAATTAAGTTTGTAACTAGAGGTACCACTGTATGTAAATCCAGCACTGCTTGCGCACACCCTCCAGTCCTGGGAAGAACTGACCTGTCATTTCCCTCAAGTTTCTTAATGTGTGATATGGTCATTTCTCTGCCCTGGAAGCTGTTCTCTAATTGTGTCTCAACCCCAGAGTGCTTGTTACACATGTTCAACTCTACTGCTCCACTTAGGTGCAAACGAAGTTTCCATGTAAATCAAGACTTTCCCGCTCACATCAGAGAGACCAAATGGGAGTTCCTCCCGGTGTTGTAAATAGTAGGTGTAGGGGGCTGATCTGGATCAGGACCAATTAAAGGCTTAAAGCCACCTACTTCTGATCTCCATACCTGCTCAGCAGGTCCTGCTGTTGGTTTTTTAAAAAATGCAACATCAACTTAAACGATGAAATGAAAATGGTCTCTGTAATGGGAATTGGGGTTGCTTGTGCGTAAATTCCAAAACGGCTCCCAGCTGTTGGGGTAGCTAAACCTTTCCCTGATTTGACAGCCCTTACAAGGCGACTGTCTCAGTCACTGGCAGAATCCGCCAGTGGGCGTTCCCTGAACTTCTTCCAACATAAAAGCTGTTTGACGCCAAGTCTCCGCCTAGCCTTCCTGCACGGAAGTCTCCTGCGCAGAGTGGGCGTGGCCAGCGGAGGTCCTGGGCTCTCCCCGCTGGACCCTGTGGAAGGGTCTTGGAGCCCTCTCTCCGAAGACCTTCCCTCCTCCCCTTCTTTCCTGGTGTCACGCCGATTTCCTTCCCCAAGGGAAGCGTTCTCCCTCTCCCTGCTGGTCCCTTCTCCTGCATCGTTGGAGAGCCCTACCTCCACTCTGGGCTCCGATGTCAGTTCCCTGACAGTCTCTTTGCCCCCTTCGTTTGGCCCTTGCTCTTTGGAAAGCAGGGCTATAAGAGTACATATTTTTGTCTTGGTACCAATTGTATTTTTGCTTCCAGTAGCAAATGTTCTGCTAAATTTATTTTTGCAGTTTGTAAAAGAAGGAAAAAAGAGAATTAGGCACGACCATTGATAAAAGATAATACGCCATAAATCCATTTAGCCATATGCCAAGTCTTGGGTGAATTTTCTTACTTGTTTTTGCTGCATAAAAAAGCTGCCTTTTTGACTCATATGAGCATATTCACATTCCCTTGTAGTGTTACAGGGAAGACGATGAAGAATATAAAAAAAGATTAGAGAAACTAACACGCTGACTTGGGAGCGGAGAGGGGGGGAGGCCTATAAATAAAAACAGATGAATTTGCAATGAAAAAGCATTTGAACGATCACATTTTGTGCCGGTGGTGCAGTGCATCTGTAATTATTAGTGTGCTTTGTGTACATATTTTCCAATTACGACATAAAACCAAAGCAGATGGAGATAAAGTTTATTTTAAAGATTTGTCTTTTTATTTAATCAGATTGTTTTCCAGCTCTGTGCTAAGGGACGCGTCGGCATCTATGTAATAGCTCCAGAGGGGGGGAGAAGCTGATTCTGGGCCTGATCCTGTGTGGTTGGCGGATTGCAGGCATCAGGAAGGCCATGGAACAGGCAGCGCTGTCAGAGTGGGACACGTGAAGGCAGGAATTGATGTCTGAACAGCACACCAATGCTTTCTTTAATGTGTTGGCCCCAGTATGGGTGCGGAGATACATATGGGCTCTGCTTCAGGCAGAAAGAAATATTGAACTGACACAGGATAAGAGCCCCAAATTCTTCATTCTGCTGTCACTCAAGCCATTGCTCAAGACACAGAAGCTCTGCTGGGGCCACTAGCTGGCAACCCTACACCAGATCACCATTACACCAGATCCTATGCTTTTGTGTTAAAGGTAAAAAGGTAAAGGACTGTTCAGTCCCGTCAAAGGTGACTATGGGGTTGCGGTGCTCAGCTCACTTTCAGGTCGAGGGAGCTGGCGTTTGTCCACAGACAACTTTCCGGGTCATGTGGGCAGCATGACTAAACCGCTTTTGGAGCAACGGAACACCGTGACGGAAACCAGAGTGAATGGAAATGCTTTTGTGTTACAGGACTGCTAGCTCAGCTTCAGTACTGAAAACAAATTCCTGGGTAGGTGAGGGTGAATCTCTCAATTTTGGTTCCTTTGTTTCTCATTTTTACAGATACTTTCCAGTTTGCATGTATTAAAAAAACAATAAATCCCTATGAGAATTGTTCAGCATTTTCGTGCGTATTTTTATAAATATAGTACACACTTTTGTATGCAATTAGGCCAAACAGCACATTTTTAGAAGCTATTTCCCTCCTTGTAATGCATTTTTTGTTCATTGTTACCAATTCATATGCATTTGTATTACATTTTCCTCTATTTCTTCCACATGTTCTTTTGGGTTGGAGAACAACACCACAAACTTTGGGAAAGTGTGAATTTTGAATGATTGGGTCATCTAATGTTTTCGGAAGTGTGAATTAGGTAGATTCACTTTCAAATGGGAACTGGACCAAATTTATTCTCCTTCCACATTCCTGGGACAACAAACTCTTAATTTTGAGAGTTTGTTGTTATACGTATGGTTGGTGGATCTTGGAATTTTAATAAACCAAAAAACAACTTTTCTCCCTCCTGCTCTGACCCCTTTAGACTACTGCTTCAGTACCTTGGTTGATAAAGCAGAGCTGCGCTAGCTATCATTATGTTGTAATTTGTTGAGCAGGTGAGCTATAAGCAGAAAAAATAATGAGTGGCCTGAGAAGCCTGTTCTCAGATCTCCAAGAATGCTTCTATATTTAGCTCAAGGACCAGGTAGCTTTGCCAACTTTTTCAAAAAATAGAACTAATTGCATGTGGATGATTTGCTAGTTGCCAGGAAATATGTTGGCTACATCTGCTACATCGTCACAGTAGAGATGCTACAAAGAAAGAGAGGAGAAGGACTTGAGGTCTTGAGGAGACACTCTCCCAAGGCAAGATGCTAGGTGCTGACACCAAGATTCCAAATGAGATCACTTCACTGAAAAGTGAAATGGGGTTGTATCTCTCCATTGAGCTTAATGAGCCCACCTTCTGCATTGTGCTTCAAGGCTCACTTCCTTGAATTCACCTATTCATCACCTCCCCAAAACAGAGATGGTTCCTAAGGCAGAAAACCCAGATGGTGTTCCTACTGGAAATCTAACAGCAAATTAATTAATAACCATTCACTAACTGTTAATGATGCCCCTCAAATGATTGAGTCTGTGTAGGCAATCTATCCGGAAGATATTTGTATTTTGAGCAGTTACTGATCTAACTCAGCTGCCCTCTTCCTGCCCCCTGTTTCTTCCTTTTCCCTATCTTTTGTTAAGCTCTTTGATGCCCTAATCCAAGGATGTCCAACCGGTCGACCACGACTGAGAGGTCGATTCCCAGGTGATTGCGGTCGATCACAGGCAATCGCTTGCTCATTTCCATTTGCCGGGGAAGAAGAGCTGTAGAATGAATGTATCCAGCCCTGCCCCCTTGCTGTGTCCTTCATTTGCACAGGATCACTAAAACGTAAGATTGAGTTAGCACTGCCTGGCAAATTACCTAACCCCCCCCCCTAAAAAAAGCTCAACAACCTTGACCTGGCTCCCTAAGAAAAGCTCAACACTGCCTTTTTTTTTTTCCTGGGAGTAGATTACAGTCTCTTGGGAATTAGACATCCCTGCCCTAATCTATGGAAGGAAGTGATAGTGCTGGGTACCTTCACCTTCTTTGATGTTAGATATTGTTTGGAGAATGTGAGGCACTGGGAGAGGTGACTAATGGATGATCTGCACATAGCTAGTCCGGCAAGCCACACAGGCTAACAGGCTAGTTGTCTATAAATCAGATGGTGTTGGGCATAGTTTTTTTAGAAGCTTGTGCATGGACTGATCGATCGTAGGGCCATGAAAACCTGAGGCTAGCTGGGAGAGTCACTTTGCCACTTCTTGAAGGCTTCCAAGTGGCAGACTGAGGTGCTTGCTTGGTATGTATGTACCGTATATATTGCTTGCTGTTTGGAATAAAATCTTTAATCTTCTCACTCACTTGTGTTTGCACTGCCTCTGAATTTCATTTAAAAGAACCACCTTGCATTTGGCAAGACAGGGTCTCCTTACCCTACCTTACCCTTACCTGACCATGGTATGAGGAAAAAACACAAAGCCTAGTACACCAGTCTAGTGTGGAGTCCTCTTTCCCTTCTAAAACAGGAAGGAGTAAATAGCTACTTGCTGGAACCCACCCTTTCTCAGCCCAACCCATTTCCTCTTCCACTACTTTCTGCCCACTGAAATTTCCTCTTCTACAGGACTATTGAAGGTGCAAGATCACCTCAAGATGCCCTATGCAAAATCCTCTGAATGCCATCATGGAGATGAACAGGGAGAGATGTACAGCAGCAAGAAAAACAAGGAGATCCTCCATCCATTGTGTGCTCTTCTCTCTCATTTCCTCTGGCAAAGAAAGGCCAAGGAACAGTATTGAAAACTTCAAGAGAAGAGGTTTAATTATTTCTTTTAAAATCTGGCAGTCAAGGATCAAACAAAGAGGGAGAAAATATATATACATCTCACCCATCCTATTAAGAAAACAGTTGCAACAAATGTTAGGTTATAAGAGACCCTGGAAGTGGACATTTTCATGTTTGAACTAGGCCTCGATCTCCCATGTTTGAAAATAGCTTCAAAAGTTGCGGATATGTTCATAACATAAAATAGTTCAAATTGAATAAATCATACAAAATAACCATGCATGCAAATTGGAATATGACACCTCCAGAGCTCAGCATTTGTAACCTTGTTTGTTATATGCAGTGCAATTTGATGTGCATATTCTCAAGTGTCATGGGAGTGGTCCAGAGAAATTTCAGTCTTGATTTCATCCATCCTATAGGCAGACATTCATTTTATTTGTCATTCTGATTGTGCTGAAAGGTTGGGTTAAGATTAGGAATCTATAATTTAGTACATCCCCAGCTACCCTGGGCACAGTCTATTCTCAATTTGGTTGACAGCCAATAAAGCTTTTTTCTTATTCTCCTTGGCTCTGTTTTCTCCCCCCACACACCTTTTTTGGGCCTTATTCTGATGCCTACAATATGCATAAATAATTTCTTCATTATTTCGGAATGATTCCCAACATCTATTTACAGGATCATCAATCATGCTATTGAATAACAATAGGCTTATAACGTTTCCTTGTGGAGTGCCTTTTGCCAGCACAAATTCATTAAAAACACTTGCTTCTCTTCTCACTTTACAGCAGAGATATCAAACCATTTGGCAATTAGGAGCCACTTAAGAGATCTAAGTAAGCATAAAGTGCCACCGGCTGCTAAAGGTACATAAATATGATGGGATTCGGGGATGGAGGCTGAAAGTGTTTGCGCTAGCAAGCTACTCTGTGTGTGTGTTCTCTTTATGATTTCATTAATATAAGGCCTTCAGTGCTATGCATGAAATCGGAAAACTGTGCTGGACCAAGAAGCAAGGAAGGCATCGCAAGCAAAGTGAGACTCTCTCTGCCAGCAAATAAAATGGACAGAATTTGAAGCAGCCCAAATGAATCATATTCCATTCTATTTCATTTCACTTTTAATTTGTATACCGCCTTTCTATATTACTATACACATGGCTGTTCACAAGCAGAAGAAACAACAAAATAGCCAAGATCACACACCTAATAACAATCTGACCCAATCCAAAAAAGTCATAATAGAAACATGTTGTTGTTGTTTAGTCATTTAGTCGTGTCCAGCTCTTCATGACCCCAGGGATCAGAGCATGCCAGGCACTCCTGTCTTCCACTGCCTCCCGCAGTTTGGTCAAACTCATGCTGGTAGCTTTGAGAACACGGCCCAACCATCTCGTCCTCTGTCATCCCCTTCTCCTTGTGCCCTCCAACTTTCCCAACATCGGGATCTTTTCCAGGGAGTCTTCTCTTCTCATGAGGTGGCCAAATTATTGGAGCCTCAGCTTCACGATCTGTCCTTCCAGTGAGCACTCAGGGCTGATTTCCTTCAGAATGGATAGGTTTGATCTTCTTGCAGTCCATGGGACTCTCAAGAGTCTCATCCAGCACCATAATTCAAAAACATCAATTCTTTGGCAATCAGCCTTTGTATGGTACAGCTCTCACTTCCATACATCACTACTGGGAAAACCATAGCTTTAACTATATGGACCTTTATATAGAATAGAAACATTAAATAGAAACATAGATTTAAAATAAATGACTTCTATCAAATGAAGCAATATTCAATCCATTACAATGTAACAGTAAACAGTAAAATTAAACACCAGCAAATAATAATTAAACAGTTTACACTTAACAATTACAATCAAGAATGACTAAAGTATAATCAATAAAAATAACAGCCAGTCGCAATGCATAAAATATCACAAAACCATGTGAAAGGATCAAATTGAGAAACAAGGACACAAAACTTTTTTTAAAAAAAATATCTCTGAACTTCTCATTTCCCAGCTGCTCCTGCTGTTTTCAAAGTCATGGTCTAGGAAACGTTCCTAGAGATGGACGGTGGGGCAAGGGAGATGGAAAAAGTCATTCCATGAAGAAGAAGAAGAAGAAGAAGAAGAAGAAGAAGAAGAAGAAGAAGAAGAAGGAGAAAAAGAAGAAGAGTTTGGATTTGATATCCCGCCTTTCACTCCCCTTCAGGAGTCTCAAAGCGGCTAACATTCTCCTTTCCCTTCCTCCCCCACAACAAACACTCTGT
The DNA here is from genome assembly GCF_964270895.1 of Podarcis filfolensis. Classification (NCBI taxonomy): domain Eukaryota; kingdom Metazoa; phylum Chordata; class Lepidosauria; order Squamata; family Lacertidae; genus Podarcis; species Podarcis filfolensis. The sequence goes on from NC_139604.1 coordinate 14,389,481, forward strand.
GATGTGAGTGGGGCTGAGAGACTTCAAAGAAGTGTGACTAGCCCAAGGTCACCCAGCAGCTGCATGTGGAGGAGCGGAGACGCGATCCCGGTTCCCCAGATTACAAGACTACCGCTCTTAACCACTACACCAAACAACGTGCTGGTTTAAGGACAGATTTAATTCTATTCCATATTGGATCAAGCTCCATAAAGTTGGGGAATTGATAGCTGGCTGGTATCTTAATGCATGTGACCTGCAATCAGCAATTATGATGAACAATGTCACCAGTTACTCTTGCCTGAAACTACCTTGTACACTTTCTTTAATGTTTCGGTCCTAAATTCATATGGACTAGCTGGGGCCCCAAATATTCCGGTGTTGTCTTTGTCCTGTATTGCCTAAGGAAGCAACTGAGATTTATTGTGTTGCTAGAGGAATCCTCCGGAGAGATTACCCAGGCCTGTTTATTGCTTACAACAGTAGCTGCCAGGATGCTCATAAACCTCTAGGAAAGTTCTGCTTTCTCTCTGAATGTGTGAGGCTTTTTGCAGCTGATTTCCAGCTGGGAAGCTCCTCCAAGAATGACAGTGCAATGTTGCGTTTCCATTCCTGTAAGAGCTGCCTGGCCAGAAGCTGGCCTCAAAGAACCTCATGCTGCTACAAGTCAGTGTAGAGTTTACCTTAAATGCTCTGGGGCAAAAGATGACCTTCTTCCATCTCAGCCCAGCCACCTTGTTAATCTCAAACACAAAATGCAATACAGTGTTACTTTGGGTTACATACACTTCAGGTTACATACGCTTCAGGTTACAGACTCTGCTAACCCAGAAATAGTACCTCGGGTTAAGAACTTTGCTTCAGGATGAGAACAGAAATCATGCTCCGGCGGCGCGGCAGCAGCAGGAGGCCTCATTAACTAAAGTGGTGCTTCAGGTTAAGAACAGTTTCAGGTTAAGAACGGACCTCTGGAACGAATTAAGTACTTAACCCGAGGTACCACTGTAATCATGCACAGGCCCTAAAAAGCTATTGATTAGAAAATTCTGACCATCGCCAACACAGAGACATCTTGTTCCGTTACAGACCTTGGATGGTACAAAATTAAAATATTGGGTGCATGTCAGTTCAGCACATCACTTTCACAACACTTCAGGAAGGTTGGTCCAAATTCTAACAACATTTTGTGTAACCTGAAGAAAATCCAGAGCACAAACAGTATATTAAATCAATAACCTCGTGACATATCGTTTTTGAAAGTTGAAAAATAAGTTGCAATGTTTGGTCAAACAAACTGCAGCACAATTACATTCTTAAATGTTTATGTATTTATGGAAGATAGAATATTGTCCCACTCACAGTTTTGATCATCTGTATTTGAAAGTTATAGTACCATTTATGAATCATTACCATGAACAGAAAAAGGCATATGGCTGAACCTCCAGCGCTGGACTTTGTACAATATCCAAAACCATTTGATACAAGCTTATTACTTTTGGTTATACTATTTAGATGATTTATGCCTAAATGATCAAAAACCTAAGCTAAAGCCTTTATAGTCCCACCCTTCAAGAAATTCACTTACAGGCATTTCTCTCTAAGGGATTCTTCAACAAAAGAGAAAACATTTGTGTGGTCTAAGAAAATACCAAAGCACGAAGAATCATCCTTGACAGATGAAGGAGACGATGGCCTCTCCTGACACAGTGGACATCAACACCAGCCACTTGCTGTTTGATTGGCCTGGAGGATTGAGTGAGAAACTGCTGCTCCCTTAGCTGGGCAGACCAAACCAAGAGCCAAAAGCAAAGTCCATTGGGGTGCCAAATACTGGCGAAGATCTCTGCAAAAGATCATGAGTGAACAGGGCGTGTTGAATTTTTCAACGTTCAAAATACGTGAAAATCAGAACCAATATTGCTGCATGCAGCATCACATCTGAAACTGCAGGTACAGGCTTTCTGTCTCCTTAGTGGCTCGCTCGGCTTAAAATGCAAACATAGGAAATTCAGGGGAAAGAGGCCAGCATTTGGTAGAAACCTCCCCATGTCTTTATAAAGCCACTTCCGGCCTGCCCAGGAGGTGGGGTTGCGGGCTTCACGCCCACCCCCACATGAGCGGGGGCTGGTTTCAGCCCCCACGAGAGCAGGGGAATCCCGGCCGTGTCTTCCCCCCAGCCAGCCAATCAGCTGGCTGGGGGGGGGGGGCGTGGCCTGCCCTATTTAGGACCGGCGCAGAGGGGGCTCGCCCTCTTTTCGCCGGCTAGCCCCCACGTTTTCCCACCCTCCCTCCCTTTGGGTAGGCTTTAGGTAGGTCTCTGACTTTGCTATGGACTTCGGTCTGTCGCCGCAAGGGGCATGGTACGAATTTTTCCCAATTGGCAATTTACAGCCATTTGGTTTTTTGCCTACCTCGTAGCAACTCGTCACAACTCCTTGGCATTGGCGGTTAGGCATTGGTAAGAAGGGGTTAAGAGGATGTGGGGGGGAGGAATGCCATCACCTCCCCCCAGTGAACGAAGGGTGGTCCGATAAAGGACTCCGGGGGGCGTGGTCCTGTCCGAAGCCTATGGAGGTGTGGGCCAAAGGCACGCCCCCGAGCGGTGACCCGGGGGAGCTCCTAGTTGACGTGCCTCAGCAGGAGACTCCCCCTCTATGGTGTTAACCCTTCCCGTGTCTCCAGCAAATGGGCTGGAGCTGGATAGTCGATAGGACCAATGCCTAAGCCAATGCCTCTCATTCCTGAATTCAATAAAGTTGTGGCCTAATTCGCCCATTTAACCTTAAATTATGGTGTCTTGTGTCTTTATTTATCCTGGTGGGGGGCGGGAACTCGCCACGCAACAATATCTGCGGAGTCTGCTCCATTAGAGGAAATCAGGCACAGCCACACCAACCTTGGTCTGCCTTTAGCTAGCTCCCACCTGCCTGCCACCTTTCTTTCTTTTCTGAAATGATTTTTATTGGTTTTACAAAATAAACCTCACATTTAACACATTTAGATTTTAAATTCAAACAAGATTCTTCCGAATCTTCGGACTTCCCTCCTCCCCTCCGTGGGTCCTTTATATATCTAAATCAACTGGATATTATAATTCATCCACGTTACAGTCCTCCGAAATACCCAAAGTCTTTGTAACATTGCAGGAGTTATTGAAAGCTTGCCAAAGAGCTCAAGTGATTACAGTGTTCTTTTAAATACAATCTGCATTTTCCCATTCCCTGCTGAAGTTTTGATCCTCCTGGTTTCTGATCTTCCCTGTCAGCCTCGCCATCTCTGCATAATCACGTAGTTTCATCTGCCAGTCCGCTTTTGTCGGCATATTCTCCTCTTTCCATCGCTGGGCAGGCAGCATCCTTGCAGCTGTAGTCACCTACATGAATAGTCTTCTCAAATCCTTCCATATGTCTGCACCTAAAATTCCTAACAAAAAGGCTTCTGCTCATTTGACAAATGTTATTTTAAACATAGGAAGATGGAGCCTATCATTCTTTCAGCCTTCACCTGCCATTAGCTCTGACTCCACCTACAGTTAGCCTCTCAGCCTTCTTCCCTGCCTATCCCAATGGTCATCAGGTACCACTGAACTGCGGTCAGGAACACAAAGGCTTTTTTAGAGCATCCCTCTGCATTTCTCTGTCTCTCCAGAATACGCAATAGTTATGTGGCGCGAGAGACAGAACCTGGCAACATCATGAAAGCACAGATCATTGTTATAGTCAGTTTGAAGATTCCCTTGGAGAGATATCGGAGGCATGAAAGCCGCCAATATGAACACCATCTCTGGCCAAGGCAGCTCATTGCTCTTCTTTTCCACAGAGCTGCATTTGCGACATTTAAATCACAAAGTGGTGTTTATTGCTGCCAGAGACTGAGGGAAACAAGATGAGAAAGAGAGCCTATTCTCTTCATAAAATTGTTAAATTGCCAATTTGTTTCATACTTCTTCTTCTCCCCCCCCCCCTTATTTTGAGCATTGGTATCCTGCTTCAAGTGATCAAATAGGAGCCCACTTGTAACCCAAAGGAAGTGATTTTAGCACAGTTTAAGTACCAACAAATTGTTTATCCCTTGCAAGCCAGGCTGCTCGAGACTATATTTAATGTAGCATCATTCCCACTGTTATCATTCGCATGAAAGAGATGATTATTTATGCAACAAGATGTAACTAGGGAAGCAGTTTTCAGAAATAATCACACCCCAGGGACATTGCAAGGCACAAGGTTCATTACCGTTGAGAGGGGAAGTATATTTTGCTCTGAAAAGGATGAAGCTGGAGTTTAGAATACTGAACTGCAGTTTCAGCTAAGCTGCTCGGTTCACTTAGATTAATCTGTCCCTTTAGACTGCTTACCTCATCAGTCCGTTGGAATTCTCCTGCAGCTCAAGTCATGTTCTTTAACCCCTTAGATATACAGTCGCACCTTGGAAGCCAAACGGAATCCATTCCGGAAGTCCGTTTGACTTCCAAAACATTCTGAAACCAAGGCGTGGCTTCCGACTGGCTGCAGTGTGTGAACAGGGAAATCTCATACTCCTGCCTCCTATCAGAGATGTAGCTTGGCTTCCTCTCTAGGCTTTACATTGGGTAAGAAGGTCTCTTGAAATGAAAGGGGGGGGGACTAACCAGCATTTCCTGTGTTGCATTCCTAAAAACATTTTCCACAAGTAAGCTTGTTGTTGTTTAGTCGTTTAGTTGTGTCTGACTCTTTGTGACCCCATGGACCACAGCATTCCAGGCACTCCTGTCTTCTACTGCCGCAGTTTGGTCAAACTCATGCTGGTAGCTTCGAGAACACTGTCCAACCATCTCGTCCTCTGTCATCCCCTTCTCCTTGTGCCCTCAATCTTTCCCAACATCAGGGTCTTTTCCAGGGAGTCTTCTCTTCTCATGAGGTGGCCAAAATATTGGAGCCTCAGCTTCAGGGCCTATCCTTCCAGTGAGCACTCAGGGCTGATTTCCTTCAGAATGGATAGGTTTGATCTTGCAGTCCATGGGACTCTGAAGAGTCTCCTCCAGCACCATAATTCAAAAGCATCAATTCTTCAGTGATCAGCCTTCTTTATGGTCCAGCTCTCACTTCCATACATCACCACTGGGAAAACCATAGCTTTAACTATGTGGACCTTTGTCGGCAAGGTAAGGTCTTTGCTTTTTAAGATGCTTATTTCAAAGCAAACATGGATAGGATTGGTATACCTGAGAATATATCTATCAATGGTCAAAATATCATATGCATTTTGTATATGAGCTCCATATGACAATGAATGAGCTGCTCATTCACCCTCAAGTTTTTATATTTCTATTATTCTTTTGGATCTGTGCACCACTTTATCATCAAAACCTCTGTTTACATATACTGCCTTTCACATGAGTTTCAAGGTAGTATACAACAATAAATCCAATTTTGTTAAAAGTTCACAAATATACAACAAAGCAGTAACTTTTTTAAAGGTCTGGTAAAGGTTTTCCATAGCTTAGACCTAGAAAGTCTGGTTTTCTTGTTTTCTAACCTCTTCCCCTCAATATCCTTCTAAGGTCTATAATATTTTTTTTACCTAATATTACTGCTGATTCATAGCAGCATTTCCCCCGCATGCTTAGTTACAAAGAAAGAAAAGAGAAGTATCTGTCTGTTTCTTTTTGAGAAAAATGAAAAGGGCATATAAAATCATTTAAAAATTGTTCATTTGAATTAAACATCTAAGAATGGTTGAGATCTAAATTTAAGATACCAGCCAGTTATTACAATAAAATCCAATATTCTCATTGCTAATGCATTCAATACTATTATAATATATGATTTTATTGTATGTCTTTGCTTATCATAGCTGTTTTATCCACAGGGACATGGGTGCTTCACTAGTTTACTATAAGCAGAATCCAGTATTTTCACACTGATGCAAATTCCACAGGAATTTCCAGAGGACAGGGAAACCTCTCCCCTGAAGCTGAAAACTCCCCTTGATCTCCCCTTGATTGGCCCTGAAACAGGAAATCATGATTGCGATTTAATCTCACCTTTGCTCAGTACTCACTAGATGATTTTGGGCAATCCATCCAGCTCCCCATCCGTAGTATGGGGAGAATGACTTGACTTAAGAGGGTCACAAGAAGATAAACTATACAAAGAGCTTTGACTATTTGAAACTGCGATATAAATGCTTACTTATCATCATCATCTTCATTGGGAGCAGAACAAAGAGACACATGAACAGCCGTGTGTTCATCTAAAGGGGAGAAAGAGAGAGAGAAAAGGAGAGAAAACAGCCTTGTGTCAGTTTATCGAGAGTGTAGCTGAAGCATGTAATATGCATTTATGTGCTAAAAGGCCCAGAGCATTTTAGAGTGTCAAACACGTCATACATTTTGGTATAGGCAATTTAATATGTATGTGTCAACACTGATCAGGCAAACATTAAGGTGTGAGAAAAGTGGCATTCATTACATAACGTGCTGTCATAAGGAAAAGGTCACTTTCCCTTTAGTACAGTGCCAAGGATTTTCACGGGATTTTTAAACTGGTGAGCATCCTCTTTCACAGCAGTTCTTAGACAATCTTCGGCAGCACAATGGTGCACTTTTCTTTCATATATTTGAGAGACAATTTAAAAACCTCCACCAAGGTATGGAGTATATTGGGTTGGATCCAGACTTACAGTGCAGTCTAAGCCAGTGGCTTTTTTTCTAAAAAAAAATATGTTTAGGGGTACACTCCTTTTGACTCAAGAAAACCAGCATTTTATACAGTGGTACCTCGGGTTACATATGCTTCAGGTTACATACGCTTCAGGTTACAGACTCTGTTAACCCAGAAATAGTGCTTCAGGTTAAGCACTTTGCTTCAGGATGAGAACAGAAATCATGCTCTGGCAGCATGGCAGCAGGAGGAGGCCCCATTAGCTAAAGTGGTACTTCAGGTTAATAACAGTTTCAGGTTAAGTACAGACCTCCGGAACGAGGTCTTCTGGTGGTTCCCTCATTGCAAGAAGTGAGGTTACAGGGAACCAGACAGAGGGCCTTCTCGGTAGTGGCGCCCACCCTTCAGATGTGAAGGAAATAAGCAGCTATCTTCTTTTTAAAAGACAGCTGAAAGCAGCCCTGTTTAGGGAAGTTTTTAAATATTTAATGCTGTGTTGATTGATTGGAAGCTGCCCAGAGTGGCTGGGGAAACTCAGCCAGATGGGTGGGGTATAAATAAATTATTATTATTATTATTATTATTATTATTATTATTATTATTATTATTAACAAATTAAGTACTTAACCTGAGGTACCACTGTAGTTCAAATCAGGGAAAATAAATGCAGTAAATGGGCAAAAGTACAAAGATTCACAAAGTGTTTAGGGGTATGCGTACTTCGTGCATCCCCCCCAGAAAAAAACAACCACTGGTCCTAACAATGACCACTCAGAAGTTAGTCCTACTGAATTCAATGAAGGTTACTCGCAGGTAAGTCGGTTTAAGGTTGCAGACATAATCATTCTTAGAATAGACCCATTAAAATAAATGTGATCCAAGTTGCTCATGATCAACTTTACTGATTTATTTAGAAGAGGTATATGCTGCTTTTCATTTCTGTGATGAATTATGAAAGCGGCTTACAAATAAAACATGGTGCATAAAATACTTTTTTAAAAAAAGTAATGCAATAAAATATAATCAGTAACATTATATTATTAAAACCAAATCAGAATTGTGGGGTGGGGAGTGAATAAGCCACATCCCATTGATTTCCAATCAGTGGTTGAACCTATTGTTTTCAAATATGACCATGAGCAGAAATCACCATTAAAATCAAGCCAAAAGCTCAAGAAGGCAGTTGTGACTTTGAGCTCACACAAAACAAATCGTGGAAGCACATAGTTTAACAAATGGTTCTATGGGGCTGCCCAGCACATAAAATTTGATCTAGCGAACAAAGAAGAAAATTGCGTCAAAGGCTGACCTATATGTTGGACTGAATAGGACAGTCCAGAATAATAGGAAATAACCGGGGCAGAAATACTTCATGCAATTGATTGCTGTGACAGTAGAACAAAAGCATATTTTTGGCTGCTCCAGGGGCTTCTGTGGATCAAACTTTGCTAATGCGCTCTCTCTCGGCAGTTCGAATCCCTGTGATGGGGTGAGCTCCTGTTGCTCTGTCCCAGCTCCTGCCAACCTAGTAGTTCGAAAGCACACCAGTGCAAATAGATAAATAGGTACCGTGGCGGTGGAAAGGTAAACGGTGTTTCCGTGCGCTCTGCTTTCTGTCACAGTCCTCTGTGCACCAGTAGTGGTTTAGTCATGCCGGCCACATGACCCAGAAAGCTGTCTGTGGAGAAATACCGGCTCCCACAGCCTGAAGCGAGATGAGGTCCACACTCCATAGTCGCCTTCAACTGGACGTAAACATCCAGGGGTCATTTTCCTTACCTATATTGCCCAGCTAAGGAATATAAGGCAAGGCTGTAGCTTATGCTACAATAGCAGGGCTGTTAGGAAGAGCTGTATAACTGAATTTCAGTCATTTCTTGTTTTAACAGAAAACTTTTAATGAGGGTGAAAGAGGAGAGTGCAAAATATGGTCTGAAGTTCAACATCAAAAAAACAAAGATCATGGCCACTGGGCCCATCACCTCCGGGCAATAGAAGGGGAAGAAATGGAGGCAGTGAGAGATTTTACTTTCTTGGGCTCCATGATCACTGCAGATGGTGACAGCAGCCACGAAATTAAAAGACGCCTGCTTCTTGGGAGAAAAGCAATGACAAACCTAGACAGCATCTTAAAAAGCAGAGACATCACCATGCCAACACAGGTCCGTATAGTTAAAGCTATGGTTTTCCCAGTAGTGATGTATGGAAGTGAGAGCTGGACCATGAAGAAGGCTGATCGTCGAAGAATTGATGCTTTTGAATTATGGTGCTGGAGGAGACTCTTGAGAGTCCCATGGACTGCAAGAAAATCAAACCTATCCATTCTTAAGGAAATCAGCCCTGAGTGCTCACTGGAAGGACAGAGCCTGAAGCTGAGGCTCCAATAAGTTGGCCACCTCATGAGAAGAGAAGACTCCCTGGAAAAGACCCTGATGTTGGGAAAGATGGAGGGCACAAGGAGAAGGGGATGACAGAGGACAAGATGGTTGGACGGTGTTCTCGAAGCTAGCAGCATGAATTTGATCAAACTGTGGGAGGCAGTGGAAGACAGGTGTGCCTGGCGTGCTCTGGTCCATGGGGTCACGAAAAGTCGGACACGACTAAACGACTAAACAACAACAAATGACACAATCTTCAGACAATATTGCAGCGAACCATATGCAAAATGCAGTGTTTACCATCAATGCTTGATGGTAAACTGATAGTTTCAGGAACACAATATATTTCCCTCTTTTGGTGGCAGTGGGGTGTTCTCTTACATGATGGAGATTTCTGAAAAATATATATGACCAGTTGTATTCAGTTCCTCAAGACAGGGTCTAATCAACAATTGTTTGCAAAACACTTCAGTTTGGCCCATGCTCAAAGGATGTAAAATGACAGAAAATAGGAGAGCAGATTCAGAGAGAAGATTTGCAAAATATGTCCTTACAGTAAGAAATGGAATTGTGGCTATAAACAGATCGATATCAAGCAGTGCAATGAGAGTTCCAGAGATGTGGTTTAACATCTGATGTAACAACTACAGGGTACCAAATGGAATTCTCAGAAGAATCCAACATCACACGTTCCACGTCTACTATTCCTGCTCCTCAGAATGAGCTCAGTGGCAAAGTTAATAGCAATATCATTTCACAAATGAAAGGGCCATGTGAAACCAATTACAGTGTAGGCCAGATAATGACAGGTGCTGGTAGGTGGGGACCACATGAAAAACCCAACAGAATTTGCCAGTACTTTAGGAGATAGTGAGTTACCTCTGCATAAAATCACATCAAAAAGAGCAATTGCAAGTGGTGATAGCATTAAGGAATATTCAGTCCCCAAACGGAGCTTGATTACAAGTTTTGAACACATTCAAGAACAGCCTGGATCTCAAGGTTATTGCAGGAGAAGGAACTGGAAATCTTGTAGGACATGCCAAAATAGAATCCTCTTCAGAGCTTTATTTTCCTTTCAGTTGCTATGAAGGCAATTTCCAACACAATTAGCCATTGTTGTGACCATCAACAAACAGTAAATGAACCCATAATAACTGAAAATTATACTTACCCATGGATAAGTATAAAGACATATTATTATGTCCAAAGTTAGATCTTTTAGACAGAAATTTAAACAGATAACTTGAGGCTACAATGGGACTTCTAAGTAGACAGATACAGGATTGTACCATGAATGGTTTTAAAATGTAGGAGTGAGGTAAAAGGAACATATCCTTCAAATGTGGTCCTCAAATAAGTTTGGATTTCAAAATGATTCAACTAAGCGGATCCACAATTACGAACCTCTGTACCCAACCTAAGCCTTGCTTCATATGACTTTCTTCCTCGATCCTGACACTCCACAGGGCTATAGTTATGAGCCTCACGCCACTGTCAGGATCTGGTTTAGATTGGCAGGCTCTGATGCAGGAGGAGGAAGAAAAGGGAAGGGGGCTGAACCTGGGTTGGAGTGAAGAATTTTCTATTTCCACCCCAACTTGGGCTGCTTCAGAAGGGAGAGCAGAGATGCCATTTTCCCCATCACAACTTTCCTTTAGATCATGGAGTCTTAGTGGGGTCTAAAAAGGACCTGGAGCAGCTCGGTGGGTATGGTGGTGGCAGAACCAGAGATAGCAATGATAGAACTGGAATCTGAAAAAGAGGGTGGAGCCTAGAACCAGATGTTGCCTTTGCAGATGGAAGCAACCTACCCTCTCTGAATGGCATGCACACTTGCAATCTTGATATTCCCACAAGGCGATCAAGTCTTGTGAGTGAGTATGCTGGGTCTTGTCTTTAAAAGCTTGGCAGGTAGGGCGTGAAAACTTGTTGGAGCACATTGGTTGCTTCCGTCCAGTTCCGAAGTTCTTGCCTTGCTCCTTAACTGTGACTCCTGAGCCCTGTGTTGGCTGCTGAGCCTGGACCACAACTTGCCTGAATAAAGATCTCTTTCTTACTTACAAGTAAGAGCCTCTGCTTGCATGTTTTGGGGTAGGAGCCAGGGCAGCTATCATCTGACTCCTTTTCCTCTTTAGGAACTGTTGAAATTTATTTGGCATTTGCATGCTGACACTCTTCTCACTGGAGGCTTGCCAGTGATCTGTGAGGCCGCCGCTTCAGCTTGTCAGTTTTACAGGAGAGATTCAGAAGAGATGAACACATCAAAGGCTGAGCTCTGGCACTGCCAGCCCCACGTTTCATTATTTTTGGTCACAGATGATTCATATCTTCTTGTAAGGACATCAGCTTAAAAAGAAGAAGACACAATACAGGCATGTGTAGGATTCCAGAGAAAATACACAGATTGCCACTCATTTTGTAATGATCACAAAACCTTATTGCTTTATGTTATGAATAGTTCAGAATTCAGGGTCTTGTAGTATTTAATTTAAGGATTCTCCTTCCTCCCCAGCCCATTTTTAGCTGGGCTCAAACTTCTCTGAGTTTTGGGTTCAATTGGTAATTGGCATGCCAATCTTTCCCAACCACTCTCATCCTTATGAAGAGGGCAGGAGTTGGTGGAACGGGCTACTGTATCTGGTAATGTTGAGAGCCTAAAATGCCCCATCTTTGCTCCGGGATGGATAGAAATTGTAGCTTCTAACACACACACATGGACCCATGGCCCAGGAGACACTGGAAACTACAATTCCCACATATCTCAGGAGCAATGGATGCTCCAGACAGCACATACAATTGTCCATGCCTTAGAACAAGACCGCAAAGGCATCGGAAATCACGAGTCTGATCTCTCTGCTGCTAGTTTCCTCCTTCACAAGAAAATGTCTACTTGGGGAAAGGGAGGTCTCCAGGCCAGGTGGGCAAGGATCACCTCCCAGGGACAACCACACTCCGAGCTGTCTCAGATAACTCTTGAAAATATAACAACTTTTTGAAAAACAGAGTTCTCTAAGGGAACTGAAATTCTATTGCTGGCTGAGACCTTACAGTGTTTGTGTGACTGCTCTTGGACTTTCTGAAATATCTGTATATATGCAAATAAATAAGAGTAGGGTTTATCAGAGCAATAAAACCCTCCTTTGTCCAGGGTGGTGTGGGGGTGAATGGAACAGAGATATCAATCCAATCACCCTGATGGCTGCTGATGGTCTCCTGCCAGCTCCCACCTGTGGAAATATAGCAATGTCACCTGTCCTTTCCACTTGCCAGATGTGTGGGTGGGTGGAAGTGCCAACAGTGGTATGCTCATTGTCAGACACCAGCAGAAGGTATTGGAACAAGGGTGTTCTGAAAAGGGAATAATAATTGGCACAAAAATGGAAGCAAGAAGAAAGAAAAATGGCGGATGAAATTGATGGACCATGCAGAACTGGATAAATTAACAGGAAGGGTTTGAAACCTGCGGAACCAGAGATTCTTAGAAGACTGGAGTAAATATACGAACTATTTGAAAAGTAATTGTAATGAACAGATTACGCTAGTAGGATTGCAAGACGTTTTGTAAGGATGAGTATTTGAAATATTGCAAGAAAGACTATGAGGAGAATTTTTAGTTAATGATAAGTAAGAGTAATAGAGAAATTAAGAAATGCAGAATAAGTGATAAAGAACAGAAAATCATCAGAGGTGTTGATGGAAGTCTAAAATATTGTATAAGATAAGAAGTTATGTTATATGATTATTGGAAATGATATGTTAAAAAAGCTAATAAAAATGTATACTAATAAAAATGTAACAAAAGAAAAGGGAAGAAGAAGAAGAAGAAGAAGAAGAAGAAGAAGAAGAAGAAGAAGAAGAAGAAGAAGAAGAAGAAGAAGATTTTGTACTCCGTCCTACGGCTTCACAACAGAACACTGAACATTAAAAGCTTCCCAAAACAGGGCTCCCTCCCGGTGTCTATGAGAAGGACTGAGGTGGGTGGGAATCCAACAGATCGTGAGGTGGCCCTGATTTTGTGAGATGACAGCATTGGGCTGGTTGTAGGCTGGATCACTGCACCGGCTCCAGGATGACAGAATAATCTGCCAGAACCCTATACCTTCCACTTGCAGCAGGGATGTGGACATGGTGGTACCCATGGTGGTACATTCAGCCCTGCCAGGGTTAGGATAACAAATCTACAGTGTATTTTCTCCTCCAAAGGAAACTGACTAGTAAGGGTTGCCCCATGTTTCTACTGCCCAGGAACAGAAAGTCATGCAATCATATCCACAGCCTCATTTGCAAGATTGTCACAAGAGCACCCAGACTAAAATTGTCTATCAAAAACCTCACTCTTGTGCTTTATCACCACAACAGCTACTCACTTTGGGCTCTAGTCAAGCAAACAGTCTAATTTGTCAGTGCCTAAATGATATCAAGCGTCAGAACAACTTGGCCACAAGAAGGAAATTTTGCCCATGGTATGACTATTTTCCACCTACCCATTTCGACTCTCTGGAACCCTACCTGCATAACCTAGCAATCCTAAAATATAGACGCTGTCAGGGCTGCCCAAGGTCCCAGCTCACAAAGGACCAACGCTGCTTCGTTGTTAAGTACAAAAGTCTTTATTGAAGTTCAGTTTCACTTCCAGAGCCGCAGCGCGCAGCTCTATGTCTCAACTGTTAGACCGCTGATGCTCCGTCTGAGTCTCCTCCCCCCTGACACCAATTTAAGATCCTAGCCTTACTCCACCTCTTCCTCAGTTCCTTCCGCCTCTGGTTCCGCCTGGCCGTTGGGGTCTCGCCCTTTCTAGCCTCTTCTGACGCTGAGTCCCCTGAGCCTTCCCCCTCCCTCCGGCGGGCTTTAGGAGCTGGTTCCCCATCCGGGTCTCCTGCTGTTCCCCGCGCCTGTACATTTGAACTTGGCGCGCGCGCCCAGCCGGTAACTTTCCTCCTGACCATTTCACTGCTGCTGCTGTCACTGCTTCCCCCTCTGGGGGGGCTAGCTGCAACTGACCTCCCCTCCGTTGGAGGCGTGGTCAGCCCTGACTCACTCTCTCTCCCCGCTGGAGGAGACGCTGGCCCTGACACATGTGACTCTTCCCCCCCCACTACGCTCTGGTGGGGAAACTGGTCCCAATCCCCCACTGCTGCTTTGGGGTTCCCCTCTGTCTCCTTGTTTCTGGTGCGTCCCCCCTGGAACCCCCCTTGCCCTGATCATAGGCGCCCCCTTCTGGGAATCTTCTGATTCGCTGGAGAAGCTCATGGAATCTCTCGGGCCACTGTCATACTCCCCTACGCTGCCCTCGGATTCTTCCCCTTCGCTCTCCATTTCCTCTCTCCCCAGAGCTCCTGCTCCTGAGTCCCTGACAGACGCGCTTTTACTCTCGCAAGATTGAATGTATTGCCCTAGGCTGTACTTGAGGGACGATTCCAACAGATTCCACACAAAAAATGCTTATGTCCCTGTGGAGATGGCAGTACCAAATTGGTGGCACATGCCCTTCTGGCTTGCACACTTTATAAAGACTTCAGGAATGAGGTTATCATCCCTCTTTTATTGTCCATTCCAGGTCACTCAACCACTGCCACAGTGTCCTTTCTCTTGGCAGATCAAGAGGAGCAGGTGACAGCAAAGGTTGCAAGGTTTTTAGCTGGGGCAATCAGAATAATATTCCACTATTTGACTATTGATCCAAAACCCAATAATGTGTTTTATACAATTGACTTTTTATTTCTATTCTTTGTCTATCCTATTGTTTTGTTGCTATGGCCGATGGCTGACGCAAATAAAGATTCATTCATTCATTCCACATCCTCATTTGTAGCTGCAGTGCAATGTGGGGAGGACATCCAAGTACACTATGGAGGAGTCACACAAATTTTCTTATACACCTTTTTCTCCATAAGCTATTTAAGGTTATCTTCCTTATAAGGAAAACCCTGGTGATTCCATTAACAAATAAGGATCAGGGAGTCCTTCCCTATAGAATTCAAGAATAGCAAGAAACAAACCATCATCATTTCCAGGCCCAGCTGCCAGGCTCTGTGCTTCCACATAACTCTCCCTAAATAACTGGAGCAGAAAAATAACCCTGCAGCACTCTCCAGGGTAAAGGGAGATAAGCAAACAGCCGAGAAGGGCAGAGATTTGATTGCTTCCATTTTGATAAAACTTATTGCTTCCTGTCTTCTATTAATATAGCAGCACCCTGCTAGTCCAACGGCAAGGGCTTTAGAGCTGGAGAAAAATGTTCTGACATCCTGAGTTGCAAAAGCATGGGGACGTACGAAAGTAAACACGTGTCTCCTACAGATGCTCAAATCCATTGTTATGCTCCAAATCTTGTGCCATGTTTGATGTGTTAAAAATAGCAACTCAGGGACAGGCAACATGGTGGCCTGCAGATGTCGCTGGACTGCAGCTCCCATCAGCGCCAGCTAACAACATCTGGAGGGCACACAATTGGCTGCAGCCTTCTGAACTGAAAGCTCTGCTTTGATGAAGGAGTTGTTAAGGTATTGTGGGATTTGCTGGTGATAGGCTCTATATTCCCCAGGATGGGGAGGGGCACTTTTAAGGGCAAAATTAAGGATGGAATTTTCCATATGGCCAATCAGAGTCTAGGGGTTGGGCTTAGTGCAGGCATAGGCAAACTCGGCCCTCCAGATGTTTTGGACTACAACTCCCATGATCCCTAGCTAACAGGACCAGTGGTCAGGGATGATGGGAATTGTAGTCCGAAAACATCTGGAGGGCCGAGTTTGAGGAAGCCTGGCTTAGTGTCACTTGCAGATATAGGACCAACCAGTGGGGAAGTTGACTTCTAAAATGGCTCTCCCAAACTGTAATTAATAATAATAATAATAATAATAATAATAATAATAATAATAATAATTTGTAGCCCACCACTCTGGGAAGTTTCCAACCTATATAAAAACATAATAAAACATTAAGCATTAAAAAGCTTCTGTATACAAGGCTGCCTTCAGATGTAGGTACTCATCTCCTGGACATCTGATGGGAGGGCATTCCACAGGATGGGCGCCACTACCGAAAAGGCCCTTTGACTGCTTTCCTGTGGTTTCACTTCTCACAGTGAAGGAACCGCCAGAAGGCCCTCAGAGCTGGACCTCAGTATCTAGGTTAAATGATGGAGGTGGAGACACTCTTTCAGGTAAACAGGGCCGAGGCCATTTAGGGCTTTAAAGCTCAGCACCAACACTTTGAATTGTGCTCAGAAATGTACTGTAATTACTAAAAGGCATATCGTATCGCCGAGACATATGTGTCCCCCAATTATCACCACTTAATGGTGATAATTTATCAGATGGGTAGACTGTGGAATACATTTGCAGGGAATAGTGAATAGTGTAAGGGTGGCATAGTGCCCTTTAGATATTGCTGGAGAGTGACTCCCATCATCTCTGACCACTGGCCATGCTGGCTGGAACTGATGTGAGTGACAGTCCAAAAACATCTGGAGGACACCATGTTCTAAGTGAATGTTGGGTTGGAAGTACACCTCATAGAGCCATGAGGTCTGCTTCTTCCTCTTTTCACTGATTAAGGGAACCCCCTAGAAATTTTTATGTAAGGGTCTCAGAAATTGTAGACCTGTCCCAGACACAGATGAATCATAGAATCATAGAATCATAGAGTTGGAAGAGACCACAAGAGCCATCGAGTCCAACCCCCTGCCAAGCAGGAAACACCATCAGAGCACTCCTGACATATGGCTGTCAAGCCTCTGCTTAAAGACCTCCAAAGAAGGAGACTCCACCACACTCCTTGGCAGCAAATTCCACTGTCGAACAGCTCTTACTGTCAGGAAGTTCTTCCTAATGTTTAGGTGGAATCTTCTTTCTTGTAGTTTGGAACCATTGCTCCGTGTCCACTTCTCTGGAGCAGCAGAAAACAACCTTTCTCCCTCCTCTATGTGACATCCTTTTATATATTTGAACATGGCTATCATATCACCCCTTAACCTCCTCTTCTCCAGGCTAAACATGCCCAGTTCCCTTAGCCGTTCCTCATAAGGCATCGTTTCCAGGCGTTTGACCATTTTGGTTGCCCTCCTCTGGACACGTTCCAGTTTGTCAGTGTCCTTCTTGAACTGTGGTGCCCAGAACTGGACACAGTACTCCAGGTGAGGTCTGACCAGAGCAGAATACAGTGGCACTATTACTTCCCTTGATCTAGATGCTATACTCCTATTGATGCAGCCCAGAATTGCATTGGCTTTTTTAGCTGCCGCGTCACACTGTTGGCTTATGCTTGAATGATAAACTGGAAGTGTGAGCCAATAGAGAATAAACTGTTTTTAAGTTTCCCTGACTCATTGGGAGATAGGCTTAAGCAGTGGGACTGAAATCAGTGGGACTGAAAAATGTCACTAGGGTTGGATCATGTCCTAACAATTCAGGAAATCAATTTACTATGCCTTCCACTGACTTGTCAAGTTACTGAAGCCTAGTTGTTGTTTTTCCTCTCAGCTGTTTTGCATGCACTGGATAGCATTTGTTGCAAATGCAGAATTCCCTGGGATTTTTCCAACACGGGGTCAAATTCACGTGTGCATAATGAGGCTTAGATTTATCAGTGTGGCTGTGAGAGGCCCTGCCAGCTAAACAAACAAACAAATCTGTTCTGAACCAGAATCCAAGCATTGCTCAGCAAAGATTGAATCACTACCTTTTTGACAGCAGTGATAGATTAATACCAGAGAAGGTTTAATAAAGAAATAATGTCAACATCGGCTATATAATATGCTTTCTACATTGCTGGGAAATCACCCAACACTTTGGCGGCAAAGGAAAGCATATACTGTATCCCTTTTTCCTTATTTCTCCCAACTGTACACGGTTGATTACTGTGCTTACGTGTGTTATTACTGCATACTAGGAAATTCAGTTCACAGCAAGACGAAGGCCTGTCTCTCCAGATTTCCTGAATCACCTCCTTTGAACATAGCAGGTTTCTCCTCCGACACTGACCCAAATGTAATTGATTGACTACGTGGCCAAGTTACCCGAGTAAGGTAACAACTAATAATGCCCTGCCAGGTGTAAAGGAGCAATTTTTGGATCAACCTTGCACTCGGTGCAACCCCACTGAAATCAATTAGGTTTCATAGCACATCGCTGAGGGCACCATTTTATTAGAGCCACTTAGAAGTTTGAAACTAACTTATTCTTTTTTTTAAAAAAAAGAAAACCGCAAAGCATGAAACAAGTGCTTATTCATTCATTACAATATTTTGTCCATGTGGCAGCAACCTTTGCATGCAGTGGGCACATATATGGGAAATGTAAGTCAAATTCATTTTGGGAAAGCTGGGAAGGGTATGCAGAAAGCCATTTAGGAAGGTCTGTAGAAATTGTGACCCAACATTGTGCATAACCATATAACCCCTTATTCTCCTTCTTTCTCTCTGGCTGAATGCAGAAAGCACTCGATTCTATTTCTGCAACTTTTCCTTGGTGGATAATTTGTGTCTTTTATGTGATCATTCACATGGCACAAATGTCACTTCTGGAAATCTTGTGGACTGCAGAGGATGTTCCAGCAGACTTCTCCTTACTGCATTTGTCTTCAGCAGGACTGGCCAAAAATTGGGGCAAAGGGGCATTAAGGAATGCTGAGAGAATGAGAAATTCGGCAGGGAAACTGTCAAGGAAGCAGGAAGGCCTTGTGAAATGAGAAAGTGTGATTGTGAGATGATGACTTCAGAAACAGCTAGCAAACTAACAGGCTACCAAATAAGGAAATGCTTTAAAATTAATCCATAAACTAATGCGTAGCCGAAATGACATCACACGAGTTGTTTACCATTGTGTATACTAAGGCTATGAATTTGTGCATTTGGGGTCTGCCATCATGACAGATAGGTCAGGGCACACTGTTCTTAATTAAGAATAAAACTGCTTTTTTGCCAGTTCTCATCTGGCTTATTGACCTCCGCCTGACAAAACAAACTCATGGATGAATTCACATAACAATGTGCAAGCCACTGACTACATTGTCTAAATGGACAATACTTCGACTTTCTGAACAGGTTAGCTAGTGTGCAGTACCTGTGGCTTGCAAATGGATTTAAATCAGTCCATGCTTTCTGCATTTCAGCAGTCTAAGCTCCTATGCCACAGTCATACATGATACCTGAAGCAATAATGTTGCTGTGAGAGATGGGGAAAGCACACACACACTTCTTAGTTTCTCTTCTATTTGTCCTTCCACCAAACCAGTCACTCACTCCTATGTCTCCAGTACTGCCTCCTTCCACTTAATTTATCTTCATGACCCTGTTCACTCAGAGCTATAAACTTCCTTCTCCTTCTTCTGCAGGTGCATTCCTCTTTCCTTCTTTCTAACTTTTCTCCGTTTCCCCCTTAGAAAAGGAAGAAACGTAGTGCTAAAGCAAAACCCTTTACTCAATTATTCCCTCATACCATCTTATCTCTTTTCCTGCTTCCCTTTTAAACTTTGTGCAGGTACATGCCCTCAAATCTTGGTTTTATCTCCAAGCTAAGCCCAAGATAGCACTTCTTCATGCTGAACACTTCTTTCTCTAGCAGATATCGTGAATCATTGTCTCTGAAGCTGGCACTTCTCTAAAGGCCTATTTTGAGACACCTTTGTTTATTTTTAATACACCTTCCCTTGGTGACCTCACCTGTTACTCTGTCTAGTCACATGATTGATGCATCTGTCTTTAGCCCCTGAATCTCTCTCACTGTTCTGATTTTCCTTCCTTCCTTCAAAAGAAAAGAAAAATTCCCTCCAATCAATAATAATAATAATAATTTTTATTTATACCTCGCCCTCCCCAGCCAAGGCAGGGCTCAGGGCGGCTAACAAGCAATAATAAAAACAAGTTGAATGAATACAACTTAAAAACAAGATTAAAATACAACAATTAAAATATTGAAACATTAAAATATTAAAATGTAGCCTCATCACAGGAGGAGAAAGGAAAAAGAAAGAGGGGGAGGGAATCAAATAGGCTCCAAGCCAGAGGCCAGGCGGAACAATTCTGTCTTACAGGCCCTGCGGAAAGAAATCAGATCCTGCAGGGCCCTGGTCTCATGAGGCAGAGCATTCCACCAGGCCGGAGCCAGTGTTGAAAAGGCCCTGGCTCTGGTTGAAGCGAAGCTAACTTCCTTAGGGCCCGGGACCTCTAGGGTGTTGCTATTTATGGACCTTGAGGCTCTCCGTGGGGCATACAGGGAGAGGCGGTCCCGTAGGTACGAGGGTCAATGAAAAAGAAGGGTCATAACTCAGTGGAAGAGCACCAATTTTGCATGCAGAAGGTCTCCAGTTCGACAACAGGGCAGATAGATGGTCAAAGCTGGGGGAAAATATGGGAGAAACCTACGTTGAAAATGTTGTCTATAAGATGGTATTCAACAGCAGTTTGGAGATGGTATTCAACAGCAGTCAGATTAAATAAAATAAACAAAGACTATTCGGTGTTATGTTGGAGGGGATGCCAGGAAACGGAATTATGTTCACATGTGATGGGGATGCAAATATGTACATTTTTTTCTGGTAAAGGGTGTTTAAGGAGATAACAGAAATCACTGGGTTAAAGCTGACCAAAAGTCCCAAGGTAGCATTATTATCAATTTACAATGGGATGGAAGGTTCACATTTCTGCAGCAATTTACAATAAATCACCGTGAAAATTCTCCAGCATTTTGATGCAAATTTCATCTGCAATTCTGTATGCAGTCTTGACCATTCTTGCAAGCAACTTTCCTTAATGTAATACATTTCAGTATGTCATTTCCACTAATTTATTTGTTTTTATCCACGTTCCACCCCCCCCACCAACATACAAATTTGGGTACACATTGTTGGAGAATGGAATCACAAAATTCAGGTAAGTGCAAACTTTGAAGGATGGCTGTGTACCAGTTCAATTATTGTTGCGGAATGTGCAGATAAATTAAGCTTTACACTGGAGCTGAATAGAATTTCTCCCCCATCATTTGTCTTGACCTTGGTATCCCTCCATTTCTATGAGCTTCAGAGATTTTCCTTACAAACATGAGCTCACATAAGTAGCTGGGCTTTCCTACAGATTTGATCCTAACCATGGCTATTGAGAAGTAAGTCCCATTGATCTCAATTGGGCTTACTCTCAGGAAAATGGGGTTGGGAATTCCTCTTTTTTTATATAAATTTATTTATTTGGTTTTTCAGATTAAAATTTTACGGTCACATATCGAACATAAAACATAAAAACAAGATTCCAAGGAATCCCTTGGACTTCTCTCCACTTCTTTGTGGCTCCTATTTTTAATCATTTCCTCCTGCATTTTTTTATGATAATCCAAATCTTTTGCATCTCCATTGTATCCAAAATTCAACATTAAGCTACAAGTGATATTCCAATCCTACTAACGATTTTAACTGCTTATAATAGTTTTGAAGATAGGTTATAAATTTTCCCCATCCCCCCGATCCTGTATACCTGAAGGAGCATCTCCACCCCCATTGTTTTGCCTGGACACCGAGGTCCAGCGCTGAGGGCCTTCTGGAGGTTCCCTCACTGCGAGAAGTGAGGTTACAGGGAACCAGGCAGAGGGCCTTCTTGGTAGTGGCACCTGCCCTGTGGAATGCCCTCCCATCAGATGGCAAGGCAATAAGCAACTATCTTATCTTTAAAAGACATCTGAAGGCAGCCCTGTTTAGGGAAGTTTTTAATGTTTAATGCTGTATTGTGTTTTTAATATTTGGTTGGGAGCCATCCAGAGTGGCTGGGGAAACCCAGCCAGATGGGCAGGGTATAAATAAAAAAAAAATGATTATTATATTATTAAAATTTTGATCTTCCTGATTTCTGACTCTTCCGGTCATTTTAGCCATTTCAGCATAATCCATCAACTTGATCTGCCAGTCTTCTCTGGTAGGGGCTTTATCTTCTTTCCATCACTGGGCCAATAACATCTGCACAGCTGTGGTCGCATGCATAAATAGTCTTTTCTGCTCCCTAGGGATTTAAATCACACACATTTGAAGTCTAAAATGGATTTGGTTGCTGGGGGAAACAAACTTGCACACACTTTTTGGAACAAATACACTGTAGGATGGGGACAAAATCTCTTTAACATGTTGATGCTATTATGGCTTTGTGATGGGAGTCACCATTTTCTTTGGACGGTGTCATTTACTGCTAAGTAAACATAAAGGATTAAAACAAAAAACCAGCCGCTTTGATAGATTTTCCACCCATCTAATGGATATCCATCACGTTCATCCGCAACTAAGCCAACTGGCATGTGAATTGTACTGCATACAGATAAGTGCCCTTGTCCGTATACAAGTAGCTATTTATATCCAAACGCAGGTGTATTATTAATTATATATTTGCTGGTAGCCAGCCAGCAGTGTGTGCTCGTATGAATGTTGCTCTCTCACAAAAGTCCACTATTCTTATGTGTTCTTCTCTATTCACTGTAATCCTCCAAGGTCCAAGATAGAATAATTGAAAATCTGGAAAGACTCCCAGAGTGAGGCTAAAGAAAATCAAGTATTCTGCACAGGGTTCATTGCAAGGTATATTTCAGCCTGTCACAAGAATATTGTTCGTAGTAGAGAAGAGGCAAAATAGCTGCTGTACTTTCAGGACGTAAGGAAGAGCCCTGTGTTGTCTCATCAAAACTTTATTACACACAAATGTGACCAGTTTCAAGCAAGGAGGATCTGTGTGTGCGTATGTGATACAAACATCCATGCATGTCTCCCCTGCAATGATCATCTGGGCACCACTCAACTGAGTGGATGTGTCTGTTGATGCAATTGGAGCCACATGGTGCACTCTGCAAATGCAACAAGCTACAGCACTATCATCATTTCCCACCATTTTTTTCAGGAACTGGAAAGCTATGTCCTTCTAGATGTTGTTGCACTCCAGCTTCCACTGGCTGGAATGGTCAGTGATGGGAATTGTAGTCCGGTGATATCTGGAGAGTCAGAGGCTCCGATCACTCATTTTGTTGCAAGCCAAACCTTCATTTAGCACAACTCTGCATTGTGGCATGTGGTTCCTGAAGGAGCCTCTCCACCCCCATCGTTCAACATGCACACTGAAGTCCAGCTCCAAGGGCCTTCTGGCGGTTCCCTCACTGCGAGAAGTGAAGTTACAGGGAACCAGGCAGAGGGCCTTCTTGGTAGTGGCGCCTGCCCTGTGGAATGCCCTCCCACCAGCTGTCAAGGAAATAAACAACTATCCTACTTTTAGAAGACATCTGAAGGCAGCCCTGTTTAGGGAAGCTTTTAATGTTTAACGGACCATTGTATTTTAATATTTTGTTGGAAGCCACCCAAAGTGGCTGGGGAAACGCAGCCAGATGGGTGGGGTATAAATAATAAATAATTTGTAATTTAGGAATCCCTTGTAATTTAGGAATCTTAGCTACTGCATCCATGACAGATGGCCATCCCACCTCTGCTTAAAAACCTCCAAGGAAGGAGAACCTCTTGTGGGAATCTGTTCCCCTGCCGAACAGCTCTTACTGTGAGAAAGCTTTTCTGAATATTTAGTCAGAATCTCTTTTCTTGTAACTTGAAGCCATTGCCTCCAGTCCTACCTTCAAGAGCAGGAGAAAACAAACATGCTCCCTCTTCCATGTGACAGCCCTTAAGATATTTGAAGATGAAGCTCAACATCAAAAAAACAAAGATCATGGCCACTGGTCCCATCACCTCCTGACAAATAGAAGGGGAAGAAATGGAGGCAGTGAGAGATTTTACTTTCTTGGGCTCCATGATCACCGCAGATGGTGACAACAGCCACGAAATTAAAAGACGCCTGCTTCTTGGGAGAAACCTAGACAGCATCTTAAAAAGCAGAGACATCACCTTGCCAACAGAGATCCGTATAGTTAAAGCTATGGTTTTCCCAGTAGTGATGTATGGAAGTGAGAGCTGGACCATGAAGAAGGCTGATCGTCGAAGAATTGATGCTTTTGAATTATGGTGCTGGAGGAGACTCTTGAGAGTCCCATGGACTGCAAGAAAATCAAACCTATCCATTCTGAAGGAAATCAGCCCTGAGTGCTCACTGGAAGGAGAGATCCTGAAGCTGAGACTCCAATACTTTGGCCACCTCATGAGAAGAGAAGACTCCCTGGAAAAGACCCTGATGTTGGGAAAGATGGAGGGCACAAGAAGAAGGGGACGACAGAGGACAAGATGGTTGGACAGTGTTCTCAAAGCTAACAACATGAGTTTGACTAAACTGCGGGAGGCAGTGGAAGACAGGAGTGCCTGGCGTGCTCTGGTCCATGGGGTCACGAAGAGTGGGATACGACTAAACCACAACAATCATCTCTCCTCTCAGTCTCCTCTACTTCCGGCTAAACATACCCAGCTCCTTCAAGAGTTCCCTGTAAGGCTTAGTTTCCAGACCCTTGATCATCTTGGTTGCCATCCTCTGCATACATTCCAGCTTGTCAACATCCTTCTTAATTTGTGATGCCCTAAATTGGGCACCGTGTGGTTTGAGCAAGGCAGAATAGAGTGGTACAATAGATCTGGACAGTAGACATCTGTTGATGCAACCTAGAATACAGTTAGGGGTTTTTTTTGCTTCTGCATCACACTGTTGACTCATGTTGTGTGTAAATGCAGACAGTCCACACAGTCTGGTTTAAAAATAAAATAAAATCAAAATGAGCTACAAAGAGGAGGGGGAGAGAGAGAGTTTATTGTGCCCCTGTGGTCTTTTACCTTTGGTTAATTCTGAGAATGCTGTCACTGCGAAATGCATCTTACAAGACACAAATTTGCAGACAATCATTTACCCTCATTTGCTAGTTTTACACAAAGGCAGAGCACTGTGACTCATTCTGGGGGAAAAAACTGCTGTTCACCTTATGGATTCCATAAAGGCAGGCTCTCAATTGGAACTCTATTAAGCCATCATAACATTCTCCTCAAGGAAATGAGGAGGCAAGCAATTACTTGAAGCTATTTTCCACTTAGGGATTCTGTTTTGTAAAGCTGAGCGTTAACATTTGGATGGAAACAATTATGCTCCAACTTGTGGAATACCTCTTGAGAAATGTTCAAGAAAATTTTTAAAGGGAAAAAACAAAAGTACACCCCATACCTTTCCCTCCCAAAAAAACAATGGCAAGCAAACAAACCCCAGACCAACAATCAACCTCATTGTTCCCCAGCCATATACACAGGGTTGCCATCTTACAAAAAGTTAAAATCTGGACCATAGCTGTCAACGTTTCCCTTTTTTAAAAAGGGAAATTCCCTTATTCTGAATAGGATTTCCCTTTAAAGAAGGGAAAAGTTGACAGCTATGATCGGGACACAAAAGTTGTTGCTGCTATATCCAGATTTCCCTGGATATTCCAGCAATTTCTGCCCGGACACTGCTTCCAACTGCCGTATTCTGACTATGTCTGGAAAAATCCTGACATATGGCAGCCCTACGTATGCATAAATGAACATGGGAAGGTATAAACCACTCAGGAGGGGAAAACACACTGGAATATGTACCCCCAGCTTAGGGATGATCTACACCAGGGGTGGCCAACTCCCAAGAGACTGCGATCTACTCACAGAATTAAAAACTGCTGGTGATCTACCCCCATTTTGGGGAGGGGGGGTTCAGGTCAAAGTTGTTGAGCTAGTTTTAGGGAGGAGGAAAGCCATCTTTTAGGGGCGTTTGGAGCAAAGTTGTTGAACTTTTTTTTGCGGGGAGAGGAAAGAGCTACTGTGATCTACCAGTGATCTACCACAGATGTTCAGTGACCTACCAGTAGATCAAGATCTACCTGTTGGACGTACCTGATCTACACTCATGATTTTTAAGGAAGGGTTAAGGAATGGTTTTGATAATGTATAGGTACATATGACGTCCTACGTTTAACATTCATAATGTGTTATTAAAATGTGACACCAGAGAGACAGCAGAGCAACAGGCAACCATCAGTAGGGAGGCAGCATTTTGATGGTGGGAGAAGATTAGAAAACCCAGCTTTAGTGAACAAGTATGTCCTGTGATGTTTTTGAACGATATATCTAATGTCACTCCAATAACGAACAGGTCAGTGTAGATCCAGCCTTAGTTGCAAAAGCACTCCAGGCTCAATGGAACATTTTAGGCAGGAATTCTCCTGTTAAAGTCAATCTCTCTACCTGTGTGGTAAAACATATGCATGTACTAAACCAGGTATATTAATTTGATTGATTGATTATACTTTTGAATTATAAAAAATCACGTGTTCTTAAGTAATGCATAACAACTAACAACTGCAGGTTCAATACTGAAAGGAATGAATGAATTGTTCATAAGGAAGTGACTCTTTCTTAGCTGTGGTTGTTTTTTCAGGTTAGAAGGGTGAGAATCTGAGGTGCTTTGCAAATAAATACATAACTAAATAATTATCAATCAATCCATCTCCTTTATTGGTACAAAAGCTAAATAATTATGAAATCACACCAAGTCAAACTCATGCATGTCATTGATTTTTGAGTTTTATTAAGGTCAGGTTGAGTGAACAAAAGATCGAGTCTGATCACAGTCGAACAATGATGTTTTTCAAGTGGGAGAATATCTTCAATGAAATGTCAATGTATTCCGAGTGCAGGCTCAGCAAAGATAAACACGACATCAAAAGGTGCTTACTCATTCTGCCATCTTGAGCGAGTTGTAAAAACACGCAACTGTCACAGATGGAAAGATTAAAATAGGATGATGTTTCACACAAAAATTTGAGGACATTTTTATGAATCAGAAAATGAGATAGGAAAGAGGAAGGACAAATCTAGGCATACTCACTTGGAATTAAATAAGGTCATTTTGCATTGGTGGAATGTGAGTTGAGTAAACATGGATTAGGATCAGAGCAATTATGTAAAGATGAATAGACAACACTGGGGAACATTTTTTTTTTCATTTTCTGTTGCATGAGATTTTTCAACTGTTCTTCTATGTTCTTTCAATGCTGATGTCAAATCTGAAATTGATTTTTGTGTACATGCTATAGTTATAAGTTTTGCAAACTGTCAGAGCTACCCTAGGTCCCAGCTCACAAAGGACCAACGCTGCTTCGTTGTTAAGTATAAAAGTCTTTATTGAAGTTCAGTTTCACTTCCAGAGCCGCAGCGCGCAGCTCCACGTCTCAAGTGTCAGACCGCTGATGCTCCGTCTGAGTCTCCTCCCCCTTGACACCAATTTAAGATTCTAGCCTTGCTCCACCTTCTCCGCTGCTCCTTCCTCCTCTGGGTCCGCCTGCCCGCCGGGGTTCCGCCCTTTCTAGCCTCTTCTCCCGCTGAGTCCCCTGAGCCTTCCCCCTCCCTCCGGCGGGCTTTAGGAGCTGGTTCCCCATCCGGGTCTCCTGCTGTTCCGCGCGCCTGCACATTTGAACTTGGCGCGCGCGCCCAGCCAGCAGCTTTCCTCCTGACCGTTCCACTGCTGCTGTCACTGCTTCCCCCTTCAGGGGGGCTAGCTGCAACTGACCTCCCCTCCGTTGGAGGCGTGGTCAGCCCTGACTCCCTCTCTGGAGGAGACACTGCCCCTGACACATGTGACTCTTCCCCCCCACTACGCTCTGGTGGGGAAACTGGTCCCGATCCTCCACTGCTGCTTTGGGGTTCCCCTCTGGCTCCTTGTTTCTGGTGCGTCCCCCCTGGGACCCCCCTTGCCTGACCATCGGCGCCCCCTTCTGGGAATCTTCTGATTCGCTGGAGAAGCTCATGGAATCTCTCGGGCCACTGTCATACTCTCCTACGCTGCCCTCGGATTCTTCCCCTTCGCTCTCCCAATCCTCTCTCCCCAGTGCTCCTGCTCCTGATTCCCTGACATCCTGGCAAACTTAATTTTTATTTATTTTTATAGTTTTGTAACCTAAATATTTGTATTTTGTTATGTATGTGGCTGCTTCCTCGTCAAAGACGCAATATAGCAGTGTTAGTGAGGCGTGCCTATAAAAGCTATTTTGAAATTCCCCTGGGTGACCAAGACAAGAAATGGGCTCTGCATATTGTTTGTCACAATTGTGAGGAAATGCTTAGAGACGGGACAAAAGGAAAATGGGAGAGTATGCCTTTTGGGGTTCCCATGGTTTGGCAGAAACCCAAGGATCATGCAAATGACTGCTATTTTTGTTTCCCAGTGGTATCTACAATTGTTATTCAGGTACTTGGTAAAGCCTTTCTGTTGTCCAAGCAAGAAGTTGACCATTTTGAGATCCACACAGATGATCCAGTTATGCTCCGCACCATGTTCACTTCCTTCATCTTCAGAAGAGACAAACCCCTTAAAAATTGGAATTGGGAGTTCCTCAGAGTGTGGGATAGGTCTGATTGCTGAAGGAATACTGGGATAGGCGACAGCATATCGTTTTTTCTTGCCAATACCCTTCGTATTGACCAGACAAAAATAGCATAACAAAAGGCATCAGGCTTGTTTACACATTTTTCTCTACTTGAAGAAGCCATTGTCTGATCGGAAAAATACAAATATTTAACTTACAAAACTGTAAAAATAAAGAAAAATTAAGTTTGCAAAACAATAATTACCATGTGGTTAGGGTAGATCAACCTGACAGTGTCCACTTATCCCCAGTGTAAATATGACATATCGGCAAAACTCGGAAATGGAAAGATAATGTCAGGGAACTGACATCGGAGCCAGAAGTGGAGGCAGGTCTCCCAAGCGATGCCGGAGAAGGGCCAAGCAGGGAGAGAGGGGACTCATCAGCTGGGGAAGGAAATCAGTGTAACACCAGGGATAAAGGGGGGCGGAGGGGGGAATCGGAGAGAGGGCTCCAGGACTCTTCGCTGGAGACCAGCGGGGAGAGCACAGGTCCTCCGCTACCCACACACCCACCCTGCGCAGAAGACTTCCGCGCAGGGAAAGTAGGCGTAGACTTGGCGTCAAAGAACTTCTTTGCTGGAAGAAGTTCAAGAAACACCCACTGACGGATTCTGCTAGCGACTGAACAGCCACTAAGTGAAGGGCTGTCCAGCCAGGAAAGGTTTAACCAGGCTACCTAGCCAGGAGTGGTGGCAACTTACGCACAAGCAACCCCATATAACCATTACAGATAACTATAGCATGTACACAAAAATCGATTTCAGATTTGAAATCAGCATTGAAAGAACATATAAGAACAGCTGAAAAATCTCATGCAAAAGAAAATGAAAAAAAATATGTTCCCCAGTATACTGTGTATCCCAAGGGAATACATGTTTTTTGCATGCCTCCAACTGTACATAGATATACATGTCATTTTCAATGCTATACATGTCATGTTCAATAACCCAATAACCCCCCCCCCCAAAAAAAGCCACATTCTAAAAAGGTGTTGGATGTGAATAAGATCAACCAAAGGCCTGGCTAAAAAGGAATCTTTTTGCCTGGTGCCTAAAAGTGTATAATGAAGGCACCAGGTGAACTTCCCTGGGGAGAGCATTCCACAGACGGTGAGCCACTGCAGAGAAGGCCCCGTTCTCATGTTGCCACCCTCTGGACTTCTCGTGGAGGAGGCACACGAAGAAGGGTCTCAGAAGATGATCTCAGGGTCCAGGTAGGTTCATATGGAAAGAGGCAATCCTTGAGAGCCCAAAGCTTGGGTGGATGGAAGCATTATTGCCTGGCACCTAAAATACAGACAATGTTGGTGCTGGCCCTGAGGAAAGCATTCCACAAACAGGGAGCTACCACTGAAAATGGCCGTTCTCATGTTCCCACCCCCTGCGGCTTCCTTGGAGGAGACAGAAATAGTAACTAGTTGGCTCACTTTGTAGAAGGGGCCTGACTAGCATCATCATCATCATCATCATTTATTTATTTATACCCCGCCCATCTGGCTGGGTTTCCCCAGGCACTCTGGGCGGCTTACAACAGAATATTAAAATACAATTATCTATTAAACATTAAAAGCTTCCCTAAACAGGGCTGCCTTCAGATGTCTTTTAAAAGTCTGGTAGTTGTTTACTTCCTTGACATCTGGTGGGGGGGGCATTCCACAGGGCGGGCACCACTACCAAGAAGGCCCTCTGCCTGGTTCCCTGTAACTTGGCTTCTCGCAGTGAGGGAACCTCCAGAAGGCCCTCAGCACTGGACCCCAATGTCCACGCAGAATGATGGGGGTGGAGACGCTCCTTCAGGTATATTGGGCTGAGGCCATTTAGGGCTTTAAAGGTCAGCACCAACACTTTGAATTGTGCTCGGAAACGTACAGGGAGCCAGTGTAGGTCTTTCAAGACCGGTGTTATGTGGTCTCAGTGGCCACTCCCAGTCACCAGTCTAGCTCCCACATTCTAGATTAGTTGTAGTTTCCAGGTTGTGTGTTCTTCTGCATATGACATTTGGAGAGCAACACAAAGGAGGCAACTACCACATTGTCTTTCACACTTCTGAGAGAATATCTGGAGGAGTCTGTGAGTACCATTTATGTCCCGATTACAACAAGATGCGGGAGGTGAAACAAACCTTAAGGATCACATCCTTTTGAATAAAGGATGAGTTTCCTCCAGAGTGTCAGGGAGCTGTACTCTTTGTTAGGCTCGCACTGATGGCTATTTTATCTGAAGAAGAAAGCAGCTGAAATGCTAAGAGCAAGACGTTTTCCCTCGGTTGTGACTCTCTCCAGCTGCGTGACTAATGTGCCCTTTTGATTTCCATTGTATGAAAATCCTTTGGGAAGTTTATTGCAGAAACCTATGGGGCCTCATTGGCCTTCCAAGCTGATTAGTGCGAGATTGGTTCCCGTTGCTCTTCTCTTCTCTATCCTTGAGCTGCCCCAGGATGGTTTATGATACTAAATCTTATTTCGTGGGACCGTGTAGGATGCTTTCAGTAACGTAGCTGCGGTATTGTATATAGAATTCCAGAAGATGTCCTTTGAAGAAGGGGGGTGGGGAGAAGATAACAAAAAATTGGTTGAGGCAGATCTTGCTTTTCACTTTATATGGTTTATTGGTCTTCAGAGAGAAAGCATACAGCTCCATTCAAACTCAGAAAGCTTCTAAATGAAAACAACAACAACCCTTTGACAGGATAGGGAACCTGAACAGCCAACACTAGTAGAGAGCAGATTGGTGTAGAGGTGATACAGCAGCCTTGCCTTCCGCTCCATCACAGGGTTTAAAGATACATATCTGGGATGCAAAGTGGAAAAGCTATTCCAGTTGTAAGGGAAGGATGGCATCATGACAGCCTCCATACCTATGGCCCTGTGGATAGTCCCAAAGGTGTGTTGATCTGCATCCAGAGTAGGGAACCTCAGGCTTGTGTGCCGGATGAAGCCCTCCAGGACTCTCTGTATCACGCACCCCCAAAGTTGGCCCTCCAGATGTTTTGGGACTACAACTACCATCATTCCTAGCTAACAGGACCAGTGGTCAGGGTTGATGGGAATTGTAGTCCCATAACATTTGGAGGGCCGAGTTTGAGGGTGCCTGCCTCTATATGGTCCTGGAAACTATCCCTGTGATCTCACCTTGCTGGAATGTGTCTGGTTTTTGTTACCGGAAGTAACTGCTCTGGTTTTTGAACTCTTTTCAGAAGCCGAATATGCTACACGGCTTCTATTTTGATTTTCCCCATTGTGTTGAGGCTTCCACTTTCAGTTTTCGGTTGTCAAATGTTTCAGAAGTCAAACGGTCTTCCAGAATGGATTATGTTCGACAACCGAGATTTGAGTGTACAGTGGTACATTGGTTTACGAACTTAATCCGTTCCTGAAGTCTATTCTTAAACCGAATCCGTTCTTAAACTGAGGTGCACTTACCCTAATGAAGCCTCCCACCTTCCACCGTTCAGATTCCGTTCTTAGACCGAGGTAAAGTTCACAAACTGGAACACTACTTCCGGTTTTGCGGAGTTCGTAAACGGAATCGTTCATAAACAGGACTGTTCTTAAACCGAGGTATCACTGTAGTAAAGGTAAAGGGACGCCTGACCGTTAGGTCTAGTCATGGATGACTCTGGGGTTGCGGCGCTCATCTCACTTTACTGGCTGAAGGAGCCGGCGTACAGCTTCTGGGTCATGTGGCCAGCATGACTAAGCCGCTTCTGGCCAACCAGAGCAGCACATGGAAACGCCGTTTACCTTCCCACCGGATTGGTACCTATTTATCTACTTGCACTTCACGTCCTTTGAACTGCTAGGTTGGCAGGAGACCACTGTAG
Source organism: Podarcis filfolensis (assembly GCF_964270895.1). Taxonomy (NCBI): domain Eukaryota; kingdom Metazoa; phylum Chordata; class Lepidosauria; order Squamata; family Lacertidae; genus Podarcis; species Podarcis filfolensis. The sequence continues at coordinate 14,421,637 of NC_139604.1, forward strand.
TAGGATTGGAATAACACTTGTAGTTTAATGGTGAATTTTGTACATAATGAGATGTTAAAGATTTGGATTATTATAAAAGACGCAGGAGGAAATTAATAACAACAGGACCCACAAAGGGGAGGAGGGAAGTCCAGGAGATTCTATGGAAATTGGTTTTTATGTTATAGGTTGGATATGTGATTGTAAAACTGTGATTTGAAAAACCAAATAAATTATTTATCTTTTTTATTTTTTTTTTTTTAAATAATATTTATTAAAATTTTTCAAAAATACAAAAAATATCACTTTACGGGACTCCCCCCTTCCCCCACCCCTACCATATTCCCCTTTCATATTGTTGGCCAAACAAGTTCCCCATTCAAATTGAAACTTAATTTGTTTTACCCTTAATAATAATAAAAAAAAAAAAAAGAAAAAAACCCAGTGTTCTTTCCCCAAGACCCACCCCATGTCATTCCACAATTTCCATTTTTTAATAAAAGAAGCACCCCAGATAATAGAAACAGAAAAGGTAGAAAATAAAAAAAATATAATGAATAATAGACCAATTCAGCAAAAAATAACAAAGTTGGCAAGCCTTTGGAGTTTTAGTTCTCCCCCCCCTGTCTCCGGTTTAATTTCCCCCTGACCATCAACCCCTAGTGTCTGCCTGGAATTCTTAAGGCCATAAATCACAACTTTTCCCCAACTCCTTGCTGGCTATTTCTTTTTTAAAATTAAAAATAAATTTTTTTGAAAATCAAAATTATTATTATTATCATTATTTTTCAAAACTTTAACTTCAGTCTTTAATAAAACTGTAATAGAACTCCCTCCATTGTTCTTTCCAGGTTGTAGTCTAATTTCCCTTTGTTCCGCTGCTAAAACGTTGTAATTCGAAAGTTTGGTAAGTCTGCAGGGATGGTTGTTATTCAGGGGCAAAACCTTACGTTCAGTCCCTTCCTTTCTTCAATAGAAAAATCTATTGTCTCCTTTAAAAAAAACAAAAAAGAAAACACCCTGAAGACGAGATGTTATTTCCGTTTTGCAGCTTTCCCAGAAGATAACCAGTCCTGTAAAGTTCCATTGGTGTTTTTCCACTTTCCCAATCCTTTGTAATGTCCCGAAGCTCCTCAAGGGGGATTGTTGTGACTTTGTTTCCTCTAATCCAAAAGTCAATTTGTTATCCATATTCGCCATTTTGTATCCAAATTTTAACAAGTTGTATCAAATTGTATCAAATTTAACCAGCCAAGTTCTCATAATAAAATCCACTCCGCTTTTCGACTTTGACAGCTATTTTGACAGCTGTCAAAATCTCCGACTCCTTTCACCAGGCTCTCTCTTCAGTCGCCCCGGTTCCCAGGGGGGGGGGTTGCGTTTCCCTTCTCCAGTTCCTCCTCCAGCACAGTTCTTGTAGTTCCCCATCGTGAAATTTTGGATTTTTATCAGCAATGCAAGCCTTTTTGGGTCTTGGTTTCCCCGTCCTTGTTTTGGAAAGTTTACAATAGGGAGGGGACTGACTTCCTTTTTGGATCCCCCCCGCTCGTATCCAATTCGAAAAAAAAAAAAAAATTTTTTTTTCCTCCTTTTGAGCCCGGTTTCCAAATTTACTCACGGGTTGTTGTTGAAAAGTCCGAATTTTCAATGGAAGAAGTCAGCGCTCTCCGCCGGATGGCATGCGGCTTCGCTCAGCAGGGGAAGCAGAAAACTCAAGGCACCACGCTTCTCCCCGGCACCCGATCCGTAGCCTTTAAAAAGGCTCCTTCACGAGTCGGGAGGGCGCTAACGGTGCAAGCCGAGTCTCCATGTCCACGGCCTCCGTGGCCGTGGTTTCTAAGGGTCCCCGCATCGCCGGTGCGGTAGAACCCAGCCCCTGCCGAGCAGACTCCCTCCGGAGCTCGGAGGGAGTCCGCCATTCGGCGATGGCGCCAACCCGGAAGTCAAATTATTTATCTTTTTTAAAAAAGGAATGTGTGCTTGAACTCACCTAGAGTTTAACCAAAATGTATATGCAAGGGGAAAGAGCATGCAAAAATACATATATAGGCATCCCTCCACTTTTGCACAACTCATTGCAGAATGAGTCATGGCTCATATGCATTGGCTCATGTGTGACTGCATATATGTGCTGTGCCGGAAAATAGATAATAATTTGATTCAAACCAGGAAATGGTGGTACAGAGCTGGAGAGTCCTCATAGCTTATGAGGAGACCATCCCCGGAGTCCAAAGAGGACATCAGTGAGGGTGTAGGAAGTCCTGAAAAGACTGGAGCAAAAGCAGCCCTTTGTTTGGGCTGCTCAGTCTCTTCGCCCAGTAGCAGCCGCCGCCGCAGCCCACTTTCCCATGCATTCTCCAGCCTCCAGCCAGTCCTAGAGCTTCAATTCAAGTGGTGGATATTTTGGGATACAGTGGTACCTCAGGTTACATATGCTTCAGGTTACATACGCTTCCAGTTACAGACTCCGCTAACCCAGAAATAGTACCTCGGGTTAAGAACTTTGCTTCAGGATGAGAACAGAAATCGTACAGCAGCAGCAGTGGGAGGCCCCATTAGCTAAAGTGGTGCTTCAGGTTAAGAACAGTTTCAGGTTAAGAACGGACCTCCGGAACGAATTAAGTACTTAACCCGAGGTACCACTGTACAGTATTTTTTTTTTTTTGTCTGGATTGGAGAGAGAGTGGCAGAGAGGGCATTGAAAGGGTCATTAGAGGGTTCTCCCTACTTATGCAATTTTCACTTATGCACACTGGGGCTTGGAATTCCACCCTCACCTAAGTGGTGGGACACCTGCATTCATTGAAAAAAACAGCATACAAAATTGCAGTATATTAGGGAAAATACATTGCAAAAATGCAAATGCTGGGGAAAATGCATACAAAACGTCCATTTTTCCCCCATGTGGACTAAAAGAAAATCTTGAACTTCAGTGAGGCAAAGTACACATAAGTTTGGAGAAATGAAAAACCTTAGGAAACCAAAATTGACAGATTCATTTATCTGACAATGGAGAAGTAAGTTAGAGGGGTTTTTTGCATTTACTAAGTTAGGTCTCCTTTTGTTTAGGCCTCTTGTTACAGGCCATTCCTTTGGAACACAACAAGCTGTTGGCTTCGGTCAGAAGGTTTCACTTCTATGATTAATGGCTGGAAGATCAAGCTTTAGACAGTTTGTGTGCAAGGACCAAGGGCATATTACATCTCTTCATGTTATTGCCTCATAGATCTTTGGATAAAACCTATCCCTTTGCTTGACCCGAACTGTTGAGCAAATCTTAACTTTTTATATGGGCCTGTTACTCTGTTGGGAAAACCGAAACTACCTAAGGAGACTGAGATGCTGAAGTAGTTTTATGATGATTTGTAGTTTACAGTTTCTAAACCTCTGTAAGAGGGTTCAGAGTAAAGCACTCATAAAAGGTTTAAAGCACTCCAATAATTTCAAATCATTTTGCACAGTAGAGAGCAATTTAAAAATTGTTTGAAGTGCTTTAATATTTTTGTTATAAGTGCATCAATTTGGAAATAAGTCAGGCTGCATGCACTTATAAATAGTTCAGGACACACTGTACTTAAAAAAAATGTTACATCTAAAATTGAATTTTTTTGGGGGGGGGTTGAGAAGATAGCAATGGGGTAAGAAGAATTTACAGAGTATTGGCAGAGTGGGGAAAAAAATGGTTAGCAGTTGCAGGAGCAATTGGAGTAAAGGTGTTTACAGCCACCTGTGCTATTAAGATGGAAATGATTAATTTGTGAATGGAAACATTTATTGTTTACTGACGATGAAAAATAACTTAACTGATTATAGGTTGCACTACTTTCTTGTCTCTTTGGGTCCCGGGGATGGGAGATGCATGTTTCTTCTCTTCTTCAGTGACTGCGTAAACACATAGAATAAATAGAATAAATGAAGACTGGGTTCTCTTTTTTTTTCTGTGTAGTTCACACACACTCTAGATCCATGGTTCCCAGCGTGGGGCACAGGGCGGCAATTTGACTTTTAAGGTGGGGCAATTCAAGAGTTATTAACAATTAGTGGCTTTTTAAGCTTCCTCCACGTGAATAGGACTTCCTTTTTTGAATGATAGGAATTGAATGGTAAGAATGATAAGAATTATATGTCACATGGCATCAGGATTTTAGAGATGCTTAGGTGGGGGCGTGGCTAAGAAAAGGTTGGGAACCACTGCTCTAGATGTACTGCATATATGTGTGTGTATACACACACACACACACACACACACACAGGTACTTCTTGAGAAACTGGTTTTGCGTGTTCAGACCCAGAAACCTCCCACCTAAATAAATTCACACTTCACTCAAATTTTTGGTTTGGTTTTTGGCAGAATTTGGGCCACAACTTTATTGATTACAGAGATCGACTGGTTGCATAGGCTTTGGTTCGACTAGCTCCCTACCATGCAGGTAGCACTGACCCAGAGTTCCAGCATAGGTCAGCCAAGGGTGAACACCTGGATAAGTGGAAAGCCGGGAACAGGCTATCTCCACCACCCAAATGTCCCCCTGGACTCAGGCATGGGCATAACCCCCTCTCAGGGGTTGACCAAACCATCGAGTCCCTGGAATCCTTTAACAAAATACCCTTCACACAGGGATGGCAAGAGCGTTCTCCCATCCCTATCACATGAACCAGAGCCTATTTGCAACCTTACAAGTTCTGACGATTTGCTACGCAGCAGGTAAAACCCAAATGGCAACAGCCAATCAGCCAAGTGGGGAAAATTCCTGCCGTGCCCCTGTCCCAACAACAGATGACACACGACGGCATAACAAGGTCAAGCGCAACAAGCCCTAAAGGTAGGGGGAGGTGGTCGGGTGTTTCGAATGCACACGCTGAAAGAGGAAGCTCTGGGTCACGTGCATGGGCCTAAATAGGTCCCTCGAACCATTTGGCCTGCATCCCATTGGCCAGATTGCACCCAGCTTCAAGGGACCTACCAATCAGGTGCTGTGGCTGACCAATTGTAACCACCCACAACACAGGGTGTCACTTTCCAGGTTTCACCGCAATACGTGCCCTCTTTAAGGGAGGACCCGATTTGTTACAAAAATAAAAGCTCATCGCAGATTGATTCTGCTTCACGCCATGGTGTGCCCATTTGAAAACAGATGTAGGTCTCCTGGCAATTGGGGGTGTCTCTGCATCTCCACGGTGGCCCAAGGATGCTGAAGATGGGTGTATGCCAATTATCGCAATCACCACTTCCTTCTTCATTCACTTGGCGCAGGTGCAAGGAGAGGGAAACATGGTTAGCCTAATCAAGGGGAGGCTTTTCAAATGTGCATTGAACGTGCACCACTGGGGATCTCAGGATCTAGAATCACTCTTGATTGCGGGTAGCATGTTGAGGAGGAACATGAAGAATTCCCGATTTAGAAAACAAACAAATGGGTTGGTGTGCATGCTGTGCCACACCATAAACGAGACCATCCTATACGGCATCAGTCACTACTGAGTCCTCGCTCCTGCTCAACTTTCGGGGGGGGGGGAAGGGTGACACTGTCATGTCATGCATTTTCTTTTAATACCCACTACCAGAGGACAAGGGATTTATCCCAGACAAGAGAAATATTTTTGGGAAGAGATTTATTCGTAAGGGTGGCAGCGATGTTAATCTGGTTTATACTCATGATTTTGAAAATAACAACCTTCTATTGATAAAATTATCCTTAACAAGTGTAGCACAAACAAGTATTTCGTAACTAGGATTTGAATGTTTTCTCTTCTGTGAATTCACTAGGTGGCCTTGAGTGCTATCTCTCGCCCTCAACTTTTCACCGGCAGTATGGGGATAATAATACTGACTTATCTTACAATATAGGGACGCGGGTGGCACTGTGGGTTAAACCACAGAGCCTAGGATTTGCTGATTGGAAGGTTGGCGGTTCAAATCCCCATGACGGGGTGAGCTCCCGTTGCTCGGTCCCTGCTCCTGCCCACCTAGCAGTTCGAAAGCACATCAAAGTGCAAGTAGATAAATAGGTACCACTCCGGCGGGAAGGTAAACGACGTTTCTGTGTGCTGCTCTGGTTCGCCAGAAACGGCTTAGTCATGCTGGCCACATGACCTGGAAGCTGTATGCCAGCTCCCTCGGCCAATAAAGCAAGATGAGAGCCGCAACCCCAGAGTTGGTCACGACTGGACCTAATGGTCAGGGGTCCCTTTACCTTTACCAGAGGACAAAGGAGGAGGAAATGCAGGGAAGCTGCCTTTTTGTGTGGCATTTTACAGGCCAGGTTTCCTGCAAAATGTCGCCCCCACCTTGCATGCCTTTGAGAATCAAATGCAGCTAAAGAAAGTACAGTAGTACTTTGGTTGCTGAACTTAATCCATTCTGGGAGTCTGTTCGACTCTCGAAACTGTTTGAAAACCAAGGTGCAGCTTCTAATTGGCTGCAGGAGCTTCCTGCACTCAAGCAGAAGCTGTGTCGGACGTTCGGCTTCTGAGAAATGTTCGCAAAATGGAACACCTACTTCCGGGTTTGCGGCATTCGGGAGCCGATTTGTTCAGGAGCCAAGCCATACGAGTACCATGGTACCACTGTAAAAGATTTCAGTTTATCACTAAGGTGCACTCTACTTTTGCCATCCTAATCAAAGAAATCAACACAATCAAAACATCCAATTAAATCACTGAGTGCAATTAATTGCAAGAAACTCTCCGTCATCAGCAGTGAACTGGAATGATAAAAATAGATAATCCTGGTGATGTTTGGGTTGCAGTCCAACATTCAGGCCGGTGCAGGTGCAGTAAGCAAGACAGGGAATGAGACATTCTGTCACGATCATTTTCTTCTCAAAACTGCTTCCCTCTGGATTGTCTCTTGGAATTCCATCAAAAGAGATTGGAAGTGTTTACCTATGCAGAGTGAGGACCACGGAAGTGATGCAAGCCGAAGTGCCGCGTCTGTGCATGCACATGGCGCAATGTAGTGCTTCTGTGCGTGTGCGAGTGGAGAAACCCGAAAGTAACCCATTCCGGTACTTCCAGGTTGCCGTGGGACACAACACGAAAACACGTTACCTGAAGTGGATACAACATGAGGTATGATTGTATACAGTAGTACCTTGGTTCTCAAACTTAATCCGTTCTAGAAGTCCGTTCCAAAACCAAAGTGTTCCAAAACCAAGGCGCACCTTCCCCTAGAAGGTAATGCAAAATGGATTAATCTGTTCCAGACTTTTAAAAACAACCCCTAAAACAGCAGTTTAACATGAATTTTACTATCTAATGAGACCATGGATCCATAAAATGATAGCAATAAACAATGTACCGCAGTCACACAATCAATCAATCAGTAGCTGAACTGGGTTCCACACAGTCATAAAAACAAAACAAAAAGAGCCACACGCAAAATGCAAAATAAATAGCAAAAACAGACAGACCTCAGTGTAACACTGAAAACAGAAGTTTGGCACTCAAAATGGAGCATGTTTGGCTTCCAAAAAAAGTTCACAAACCGGAACATTTACTTCCGGGTTTGCAGTGTTTGGGTTCCAAGTTGTTTGAGTACCAAGGAGTTTGAGAACCAAGGTACCGCTGTAATCCCTGATTGTCTGGGATCACTGATGTGACTAACTGAAGAAAAAGAGGAAGAAATAAATGGGAAGAAAGTAGTAGCAGAAGGTGAGGGGAAAATATAGGAACAAGGCAGGAATACTCTCACAATACACTGTTTCCAACTGGAAAATTAAAATGAGAGAACATGTGGCACATCCTGATGTTGAACTGATAGCATTGCTCATCTGGTGAAGAGTTCCCCATTACGCTTACCAAATGTGTTGCTGGGTGGAAGTGCTGCCTGTGAGATTTTTGCTCGTAGCAACCATCGGAAAACCCTGAAATGGGAGTTTCTGGGTTTGGGGCAGAGCATGGCTGCCCCATTGCCTTCATGTGATAGCATTGGACCTTATCTGGGCCCAATTGATGCACCAGTTCCAGATTGGTGCCACTGTCTGCCTGCCCCCTTACTTTCTTCCATGCCTGCCATGGGTGTCCTGGCCAAGAGGTCACTAGCTAGTTTCAAGCAAGCCACATATTAGCTGTCCTACCTTACAGGTTTCTTGTCGAGGTGGCATGAACAATGCCTCAAAACTGCTTTATTTGCAAGTGCACTGGGTATGACTGGTTGTTCCTTTCCTTTAAATGGCTCTACATTTTAAAAGCAACAGGCAAAACAAAATCCAGTCCACATGAATTCAAAAAGGTTTTTAAATATAATTTTAACAAAATACCAGAAGCATTTCTGTTAGGTTTGGTTGGAGAGGATATTCCAAAAAAAGATGTAAACAGCTGCAAGGATTCTTCTGGCTCAGAAATGGAATCAGCAGGAAACTCCAACATTGGAAGAATGGCAGATTAAGATGGTGGAATACGTAGAACTGGCAAAGCTGACGGGGAAGATCCGGAATCAGCGCGGCGACTGGAGCAAATTTATATCATATATGAAAGAGCATTGTAAACATCTGAAAACGTTTGTAGGTGTCAGGGAACTGCCATCAGTGCCGGAGGGAGAGAGAAAAATCCAGAGGGATTCCAGAGAGCGTCCCGGGATTGGGAGAGGCAGCCCATCTTCTGGGGAAGAGAATCAGCGTAGCACCAGTGGAGAAGGGGGGCAGATGGGGGAAGCGGCGAGGCGGTCCCATGACTCCTTGCCAGGGACCAGCGGGGAGAGTAAGGGTCCTCCGCTGCCTACGCCCTCCTTGCGCAGAAGGCTTCCGCGCAGGGAGAGTAGGAGGAGACTAGGCATCAAAGAGCTTCTTTGCTGGAAGAAGTTTAAGAAACGCCCACTGACGGATTCTGCCAGCGATTGAGACAGCCACGGGTGAGTGGCTGTCCGGACAGAAAAGGTTCACTCAGGCAACCCAGCCAGGTGTTTGCACCGGCTTACGCACGAGCAACCCCTAGAACCATTACAGTAGGTTTAAGTTGAAATGTTTTGTAATGTGAATATAAGAAACTGATTTACATATAATGAGGTGAAGTACAAAAAGAAGATAGAAGGTAAAAAAGTGGTTATAGAAAGGCTAAGAATCCAGTAAAGATATTTGGAAGTCAGAAAGAGGGAGGGAAGGAGGTCGATGCTCAGTTTGAGCAAGGTTTCAAGTTACAGATTTATGTAATAGAATGTGATAATGATAAATATGGAAAACTTAATAAAAAATATTTAAAAAACAAAAACAAAATCCAGTCCACATCATTCCAGTATCATTCAGGAAAATGCACCGGGGAAAGACATAAATTTATGGGGCAAAGGCCTTCTGTAAATAGTAACCCTAGAGAGGCACTCTTTTGGGATTTGGCAGTAGGAGCCTTAAAGCAGAAAACAACTGTGCATGTGAACATGCTTGAAATCTTGACCTTCTCTGTACAGATGTAAACACCCCTGACGATGACAGAGGTACCAGATTTTAAGCCCATGCATTTCCCAGAGTTCCTGTCATATATATGTCACCCGAAATACATAGAGCTGGTTTTCAACCCTTTGGCTGCCCAATAATGTCACACCTCCAGAATAAATGAGCTGGGATATGAATTAATCAATATCTCTCATAACTCATGCTGGCCTCAGTACAGTGTTGCTTAATCCTTGTGCTGTAAATTGATTCTGAAATAATAACGTAGGGAAGTGGGGGGGGGAGCGGGGGGAGAGAGAGACCATTTCCTTGCTTCCAAATCACCTTAAGGGGTGGATTTTCTCTCACACACACTCTTGAAACAATTCACTTTTTCTGACTGCATTGTGTCAACTTGATTGGCAGAACTGTGGGTAGACTTTCATATGGCAGATGTGGGTATTCAAATAAATACCTGTCAATATATTCTCCCACTCCTTCCCTCCCACATTTTGCATGGAAGAAAGGTATTAAGGATACTGGAAGTTGTTCTGTTCAGTTTTCAAAAATGGATTGTGTCTCGTAGCTCAATCAGCCCACAGAAGAGAAATCGATTTATCCCAGACAAGAGGAATATTTTTGGGAAGGGTGGCAGTGATGTTAATCTGGTTTATACTCATGATTTTGAAAATAACAACCTTCTATTGATAAAATTATCCTTAACAAGTGTAGCACAAACAAGTATTTCGTAACTAGGATTTGAATGTTTTCTCTTCTATGAATTCACTAGGTGGCCTTGAGTGCTATCTCTCGCCCTCAACTTTTCACCAGCAGTATGGGGATAATAATACTGACTTACCTTACAATATAGGGACACGGGTGGCACTGTGGGTTAAACCACAGAGCCTAGGACTTGCCTATCTGAAGGTCGGCAGTTCGAATCCCCTCAACGGGGTGAGCTCCCGCTGTTCGGCCCCAACTCCTGCCCACCTAGCAGTTCGAAAGCACGTCAAAGTGCAAGTAGATAAATAGGTAGCTAATAAGTAGATAAACCTTCTCTGGCAGGAAGGTAAACGGCATTTCCGTGCGTTGCTCTGGTTTGCCAGAAGCGGCTTAGTCATGCTGGCCACATGACCCGGAAGCTGTACGCATCCAGGTACGTCATGCTTTATTGGCATCACAGCCAATAAAGCGTGATGAGCGCTGCAACCCCAGAGTCGGTCGGTTACCTTTACCTTACAATATACTATATACATATGGTACATATATATCAGTTGATTTCAGTAGGGTTTCCAATATGTAAAAGCAATACAAATAAAACAGCATCTGCTACAACTTACAATGAAACAACACAAGACAGAGCTCAGTTTAAATCTGTCAACCTATGTAAAAACTTTAGATGAACTAAAAGGGTTGTTTTATGGATTCTATATATAAAGGGTTTTATCCAATTGGAATTAGTTTTTCTACATGTGAAAGAGTCTTTTTTATAGCAATTCTTATTAATTTTTCACTTTATACATCTCAAAATAAACATTTTACATACCATGTAACAGTTGACTTCCCTCCTTGCCCTTTCATTGTTCATTCTACTTATCTATCATTTCTGCATATTTTACTGTAGCCAATCTAATTGTTTCTCCATTTTACATCCTTCAGATATTTCCCATACTGTTGAATTTATCTAAATGGTACCAGCGTCTTCAATTGTACACAATTATTTTCTAAATATCCAGCAAAAAAATTCCACTTCTCTTTGACTAAAGATTCTTCTTGCTCTCTTATTCTATAATTTAAACCTGCTGCTTCCACAAATTCTATCATCTTAAGTTGCCAATCTTCCTTACTAGGGATCTTGCTCATTTTCCATCTTTGGGCTAGGAAAATTTAAGCCGCTGTGATTGCATCATTTTTATATAATTATCTTTCAAATATAAGATGTGGTAAATTTCAAATGATTCTTCCAGAGTTTCTCCCAGAGGTTTAGGTCTATGTTATGTCCTATATCCATTGCCCAGTGTGTCACTGAAGCGTTGACTTCATCTTTGATTTCCCATTCTAATAATAAGTTATACATTTTTGACAATAATAGATATACGGTAGTTGGGCTACAGCTCCCATCATCCCTGAACATTAGCTATGCCGGATGGGGCTGGATGGAAGTTGGAGTCATCTCAAGAACATCTACAGGGTCACATGTTAGCTTTGGAAAATGCATAAATTAGGCACACTTCCTGCCAGAACACAATCCTACAATGAGATTGCAGAAACACTTCTAGGTGGAGAATGTAAGCAATCCCTCAAATAGGTCTGCCATTGGGATGTTGTACACATCACACAGCAATTTCCCATCCGTAGACACCAGGAATGCCATCTCCTCTTCCAAAAGTATCAGGATGTCTACCAACGGCCACATCATGAGCCACAGCTCAAGAGGGACCATTTCAGCAAATGTTAGAAGTATTGTTGTGTTATTATGAAACTCTTTATATTGATGGCTGTGAGGTAATGAGAGAATTTGAAGAGTTGGGTTCCTCAGCTCTGATCTTAAGACATTTGTTTGAGGTGGGTTATTGTTGTCTGGGTAGTAGCCAATGGGCCAGCAAGGTCAGCTGTTTCTTTCTCATTAAGAAAGAACCACAAGAGCTACTGTGGCATGGTGACTAAATAGCCTGGCAGCACTTAGTTCAGCGAATTGCCTTCTGCTCTTCCGTAATAGCTGGGGACTCCAAAAGCAGAGTGAGATCCCAGTAAATTTCTAGGCCAGTTGCACTGAAATTAAAGGGGTGTGTAATAGGTCTTTTGGTTTTAATATTAAGGAGGCAATTCACTTTGGGGACCATAAATAGAGCATCTGTTTGGGGAGATAACTGGCTCTTGTGTAGGGATTTGAAAGAGGGCATTTGTGTTTTGCTGGTGATTTTATAAAATGAGGCATGGAGAACTTTTATGAGGTAAAATAATTTCAGGACCCCCAGACAATGTTCTTTGGCACATTTTGTAATATTTGGATAGAGCTGAATTCTTCATCTCTGAGGGCAAAGTCTTAGCAGCATAGAAAATGAAGCAGCAAACTTCCTTTGCTTCATAAAATAATGTTGCCAGAGTCATACGACATGGATAGTAAGTCTGGCAAAAAGATTCATTGAAAAATGTGCAGGTTTTCTGTAGTTTTCAAAATAAACTTAGCAAATGCAGTCATGAGGATAGATCAAACAAAATGATTGAGTGAATTGTGCAAAATGACAGGAGAATTCCATCATTCTAACAAGAAGGTGGAAAGACATTTACAGCTTGTGAGTTTGTTGGTGCAGGGAGCATGCGGCCAGGTTATGTGTTGTAGTATCACAATTTCCCATTGGGGAATGGGTGAAGCTAGATGGGGGAGCGGGAAATGAAACAGCATTTTTCTCAAGAACGAGAACCTGAACCATCAAAGATTGCTAAAATGCAACTATTTGAAATTTTGACACTGAGCAGACTGGTCAAAACAGAAAAGCCAAGATGCTTCAGAAATGCTAGGATATGTTGCGTTTGGGGTTTTTGTTGTGTTTTGTATAGAGGGAGAAAAGTGCACTCACATTATCATCACAGTATCATGGGTGCAGCCACAGGTACAGTTGTGATGATGGGGCTGGTGGCAACTCTGGCATGACAGCAGGGACAGGGATGCAGATTTGTGACCTGGGAGGGGCAGCACCATCTGGACAGAGGTGGCACTTGCTTGTTTCACCTACAGTGGGAAAATTTCTCAGGCCAGCCCCAGTTGTTGTGTCACACCACACCCACTGATGTGAATGCAATTCAACAGAGTGTGCCACTACTGTCAGTTTGCATTTCTTAGTTCAGAAAGTATTGATCTGATGTGTAGAGATCTTTCCTGTTCTAATTCATTCAAGAGGGTTCTGGAAGCTTCTCTGTGTGAAAGAAGCAAACAGAAGGTTCACTATGTTTGGGTTATTCCTTCAGAGAAACTGAGTACAGCTGGCTTAAACTGGTTCTCTTATCTCTTCTGTCAAGGTCATGCTGACTATAAAAGTAGGGCCAGAAGGAGCCTGGGTTTCACTTTTCTCTTTCTATCTCTTTTCCTTCTGGTCTGGTGTTCTGTATATACTATCCTTAGTGTTAAGGTTTGGACTTATTATAATAAGTTATTGTAGGTTTATGTTAAGTCTGCTGCGGCTGGATTTCTTATGGACAGTGCCAATGCTGAAATGTGTTGGATCTGTGACCATTATGCTCATTTGCCTTCAGTAGCAGTAAAACTCTGCTGGGTGAAATATTAATTGCCTCTGGTCTATTTTTTTGAGAATCCTGCAACATGTTTAAGTTGTTACTCTGCTAAAGATACATTGGAATCTACTCTGGATCAATATTGAGTAGAATCTCAAATGACAACTATGTTGTTCAAAAAGCCACCATTCTGTAACACAACAGGTACTGCAGCATGAAAGGAACACTAGAAAACCAGGAAAAATGACATAATATACCCTAGGCCTGAATGCAGCCATCGCGCCGCCGGCGGCAAACCGCTATGTATAGCGCATGTACGGTGTCGCACGCATGCACTGGACATAGCAACGCCGTACATGGACTGTACATAGTGGTTTGCTCAAGTGCCGTATGGACAGCGGTGGGGTCCCTCCATTGACTCTACAGCCGCATGTAGAGGATCCTCTGTTCACGGCTGTAGCAGCGATGGAGGGATCCCGGAACCATCTGGAGTGCTGGCGCCGGCAAACCGTATATACAGCGCATATGCGATGTCACTACATACAGTGCATGCGTCATATGTAGCAATGCCACACATGCACCCTACATAGCGACGCCCCGCCCTGAGTGTCACGACGCCTTGGTTTGTCCCTGCCCCCTGGTCCACTGACCACATGCCACTGCTTGCAAAGGTTTGGTAACACTGCATCCAAGGCACTACCAAACCTTTTTGAGACCTCTGTGCGGATATATCCAGATCCTAGCCTTAAAGGTAAAGGGAACCCTCACCATTAGGTCCAGTCATGGCTGACTCTGGGGCTGCAGTGCTCATCTCGCTTTACTGGCCGAGGGAGCCGGCGTACAGCTTCTGGGTCATGTGGCCAGCATGACTAAGCCGCTTCTGGCAAACCAGAGCAGCACACGGAAATGCTGTTTACCTTCCCATCGGAGCGGTACTAAAGCACTTTGACGTGCTTTAGAACTGCTAGGTTGGCAGAAGCTGGGACAAAGCAATGGGAGCTCACCCCGTCATGGGGATTTGAACCGCCGACCTTCTGATTGGGAAGTCCTAGGCTCTATGGTTTAACCCACAGCGCCACCCGTGTCCCTGATCCTAGCCTTATGTCAATGCAAAAAAGGAAGATGAATTATGAATTCTATTTACATGCTTTCCCTTTTTTATTATGCCTACGAGAAGCAATCTATTCCAGATATCAAAGTGGGTGGCCAGCGACTGTTCTCTAGGCAATGTGGTTGGAGGCGGTATGAATAGGGTGGTGCTAGAAAGTGCAACACTTTCTGCCAAAATCAACAGCCTCCTGCGGTTTTTATCCCCCGCAATCAAATTCTCGTGTTTGCCGAGGTGGTTCTTTGTGTGCCCCCCAAGTCTTCTGTTACTGTTGCTCTAATTGGGGATTATGCAATCACAACATTAAAGTGCTGTATGGTATGCAGTGCAGAATTAAATACTTCCCACACAGAGTTCATTAAGCCCTGAAGTTTGCTAATTAATTAATTAGGTCTGCACGATTCCTGGGGATTACAATAAAATTAGCATTTGAATCTGTTTTCCATCAAGCCAACTTCAGAGCATACTTCTTGAGCATTCCGGCACTGGGAAAACACTGCGAATTCAAGCAAAAAAGGGGAGAAAAACCCATTTCTGATTTTTCTCATGCCGATCCAAAAGGCAACATAATGTAATAAGTTAACTGGGGTGGCGAGGTGGATATATATAGTTCACTGGTGACAAGTCTGGTCTGTGCTAGATTCCCGTAATATAAGCTGCTTTAAAGGAGAACCACATCTGAAATGGCATACTTTTGCTGGAGAGTGGGAAAATTCTCATATTATTTTTTTTAAAATGAAGCAATTTCACAGCCAGCTTAAGGATAATTGAGACTAAAGGCTTGGTTGTATGCTAACAACACTCCCATCACTATGGCATGCCGGAGAGGGAAATTAATTTTACAAGAACTCTATTTTGAAAATTTAACTCATGAAATCGTGGCCAGTTGATTCACAAAATGAGTGGAAAAGATTCTGAACTCTTTCATAGGGCAGACTGTGAAGCCTCCCAGTGATATTGCTCTGTGCAGATGTTACACGCACAAGTGGCAAGAAGAATGCATATCGACAAGTAGTGGGAAGAATACACGCATGTGCATTTGTGCGCATAGCATATGCTGAACTCAAGTAAATCCAGGGTACTGGTTGCATGTTCACCTGTATGTACATGCAGCCTGGCCTACATTCATGCACAGTCTATATGGTTCTGAAAAGTGCGCCTACTTTATGTGCATAAGATATGTGTGCATGGCCAAGCTTTTCTCTCACACACATACAGATACATTTGCTGCATGTGTGATGATCATGTGAAAAGCGCTAGCAATGCAAAGCAGTGCATATTGTTTGCCTGCCGTATGTTGCTCATTGTTAGCATTTCCCATTTAATTTCTTATTGCATTTGTAGGTACTAAAAAGCTCGTGGTTCTGCTGGGGGTGGGCCTGGCAAACCCTACACAAGATTATCTGAAGTTCCATATCTGCACAGAGGTGAGTTTCAGCATTGACTGTATGAAAAACTTGTAACTCCCCTCATGTTATCAATGTGACTGGTGCTTTAGATTATATATAACTATGGAACAATTTGTCAGGATTCCCCTTTTTTTCTCCCATTTAGGAGCTGAAAATTATTCTAAGTTCATTTGCCAAAACCAACAGCCACAATGTTGCCAACTGACCAGTCAAATGGTCTGGCCAATATCTATGCTTTAAATAGTTGTTTGAGAAGCAGAAGTTGAAGCTTTTCACAGCGTATAGATAAGCGCTCTCACCTGCTCAGGTTTGCATAGGAAGCTGCTATGAAACTGTTAAAGGTCCAGGCTCCGTGGCCAGTAAATAGTTTGAAGCTCTACATGGCAGGCGTTTGATTATTTGAATGGACTTTTCCCATGTCTAAATCTGATGCTAATTCTTTTGGCCTTATTTATTTATTTGCGGAGTCAGTAGAACCTTGCTGCGATGAGACCGTTCCAGTCCCAATCATCTAGAGAGAAGCTTTGAAGTTCCAGATGGATAGTTTCCTTTCCCTGTTTTTACAGGACTAATTGGCTTTCTAATGAAAGTGCCCTGTCAATGCTAATTTGAAGGTCTTTTGTGAAGGAAACACCTGCCTAGTACAACTGAGATTACCGTCTCTCTGCCCTTAGCTAGCAAAAGATGGTGATTATTGTTGACACATGTGAAGTGCATTGTTGTGGGAGTGTTGAAAAGAAAGGTCGCAGATGGAGCATCATCCTTAATTTAGCGGCAAGACCACATCACGTTTAAAAATATCTGTGGACCAGATATGATGATGATGGTGGTGGTTCTTTCCTGTCATTCTCATGCCTGACTTGTTTCATGTACAAAGTGTGTGCAATTTTAATATTAAAAGGAGCCCATTGGTGGGAGGGTATGAACTCTTTCCTGTCATCCGGGCACTTCCCCTTAAGTCAAGGAGAAAAGTACATGAGATTGCAGAGCACTTGAAGGTAAGGTATTGGGCGAGGAAGGTTTAATTTATTTCACCCACAAGCTATTTTTGATATACAGTGGCACCTCGATTTTTGAACGTCTCCATTGGCAAACGTTTCGGAACTCAAGCGCCGTATACCCGAAAGTAAATGCTTCAGTTTTTGAACTTGCCTCAGAAGGCTTCCGTATTGAGTTTTCCTTATTGAAATTTTCGTTTTGAGGCTTCCGTTTTGAGTTTTCAGTTTTCAAACATTTCGGAACTCGAATCCGAGGTACCACTGTATATGAAAAATAGACCCTTTTCCGGTTTTATAGGGAAACATGAATCCCCTCATCATGTCTGGTTTGGTTTTCATTTCCCCTGAGGCCTTAATCAATTTAACAGTACGATCCTCTACATGTTTGCTGAGTCCTCATTCGTTCAGTGGGGTTCACTCCCAAGAATTTGAGTTCAGAATTGCAATCAAATGTAGTATATTTGTTATTTATATCCTATGAATAGTTCCCATAGTAGCAAGTAATTGGACTTGCTAGCCTCTCTGGTTATGGCAGCTGAAACAAGAGTAGCATCTTCCATGTCAGCAGCTGTCCAATTACCATTGAATATAGTGAAATCATTCTCCAGATGTGCAAACATAGATAGGAAACTATGCTTTATGCCGTCGGTTGCACTCATCAGTTTCTGTGGGTGGAATAGCAGGAGAAATGATTAACTGCTATAGGACGAGGTCTACAAAAGTGAAGGCCTGGGATGGAGGGGAAATGCTCCCCCCCATTTTTCTAGGTCCCACTCCCCATTTTATGAAAACAAATGGGAAAGAAAATGGGGAAAATTGTTTCCCCACCCCTGGCCTTCACTTCTCTAGCCAGGTCATGCTATAAACTCTCCAAATGATGAATGTAGTGTAGATAACATAGCAGGGCCAACCACATATGACTATGCTGAAGTCCAGGGATAACCAAAGTGGTGACTTCTGAACTACCAGTCCCATGATCCATGAAAGCTGGATTCTGACAACATTGGATGGGCCACAAGTGGGGATGGACAAATTTGTCATTTTTGGTTTCTTATGCTTCCAGTCTTAAATTCGGTTCTCCACATTTCTGCTGCAGTTTGCATTTCCTTGTTCTTTAAACAGCCTCATGAATTTTTTTTACCACAAATTCCTCCTCTAGAAACACATTTGTTATGGGGTTGTGACAAACATACACACATATTTAAGCAACCTCCGATAATATCATGCGTTTTTATATTATTTTCACTAACACATGCATTTCTATTCACACTTTCCCTTACTATATGCAATTCTGCACACATCGGTTGGAAAACTACATTGCAAAATTCAGAGAAGTGTGAATTTCAAAGGATAGCTGTTTTTCGGTTAGTGTATTGGTTTGAGAAGTGAGAATTAGGTAGTTTCTCATTAAAATACAAAGTCATATTTCTGCCTCACCCCAAGTCACAGGTTCCTTATCCCAGCTATAAAGGCCGAATGTGCTCCCCCCCCCCTCCATGTGAACCCACATGAATTATTGGAAACCTAGGGGAAAGTCAGAAAATATCTGATAGTACAATGTTGCTGAAAATAAATAGATTAGTGCATCAGTAGGAAACCATCCTGGAGCTCCATATACCCAGTTTGGAGCTCAGCAGATGAAATAATAACAATAAATGATTTAAATAAAAAATAAACAAGTGCAGAGAGATATTCAATTGTATAAATTATGTGAATAGGTTTCCTTTCATACTTCCATACCTTTTCTTCCTTCAGATTCATAATAACTTTCTATTTAGATAGAAGATTAGGTTGGTGTGTATATACAATCCCGGTATACAATGTTTTATGCATGATGTTATAGTACTTCTAACAATGTTTTGTCCAAAGACAAACAGCATCCTAAGAAGTGTGTGTTTGTGCGTCTTGAAAAAAACAAAAAGAAGCAAACAAAATAATAAAATTGCAAGCTGGAGAATAGCCTTCAGTACAAAATGAAATAATCCCAAAAGAGAATCACATACAGTGTGAAAGAATGAGAGAGAATAACTCAGGGGATACAAACGTTTAATGCTAAATAGGGATCATGGCAGAAGTACCAATATACATATATATATTTCTTTTCATTTTACAGTTGAGAAACAGACAGTTAGAAACAGATAGCAAATCATTTGAAATCTATAATTTCTCTGTTTCTCATTTTGTTGGTGTTAAATCTGTTTCTCTTCAGGCATTTTGCAGCTGTGATGATGATGATGATGATGATGATAGTACAGTAGTGCCTTGGTTGTCAAACTTAATCCATTCCAGAAGTTCATTTGACTACTGGAAGCATTCGAAAACCAAGGCATGGCTTCCAATTGGCTGCAGGAGTTTCCTGCAGTCAATCGGAAGCCGCGGAAGCCTTGTCGGACGCTCAGCTTCCGAAAAACGTTTGCAAATTGGAACACTCACTTCTGGGTTTGCAGCGTTCAGAAGCCAATTTGTTCAGGAGCCAAGCCGTTTGACAACCAAGGTACCACTGTAACACCAAAGAGTGACATCAAAAAAAACCAGGCAAGAAGACAGGAAATGCTGCCTGAATGATACTGGAATCCTATGGGAACTAAACTGTTTTTGTCTCAATATTACACTTGAATGCAACTTTAACTGCACCTTTTGCAGGTCACTTGGAGAGCCTCCTGGGGCTACGAAGTGGAATGTTGTAATTCTAAATAACACATATGCAGAAATGGGCAACACTCTCAAACAGCAGGTTAGGCTTTCTGAGAAGACCCTTGCTGTCAACAGACTGTCTGCCACACTTGAATTTGAAATCAAAAGCACTGCACTTGAGAACTGAACCCAGGCACTTCTTGGTTTGTCAAGTCAACACGCAGCAGACACTGCACACACCTTTGCCGCATTGTTGGCTAGCAAACCAAGAGCTAGAATGAATGCCTGGTGGTAGCTGGATTGGACAAACTTTTGGTTTCCACTTCATGGTCACATAACCTCACATAACTTAGGGATGGGCAAATCCATTGCAGGGAGGTTTACCTTTCATTAGATATTTTTCAGCACCAGGCAAAAGCGTTCCTCTTCAACCAGGCCTTTGGCTGACTAATATTCTACAGCCTTCTAAATAATAATTATGTTTTTATATATGTTGGAAGCAGCCCAGAGTGGCTGAGGCAACCCAGTTAGATAGGTGGGGTACAAATCAATTATTATTATTATTATTATTATTATTATTATTATTATTATTACTGATATTAAATGTGTCTGTCGGAAGGGGGGTTGTTGTTTTGCTGTTTTGTTTTACATCCTTCTGCAAATTAATTGAAACAAAGCATGTTTTCTATGCCACATCGATCTGTCTATCAAGCACCCACAAAAGATGTTTTGGGGATACTTCAGTTACTATGGTGTTGGAAGCCGGCAGCCAATAGAAGGAATGATGCACTCACCACAATATATTGAGGTTCTATGAAAGAGAGTTATTCCAAGCTGGAAAAGAGGTATCCTAATGGTACAGGAATATTGCAGCAGGACCTAGCCCCCTGTCACACATCGAAAGTGGTGAAGAAATTCATGACAGAGCAGCAAATACAGGTACTTGGGAATTCCCCAGAAGTAAATCCCATTGAGAATTTGTGGGCTATATGCAAAAGTCGCCTCCGTGCTGTAGACTGTACGACTATGGAGAAGCTCATCCAGGCACTGATTTAAGTGTGGTACAGGGATCCGAAAATCAACAGTGACTGTTCGAAACTAGTAGACTCCATGCCATACCGTGTTCAAATGCTGCTTAAAAACAGTGGAGGTCATATCAGTTACTAATATATGTGCGTTTGTACATGTGTATGTGAGTTTTGTACAATAAACGACTAAATTCATTGTTTGTTTCAATTAATTTGCACAAGGGTGTACTTATTTACTTGTTTTTATCCTGTATTTTATTCTGCGATGCACCCTGAGATCTTATGATGAAGGGTAGTATGTACATCTAATGAATAAATAAAAATAAATAAATAAACATTCAAAGAAATGTGAATCTCAAAGGATAGCCATGTTTCGGTTCAGGTAGGTTTGCCTGTAAATGCCAGTTGAATCCAATTTCTTCCCCATTCCTAATTCCACCTGCTTCTCCCCATGCAAATATCACCAGTGACAAAGTCTTTGCTTAAAGGGAGAAGAGATCTAGACTCATTCCATGTACTTGTTTAACTCCCTGCTAAAATAATGTCCCCTGTACTTTAATTAGGTGATTCATTTTTAATTGCTGGATGAAATCAGTAGCCTGATGAATAATTAATACGCATATTCCTTTTGTCGTTCTTGCAGATCTAGCAAGCACGGAGCAACCAAGATTGTGGTCCTCCATGAAAGGGGCAGACATGGAAGATTGTTTTAAGGGAGGAAAGAAATTACCACAACCACCAACCTTAGTCACACTGAGATTCTCACAACAGGCACAATTAAAGGGCAAAGCTCTGGTTCACTCATTCAATGTGTGCTTGGAGACGCAGGCATCCTAGTCTGTGCTCCTGACTGTGAGCATACATGGGAGGGTGAAGCTGGCAAATTGTTAGTGTGATGGGGAGGGGGGGGAGAAAAAATGGAGGGCTTCTGTGAGGAATGGTTGCCCTGCTCGCCTCTCCCCTGTTTGATAAAGGTAAGACACTGGAAATATTAGCTTGAACCCAAAAAGCCGCACAGCACATTTGGAAGGACTTGTGATATTGTGCAAGGGAGTGCAGGTTCAGAGTGGAATTGGTGAGTGTTAATGACTACTGTGCTTTAGCAGGTTCTCAAACAAACCTGCTTGGGCAGTGAGATTTCGGGCAGACCCTTCTCTTTTTTATGGGGGGAGGGGGAACATGTATGTATGTATGTATGTATGTGCTGTGATCTAAACCATTGAGCCTCTTGGGCTTGCTGATTGGAAGGTCAGCGGTTCGAATCTGTGCGACGGAGTGAGCTCCTGTTGCTCTGTCCCTGCTCCTGCCAACCTAGCAGTTCGAAAGGACACCAGTGCAAGTAGATAAATAGGTACCACTGTGGCAGGAAGGTAAATGGCATTTCTGTGCAGTCTGGTTTCCATCACAGTGTCCCATTGCACCAGAAGCAGATTAGTTATGCTGGCCACATGACCCGGAAAGCTGTCTGTGGACAAAGGCCGGCTCCCTTGGCCTGAAGCGAGATGAGCTCCACACCCCATAGTTGCCTTTAACTGGGCTTAACCGTCCAGGGGTCCTTTACCTTTACCATGTATGTATGATTCCAGATTTATAATGTGCCCTTCCTCCCCAAGGGAAGCCTAGTCTAGCTCACAGCAGTAACTTTATATAAAAGTATTGTTTTTAAAAAATCACAATATGTTTTCAGCAGAAGTAAAAGCACATGTATCCTAGCACAGGTAAAGATTGATTGATTTCTTTGTGCACGTGTGACCAAACAGGACTTGCAAACAGGAGTGTTTGTGAGGGTGTTTTGATGGGGAGGCCCAGAGTATTCTCTCACGGTGTACGTAGGACCAAGAGACAAGGACGATGAGGGGTTTGCTGCCCTTCTCTCCATCCCACATTGGCACACTTGATGGGGATGTGAGACAGGACCTTCTCAATGGCTGCTCCTAGACTTTGGACCTTTTCCCCTAGAGTATCTAGACTGGTTCCCTGGTCATTGTCCTTCTGCCGACAAGTGAAGACCTTATTCCAATAGGCTTTTAGGAACTGACTGTTTTTAAGGAAAGGGCTGGTGCTATGATGTTTTTTATTGTTGTTGTTATCTATATTTTAATTCTATTAGTTGTTGTTTTTTATGATTGCTATGACGTTAGCTTTTGCTATTTTATCTGTTACCCGCCTTGAGTTCCTGTTTGACAGAAAGGCAGGAGGTAAATAATACAGTTCTACCTTGTTCTCGGACGCCTTGGGACTCAAACCTTTTGGCTCCCGAATGCTGCAAACCCAGAACTAAGTGTTCCGGTTCGCAAATGTTTTTTGGAAGCCAAACGTCCGACACGGCTTCCAATTGTGTGCAGGAAGCTCCTGCAGCCAAGTGGAAGTTGTGCCTTGGTTTTTGAATGTTTTCGGAAGTCGAACGGACTTCTGGAATGGATTGCATTCCAGTCAAACTAAGGTACGACTGTAATAATAACAATAAAATAACAACAACAACATATCCAAGACATGTGCCCTTATTTTCCTCCTCCTCTGCCATAATATTGAAGACAGCATTCACTATTTCCTGACATTATGCCATAGTAGGAATATAGGCTCATAGCAAGTTACCTTACACCAACCCCTTACCCTCGGGTACACACAGAGTCCAGACAGTTGTTAACATTAAACCAAATAAACAAGTTTATTTTATAAGCATTAACAAGTTTATGGTTTCAGATAATTTTTCTTGTCAGTTTCTTAATCATAGTTTCTTTACCGGCCTATACCTTCCTAATACCTTCTAACTGATTATCCCAACTGTTTAAGTGACTCCTCTTAACAGATTCTCTCACGTCAAACTAGCCCACTATCTCCTCCCCTTGGGTTCTTATAGGTTAGTCATTTTACTCTTAGTTAACCCTTTCCTTATGACCCGATATGATGTCACACACCTAGGGGGGCAAACGCCACAAGCCCAAACCATTGGATCCAGCAATCTCCATATTGGCTAAACTGACTGGCAATGGCTCTCCAGGTTTTCAGGTGGGGGTCTTCCCCAGTCCTACCTTGAGGTGCTGGGGATTTACCTGCGATCTTCTTTGCCTGGGGAAATGCAAAATGACATGCCTTGATGAAAATCTTCTCGTTCTGAAGAGGAGTGGAGAGAGTAAAATGAACGGTTATTTTTTCTAGGGATGACGACACATTTAGTCTAATGTATTGTTTGGCTTGAAACCTTGCCTGCATAAAACCACCCTCATGGAGGAAATACAAGAGTACTTTCTGTATCCATGTGCCTTAACAACAACTCCACATTCAGCAGTGAATGTGGAGTGATGTCTCCACTGTGTGAGTGAATCAGCCCTCGGACTTGAGGACCACAACACTTCAAGTAACTCCCAAAATTCCATATAGGATTTAGGGTTGAATTCTGCACCCTTGAAGCAGGACTCAGGCACAAACACACCTATGTTTAATTGAGTATTTGTATGTTTTGCATTGAGGTTGCATCGCTTGAATTTACTCATGTTGCCAAAAGGAGAATACGTTGCTTTTGTCTTCATTTCCTGACTCCTGTATAATTATCCCAATCTCTATTTGAACATTTTACTGCCTCGTCGGTGAAATAATCTCCCTGTGAAGCACGTCCAAATTTATGCATTGCCACTTCTGCTTCTTTTATTTCTTTTGTTCTTCCTTTGTTATAAAGAGAACAATGGCAACGGAATGTGCAGGCACAAATTAGAGCCATTTATTCTCATTAACTGATCTCACAAAGGAGACTAGGGGGGAAATGAGCACTACTCACTACAGATTTGTCAAATGGTGATTTACGCTGCAGGATGGTAACTTATGGAAATGTGAACTTGAGAGTACTTGTTGCAGGCAGTTCCCCAAAAGCATGTGGCAAATCAGTTTCATCACATCTAATTCAGTTGCAGTTTGGTACCAAAATGCCAAAGATATCATCATAGTATAATTTCTATATATCAGTTTTTACCTGCAGGGTGTAATCTTCTCCTGTGGCAATAACCGCACCACATGCTCAATAAACGGATGCTCCTCAGATTATATGGTGATTTACAATAAAATATGGGGTGCCTTCGAGAGAAAGTCATTTGCACAGCAGGCCTGCTGAAGTCAATGTAATGGTGGCCTAGTCAAAAAAACAAAAACAAAAAAGCAACGTACTAGAAAATAAGGTCCATTCAAAACCAGTGGGTTCTCCCTACACACAAATTAGCATATGAGGATATGTTCTGTTTACCTGTCTGGATACGTTAAACAACGATTAAAAGAATCCAGAGAATGCCACACGTATCTTCACAGTCTTCTATAAGACTGTGAAGGTTTGCACAGAAAGCAACAATGCTGACCGTCTCTTGTTCTATGGGCCCAGCCATCCTGGCTATTGTCATGACTGTTCAAGGTAGCCAGATGTACTGGGAACTGTCACCTTTCCCCGTAATGGAGGTAGTGTCTGCTCACACACCATCAATCCACTGGTTTCCTGGTATGCTTCGTGACATGCAATAAAGAATTATAAACCAGAAGGCAGTGGGGTTTGTATGCAACCCAAATAAATGCTAAGGAACATTGGAAGTTCTCCTTGACTGGGTCAGGGTATTCATCTAACCCAGCATCTGTGGCTCTCCAGGCTTTGGGGCAGTGAGACTTCCCATCACTTTCTGCTAAGGATGGGGGAGAAATTTGCATTTAAAGGCAAACCTATCTAACTTACCTGATCTCCATTTTCTGAAATGATACGTGAACCAAAACACTGCCGTCTTTTTAATTTGTAACTCTCCGAATTTTGCAACGCAGTTCTCCTGCAAAGAAATGTGCACAGAAATGCCTACACTAAAAAGATGAAAATGCATTATTTGTGTAAATAACTGCAAAAATGCACATATTTGCAAAAATGCACATATTTGTAAAAATAACTACAAAATGCGTTATATTAGGAGAATTGCTTTGCAAAGAAAAAGGTTTATATTGGGCAAAATTACATACAAACATGTCCACTAGGAGAAATTTGCACAAAAATGCTTATGAATTTTCATGAGGACTTAAAAATAAAATTAAAAAATAACCCGATGGCGCTGTGGGTTAAACCACAGAGCCTAGGACTTGCCGATCAGAAGGTCGACGGTTTGAATCCCCGCGATGGAGTGAGCTCCCATTGCTTGGTCCCTGCTCCTGCCCACCTAGCAGTTCAAAAGCACATCAAAGTGCAAGTAGATCAATAGGTACCATTCCAGCGGGAAGGTAAATGGCGTTACCGTGCGCTGCTCTGGTTCGCCAGAAGCGGCTTAGTCATGCTGGCCACATGACCGGGAAGCTGTACGCCAGCTCCCTTGGCCAATAAAGCGAGATGAGCACCGCAACCCCAGAGTCAGCCAAGACTGGACCTAATGGTCAGGGGTCCCTTTACCTTTAATGTGGAAATGTGGAGAACTGAATTTAAGATTGGGGGGGGGGGAGGAAATGAGATTGGAGAGAAAGCGAAAATGGCAGATTTGCTCATCTCTACCTACTTACCTGATCATTTTAAAATGATGATGCTAAAAGCTGAACCTGGGACCTTTTCATCCAAGCAGTGTGTCTTGCCACTAAGAGATGGTCCATTCTTTCCTCCTGCTTTGCTGATGATATCTGAGGACCTTTCTAGAATGCAGCTTCACACCATGAACCAAGGCACAGTAATCCAGAGTTCTGAAGAGCCCTTCATTCTTCTTGAAGAGAGGTGATGTGTTACCCAGCCTGTGATGTTGAGCATGGGATGGCCATTCCAGAACGGTCAACAGAATGACTGAAACATTGGCATTGCATCAAATGGGTTGGTTTATGGCCAAAGAAGATGTCACAGCAAGCCAGAGTCTTTCCAAATTGACTGCTAGGTTTGAAATATTGCCTAGTGGAATTTTCCCAAGAGTTGTTCCCAGATCTACTTAAGTGCTGCCATTGAAGAATATTTGCAGGGTCTCTAAAATCTGCTGTCAGTAAAATGTTTAGCTAATCTGCATATGTAAATGGCAAACAATTTGAAGTTAAGTGTCAATTTCCATAAGCATTACAATATCTGGCTCAATATTATACACGCACATTTGAAATTCAAAGCCTAATTAGACCTCAGGAGTATATATAAATAACTTTTATTGTTTTGCTATTTGAACCTAAGCTTGGAGGCAACAAAATACTGATATCAGTATTCCCCTCCCCCCCTGCATACATAAACACCGTTTCTTCATTATATACTGTTGTCTTTTAACATCAGAACTCGTTTTGCTGTGATAACCCTCACCTCTGATCATAATTATGCTAATTATAATTTATTGCAACCACCAAAGAGTTCTCCCCATCATAGTTCACATCTCTATCTAGAAGAAAGAATATTTTATTGCCTCCTATAAAATGTATTTTGATAGCGGTGTCTGGTAATAGTGAGAGTCAACTAATTACAGTGCAAGTTGTGTTTAGACAAATAGGGAAGAACACAATGAACATTTCCATCCTCAGTTTCTTTCAGACTTGATAATGGATATTTGATATGTGCTTGTGGTGGGAGATTGAGATTTTGATAATGGCACATGAATATTAGAAGGAAGCAGGTCATGATGAATAAGAGAGAGAAAGAGAGAGAGAGAGAGAGAGAGAGAGAGAGAGAGAGAGAGAGAGAAAGAAAGAAAGAAAGAAAAAATTATACACATCAGTTGAGACTTTTGAAAGATCAAGGCAAGCTGGAAATGGTTTATATTAAGCAGTCTCCTGAAAAATAACAACAACAACAATAACAATAATTCAGGTAGGTAGCCGTGTTGGTCTGACACTGTTGAAATACATAAAAAAATTACAAAATTGTCCAGTAGCACCTTAGAGACCACTGAGTTTGTTCTTTGGTATAAGAAGTGTGCATGCACACGAAAGCTTATACCAAGAACAAACTTAGTTGGTTAATAATAATAATAATAATAATAATAATAATAATAATAGAAGATGTTATTAGGTCTGTGTTTTAGGTTTTGGGTTACACCTTTACTGCTTCACATGTTAATATAAGAGTTCATATAAGATTTTAAACAGAGCCCTTTTCTCATCTCAGACCCATGAGTCACGACACAGTGCGATAGCCATGATTTTGTTCAAACTGCAGAGCTGACAACGTAATGGAGTCCAGCCACAGGGCGGTGGCAGGCCTTGGGGGTCTCCAACCTCAGTGTCACCCTGTGTGATGCCAAAATTCAGCACCCCTGCATCTTGAACTCCGCACTTGCATCCCCTGCAGTGCCCCCCAAGGCTCTGCATCCAGTGTGATATCCATCTCTGCACAGGGACTCAACAAACATGGATGGAATGGAGGGTGGATTCAGATAAAAACTACAACTGCTACTACTTGGGAGCAGGATTCAACTAAACCGTTCCATCAGCAGAAGCCCTGCGAGAGGATTTCTGCTTGTGCAATAGGGTTCCTCGCTCTCCCCTCCCCATGTGCCTCCTGTGCCCTAGAAATTTTCTCACGGGGGTGGGGTATGTCACCTCATTCATTTCGATTTGAAGGCAGCACCATGCAAAATAAATTATGTATTCCTTGCAGACGGAAAGCTACCACCACAGGGAATGCCAATTGTATTTGTCAGAACGATTTCCATTCTGGACATGGGGGCAAATAATGGAGTGCCAGCAACTTCTGCTCCCATTTCTGTTTCTGTCAAAATTCTCAGGCATCCACAGCACTCCGTAAAGAAATACTTTCTTTCTTCTGTCCTGTATCTCCCACCATGCAGCTTCACCGGACGTCCCTAAATTCTAGGGGTACTCTCATTTTGACTCAAGAAAGCCACCATTTTATGGTTCAAATTGGGAAAAATAAATACAGGGGTACCTCGGGTTACATACGCTTCAGGTTACATATGCTTCAGGTTACAGACTCCGCTAACCCAGAAATAATACCTCAGGTTAAGAACTTTGCTTCAGGATGAGAACAGAAGTCGTGCTCCGGCGGCACGGTGGCAGTGGGAGGCCCCATTAGCTAATGTGGTGCTTCAGGTTAAGAACAGTTCCAGGTTAAGAACGGACCTCCGGAATGAATTAAGTACTTAACCCGAGGTACCACTGTACAGTAAATGGACAAAAGTACAAAGATTCACAAATTGTTTAGGGCAGGCTTCCTCAAACTCGACCCTCCAGATGTTTTTGGCCTACAACTCCCATGATCCCTAGCTAGCAGGACCAGTGGTCAGGGATGATGGGAATTATAGTCTCAAAACATCTGGAGGGCCGAGTTTGAGGAAGCCTGGTTTAGGGGTATGCACCCCCCCCCTGCGTCCCCCAGGGAAAAAAGCACTGAGTACTAGTATGATGAGAGAGGGAGAAAAAAACCCTCATTGGTCAATCACCTTGAGACATGTACAGGTCCCCCAAACTGCCTGATATCCAAATATAGTATCCAGGAGGGAAATAAGAAATGCATAACTTTTTTTTTTTTTAACATAAAGTGGCACTAGTGGAGATGAAGGGAGAGGACAAGAGATCCTGTCAGATTTGGCAGACTGGAAGTAATAGAAATGACTGAGCTCCCCATGCTGACGATGACAGTTCAGTCTATTCTTTGGTTTGGGGAGTGGAAAGGAAGGGGGGGTGCTATCCTCTTCCCTAGGTTGTCATTTAATGCCACAGAAGCTGTTCACTCTATATGTATGAACCTGCTTATGAATTATAACACATTTCATTACTCATGTGTCAAGTATCAAACATGAGCTTTCAGAGAAAAAGGGAAGGGAGGGAAAAGTAATAAAAGAAGGATAAAGTGGGTGCACGGTCCTTAAATAATGCGAATGTGAAACAAATCTGAAAATCACACACCAAATTAAGCATCTTACGAGAAAACTGAAGGAAGTAGACGGTGAGGCACAAAGCTGTCGTCAGGGGAGGTCAAACGTCAGAGTATATTATACTGCTGCATCCATGCAGTACAAACAGCTCAAAAATTATTCCTATAAACATTGCTGAGGACAAATGCCACACAGAGCATTTACATTTAAATTTAAGAGGCAGTCCTCAATTTCATGGTGTCTTTCTGATAACCGTCAACTAGTTAAAGTCCATTGACAAAGCTAAAGTTGGCCATTCCCTCCCCAGGACAACTTCATTAATTTCATACAGGGAAGTGCAAGATGGTAGTAGGTCCTTTCAGACATTCAGTGTGAATACACTTGATGCATGCAGTGGTGTCACAACAGGGGGGCGGAGGAGAGGTGTGCACCGGGTGCCATGTCTGGGGGGGGGGTGACAAGAAGGCACCCCACAGGGGCTCGCAGCGGTGTGAGCAGCCATCACGCCACCGCAGCCGTATGTGGAGGATCCTCCGTTCACGGCTGCAGCCACGAGCAGAGGATTCTAGCGCCAGCAGCAAACCACTATGCACAGCGCATGTGCCGCCAGCGCCGCTCGAGTGCCGTACGGACGGTGGTGGGATCCCTCTGTCGCCACTACAGCTGCATGTAGAGGGTCCTCTGTTCACAGCTGTAGCGGTGACAGAGGGATCCCAGTACGGTACTGGAGCACCGCCACCAGCAGACCACTATGTACAGCGCATGTGTGGCATCACTACGTACAGTGCATGCATCGTACGTAGCGATGCAGCACATGCGCCCTACGTAGCGACACCTCAGTGGCCTCTGATTATAAATATTGACCAGCAGGTTGGATAGTCCTTGCAAGGAAGGTTGACAAACAAATACTGTGGCAGCTAGCCTACTAGCATCCTGTTCTCCACTGGCAGGGTCCCACCAAACATTTGGAGATGTCTATAAAAGGAAGAAAACCCTGGGGCAATTGTACGTACTTTTAGGGTGCAATCCTAACCCCACTTACCTAAGACTAAGCCCCATGGAATACAATAAGACTTACTTCCGAGGAGACGTGGTTAGGATTGAAGCCTTACTCAGCAGACTTGGCAAAGAGCAGAGACAGAACAATTGCAATTGCAGAATATGCAATGCATACAGTAAGGAGTGTTATCGTTTCAGAAAAGTGCTATATATTGTTTGTGTGTGTTTGTGGATGCTGAATTGTGCTTGATTGAAAGGTCAGATTTATTCAAAATAGGAGGACACCCAAAAATTGGGTAGTGTGGGGAGAGAAAGTTTCATCACTCATGACAATCTTGACATAAAGTTCCTGATTATGTTGTGAGTTCATTTCCCTTTTTAATGAGCTGGATTCTTTAAAAAGCACAACCCTCATTTGCTGCAGACTTTATGGGAACTGTTTATGGCATGTTTGTGCTTTCTCCGAAGAAGCTGTCAAATATATGTAAATCTGTGTAGATTGTTAAGCATAAATTGGTTTTTAGTACCTTCTGCTCTTATCTTAATGACTAAAAATATCTGTATTAGTGAAAGTTAAATTTGTCATGCTCCGATTTTATACCAGGGAATGCAACAAACTGATAACGAATCTATATTATTGTTAATTCTGAGTTAATCAAAAATGTAATTATGACTTTTAATTAGAAAAGAAAAAGTGGCTGACTCCACGCTTAATAAAGATTGCTTTTTTTGTCTTGTCATCATCTCAGGTTCTGAAAGATAATGGGTGTTCTCAATAAGCACAGGACCATCCATCTTCAAATGACTAAAAAGTGGATTTCACTTGACTTGAAAACTCATTTTAACTCATGTGTAATGAAGTTCCAAAATCTTTTTCCAATATGTGTTTAAACAACAGAGTTCCGTAATCACCTGAGACAGCCATCTTTGTTTCCCCAAGTCATTTTGCACTTTCATTTTAAACTTCTGCAAACATTTATAGCACACGCCCTACCCAGGGTATTATTATTACCATAGTCAATGCTCCATTTGCTGATGGACCAAGGGCATATGGCAGCTGGCCTTAATGTTTTACTACCAATTCTGGGATATTTTCCACTGTGCATGAATCAACACCAGAGCCACAGCTGCTTGGCTGTAGACCTTTAAGGGATGCATGAGTCAGGAGAGCACAGGAGAGCAGCATGGCTCCATATTGCAACACACCTTTCTTCCATTTTTACTTTGCCCTAGGAGGACTGCAAGAGGTTGCATGACTCGATTACAGTCTTCATGATGTGATTATGCTGTCTGCTTCGTCTATAACACTTGTCTATGCTTACTTGCTCCCAGATGAAGCCTTAAGAGAGGCCATGTGAGGTGCTTGGCTTGCCAAAGCCATCTGTGAGCTTTTATTCTTTTATTGTGATAAATCAGCTGTTTTGGTTCCATGGCTGATGCCAAAAGTCCATCCTGAGATCTTGCTGTCATACCTTCTCCTGCTCAGTGGGATTGGGGGGGTTATTCTATTTCCTTTCCTAAATAACTATAGAGCAAGGGGTAGTCCTTTCTACCACATTTCCAGTTATCTGTCAGAGACCAGGCTGAGGAGTACAACTCTGATGAGGAATGCTGGAAACCTACCCCTCCCCCAGCTCATGGCCAGGATCTTGAAACTCCACAGGAGCAATGGAGTAGTGTTGATTTGGAACAATGGTTTGCTAAGAGGCACAGTTCAGAAGACAATAGTTGGGCAGAACTGGGAGGGGAACAGCAAGAAGAACGGGAAGAGAGTGAGCTAGCCAACTTTCTCTCACTGGAAGATGTGCAGCCCCTCAGTCCATAGCTGTCAACATTTCCCCCTTTTTAAGGGAAATTCCCTTATTCCGAATAGGATTCCTTGCAAGAAAAGGGAAAAGTTGACAGCTATGCCTTAGTCTCAAGGCTAGGAGATTAGATAAGGTGGCTGTGCAAAAGGCTCAATGGTTGAGAAATCAGGTTGCTAGGAAGTGGAAGGAACCTTAACTGGGAGCACCTGCACTCTGAGAATGGTCACTTGTTGTTTTGCTGCATTCATTAAACATTTCTGTTACTGGTAAGCGACTGCTTTCTCTTTGTACTGCTTATCTATGGCCAAGGGAGGAGGAAGCTGAGACCCTGAAGCCTGACATTATCCCTTTCAGAGACTTATTTCCGCCGCCACCCCCCAATTATACCTATCTTAAACCTATATATGTCAAAGAAACATGGGACATGCTGACAGGTCTTCATAACAACTTCACTCTTCATAATGGGGGGGGGGGCAACCATACACACATGTGTATGTGCTACACCATTCTGCCACTACAAATTGGGACAATGGCCTTGCGCCAAAGTCCTTTAAGCTTCTGCCTAGCTTAGGGAAGAAGGTGTGATGCTCTGAAAGAGTGTGAGAACCCTCCCGCTTGCTTCCCAAGGCCCCGTAAGTGCTTGCTGGCTTAGGGAAGGAGGCAGGAGGGCTCCAGGAGCCGGTCAGAGCCTCATGTCTCCTTCCCCAAGGCCAGGAAGCACTGCTTTACAAAGCTGCTGCCATTACAGGATCTGCTTCCCGAGTCCCATCCACAGAAGGTGTGAAATTGGGAAGATCCCAGGGCACCTTCAAGGAAAGCATGGAAGGTATGCAGTTGTGGGCTGCATCACAACAATGTTTATTGGGTAGGCCAGTGTATGGTCTGAAGGCACTTTGCTTCTGCTCAGTGCCTGGATCAGTCAGCCTAGTCCATGGGTAGGCAAACTAAGGCCCGGGGGCCGGATCCGGCCCAATTGCCTTCTAAATCCAGCCTGCGGACGGTCCAGGAATCAGCGTGTTTTTACATGAGCAGAATGTGTCCTTTTATTTAAAAGTCATCTCTGGGTTGTTTGTTGGGCCTGTGTGGTGTTTTTACATGAGCAGAATGTGTGCTTTTATTTAAAATGCATCTCTGGGCTATTTGCGGGGCACAGGAATTCATTCATTCCCCACCCCACCCCCCAAAAAAAATTCCCAACATTTGCTTTGGTTTTAATTTTGGGCAAAAATTGAGGTGTCCCCTCTAACCGGGACATACTAGGCTTCTTTTCCTCTATGGCACAATGCACTTACCACAATATTCCTTTTCTTCATTCTAAAAATGAATGAGTTTCCCAAGGGCAGAGACCTTTGTGTGCCACCAAAGACTGTAATCCTAATCTCTGGAAACCTGCTTCTTCCAGAATGTATGGAGTGCCTCTTGTCTTCTCTCCCTCTAAGACTCTTTGGTGCAAAGGGGAGCTGGCAGCATCTACAGAAAGCTGCTGAAATAGTTTAATTATGTTATTTCTGTCGGCGAATGATAAAGACAAATCCAACCTTGAATCATGGCTGACTGATTTCTAATGAATTTTAATTTTATTTCTCCTTATGGGGAAAAAAATTAAATGTTCTAATGAAAGGTTGGGAGCTACTGTGTGGGCCTTATTATGATTGCTGTATTGAGAATGATTGCGTTTTAAAGAAGTGAAAATGATGAGGAGACAGTATTTGCTCAAGCAGCAAAAGGGGCAAGCTATTCACCATGCTGAGGTGGATTCAGACTTTGTCACGCTTAATCCCCATTGATTTAAATAGATCTGTTGTATGACTAAGTCTGAATCTGACCCATGCTCTGTAACCATAAATGGAGAACTGACTGGCAGAGGAATGCTGGTTTCAAAATGGCACAGAAGCCAGACATAGCATACCCTCTAACATTTCTCCAATGAAGATAAAGGTAAAGGTAAAGGGACCCCTGACCATTAGGTCCAGTTGTGACCTACTCTGGGGTTGCAGCGCTCATCTCACTTTACTGGCCGAGGGAGCCAGCGTACAGCTTCCGGGTCATGTGGCCAGCATGACTAAGCCGCTTCTGGCGAACCAGAGCAGCGCACGGAAACGCCGTTTACCTTCCCGCTGGAGCGGTACCTATTTATCTACTTGCACTTTGACATGCTTTCGAACTGCTAGGTTGGCAGGAGCAGGGACCGAGCAACGGGAGCTCACCCTGTCGCGGGGATTTGAACCGCCAACCTTCTGCTCGGCAAGTCCTAGGCTCTGTGATTTAACCCACAGCGCTACCCGCGTCCCTTGAAGGATAGCACCCCAATGAAGATAGGGACATCCTATTCCATACCCTGGCAACATTTCTCCAGTTAAAACAGGGACATCCTATTCCATAGCCTCCAACATTTCTCTGATTAAAATAGGGCTGTTCTAATAGAAAGCAGAACATGCCAGGTTCAAATCAGAAACGGGTATGGCTTCTGTAAATCCAGGGCTGTCCCTGGAAAATAGGGACACTTGAAGGGCTTCTCATTGGCATCTGATTGGCTACTGTGGAAAACAGGATTCCAGACTAGATAGGCCCTTGGCTGGTTCTGACAGGACTATATTTAAGTTCTGAAGAGAAGCTTACAGTGAAAAATTAATATACATACACCAGCAGCCGCAATCAGTTCCATATGTTTACTGCTTCTATAAAGATTGTGGGTTGCATCTAGATGGCCCTTCTGTTCACTGAAAGGCTTTGGGTACAGCAAAGTTCTGTGCCAACCAAGACCGTCTTAAGAATATCCGGTGCCGTGGTGCAAAGATCCCCCCCAGCGCCTCCCCTTCTCCGGAGTTGTCGACCTTTTTTTAAGGCTGGAGGAGGCAGGGAAGAGGCGGAGGCTAGACGCGGCGCCTTCGAGCGGCCACGGCAGACAGCACACCGAGCGAGTGGGCCTGCACTAAGTGAGCGAGGGTGCGTGCGCCGCTCCCGCCAAGCGTTGGCTCGGTTTTCCCCCTTTTAGCCTTCTGGTGCCCCGCAGAATTCGGCTCCTGCAGACTAAAAGGGAAAAAAACCGAGCCGGCGCACGGTGGGAGCGGTGTACGCACCCTCGCTGACTCAGCGCGCTCATTCGGGGTTCCCCGGACTCTTGCCTGGCGCCCTCCAGAACTTGGCGCCCTGGCGCCCTTCACCACTAGCCACTATGGGTAAGACGGGCCTGGTGCTAACTAAAGGAGGGAGGCAGGTTTTCACTCATTCCTCCTGCCCCCTGGGATCCAGTGCTCCCCTGAAAATCCACTGCTGAGGGTTTGACAATTCTCCATAGAAGCTTGGGAAGGGCTGTGCTGCAAGTGGAAGGAGGAATCAGTAAAAATTATACTCCATCCCCTTCTGTTAGAGGTGTTTACTGGATTAAAAGCCCTTCCAGAAATGGGAGGGCCCCAGTAGATGTATTCCAAAGGGAAAATTAGTCTAGCCTGGGCCAGTTATGCATGTGAAGTAAGCGGATTTATAGAGCAGAGTTAGGGGTAATATAAAAGAGCAGCAAATTATACACTACATATTGTTAACATTTTTATTTTTTTTTACATCAAGAGAAGCAGGAAGCACCATTTAGTTTTTCTGCATCAAGCCATAAACATGTCTTAGGATGTTTCTGGACCCACCCAATTGTTCTGGATGGATGTGTGGAAGGAAGTCAGGGGGCTGGCTGCGAAGTGACTGATGTGGACCATGGCAAGTTTCTATCAAAGAAGCAATGAGGAGGCCACTGTGATCCTGTTAGCCAATAATTTATGGCTATTCTAGTTGCCATGATCACAAATGGCCTGGAATCCTTAACTACTTCATCACCCCGCAGCCTCCAGTTAGGTGAGCAGTAGTCACATTGTTCGGAGATCCTAGTCTGAACCTTGTACATGTTCCCTGTACGAAAGAGATGGAGAACTTGTGGTTCTCCAGATGTTGTGAGGTTCCAGCTCTCATCAGCGTAGCCAATGCTCAGAGATTAAAGGAGCTGTAGCTCATCAACATGTGGAGGACCAGAGGACAGGGGCGGAGGAAGGGGGATGCGGTGGGTGTGGGCTGCCCCAGTGGGGTGTCACCACTGAGGGGGTGACAAAATGTCAGGCGGCACTCAATGCGAAGCCTGCAGTGCGCCCAAGCCACACATCTCTCCTGGGAGACATGCAGTGGCTTGGGAGCGCAGACGCCTGCACTGCCCTAAAGGTTCGCCCGCTGCCTCCCCCTAGCTGTAGTGCGGCTGAGTGGGAGGAGGCAGGCAGACTCCAAACGCCCCATGGGGTGGCCCAGGCGCCCGAATGGTTTCCTCCATTGCTGTCAGAGGATCCCCATCATAAGCAGTACCAAGGGTCCAGGCCTCTGTTAAATTTTTGTGTGTGAGAGGGTTTCTTTTTGGTGTGCCAGGTATGCTTTTTATAGACCGTGAGTTTGTGCATATGCCTACTAGCACTCTTCTAAGCTTTCCTACATCTGGAGGACTGGAGCACCACAGCCAGGATCCAGATTATGCATATATATATATATATATATATATATATGAAATATACTCAGAGTCGCAAAGTGATTTCATGCTCTTTATTCAGCTCATAGTGGTGAGGAGGAATGAATGAAAGTCCCCTCAAGGTATCTGCTTTATATACATTATTTACACAATGGGCTGCACATGATTGGCTAATTCCGGAATTCTACTGTAAGCCAATCAGGTTGTGGATTCACTTCTATCTGGAGCATGATTGGGTGGTTCCTGCCAACCAATCATACTGCTGCATTGTTCTAGGACCAATCAGACTGCTGCCTTTTGGATCCTATTGTTCTAGGACCAATCAGACTGCTGCAGTTTGGATCCTATTCAACTCAGTACATAACAATATATATATATATATATATATATATATATATATATATATATATATATATATATATATAATTATGTGTGTGTGGGTATATATATATATATATATATATATATGAATTAAACTGATTCATGACATTTTTCTATTCTTCCTCCTCTGTGTATAACCTTTTTGCCATCTGCAAAGCAACGGTCCGCCTGTTGTACTTGCTAGATCAATTTGCACTATTTTATAGCCCAACAATCACACATATTTTAAGTGGAGTTAAATGTCACGCTGGAGTTCAGAAACTCTCAATTCGGCTAATTGGAGCCGTGAAAAGTTGGTAAAACTTCTGACGGATAATGGAAAGTTTTATATCATCTTTTAGCTGCAATGGAGATTTTATAGCCACAAGAAGATGGAAACATGATAGAAGAGATAAGAGAATAATTAGGGTGTAGCTTAGTTCGTTGATTTGAGAATTAGCAGAGGGATAAAAGGGAATATTAGAAATATAGAGAGCTTGTATGTATATTTGGTTTCAATTATTGGTCGTATGCATATTTCACTTTACATCTTATTCAGGAAAAGTGATTGGCAGCTTTTCTCTGAACTGACAATAGCCTCTTAAATAAAACTCAAAGAGAAGAGGCTCAGCATAGGCACGTCATGAGAATGATTCTGTTAAAAAATGAATCACATCTCAGAATCATTATCATAAGACATATGATTCATTAAATGAAGCTCCAGCATAATTTATAATAATGGGTCCAGAGAAAGGATGAGGTGTCTGGCTCAAAGACTTTTCAGAAGCTGCTTTATACTGAGTCAGTTCAGTGGCAGATTTTGGGCTTCCAAATTTCAGCAGCACCCTGTGCAATGTTAAAATTTCATGCCCCCCCACCTCTCGTGCTCCATTCTTCAGCATTGTTGTGGCGCCCCCTGCAGGGCACCTCCCAGTGTGGCTGCACCAGTCGTTCTATCCTAAAACTGCCTCTGGTGCCAAAGAAGGATAGAACTTTCTTTATGTATGCAACAACAGCAGCAAGAATACTTATTGCAAAGTATTGGAAGACACAAGATTTACCCACCCTGGAAGAGTGGCAGATGAAGGTGATGGACTATATGGAATTGGCGGAAATGACTGGCAGAATCCGAGACCTGGGAGAAGAGTTGGTGGAAGAAGACTGGAAGAAATTTAAAGACTATCTGCATAAACACTGTAAAATTAACGAATGTTAAAATGATGTTGGATTGAAAATAAGTGGCATTAGCAACAAAGTTAACAAGAGTATGCAAAATTGAACTGAAAATGGATGAAAATATAGAGTTATAATATGTTAAGATATAGAGTTAAGATAAACGAAAGAGGGTAAGGATTTGCTGATTTGATTATTTAAATGGGGATACAAAAAGGGGAGGTGTGAGGAGGCCAAGGAAATAAGATAATAAATTAGGGTTACAAAAATGGGTTTGTTTTTACTCTTCTTTTTCTTATTTTGTGTATTTTTCTGTTTCTTTTATTGTATTTCTTTCTTTTTATATGATCTTTTAAATTTATGTTTTTGTAAAACTCCAATAAATATCTTTAAAAAAAACTAAAAAAAAAAACTGCCTCTGGTCATAGCACTGGGCCATCCAGCTCAATAGCTATTATATTGGCTGTGAGTCCTCCTGGAATATGTTCTCCCTGCCTTGCAGGCTTTTCCCACCTCGCTTGGGTAGGTGAGGCCCTGACTGACTCCAGCTACAAAAGCTGAGGGTGTTGTGAATTTTTTTGAGGGGGAGGGGTTGTTGTTGGGGGTGTTCGTTGCTGTTATTGATCATATTTTTTTTCATCTTTACTTTTAGATCTTAGTACAGTGGACGCTCAGGTTGCGAACGTGATCCGTGCGGCAGGCACGCTCGCAACTCGCGGCGCCGTGTCTGTACATGCGCGGGTTGCGATTCGGCGCTTCTGCGCATGCACAGATTTAGCGTTTCTGTGCGTGCGCGAGCGCCGAAACCCGGAAGTAACCCATTCCGGTACTTCCGGGTTCGGTGAGGTGCACAACCCAAAAACGCACAACCTGAAGCGTCTGTAACCTGAGGTATGACTGTATTATTTAATGTGGAAATTGTTCCATTTGGGTGTGTACTTTTTGATATTCATAGAATCATATAACTGTAGTGTTGGAAGGGCCCATGAGTTTCATCTTATCCAACCCCCTGCAATGCAGGAATCTTTTGCCCAACCTGGGGCTTGAACTCACAGCCCCAAGACTAAGAGTCTAATGCTCTACCAACTGAGCTATGCATGATGTGCCTTACTGATTGTTTATGACTATCTTTTGTTATATTTGCATTTATTTATTTTTCGCATGTTGCAAGCCACCTTGAGCATGGTTTTAAATATGAAAAGGTGGCATACAGATAAAATGACAAGTGTATATTGTAGTGTGTGGTTTGCAATACGCTGATGGAACACAGCTCTGTTTCTCCTTTTCACCTGCAGGAATTGCAGCTCTGTGAGGGATCTCCTAACAACTTCGGCACCCTTAAAAAAACTACCGTATTTTGGGGGGAATCTATGCCCGTTTAAATGTATGGTACAAATGTGACCTGAGAGTCAAAACCATGGGAGAAGGTATGCAGTTGGGAAGCTCATGATTTGGGTTTGCTATATTGTATCGAGACTGCAACTGGGGAATACATAGGAACAGGAAAGTGTTATTTGTTTCTGCAGCAGGGAGTAGATAGGGAGGAAGGAAGAGAGAAAATAGAGCTAATGGAGGGGCTGGTGTAGGGTTGCCGTATTTCAAACAGTAAAAAACGGATAGAAAAGTTGTTGAGCTTTCTGGGCAAAATCACTTTAAAAATGCCTTTTGGGGGCTATTTTTATGCAAAGACGGCACTGTCGACATGGGTTGCCATAAATCCAGATTTTCCCAGACGTTTCCCCAATTTCCATCCAGACGCTGCTGCTGATTACAGTATTCCGGATATGGCAGGGAAATTCCGAACGCATGGCAACCCTAAATGGGGGAAATGATAAATCAAACATGTCAGATTTTATTTTGGTCACGGTTGTATATGTTTACATTTATCGTAACTTGCTCAGAGCCCCTAGGATTAAGTGGGATTAAAAAAATAAAAATCATTGAATCAGCCAATTCCATCATGACAAATTGGCTGTGGCTATTAATTAGCATCCTACTATCAGTTAAAATAAATGCAGAAAGAAAACATTCTCTGTGATTTGCAAGCAGCCAGAGAAAACAGGGGCATTGCCAATTATTTGCATAATAAATGCAAAAGTGAAAATGAAACAAAAAGAGGCTAATCCGTGACTGAATGGAGGGAGGAGGGAGGAGGTAGGCCATCCCCAGCGTCCCTATTTAAGAATCCTCCAACCGCATAGGAGCACAGTCAACCAATCACACAGTTTACCCATTCAGAAAAGGTCATGGGTAGAGCCAATGGGAACAAGGGTGCTGGGGGTGGGGATAGCTGGTGTGGCCTCGCCCTTCCTTCCAAGCATTCTGAGGATGCAGGGAGGCGAACACCTCAAGAGAGATTCCTTAAAATGATGGCACTCATTGCTGACAGCAATCCTAAAGTGTGCACATAACCCCAGAGTATGCACAGGGTTCCAGAGGTCCAGCTCTGAGAGCCTTCTGGCGGTTCCGTCATTGTGAGAAGCGAAGTTACAGGGAACCAGGCAGAGGGCCTTCTTGGTAGTGGCGCCCTCCCTGTGGAACACCCTCCCTTCTGATGTCAAGGAGACTATACTAAGGTTACCAGACATCTCCGTTTCCCGGGGACAGTCCCCGGATTTACAAAGCCACTCCTGACCTAGAGAGGGGGGTGTGTTGCGGGGCTCACGCCCCCGTCTACATTCTCGCGGGGCTGCCGCCAGCCCCACGGGACTCAGGGGATTCCCCTGTCTCATTATTATTCATCACCCACGGGCCAGCCAATCAGCTGGCGGTGGGGGCGGGCTTACTAGGTGCATTTAAGGTCGGGGCAGCCCTGGCTCGCCCCTTTTCTCCTGTACAGCAGCAGCGGTTTCCCACCCGCCCTCCCTTTGGGTTGCATCTGGACTTTGCTATGGGCTTCGGCTGGTCGCCGCAAGGGGCCTGGTAGGAGTTTTTCCATTTGGCTAATTGGCCGTGATTTGAAGCCACTTGGTTTTTTCGCCTACCTCGTAGCAAAACGTCACAACTCCTTGGTTTTGGAGGTTAGGCATTGGCATGGGAATTGTTATGCAAATGAGGTCGGGGAGGAGGAACGCCATCACCTCCATCCCACATCATGAAGGGTAGTTCGTTAAAGGACTCCGGGGGGCGTCGCCTCGTCCGAAACCTACGGAGGCTAGGGCCTAAAGTGTGCCCCCAAGCGGTAACCCCTTGGGGAGCACCTACGGATGTGCATCTCGAGGGGCTCCCCCTGTTGGTGCTTAACCCTTCCCGGTTATACCGGATAGCTTGTTAGGGCCAATGTCTAAAGCCAATACCGCTCTTACCTGTAATCAATAAAGTTGTGGCCATTTTCGCCCATTAACCTTAATTCTGTTGTCCGGTGTCTTTATTTACTCCATCTGTGGGAGGGGGCGGGAATCGCCACGCAAATAAGTCCACATACAAAATCAATTGAAGTTGAAAAGTGTCCCCGGATTCATTGAAAAAAAATCTGGTAATCTTAGACTATACAACATCTAGAAGACATCTGAAGGCAGCCCTGTATTGGGAAGTTTTTTTAATGTTTGACGTTTTATTATGTTTTTATATGGGTTGGAGGCCACCCAGAATGTCTGGGACAACCCAGCCGGATATGTGGAACATTATTATTATTATTATTCCAGTTGAACTGAGCTTCTTGGTAACAAAATGGGCTTGCTATGCAGAACAACGAGGTTCATTTTGTCTGGCTTTTGTTGCTTCAGAAGAGAGATGAACAGTTTCCAACCACGTTTTCTACTCACTAATAACCTCAGACCCACAGCCTTCTAAGGTGACCACTTGAACATTCATGCTAATTTCTACTGCCCTTGTTTCTCTGTAATACTTTCAAATATTCATGACTACAATTTTTAGCTAAATATATTCTGAAGAACGCATTACTCTTTTTTAACTATGTATGACATGTGCACTATTGGAAGTAGGGTTTGTAAATTATTAAGAAGACAGAAGAGAGAACCCCCCCCCCTCATTATGAAATGGGAGCGGGGAAGACAAATCATACACCTTTCAAGCCTAAAAGGGATTTGGTTGCTGGGGAAAACAAACATGCACACAGTTTTTTGAACAAGCACACTGTAGGATGGGGACAAAATCTCCTCAACATCTTGATGTTATGGCTTTGTGATGAGAGTCACCATTATGCATTTAACCATGAAAACTACCACCATCTCCTCCCCCGATTACATTATCATGTCCAAGCGACTTGAATGTCATTGTCTTATATCGGCAATGTAATTCCAGCTAATTTCCACTGCACCTGTACTCTTATCAAGTGATACAAAGGGTTACGTGTTTTGGTTGCTTGTGCAACCAAAATTTCCTTCCCTCTTCTCCCTGATCCCACTCTCAAATTTGTCCTGAGTTGTCCCCCAGCCCTCCAGAGCAGATTTGGAGGGGCAGAAACAGCTCTGTTGTGCAGATGGACATCCTTCTGTGAATATAACGGCTTAGTTAGATACAACCCATAGTTATTTTTAACTGCCAATGAACAAGGAGAAAGAAGTTAAGAAAAGAGCAGGCTTAAATTGCCTGGCTCTGTGTGGGATGTAAAAACGTATTGCAGTCAAATACAACATTCCTACAATGCACATGCTGGGGAATGCTTTGACTCACTCAGGAGAAAATTTGCTAGTTCCTCCTGAGCTGGGACAGACTTCTTTTGCATGTGACTTAATGTGGGTGTGGCCTGTTCTTGGACAGAGGAGCACATGGCCTCCATGTTCTGCTCTTCTTGTTCTCCTTTTTGTGTTCCTAAGAGTTAGCAGAAGTGACTGCTGAGTCGCAGTCATTTGAGACCATTTCCCTTATGGGATAGTTTACATAGTTATATGTTGTTCTGTAAATTAGGTCTGCGTTCAGGGATCTTATTGTGAACTGGATGATTGTCAGTAAACTAGTTTTATGTTATTAATCAGATGGTTGTGTCTATTCTTTTGGGAGGGATATAAAAAGGGAAACCAGGAATCCTATATAGTGAGGCTCAGACAAGCCAGCAACTAGCTAACCATGTGTAATTTAAAAAGGGGATTGTTTAACAACTCTGCTAAGTTATAGAACTTGCTGACTCAAGTTAGGAAGGATATCATTAAATAATGTATCCTCTCCTGCCTCCCTAAACATCCCCGCAAGAACAGCTTAGTTAGATACAACCCATAGTTAT
Source organism: Podarcis filfolensis (assembly GCF_964270895.1). Taxonomy (NCBI): domain Eukaryota; kingdom Metazoa; phylum Chordata; class Lepidosauria; order Squamata; family Lacertidae; genus Podarcis; species Podarcis filfolensis. Next base: position 14,465,203 of record NC_139604.1, read on the forward strand.
TTTTAACTGCCAGTGAACAAGGAGAAAGAAGTTACGAAAAGAGCAGGCTTAAATTGTGTGGCTCCCCCTGCCCTGCCTTCCCTACTGGCTCTTAGCCCACCCACAGACTTCCTTTCCCCACTTCCTTCCAGGAAAATGAAACCCAGAGGAAACAAAACTCCAGAGCTCTCTTTCAATGGGGCATTGGCGGGGGGAATATGTCGCTGCCTTACCACACAAGATGATCATAGTTAACTGAAGGACACCCACAGCTTTGCCAAATTTGTATGCCTGATGAAAACAACAGAGGGAATCACCTGCCATTTGCAATGCATTCTGTCCTATGTCACCCTTTTATGCCCCTGCCTAAAGTAAGTTCAGGAAAACTGCCGAATCAGCCTGAGTCATGTGGGCCCTTCTAGGAGGTATGAACTCTCTGGCAGCAGAGATTCTACAGAAGGCCACAGAGAAGGCAAACAGATATCAAACACTCACCAACTTCCCTCCCTTTCCTCCCTTTCTCTGGGTAGATTCACATCTTCCTCTTCCATGTCACAGGTGGTCTGAGGTTGGTGTTCTCAGTTTGTGTTGCGGTTTTAAACTCTCCCAGTTTACCCTTGCAACAGCTCTAATTCCTGAAAGGCATTTGCTTCCCGTTCCAAATGTGTCAAAGAAGAATACCGTGAATGCACGCCAGAGTCATAACAAAGAGGTCTCAGCTCAGCTGTGTCCCATGCCCATATCCAAGATGCGGTGGCGAGGAAGCAGTGCCATCAGACGCAGATGTCACCTTCAGACACTTGGCTAAAGCAGCTATCTGAGGTGCTAGGTAGAATCAGAAGAGGCGAGGAACTCAAGCGGGGTTTGGCCATCATGGATCTCCAGCTTTTATTGGCACAAACAAAGCATCTGAAGGACATAAGAACTAATAAGACTCTTGCTGGGATAGGCAGAAGGCCCATCTAGTCTAATACCGGAGTCAGCCAAATGATCATGAGCAGCATCATGGCAGCCGAAGCAAGTCCGAAAGCACAAGTAAACCTTGAAAATAAATGAAGTGGATATTCAGGATCCTCCATGAGCTGTTCCACTGGAACGAAATTTGGCCTACTGTCAACACACTGTTTACTGATCTGTCTTTGCTGGACTTGTCTGCATTATTTGCAATGAGCAGGGGTTTCAACTCTATGGAGCCAAGGTGTCTTCAATGTTGACAACTGGTGTGTGGCTTCAAGGTCCTGCTTCTTCTGAGCAAGAGAAAGGAGGACCATTGAAGGCATGCCTCCCAACAACGCAAAGTTGTGCATGCAACATGCGCATGATGTCACACATGAGTGCCAGGTGCATAATGCCACACACGGGTGACACATGACTCACATGTGATGTCACACATGCACAACACGCCAGGCCCCCTCAATATCGGGTGCAAGTTGGTGCCTCTGGGAATGAGTGATTTGCTCAAGGTTCCAGATAAGTTCATGCGAGTCGATGAACAGAGGTAATGAAATAGCTCTGTATGTTTTGCCAGAATATCTTTTCTCTCTCTAGGAGATAGCAAGCTACATTTCAAGGAACAAAGGAATCAATAAAGCTGGGAAGCTATAATCACACTATTACTGTGGCACCCGCATAGTGCAGAATGCCAAAGGATACCGAGAAGATTCAAAGAAATTCAAGGGTGATATTCTGGGACAGAATGATTCCCAAGCAAACAGCAGAAAGACCAATTAAAGATAGCTAAAGGCTAGCATAGTATTTGCTCGTGGAAACTTTATAAAAGATGTGAGCAGCACACTGGAGCGTCTGCAACGAAGGAACTTTACCTCGGCTGTGCAATATTCACAATATTATTAAATGGCTGGTGTCTAGGATTTTAGTCCCACATAATAACTCTCTTAATTGCAATGAACTGGAAATGCATACCCAGGGCTTGCCCATATTTGCATAGGATCTTGTGTTTTCTCCATCTGAAGCTGAGCTCATTAGTCCACACACACACATTTGAACACCAAATGTGCTGGTTTCCATCCATATACATTTGTCTTCATTCCCACCTTTCAATTTGTGGATTAAAATGTGTTAGTTTTGCAAAAAATGGAGCATTTATGTCCGCCTGGGATTTGCCTAATAGAGTAGTACCTCGGGTTAAGTACTTAATTCGTTCTGGAGGTCCGTTCTTAACCTGAAACTGTTCTTAACCTGAAGCACCACTTTAGCTAATGGGGCCTCCTGCTGCCGCTGCGCCGCTGCTGCACAATTTCTGTTCTCATCCTGAAGCAAAGTTCTTAACCTGAGGTACTATTTCTGGGTTAGCGGAGTCTGTAACCTGAAGCGTATGTAGCCCGAGGTACGACTGTAGAACAAATCTGGGAATTTCCAATTGCTGACAAACTTGGGATCAGATTCAACTAACCTGGTGCACCAATGGAAGCTAGGGTAGGTAGTCCCACAAGCTCAATGGGGCTCCCCCCACTTCCTTACATTCCCTCTTGCCTCCCACACTTTGATTCTCGAGGGGTGGGAGAACCCCTAAAACAGTACACAGGGAGAAGAGAGGGGAAATCAGAGCAAAAATGCTCATTTTTCATTTCCTCCCTTCATTTTATAAGTCCGTATCATCCCAGTTAACTTTATAATTTCCAGCTGTTCCCACATCTTTCTAATTAATTCTTGCTTTCAAAGGACAAGACTCCACTCCATCATTTATCTTTTATTATTATTATTATTTTATAATATTTTTTTATTATTTTCATCAAGAAAAATACATATCACACCACATTACAACTTTGACAAATTTTCTCATTTTTGGACTTCCTTCAGCCTCTCTGACAATCATCCGAATTAAACTTTTTAATTACACATTTCCTAAATTTGCTATTGCCTTTTGACATACCCTTCCACATCTGTTTTTCTTTTTTTTTTTTGCAATATTTCTTAGGTTTTTACAAAGCTTCTTTAAATGCCACTAACGTTATTTCATTATCACTTATACATTCCCAATACTCCACTAACTTTCCCCAGTCCTCGATGAACTTTTGATCTCGTAGATATCTGATCTTCCCTGTCAGTTTATCAAGTTCTGCATAGTCCATCAGCTTCATTCTCCACTCCTCCAATGTTGGTACTTGTTCCTGTTTCCATTTCTGGGCCAGTAATATTCTTGCCGCTGTTACTGCATATTGGAAAAGTTTACAATCCTTTCTATTTATTTCATTTCCTATAATTCCTAAGAGAAAGGCCTCTGGTTTCTTAACAAATGTATATTTCAACATTTTTTTCAATTCATTATATATCAATTCCCAGAAGCTCTTCACTTTCTTATATTCCCACCACATATGATAAAAAGTACCATCCTTTTCTTTACATTTCCAACATTTCTTGCATGTTTTATACATTTTTGCAAGTTTTACCGGTGTAATATACCATCTGTAAATCATTTTCATAACATTTTCCTTTAATGCAGTATATGCAGTAAATTTAATATTTTCGTTCCATAGTTAATCCAATCATTAAATTGTATATTATATCCAAAATCTCTGCCCATTGTATCATAACAGATTTAACTTCTTCATCCTTTGTATGCCATTCCAGCAATATCTTATACATTTTTGATAAGATTTTATATTCATTATTTATTATTTCTATTTGAAATTTTGAATCTTTCTCTACAAATCCATATTCCTTAAGGTCCTTTTTAAACATTTCATTTATTTGAAAATAATACAACCAATCATATACATACTCTTTTACTTCTTCATAGGGTTTCATTTTCCATCCCCCCCCTTCCTTAACAATCAAATTTCCATATGTAATCCAATTCCTTCTCATATTGATTTTTTAAACACTCATAACCTCTAATGGAGACAACCAGTGCGGAGTTTTTGGTTCAAGTAGGCTTTTATACCTATCCCATATTTCTATCAACGATCTTCGGAAAATGTGGTTCTCAAAACCTTTATGGATTTTCTTCTTTTCAGACCATAAATATGCGTGCCACCCAAATGTGTTGTCAAATCCTTCTATATCTAACAACTCTGTATTTTCTAATTTTACCCATTCCTTTAGCCAACAGAGTCATGAAGCTTCGTAATATAATTTCAGGTCTGGTAGGGCGAAGCCTCCTCTTTCTTTAGCATCTGTTAGTAACTTAAATTGAATTCTTGGCTTCTTACCCTGCCAGATATACCTTGAAATTACTCTTTGCCATTCTTTAAAGGTTGTAGTCCCTTTGATTATAGGAATTGTCTGAAACAAAAATAGCAATTTTGGCAGTACGCTCATCTTTATCGTTGAAATCCTCCCCCACAGCGATAACTTCATTCGTCCCCACACCTCCAGATCTTTCTTTATTCCATTCCACACTGGTATATAATTATTCTGATACAAATCAATATTCTTAGGGGTTATCCAAATACCCAAATATTTCACCTTCTTCACCACTTCTATACCTATTTGTTGTTGCATTGTTCCTATCGTATCTTGATCCATGTTCTTGACAATTATTTTAGTCTTTTTCTTATTCAATGTAAATCCTGCCACTTGACCAAATCTTTCTACCTCTATAAGTATGTTTTTAACACTTTCCAAAGGTTCTTCCACCGTTAAAACCAGATCATCAGCAAGGCTTTAACCTTATATTCATTCCGGCCTACTGCGACCCCTTTTATTACCTCATTTTCCCTTATAGATTTTAGAAAGACTTCCAGGACCATGATGAATAACAGTGGCGAAAGTGGACACTCTTGTCGTGTACCCTTGGTTATCCCTATTTCTTCCGTAATCACGTTGTTAACAATTAACTTAGCCTCCCACGGCTCCCTTTTCTTCTTCCTCTTCTGATCTTAATTCCTTATATTTTCTCAGGAATTTACTTGTCTCTTCTGGGCTTGTCAGTCTATGCTTCTTGCTTTTATAGAAGAAGGAAATTCCTTCAGGAAATTCCCATCTAAATTCTATATTATTTTTCTTAAGAACTTGAACAAATTCTTTGTATGGGTCTCTCCTTTTCAGCAATCTTATTGGAATGTCTTTAAAGATGATAATGAAACTTCCGTCAATATTTAATCGTTTTTCTCTGTTCTTTTGCAATATCAAATTTCTCATGTCTCTGTCCTTAAATGTTATTAAACAATCACCTGGGAATTTCCGTGTTTTAGTTGATCTTACTTTCATTCTGAATGAGCTTTGAACTGTTTTTGCAACCTCTTCTGATTCTATCTCCAACCACTGAGCCAACTCTTTTATCAATTTCTCCTTAATATTCTCTCCCTGTGTCTCCAGTATGGCTCTCAACCTTAGATTGCCTTCTCTTTGTCTCAATTCATTCATTGCAATTGCATCCAAAACTTCCTCCTGTGTTTTGTTAATCTCTGACATGCCTGTTTTTAATTTCTATTCCTCTCTTTTCATCTCCTTCATTTCCACTTTCGTTTTCTTCCATCCTTCCTCTAATTTTTGTGTTCTTTTAGATACATCTTTTAACTGACCTTTAAGTTCATTAACTGTTTCATCTATTTTTTTTGTCCATTTTCCCAATTCTATTGTCCACATGTTCTAATTTAGTTTCCAAATTATTTTCACTTTGTTTAATTTCTGCAAACATTCTCAAAATTTCAGCTCTAAATTCTGACTCCTGTTTCAACCCTTTCCTATCCGCTGGTGTTCCTTCGCTCGCCTTTTTCATCTTTTTTCTAAGTAGTGTCCAATTATAACAGCAGCAAATTTCAAATTATAACAAACAACAATTTGTTAATAACAAATTACAAGTAACAAAGATATAATACATTCACTCTATCCAAGGGTCGAGAAGGATAAGATCAGCAAACCCAAAATCAAATGTAATTCCGTTGAGAGATGATAGTAGGAAGAAGATAACAAGAGCCGTATAAACTTATTGCCACCAATTAGGCTATTCCTTAGTAATATCTTCTGCCACCAATTAGGCTATTTCCAATTAGCGAAGGGTAGCAAAATCCCAAATCCAAGATAATCCAAAACAAATTGGTCCCAATGAGACGGAAAAATTATAACGAAATATAAGGATTGTAATCCAATTATAAAAATTATATTCTTCTGTAATCCAAATGTGATAGCTATAATCCAGTTATATCTCACAAAGACTTGCCACCAAGATCAAATGTAGAACAACTTCCAAAAAAAAAAAAAGATATAGAGGAGATGGTTGAGCATAAAAAATGGGGTGAAAAGATCTTAGTCCAATATTGTATAAACCACTCATAAACCACTCAGAAGTCTCTTGTAGAGATAGATCCAAAGTTGTAAAAAGTACATAGAAGAAAAAATTTGAATTTCAAATCCAAATGAAGATAATTTTAACAGTTTCTAATTTTGGGGAAAATATAATCCATAAATATAATCCATATGTTAAAAATCTTGGTTTAGCTGCACTATATCCAATCAAATAAAATTAAATATGTTATATCCAGTCAGTCCCAAAATTTACAATAAAAAAATAAAAGCCACCAACAGTCGTAGCCTTACCAGCTATTATAAACCAGCAGCCAGTAAAGCAGCCCCCCAAAAAGAGAAACCAGAACAAAACAAAAAAAAAGTTGTAATTCCCCTGCTTGACCACAGGGTTCTGAAATCCCAATGTTATGTTTGTAATGTAATAAATTTTGGTGACTTTATATTTTAAGTTTTCCCTGTTCCAGTTAATATTGATCGCCAGATTTCAGTTCTCCCCCCCCCAAAAAAAGGGAAAAAAAGATATCAACCGAAATAGCAGTCAAATATTACCTTCTCTTCTTTAACTTTCCCAAACAAGAAGCGCAGATCTAAAAAAAGTGACAATGGAATCTGAAGCTCCGTTGCGCATATTTCAAAAGTGAAACTGAGTTATTTACTGACTTCTTTTGATTCAGCACTTTATCTTTACGAGGACATCAGAGTTCAAAACCCTCTTCCCCCTTTTAACTTTGTTATTTTCCAGTGCTACTTCTCAAAAGGTTACTTTTAAACACTTCAAAAGGGGGAGAGAAATAAAAGCCGCTAGCAGCAGCTCACTTCCCGTTTCCAGCTCTGCTTAGGGTGCTGTGTCCAAGCTGATTTCAGGAGACGGCTGACCTCCGTAGTTTTTATCCTTTTAATCCGAATCCTTCCTTCATTAAATCCAAATTGCTCTTATTCAAATTAGGTCCGAATTTCTTACGTTTTGAGAATTGAGCACTTTCCCTGCAAGCTTGGGGCTTCGCTTTCCGGAGGCAGCAATGGCTTCCCCTCAGCCCGCTTTCCCCGCCCGCCGTTCTCTTCGCTCCAAACAGGAGTTACCTGACGGCCAGACGGTCAGCGTTTCGGCATCCATGGGAACCAGAACTCCTGGACACCCTCCAGAGAGTATTTTCGGGGGCTACTGCGCCCTGTAGCACCCCCTTTTCCTTCGGAAAACCCGGGATTCTCCAAGCGGAAAAATCCCCACTTGCGCTGGGATCGGGCTCAACCGGAAGTCTCCACTCCATCATTTATCAAATATTATTCTTGCTATAGTTAACATATACAGAATCTGTGATTGGTACATTGTGATATCCACATTGTCTTGTGTATAGTTTAGAAGACATAATAGTGGCTCAGGACTTATCTGAACCTGTAACATTTCCTTAATAACTGTTATTACCATTTGCAAGTACAATTTAGCTTTCTAAATGAAGTCGTGGTCAAAATTTGCCCATTAACCTTTAAACTAAAGGTTTCTTATGATTTTTGCGTTTGAAAAATCTAAACCCTTCTTGAATATGAAGTCATAATTATCTCATTTTGCATATAGCTTTCCATTTTATCATATTGTTATATACTGGTTATATATATATATATATATATATATATATATATATATATATATATACTTTCCTGGTTTGTTTGTTTTTTTACGGTATCTCAAACTCTTTCTTTCCTTTCTGTATCCCCTGATTTATTCTCATTTTATTCAGAAATCCATAGATGGCAATTCCTTAATCTTTTATTTCACATGCTCAAAGGTTTGTATATGCTCCCAATACTGAAAGGCTTCCAGCGTATCTTATTTCTACAGTTGGATATTTCCCAGTCATTCCTCTAAAATTATTGTGAGTTTAGCCTTTACCATATATCTGTGTGATTTTTTTTCCTCTAAGCAAGGGCTGCAGTTATATGCTGCAGAGGTGCCACCAGAATCTTAGACTTTTGGAAACACAAGACTCGTTGGCTTTGAGTTGCACTATGTCTTCAATCTGACGTTAAGTTGCAGTGATACCCTAACTGCTTTTCATCCAATATGTCCAGCTTCATCATCATTGGAAAGTGAAATGTAGAGACATGTCCTAAATGAAGCAGAACCTTTCTCCCTGTCCCTGTTTGAGAGTCAACCATTGTGATTACATTTAGGGAGTTATATCATTGCTGTCAATTCAGGCAGACTCCAACATCTTGCATAGCTCCTGTAAAACGCAGCAATGAGAATTCAGAGGACAGACGTCATGAAATTATACACATTGTGTTCCTAGGTCTAGCCAATCACAAAATGATATTAAAGCTCAGCAAGAGTCAATAAATTACTCGTTCTTCGTCTCCTATCACCATTCATTCCGCTTTCAGACAGTAGAAGCAAAGTTTCATTTTGGTCTAAGTGATATATAGTATGAATTTACTTTTCTTACAGAATGTCTAAACTAAGGCTGAACTTTTACTTTGATCCAGGTCATTTTGATACCTCTTGAACAGCTCTCCCTAAGTTTTACATGAACTGCAGAATGGTAATTTTGAATGCACACTTCCAATCACTTCTCCATTCTCTGAATCCTGCTGAACAAAATATAATGCCTGCCATTTAGTTTAATTCTAAGGTGCCTGGAGTTTTTCAAGCTTTTACACCAGAAATTCAGAAATCAGATTCCCTCGCCCCCAGTACTGTTTCTGAGCAAGTCATACAATATGGTCATATCTGAATATATTATGCCCAGATACAAAAACGCTTTGCAAATGTTCCCAATAGCTTTTTTTTCTCCCATTGTCTGCAAAGCACTTATTGTCTATCACAGTGGCTTTCAAACTGTGCTCTATAAAAGCCTCAAGCTCTTTGGGGGCTGATCAGTGGTTCCTCAGTGGGACGATCAAAATAGGGATGGACTATGCAACCAAAATCTGTCTTATATCCATATTTCAATAGTACATATTTTGTACATACTTTTAACATTAGAAAACCCATTTGGCAATGCTTTTAACTCCGTTTTCCATAAAACATACCTTTTGCAAGTATTTTTTTAAAAATGTGGAATATATATTTTTCTGCACACTAAAATCGCATTGAAAAAAGGTGTTCTGATCTGCAAAGTTGGGCTGCATACATATCAATACATTTGATATTTATTTTTATATTACATTTATTTCCCCTCTTTCCTCCAAGGAAATAGCGTGTGCACATGCGCACGGGTGCTCCTCCGACCCAGAAGAGCACATGTGTGCACACGCTCCGGCCCATCCTCTGACGGACGGAGCATCGACCGGCCCATCCTCGGATAAGGTTGCTGACCTCTGACCTAAGGCTTTCATGGCAGATGGTGCATCATCAGCAGATATGCAATAGGGCTCTGTCGGTCAAAAGTCTGCCTTGTCACTTTGTCTCGGAATACAGCTCTGGTCATGGAGTGGGGCCTCCTCACCTTCCCCTGACCACTGCAGCCCCTTCTTGTTGCTGTGTGTTATATAAAATTCAGTGCTAATAAAATGTAACAGTACTGTTCAGCACTCTCACATTACAATAAATTCATACTTAACGAATAAATACTTCTGCATGATTTGTATTTCCTTCTGCAGTATATAAAATAAGAACCTTCCCATTTCTGAAGTGTGAGAGTAATTAAATTGTATCACAATTCAACAAACACATTCCATTTCTGCACAAATCTGTTAATAATTATTTTTCCCTTAGATAACTTATAAATTTAATATTATTCCATTTTAATACATTTTTTGATTCTTACACCATCATGGAGCATTTTTTACTACTATTCAAAATACTTCAAAATATTCCCTAATATTTTGCATGGCACGATATCTTTGGTATAGCCCTATATGAAATGGAGTCCCTTAGTTGGTCCAGGACATATTTTTGTACAAGGACAAAACAAAACAAAAAACCCACCCATAATACAGTGAGTATTACCCTTGTTATTTTTTCTGCTATATTTCTTATTGATGAGAAATATCAATATTTTGCTTTAGCAAAAGTCATTCCTGAGGGTTAGGGGATCTTCTGGAACAAGATGGCATGTGGTGCGTGGAGGTTGTAGAAGGAAGAGCAAAATGAATTCCTAAAAACTGAGGAAACCCTGTCCTTGTGAGAGTGTAGATGTGTTTAGCTTACACAACAACCCCTTTGGATCCATCATTTATCTGCTCACCTGCAGTGTGAAGCAGTAAAGTCCCACAATGGATATATGAATCTGGTGGTCATCTGTTTTGCTTCTGACATAGAGTCTAAATCCTCTTGCTCCATGACCAATTCGTGTTTCTGTGCTTGGCACAATATTGGTGCTATATAACAACAGCAGCCATTGCTGTAGTAATATCCCCCATAATGTTATTTATTTTCTTTCTGTACAATCCAATCTAAGCTTCTCTTGCTTGTGTCTTTGAAAATGATTTCCATGGCTGGGCACAAAATAAGTCAAGGCCTGTTGCAGTCGTCTGTTACAGAAATAAACCCAATCACTCAAAAACTACTGTAGCCAGAATCCCAGTTAGCCTTAGGCAAAGGTCGCCGAAGGTCATTTGCTTTCTTCTATCTATGCTGCCTTGAAGACACAGGGCAGGGCTCCCTTTTACATTCAGAACTCACTGAAGCAGATATGCTCATTTATCTCATAGAGATTTTGGGAGGAAGACATCAAAACCCCAGAAATGGCTACTGTAGCATACATTGGCAGACACTAGTAACAGTTTCATAGAATCATAGGAGGACATCCCCAAAATCTCACCAAGCAGTAATAAGTAATAAACAGCCTTGGCCCTATATACCTGAAGGAGTATCTCATGCCCCCCCCCACCTTTCTCTGATGAAAATAGGAACATCTTATTACATAATATTAAAAATAATAATTTCATCATTTATACTCCACCCATAGGTTGCCCCAGCCACTCTGAGTGGCTTCCAACAAATATAAAAACAGAATGAAACATGAAACTTTATTATTTAAAAATCCCTATACAGGGCTGCCTTTAGATGTATTCTAAAGGTTGCATAGTTACTCATCACCTTGGTGTGGGAGTCGCATAACTCCATAAACTCCAACATTTCTCAGATGAAAACAGGGAAAAGTGCTACATTCTAGGATTAAATCAGAAACTGGGACTGATTCTGTAAATCTGGGACTGCCCCTGGAAAATAGGGACACTTGGAGGGCCTGGTATCTCCACCTCCATCATCCAGCCTCTGAGGGCCTTCTGGTGGTTCTCTCACGGTGAGAAGTGAAGTTACAGGGAACCAGGCACAGGGCCTTCTTGGTAGTGGCACTCGCCCTGTGGAACGCCCTCCCCTCAGTTGTGCTCCGAGCCCCAAAACCCATCCCCCATGGAAATAAAGACACAGTGGAGACAGAATTTAGTTTAAAGGTTAATGGGCAAATTTTGGACACAACTTCATTAAATACACAAGTGTGACTGGTATTGGCTTAGGCATTGGTATCAAAACTATAACTGGCTCCTGCCCACCCTGCAGGAAGCCTGGAAGGGTAAACAACAAGCAGAGGGAGTTCCATCAATGTATATTGACTGGTGTTCACCCCTGGGGTTCCAGGGGGTCCTAGCATGGCCCTAGCCCCTCCCTGGGCTTCAGACAAGATCCAGACCCCCGGATTCCTTTAACAGAATACCCTATTCATTGGAGGGGCAGGTGATGGCCGCACCTCCCCTCCCCACATTCCCCTAAACCAATACCTAATCGCCAAACCTTACAAAGTTGTGATGATTGCTAAGAGGTAGGCAAAAACCAAGTGGTCACATCCAATCTGCCACACTGGAAAAAATTCCTACCCGGCCCCCGTTCCAAGACAGGCGACTGACCAAAGTCCAAAGCAAGGCCAAACATAACCTAATTAATGGGTGGGTGGGTGGGTGTTTGGCAGTGCAAAGCAAGAGAGGGTCCCCACGTCGCACTGCCGAATAAATACCCCCAACCCCCAACCTTGCCACGCTGCCGATTGGCTAAAGGCCAGTGGCATAATTGTGGCACCACTGGCTGGAGCGGGGCAAGCTGGTTGGGGAAGAGTTCCAGGGCCATGCACAACATGGACCCTCTGTTAGGAGAATCCACCATGTCAAAAAGACTTTTAGAAGACATCTGAAGGTGGCCTTGTTCAGGGAAGTTTAATATTTTGTTGGGAGCCACCAAGAGTGGCTGGGGCAACCCAGTCAAATGGGCAGCATATAAATGATATAATAATAATGATGATAATAATAATAATAATAATAATAATAATAATAATAATAATGCGCTACATTTAGCTTGTTGGGGCAACTAAAGTAGAGAGCCATGATATACAGTGACCTGAAAATGCATAAGGTTCCCTAATATTGCAGAGGCAGTCCTTTCAGCCAGCAATGCTCCTTCCCGTTTTATGGCTGTCTAAGGAAGGAAGTTCGCAACCAATATCTAGCTCCACACAAGTTTCTTCACCAAGAAACACTGATGTGCTTTTTCTATGGAGTTGATTGCATTATGCCTGCTTAGTGTTTCAGAGTTAGAAATGTGAGCTTTCAAGTGTTTATGTCCAGCGACTGTCTCCAAATAAATAAATAAAGCTTCTGCTATGTTTGCGTCACCAGAAACTGAGAAATGCGGAGCAACGGCACTATGTGTCTTCCTCAAAGAGAAACGGCTGTGTTAAAACAATTTCTATTGACTTTCCGTGTTAAGTGTGACAGTGATAAACACAAGGTATTTTAGCTCTGAAATACTAACACAAAGAGTCCATTAATGCTTAACACTGTAAGAGAGACACAAAGGTATTTTAGCTCTAAAATAGTAACAGTCACAGTACATTGATACTGGTAACATTGCTATTAAATATCAGCTCATGCACACACACCCCAAAAAAGTCCCAAACTACTTCTATTGGATTAATGTACCATAATATAGCTAAAGTACATGCCTATTATCAGTAAAGATATGGCTAGATAGATGGTGGTAAATACAGTATCAAACAAATGGGCTCACGATTTTAAAATGTGGATCAATAATAATAATAATAATAATAATAATAATAATAATAATAATTGTACCCTGCCGATCTGACTGGGTTTCTCTAGCCACTCTAGGTGGCTTCCAACAGAATGTAAAAGAACACAACATATCCTAAGCGATAAAGATGCCATCCTGTCTCAATACTCCTTCACCACTTTGCTGTTGGGGATTGAGCCAGGACTGAGACTGGGCACATCATCTCTCAACAGACTTATTTTATGGTAGCAGATTTTAAAAAAACCTACAATCTATGTCCAGACTGTGCATTTCATATTTACCATCTGCACTCTAGGCAAAAAAAAGAGAGAGCAATCGGCTGAGATCTTCAGTGATAGAGCCGCAAGCGATCAAATTCCATTTAAAAGTGGAAGTTTATTGTGGCAATCACATTAACATATTGAATACTACAACCGTTCACTGGAGGTCAGGTTCACTACGTGCTGAATGAGACATAAGGCAGCAGACCTTGGCCACCACTGAGCAGCTGAAAAGTGGCAGCAGTCTATGATCTAGAACAAGGGTAGAGAACACTCCAAATGCTGTTGGACTCCACCTCCCATCAGCCCCAGCTGCCATGGCCCATGGTGAGAGATGATGGACGCTTGAGTCTAGCAACAGTTGGAGGACCACAGGTTTCTCATCTCAGCTATATAAGGCAGAAGTGCTGGGCAGGTTGCTACCCCTTGCAACCTGAGCTCCTTTCCTCCTCTAGCCATGGCCAACACTCATGGGTTTTATTTATTTATGTTGTGTGTTAATATCATACTTTTCAGCCAGTACCATATTTTTCGCTCCATAAGACACACCTGACCATAAGACACACCTAGTTTTTAGAGGAGGAAAGGGGGAAAGCCCTGGTTTTTTGAGAATCAGCTCAAAGTTGTTGAGCTTACTTTGCAAAGGGAAAAAATCCCTGTTTTTATGGGGTTCAACTCAGAGTTCTGCATGTGGTCCACAGAAGGTTGTGCTAAAGAGAATGCATTTCTCAGGCTGAAAAGGCTTCCTCACATCTGCAACCGTCTCCCAACAATTTTGAAGTAGTTTCTATGCCCCACTACTCCTGCAAGAAAAACAGCAGGAAATTGGTCCCCACTTTCACAGGGGGTGAATATTCTCAGAAAACTGGGATGGGAATTTGAGCTTCGTTTTAGTTAATAGTAGCTATTAGATCGTGGCATATGCAGCCGATAAATGGAAGCTGATTATAATAGTGTGTTGGTAATACAACAGCCAGTGTAATTTTGCTTTATACCCACGGGATTTGTATAATAAATGCATTTGCAATTAGAGGTTCACTGCTCATATATGATGTAAAGCTCATCTTTCTTTCTTTGTTGAGAACAGCTATGTTAAAGAGAGTCACAATGAATATATATATCAGCAACTATTCAGAATAACAACCATTAGACACAATTAAGGAGTGGAATGTATTCAAGGTATTATTTCACATACACATTTTTTTCAATTTGAAATTTCACTTCAACTTGAAATTTAAGCCTGTCGTCATTTCTCTGTGAGTTGTCCCTTCAAAGTGACTAAAACTCCTTTGAGAATAAAGGTTCATGTTTGTTTCCCTTTTCTTGTATGTATATTATGTAAATGAACTTATCTGATCAATAAGATTAATCAAGAACAGGCTTTTCTATTGCATGCCAAGGCACCCGAGCCCCAAAGTTCCCAGGAGAACAATAGATCACACTGACACAGAATATTTGGTTTATGGGTTCAAATAGGCCACAACTTTCTTGGTTACAGATGTGAGTGGTTTGGCTTAGGCATTGGGGTGAAGCCAGGCTATATCTTGACTCCTGCCTGTCTGCAGGGAGTCCACGGAAGGGTAAACCACCAATAGGGGGTGCCCTATAACTTACTTCAGATAGTGGCACCCCATGGGGTCCCTGTAGGGCCTGTGACATGGCCCTAGCCCACGCCCAGGCTTTGGACAGTATTCACACCCCAGATCCCTTTAACAGGATGCCCTTACTGAGGAGGGGGCAGGCAAAGCAACAACCTCCCCTCCAACCAAACAAATCTACTCCACTTAACAGTGGGGAGGAGTTGCAGTGGACCACATGGCCGCATCACCCGGAGGCTCCCGGCCACACCATCAGCCAGCCAGCCATTCCGCTGGCTGGGGAGGCTTGGCTGGACCCCATTTAAACAGAGCCCTGAGCTGGAGAGCTTCCTCCCAGCTCGCTTCCTCAATTTCCTCCCCGCCCTCCCTAATTTGCAGGTTTTGATGATGGCCTTGCTATGGACCTCGTTTGGTCACCATTGAGGGGCCTGGTAGGAATTTTTCCACTTGGCAGATTGGCACCAGCCTTTTGGTTTCCGCCTACCTTGTAACAATCGTCACAACTTTGTAAGGTTTGGAGGTTAGGCATTGGTTGATCTTATGATGGGGGAGGGGAAGTGTGGCCATTACCTGCCCCTCCAAGCTTAAGCGTTGAAATAAATAAATAAATAAATAAATAAATAAATAAATAAATAATAATAATTGTCCAGTAGCACATTAGTAACACCAAACTTAGTTGGTCTCTAAGGTGCTATTGGACAGTTTTTTAATTTTTAAAATTTATTTTAATAATGCCTAGTTGATCTATGAAACTTACTACCACAAGACGTGGTGACAACAAATTAATATAGGATAAGACTATGAGTGGCTGTTAGCTATGATGGCTGTCTGCTACCTCCAGTATCAGAGAGATATTCTTCCGAATATGTGAGAGGGGAGAGTGCTACTGGATTCATGTTCTGCTTTTGGACTTCCCGGGGGGCCTCCAGTATGATATTGTGGGAAATAGAATGGCCTATGGCCTGATACAATAGGGTTCAGTTTTATGTCCTTATGTTTCATTACGAAAAACATATTTTGAAACAAAAGCAAGAGGAGTGTATAAGTGAGCCACATTCTAGCCATAAAAAGAAATTGTTTCCACCTAAAATTGATGTTGTGAACTTGATGGAGTAATGAATGTGGTCAAGGTTTCAGCTACACTATCTTCTGTTTCAATGTCTAGGCAACACAGTTCCAGTGAGTATCTATTGTGTGCAATTGCTACCCGTTAAAAATATATATTTTTGTGTTGCCTGGAATGAGTTGTTCCACAGGCACTTTTTATGATACCCTTGCTCTGTGCAATATGGCTGGTTGTGTGGGTTTGTAGTCTGTGGTGGGCAGAATGTATTAATTCGTTTATTTTATTATGCCACATTTTTACAAAGTAACTCAAAGCAACTTAAATTAAATCAAACTAAAAAAACCCATAAAAATCTAAAAGCACAGTTATACAAATAAAATGTTTTTTTTTAATTTAAAAAACACAGCTAAAGGAAAAAGGCAGCACCACATCTCTTACCCTACTAAAATGGTGGAGCTGTGGGTTAAACCACAGAGCCTAGGACTTGCTGATCAGAAGGTCGGTGGTTTGAATTCCCGCGACGGGGTGAGCGCCCGTTGCTCGGTCCCAGCTCCTGCCAACCTAGCAGTTCGAAATCACGTCAAAGTGCAAGTAGATAAATAGTACCGCTCCAGCGGGAAGGTAAACGGCATTTCTGTGCACTGCTCTGGTTCGCCAGAAGCGGCTTAGTCATGCTGGCCACATGACCCAGAAGCTGTACGCCAGCTCCCTCAGCCAATAAAGCGAGAAGAGTGCCGCAACCCCAGAGTGGTCTGCGACTGGACCTAACAGTCAGGGGTCTAGGATTCGGACTAAGTTAGTTGAACCCTTGTTCACATTAAATCAGTACAGTAGCTTAAAGCCATGACCAACTTCTATTGATTTCAATGGGATCCAAGTTTGTTTGGATCTATCTCTTAGCTCAGCTTGGATCCCACTGAATTCAATAGATGAACGCCTGGGGAAAGGGGGCGGGGAGTCTCTGCATGCTGCCTAAAGGTGGATAAATATGGGATCAGACAAAGGCATTTTCCATACCAAAACTGGGCCTAGATCCCAGTTGAAATCAGAATCATAGAGTTTGGAGGGATCCCAAGGGTCATCTGGTTCAAACCCCTGCAATGCAAGAATCTTGACACATAGTCTCCCACCCAATTTGAAACCACACCAGACCCTGCTTAGCTTTTGCAAATGTGCAAACAGTTTTATTGCTGCACCACGCAAGGATCTGAGAACCCTGTTCTGTCCAAAAGTGCCTGGATCTGGCTCACAGACACCCACTCAAGAACTTGTACCAGGAAGGGAGTTTAGTGACCAATCATTACTTATTTAGATTTCTTTTCTGCCTTAGTTGCAACTGAATAGGCTTAATTGTGAGCTAGTACAGTGGTACCTCGGGTTACAGATGCTTCAGGTTACAGACGCTTCAGGTTACAGACTCCGCTAACCCAGAAATATTACCTCGGGTTAAGAACTTTGCTTCAGGATGAGAACAGAAATTGCGCCGCCGCAGCATGGCAGCAGTGGGAGGCCCCATTAGCTAAAGTGGTACCTCAGGTTAAGAACAGTTTCAGGTTAAGAACAGACCTCCAGAACAAATTAAGTTCTTAACCCAAGGTACCACTGTATTTGATTGTATGCATCAGGAGTTTTCCTGCACTTGCATTACAGCTCTCTTCCATATATTTTTTTCATTGTCCTCTGCTCTGATGCATATCATGGGCTCTACAAAGCAGGAGAGGGCACTCAGTGGTCCAAGCCACTTGTCTACTTCACAAATCATCCAGGGCTTCAACAAGAGCACCAGTCATATTAACCAGAAGATTCCCCAATTCAAATAAAGTTCTGAAAGCATCAAGAGAATTCATGAAGATCCTCAGGAGTCTCTCACACATCTGCATGTGCTATGGCAGGCATAGCCAGACTCGGCCCTCCAGCTGTTTTGGGACTACAACGCCCATCAACCCTGACCACTGGTCCTGTTAGCTAGGGATGATGGGAGTTGTAGTCCCAAAATAGCTGGAGGGCTGAGTTTGGGGATGCCTGTGCTCTGGAATATATTGTGTGGGCAATAAGCTGTGACCCATCACTCTGTCTTGAGCACCTCGTTTTTCATTGTACTAGGATGGTACATGGGCAGGATTGCTATTCTCTGCATAGCCATTGGTACCCACTAGTCAGCATGTGGTAGAAAAAAAAACTGCCCGCTCATCCATTCCCATAGAGAGGCTGTGAAATAAGAACTTTAAGGCAGACACTAATCTTGAAATTAGGGAGAAATGTTTTGGAATTACCTCATGTCACAGCATTAAAGACTTCTGCACGTCTTTAATATCATAAACACATCTCGCAGTGTGCTTCCACTTACTTGGCAGATGATGTAGTACTGCATGTCGTGTCTGATGCATAAGTGATAGATTGACAATACACATCCTCACTTTTCATTACATCACCCTCTTCTCATGAGGCAAACCACTATTGCATCTTCCTGTTATTTCCTAATGCATGAGGTTTTGTGCCTTATCTTTTCCCCACAGATACGTAGATGACAGATAGGTAGATATATCTATCCATCTCCTCTCCTCTCCCGCAGACCAGCTGGACCAATAGGCATGAGCTGATGGCTTTAGCATGCCATTTAGTGAAGTAAAACCAACTATTCCTTTGTTTACTGGACAGCAGCCTAGATCAACATTCAGACATGAAATTCAATAGAAACTCAATAATCAGTTGGCTGAGACAAGTCCTATTGATTTTAAAGGAGCTAAACAAGAGCGTATATTCCCTTACTTGCAGCTTGCCTTACATTGTGTTCAAATTATGCCCTGGATGTAGCTATTTGTTTCTTAGTAGCCTGCTAATTAAAATAATTTTATAGCACTTTTTCCAGCCTGATTCTTTGAATTTTTAAACCGAAGCAAGCCCCACTGAATTAACGGGGACTCTGTGTGCAGAACTTTCATTTATGAACAACAGAGGAAAGAGGCTGAAAATAATATTCTTACGAAAAGTTTACTTTATTTATTTATTGTAAGTAGGGCTTGAGAACCTACAACCCTCCAGACGTTGTTGGGTGACAACTCCCATCGTCCCTGGTCAATGTCTATGCTGTCTGGGGCAGGTGGGAGCTGGAGGGCCACAAGAGCTGGAGGGCCACATAAAACTAAAAATGAGCATTGAAATGCCAAGAAGAGCAAAACATGTTGGAGAGTATAGAATAGGATATCCTTATTTTCATCAGAGAAATGTTGGAGGGTATGGCCTGTCCTCTAGAATAACAGAGAACAAGTCTGATTCATCTGTTGCATGACTAAGATATTTCAATACCATTATCATGCATGCTCTCAATCTTCTCTTCTTCGGGTTAAACATATTCAACTCTTTCAACTGGTCTTCATTAGTCTTGGGGTGTATTTTTTTAAAAACCTCACCATCCTAGTCACTCAAATTTGTTGATGCCTTGCTGAATATGTGGTGCTGAACACAAGACCAAGCACTCCAGATGTGGTCTGACTAATGCAACCTAAGTTTGAATTCTCCTTTCAAGCATTCATATCACTGCTGGCTCATGTTCAGCTGATGACCAACTAAGATATCTAGATCCTATTCACACAGGCCAGTAGGCACATGAACTTCCATAGTTGGCTGGAAGTTATGTTATGCTTTCTGGCTCACAAGATAGGAAATCAAATAATGGAGGGAAACATAATGCATTTTTCCCCTTGGCAAACAATATAGGGTTCAGCAAAACATGATGGAATTGCCTTCTGCTGCTAAAAAAATGTCAAACACTGTGAAACATCTACCACCAACTTTGAGTCCACAGAAAGGAAATTGGTAGGTACCCTGCAGCTCATATATTATGACTGTACAATATAAGAAGATGCTCTCTTATACTGTACAACAGAGTAAGCCACTGAAGAATGCAGGCCATATAAATTCCTATGGGAGTCCATTGTTTTATTACTCTAAAATTACAGTTCTGTTGAAGTCTACCTAAAGTTTGTTCAGAGTTGAAGGCTGGGATGTGTGTGTCTATTCTGCTGTGGTCACTTTTTCCTTGAAGAAGAGCCTACGCTTGAAACATATCACAAACTTTTGTAATAAAACACCAAACGCCTGGAGGAATTCACTGTTTTGTGTCTCTTACCCAAACTTCAGGGTTGGGGACCCTGAGACCTGCCAGATGTTATTAAATTACAACTCCCAACAACCCCAGTCGCCATAATGCGTAGTTAGGCTGGCGGGGGTTGATGGGCATTGTAGTTTAGTAACATCTGGAGGGCCACACATTCCCATAGCAGTGCATATGCTACACATATTAACCAACACACACAAACACACACACACACACACACACACACACTTGTATAAAGAAAGATAAAATGATATTCAGATTGGGTTTAAAGATGGCTCTGGTCTTTTTAAGTATAAAGGATATATCTGTGAACCTACCTTGGATCATTAGTGCTGAATTAAATATGCCACATTCATTCACTTAATGGAGAAAATGAACGATAGAAAGCCAGTAATTTTGAGGAGATGGGAAGATTTTAGAATCCTTGTATAAGAGAAAGTACATTTTAACTTTCAGCCACCTTGTAGAAACATAAATTCCTTTCCTGTTCTTCCTTGCTCTTTTCGTGGCATATTTTCATTTGTTGTAAAATGAATGGCAAAGAAGGGGCTTTAATTGTCATTTAATTGTTCATAATTTAACAATAATTTGAACTTCTGATGGTGAAGTCTTTCCTGCATCTTCCATGTGTCGTGTCAAAATGCATTGCCATTAAGTTTAGAGTCTGAGATAAGCAGGAGACCCACATTTTTTTTGTCAAACCAACAGGAAAAAGAAGTTGATTATCATCATCATCATCATCATTATTATTACTACCCCACTCATCTGGCTGGGTTTCCCTAGTCATTCTGGGTGGCTTACAGAATATATAAAACACAATAAAGCATCAAACATTACAGCCACGATGCATTGCACATACTCAAAGCATATGTTCTGTTCATAAGGCATAACAAGGCATATAATTGTTGGGTTCTCTGTTGTTTCATAATCAAGTCCTGTTCAGGAATTCAACTGAGCGTGCAAGTACCAAACATGGGAACATACACAAGTCCTGCTCCCAGTATCATTGTGTGTGCAAACTCTCTACTCACTCTGCAACCAGTCCTACGCTGTTTGAGGAACCTGTACATGGGAATTCGATTTATACATGAGTATAACTCTTGTGCAATTGTGGACATTGATAAAGAAGGGTCTCCAATCACATGAAGCTTTCAAGTAGAATCACTATGCAGAACTTCCATGAACAACAACATCTATTGAATTCTTTTTTCCCCAAAATACTTTTTATTGCTTTTTTGTAGCAACAACAAATAAAACAAATACTCTTACATTCAAAAATTTGTATGTCTTCTTATTTACCCTGCGCCTTATTGCACCTGGACTTCCTTACATCCCTTCAATGGTTTTCATGTCTCAAATCTTTTCTTACAGTTTCTTATTTACACTCCATCCACATCACAAGATTTATAGTAATCCTACTACAGTTTTTAAATTCTTACAATTACTCCGTATATATTCAACAAATTTACTCCAATCCTTTTCGAACTTTGCTTCTTTTTGGTTCCGAATCTTATAAGTCAATTTCGCCAATTCTATGTATTCAAATATTTTTGTCTGCCACTCCATTAGAGTTGGGATTTCTTGGGATTTCCATTTCTGAGCCACTAAGATTCTAGCGGCGGTACATGAATAGTTTGTAATCTTCCTTTTTTAATTCATCCCCTGTTATCCCCCCCCCCACAATCCAAGCTGAGCTAAAAGATAGATCCAAACAAACTTGGATCCCATTGAATTCAATAGAAGTTGGTCATGGCTTTAGGCTACTGTACTAATTTAATGTGAACAGGGGTTCAACTAACTTAGTCCGAATCCAACCCAATATATTTATCCATACTGTAAAAGGTAAAGGGACCCCTGACCATTAGGTCCAGTCACGGATGACTCTGGGGTTGCGGTGCTCATCTCGCTTTATTGGCCGAGGGAGCCGGCGTACAGCTTCCGGGTCATGTGGCCAGCATGACTAAGC
Organism: Podarcis filfolensis; assembly: GCF_964270895.1. Taxonomy (NCBI): domain Eukaryota; kingdom Metazoa; phylum Chordata; class Lepidosauria; order Squamata; family Lacertidae; genus Podarcis; species Podarcis filfolensis. The sequence continues at coordinate 14,487,420 of NC_139604.1, forward strand.
CACTTCTGGCGAACCAGAGCAATGCACGGAAATGCCATTTACCTTCCCGCTGGAACGGTATCTATTTATCTACTTGCACTTTGACGTGCTTTCGAACTGCTAGGTGGGCAGGAGCAGGGACCGAGCAACGGGAGCTCACCCCGTCACGGGGATTCGAACCGCCGACCTTCTGATTGGCAAGTCCTAGGCTCTGTGGTTTAACCCACAGCACCACCCGCGTCCCCTGGCATACTGTACCATCCCCTAATTTCCTGCCTTATTGTATTTCAAGTCAAAGTGAGAAAGATTTAGTGATAGCGATTTTTTAAAGAACACTCACACACAAACCACCTTCTGGTTTTAATAGAGGGCTGAAAATGCACACACAGACACACAGCAGCAGATTATCAGTACACATGGCAATCAAGGAGCTCTGCTGCCAGTCTGCATGCTGCTTTGAAGCTCCAGTACAACCGCTGATAAATTGTGTGTTTGCTTTCAGCTGATCCTGACATAGCATTTTCTTTCCTGCTCTTTTCCTTGTGGTACTTTAATCATTTCTCCATTGTACAAGTAGTGGGCTTCTCCTGGGATCTCCTGGGGCCAAACATTTAAACTTTTGAAGATTTGCTGCTTTAAAATATGTGGCAGCCGCATTACCAGCTAGGCAACTGGAGGAGTCCCTGGTGCTTTCAGACAGCAATCTAACAGGAAAGGCTGTCAATTCCACTAGGCTCCCTCAAAAACACAGGTCAGCTTTTCTCCAGGGCAAATCTTCAATGCTAGCATCTAGCCAAACCCTTTTACAAAGATTCACTTTTGATGCGTAGCCAATTGAGAGTAGAGGTTCCGAGTTCAGTCAAGCTCATTGTAAACATTAGCGGTTTTAGTTCCAGAAAGAAAGCAAAAGTGACAGCAAAATAAATCAAGATATCATCTTTGAATGCGTACTGGTGGGAGACGACTAACAATGATAGAAACAACCAAACCAAAACAATCATCAACCTTGTTTTACTACTTGAGAGGGGAAAAGCCACAGCCTTGAAACCTAATTTATCACTAGAAGAACATGCCTCCTCTGGAGGATTGCCCATCCATCCATCTATTTACAAAAGAATGTTTGGTTGGAGGGCAGGATCATGCCCACTAGCCTTGACCTTGATCTCCATGCAGTCATCTCAAGATGTGATCAGGCTGCTCCATTGGAGCAAATAGGGCATTGTGGTCTAAACCGCTGAGCCTCTTGGGCTTGCTGATCGGAAGGTCGGCGGTTCAAATCTGCACAATGGGGTGAGTTCCCGCTGCTCTGTCCCAGCTCCTGCCAACCTAGCAATTCGAAAGCACACCAGTGCAAGTAGATAAATAGGTAACACTGTAGCAGGAAGGTAAATGGTGTTTCTATGTGTTCTGGTTTCCATCCTGGTGTTCCGTTGCACCAGAAGCGGTTTAGTCATGCTGGCCACATGACTCGGAAAGCTGTCTGTGGACAAACATCAGCTTCATCAGCCTGAAGTGAAATGAGCACTGCATCCCATAGTCGCCTTTGACTGGACTTAACTGTCCAGGAGTCCTTTGCCTTACCTTTACCTTTTATCTGCCCCATCAACCCCCATCTGCCTTCAGCCTGCTTGCTTTCTTACTTACACCCAGTCCTAGGGTGGCCTTGACTGTCAACATCCTCCTCCTTAAACCTCAATGTTGCCCTTGAAGAATTCAACAGGGAGGAGGAGGAGGAGGAGGAGGAGAACAAAACTACCTGGGCTTGCCTGTCATGGGGTATTGCTCTGCTGACTCTTTTGTCTCCCTGCTTTCTACTCTACTAGTCCCAACAGGTACTGGCCTCCACTGGGTAAGCATTTACTAATGGTATCCTTGGCTGCATCAACAGAAGTACAGAGTCCAGACCTAGCAAAGCAATAGTACCACTTTCTTCTGGCTTGGTAAGACTCCGCTTGGAGTAATGTGTCCAGTTCTGGATACTGCAATTTAAGAAGGATGATGACAAGCTGCAATGCATGTAGTGGAAGGTGAACCAAGGGTCTGGAAACCAAACCTTATGAAGAACAGTTGAGGGAGCTGGATATGCTTGGCCTGCTAAAGAGGAGATATGATAGCCAACTTCAAGTATCTCAAGGGCTGTCACATGGGAGATGGAGCAGGCTTGTTTTCTTCTGTTCCGGAGTGTAGGACCTGAACCAATGACTTGAAGTTACAAGTTACTTCTCTTCCTCTATTGTTGCGAGAGCCCACATTAGAATAATTAGTTTTTATTGTAAATTAATCAATGCCCCAGGCTCCCTACTAGCCAGGCAAGCCTTTTTAACTTGTGCTCATAACAACAAATGGTCCAAGGCCATGGAGATTATCACGGCACGCTACTCCCTCCCAGATCTTGACACGCTGTCATCTTGGGACCATCATAATATCCGGGCCTGGATTCTTACAAGAGACGAGGCCATGGACCGGGCACAGTCCACCACAGCTCGCCTCTCCAAGTGGCTCCCTAAAGTGAAAGTGGTAAGATCACTGGCCAACTACTTGATAGACTTGACGGAGCCCAATTTGAGAAGAGCGTTTACCATGGCCCGTTTCCATTCTATACCCACGGCCTTCTTGCAGGGGATTTACTTTAAGACCCCCATTACTCAGCGTCTATGTCCATGCACAATGAATGAAGTAGAGGACTTCATACATTTCTTTTTCTACTGCCCTATTTATGAGCTAATAAGAACTAAGCTCCTCCTCTTGATCCCGCCCACCATCACATCTAAGGAAGACTGTTTGAAATCGCTTCTTGTGGATGCAAATCCCCAAATTTCACGTGGGGTGGCAATCTTTATAGTGCAGGCTTTGAAACTCAGGGCTACACTGACTGGGTAGTGTGTCCCAGACCTGGACCTGTTTTAATTCTTTGTATTACCTTTTTAACCTAATGTGCCGAGCCTATTTTGGGGCCATTATATGTTTTATATACATCTGCATTTTAGATTCCCGGCGCTGGCAACTAAATTTTTACATTATTGTTTTAGGGTAATTTGAATGTCACAATGCCAGTAATATCGTTTGAATCTTGTTAGGTTGCTTCTCGCTAGCATTTTTGTCTTATCCTGCTATGGCTGTATGCTAATGCAATAAAGGTTTGATGAGGCCACAGAATCCTGACCAGCATGGATGGTGCTGAGAACCCCATGCCCCCTCTGCTTGCCTTTATGGTAAGCAGCCAATGGATTGGTTCTCGTTGCCCAAGCAAGATGGATGGAGTCTCTTCCCATTCCTGAGTTTCCCCAGCCACTTTGGGTGGCTCCCAATCAAGTGTTAAAAACAGTACAGCATTATATATTAAAAACTTCCCTGAACAGGGCTGCCTTCAGATGTTTAAAGATAGGATAGCTGCTTATTTCCTTCACATCTGAAGGGAGGGTGTTCCACAGGGTGGGCGCCACTACTGAGAATGCCCTCTGTCTGGTTCCCTGTAGCCTCACTTCTCGCAATGAGGGAACCACCAGAAGGCCCTCGGCACTGGATCTCAGTGTCCGGGCTGAATGATGGTGGTGGAGACGCTCCTTCAGGTATACAGGACCGAGGCCGTTTAGAGCTTTAAAGGTCAGCACCAACACTTTGAATTGTGCTCAGAAACGTACTGGGAGCCAATGCAGATCTCTCAGATATTCCCAATTATTTACTTAATCTACTTGATTCCTTTCCTTCACATGTCATAAATTCGTAATTGCATCCAATGTTATATATTTTACCTTGCAGTAGCCACCCAACATTTTCACTGCCAGTGAGTTCATCATGCACTTACACCTCCTTGGCAATGAATCTCATTTTATGCTTACTTTATCATCTCAAAGCATTAAGATTTAATAGTCCATACATACAAATGAATGAACACTGTTAGCACATACTATGCTGCTAATGTTAAGGTGTCAGCATTAATTTTTCTTCTTACTTAAATATACGTTTTTGTCTTGCACTTTTTGTGAAACTATAGTGCATCATTCCCATATGGTTAAGGTGAGTAGCAAATACAAAGTGCCACCATTATAACTCTCGACATACCATAATTCATAAAAATGGCACCTGTTTAGCTAATAGCTTAACAAGGTCTACAAATGTGCCAAATTTCGAACAGATCTGATACGAATTACCACATGTACATCAAGTATAAAATATACCGAAAACTGACCCCATTTTCTCAAGTTTTTCTCCAGGCATATTGTAGATTTATTTCCAACTTTTAGTGAAAACTACTGAACAGGCTCTTGTCAAGGAGCACATACTTTCTTTGGGATGATTAAGTTCTGAGCAGAGGCTATTATTATTATTATTACCAAGAACTCTTTCAGAACATTTGAGAAGTAGAAAGGCCCCACTGAATTAAATAGGACTTACTTCTGAGCAGACATGGTTAGGATTGTGCTGTCAGTTCTGACCTTCACGTTATTCTGGGCTATAAGGATTAGTTCAGTTAGAGTTCACAAAGACTGAATTCCTTAAACAACGCTAATTCTCTGTGTACCATTTATCTGCGCAAATGAATATGCCATTTTTCAAAGATATAGTTTTCCAAATGACTAGATCACATCCTAGCATAAATGTTTGAAGTGCTGACTGACTTGCTGTTCCACACAGTGTTGGACTCATAGCTGTCAACCTTCCCTTTTTTTGCGGGAAATTCCCTTATTCCAGCGCTGTTTCCTGCTACTTCCCACTGCTATCCGGAATTTTAGATATCCCGTAGACTGTCCCCGGGACAGGTGAGGCTGCTGATCCCTTATTTTCGAGGCTACTGATCGCTTGTAGCCTCCTGGCATGGGGACAAGACCACCAGCCCTGACCTCATCAACATCTTGCCTTTCCTGGTGAGAGGGGACTTGGACTTTCAAAAAGCTTTTGATACAGTTATTTACTATTTTGACCTTTAAAGCCCTTCACGGCCTAGGACCCTCGTACCTACGGGACCGCCTCTCCCGGTATGCCCCCCGGAGAGCCTCAAGGTCCATAAATAGCAACACCCTAGTGGTCCCGGGCCCTAAGGAAGTTAGATTAGCTTCAGCCAGAGCCAGGGCCTTTTCAACACTGGCTCCAGCCTGGTGGAACGCTCTGCCTCATGAGACCAGGGCCCTGCAGGATCTGATTTCTTTCCGCAGGGCCTGTAAGACAGAGTTGTTCCGCTTGGCCTTTGGCTTGGAGCCAATTTGACTCCCTCCCTCTCTTTCTTTTTTCTTTTCCTTCTCCTCCTGCGATGAGGCTACATTTTAATATTTCATTGTTTCAATATTTTCATGTTGTATTTTAATTTTGTTTTTAAGTTGTAATCATTCAACTTGTTTTTATTATTGCTTGTAAGCCGCCCTGAGCCCGGCCAAGGCTGGGGAGGGCGGGGTATAAATAAAAAAATAGTATTATTATTATTATTATTATTATTATTATTATTATTATTATTACTACTAAAGACTCCTGAGTAAATTTAGCAGTTGTTGGATAAGGAGAGCGCTCTGCCAGCAGATCTGTAACTGGTTAAAGAAAGAAAAGCAGAGTACAAATAAATAGACAGTTCCCCAAAAGGGAGCTATAAGAAGTTGGGTCTCCAAAAGATGTGTACTGGGGCAAGTTCTTTTTAACTCGTCACTAAATAATCAGGAGTTGGGCTGTGACCAAGTTTACTAATGACACCGTATTATTCACAGTAGTTAAAAAGGAACCGAGGTATTTAAAAAAAAATCTATCCAAATTGATTGAACGGGCATTAAACTGACAAATGCATTTCAACATAAGTCAGTGTAAAATACCCCTCTCCCCCAATCCTGAAACATATATACTGATAAGGTTTGGACCTTTTGTGACTGACCAGGAAATGAATCTTTGGTTCATAAAGGATTGTTGGCTTAGAAATATAATCTAATGGGCCACAGCAGCTGTGAGAAAGGTGGATTCCATGCTAGGGATTATTAGAAAAAGGATTGAAAATAAAACTGCCACTATCGTAATGCTGCTATACAAATCTGTGGTGCAGCTAGCCTTGCGTACAGTTATGGTTGCTGCACTTCTAAAAGGATATTGCAGAGCTGGAAAAAAAGTTCAGCAAAAGGCAGTGAAAAGGATCAAGGGTCTGGAGCATCTCAACTGTGATGAAACGTTACATCATTTAAGACTTTAAAAAAAAAATAGTGAGCCAGGGGTGTGTGATAAAAAGGTAAAGGACCCCTGATAGTTAAGTCCAGTTGCAAATGACTCTGGGGTTGTGGTGCTCATCTCGCTTTACTGGCTGAGGGAGCCGGCGTTTGTCCGCAGACAGCCTCTGGGTCATGTGGCCAGCATAACTAAACCGCTTCTGGCGAAACCAGAGCAGCACATGGAAACCTATTTATCTACTTGCACTTTGACATACTTCGAACTGCTAGGTTGGCAGGAGCTGAGACCGAGCAATGGGAGATCACCCCAAAGTCAGGGGCGGAATGAGGATTTTCAAGGTATGAGCAGTGGTGTTGTCAGAAACAGTGACCACTACAGGTACAGAGAGGCCTCTGTCTCTGTGATCCCTCATTAAGAAAACCAAGCGTGAACCCGTTCTCACTGTCATCCGATTGCCCTTCTAGCTGAACAACGATGCAGCTGGATTTGTTTTCACAAAGGATCACAATGCACTGTTCAACAGTTTGATGTTTTGTCTCCATTTAAAGGGTTTTCTTTAATCGGAGCTATTTAAAGTTTGGAAATGAATAATAGGGTATTTATTATTGCTGTGCAGTTCACATAGCAACTGTTTTAATATCAGGTCTAACATATATAAAGGGCAGGATAATGGATGATAAGTAGGAGTACATTTGTTATCAGGTTTTTGTTTTTTGTTTAAAAAGCCAGATAACTCAATTCCAAAGAAAAATGGAACGGTATTAAAGTTTCCAGGCCTACCTTTGCAAATGGAAGAATTCACAAGCATACTACAAACAATTTATCAGAGATGTGCAATAATAGGAAACAATGGCAAGAGAAAACTATTACATTTAGAGTGCTGTGTAGAGGTTTATTATATTGATCTTGAAAGATTTGGAACAATGTATTTCAAATCCTGATCTTATAAGCAACAATGTGCATACATATGAAGAAAGAGAGGTGGACTTTAACCTTCTTCTTCCCATTTGAGATTACTTTTCTTTCCCACAAAACTGGACTTCTAGACGTCAGTTTTGGGGAAGCTTCCCTTTGCATCTTCATGTTTTAAATACTACATTTAATTCTTCCACATTAGATGCATTCAAGACCTGTACTTGCACAAAGGGACTTCCTTTAAAAAAAAAAAGTTTTTTTATTGATTTTCTTTTCTCATAACAATATCATTACAAAACATTCATTTTCCAATTTCCCCCCTCCCTGTTGACTTTCCTCAGCTTCCATTTCTGGTTTATTACATTAGATGATACATTCTGCTGTTTGTATATAATGCTATGTTATCATATTGTTATATTTCTTGTTCTTTATAAATTAAATTGTAAATGTTTATTTAAATCCTGCCAACGAGTCCATTTTTTTTTTTGTTTCTGCAAATATATTGTAAAGAGTTCCCATTCTTCTTCAAAATCACTATTGTCCTTTTCACGCAGTTTGTTTGTTAACTTTGCTAACTCTGTATAGTTCATCAGCTTTCTCTGCCGTAGTTCTTTTGATGGTCTTCCAGTTTTGTGCTGTTAAAATTCTTGCCACTTTTGTAGCATATCCATAAATAATGTCCATTTTTCTTTCGGCAACTCTTGTCCTAAAATACCTAACGAAAAAGCTTCTGGTCTTCTAACAAATGTTATTTTAAACATTCCCCCCCCCCCCCAATTCATTGTGTATTATTTCCCAAAATTATTTCCCACAGGGACTTCCTTTCCTCTCACCAAATGCTCCCAATTCTGTTCTGGGAGTTCCCCAATCTTCTGGAGGATATGGGGGAATGAGGGGCATGCAGGTAAGAGTGTATAGGATTGCAATAAATCTGCCTTGTTTTAAAAGATTTCTTATTTTAAAAGATCTCACAAAGGGGTAAATTATGTGCTATATCTGCATCCACACTTTGATTTTCTTTAATGCTCTTCACTATGTATTATTGAGTGCCATTGTGTTGTCCTTGCTGTAATTGTTCCACTGCTTATTATGATGCATATATTTTCTAACCGATGCTAGCTATGTAAAAGTCAGCCAACAATTTTATAATATACAAATAAACCCCATGCTTGCAGTTAATGGAAACACACAGACAGGGTGCATTTGCAGGGGATAGCCAGCAGAGAACGTTAACTTTTCCGGTGCTACTGAGTTTTCCCCGAAGGTGCCCACCTCAGACCCACAGCAATGGATTTCCCAGCTGGAGACTGGCTGCGTTAGAAACAAGAGGGGAGATGGAAGGAAAATACAAAGGAGCATTTTCAGGGGCTGGAGGGGAAGAGTTAAGCCAGGCTTCCTCAACCTCGGCCCTCCAGATGTTTTGGGACTACAAATCCCATGATCCCTAGCTAGCAGGACCAGTGGTCAGGGATGATGGGAATTGTAGTCTCAAAACATCTGGAGGGCCAAGGCTGAGGAAGCCTGAGTTAAGCCCTACTTTGTCTTGGTGATTCAACATTGCAAATTCACCCCACCCCCATAGTAGTGCTCTTTGTGAACATGGGGTTTGGAATCCTGTGTTTTCCTAAAAACATATAGTCAGACTCTTAACTGTTTACAGTTGCTTAACAAATGTATTATTTAATCTGTAGAAGCCTCGGTGAGAAGGCAGTAAGGTCTGAGGCAAATTTAATTAATTACAGAACATATTGCCTGAAATTTGTACTGAAATATGTTTACAACATGAAGGAATGGAAAATCAATGCCAATATAGAAGGCATGCAAATCACCAAAATGGAAATGTTATGGGCAATGGAAAGTTATTCAGTATCTGAAAAAAAAAATTATTTTGGCATTTCTCGTGATTATAGATAGCCACATTGTGAATCTATTTCTTCATACATTGAAACATAGGTAAATGGACATCCATGGCTTTCCCCCTCACATCTCAGAATGAACATGCAAGACAGGAAGGGAACTTAGAGCCAAAATTTTATCACAGTAGTACCTCTGGTTACGAACTTAATTCGTTCCAGAGGTCCGTTCTTAACCTGAAACCGTTCTTAACCTGAGGTACCACTTTAGCTAATGGGGCCTCCTGCTGCCGCTGCAGTGCCGGCCCATGATTTCTGTTCTCATCCTGAGGCAAAGTTCTCAACCCAAGGTACTACTTCCGGGTTAGTGAAGTCTGTAACCCGAAGTGTTTGTAACCCGAGGTACCGCTGTCAAAGATCTGCAAGGAATGAAACCAGCAAACAGGGACCCGGGGGCCTACCTAACTTGGTGAAAGTGCTAGGAGGGTTTCACACACTTTCACTTGGAACATCCAAAGGTTATCTTTTCTTTCCATTTATTTTTTGCCTGTTCACTATAAAAGCATACTCCTTAAATCAACGAGGCAACACTACCGTATCTGAACCACATTATGATATGAAAGCATTCTCTGAGCTAAAACAAATAAATATAAAATGAGCATTGCAAACACAGTGTAAAAGCAGAACATAATCCATAGCACAGTAGTACCTTGGTTGTCAAATGGCTTGGCTCCCGAAAAAATCGGATCCCAAACGCTGCAAACCCAGAAGTAAGTGTCCCGGTTTGCAAATGTCTTTTGGAAGCTGAACATCCAGTGCGGCTTCCATGGCTTCCGATTGAGTGCAGGAAGCTCCTGCAGCCAATCAGAAGCCGCACCTTGGTTTTCAAATGGTTCCGAGAGTCAAACGGACTTCCAGAATGGATTAAGTTCAACAACCAAGGCAAAGAAAAACCCACCATCCAGAGGAGGCAGAAAATTGAAACAATTGGATTGTCCAAACAGCTTTAGTCAGAAGGGGCTACTTGAATGACTCCTATTGAACTTTCCAGTGTCTAACAAATTATACAAATCAATCCGTGCATTATTTAAAAATACAGGTAACGTAAGAATAGATCACCTATGAATCAGGCTTACACTCAAATTAATATGAATTGGATTGTAGTTGTGCAGCAGATGCCTATTCCTATTTGCTTGGAAGTAATTCCCATTGGAGATATATCTCTGAGTAAACATGCATAAAATTGGGTGGTGTATCTGATTCCCTAGAACCTCTTCAAACGCCCCACATAAAAAAGGTTGGAAAGGTTTTCTCAGTCAAATGTTTAATTGAAACAGGAGTATGTTGCATGTGAAGACCCCCAAAACCACCCCCAAAATAAAGACACAATAGACACAGACAGGCATAGCAAGTCCAAAGAACAGCCCTAAATATAGGGTGGGAGGGTGGGTGACCTGATGCATGTCACAGGAAAGAGAAAGCTCCCAGCAACACGCAGCAGCTTAAATAGCCCCTTGGTAGCCAATAGACAGGGATATGGGTGGCGCTGTGGGTTAAACCACAAAGCCTAGGATTTGCTGATCAGAAGGTTGGCGGTTCTAATCCCCGTGAAGGGGTGAGCTCCCGTTGCTCGGTCCCTGCTCCTGCCAACCTAGCAGTTCAAAAGCACGTCAAAGTGCAACTAGATAAATAGGTACCGCTCCGGCGGGAAGGTAAACGGCGTTTCTGTGTGCTGCTCTGGTTCGCCAGAAGTGACATGCTGGCCAAATGACCAGGAAGCTGTATGCTGGCTCCCTCAGCCAATAAAGTGAGATGAGCGCCACAACCCCAGAGTCGGTCACAACTGGACCTAATGGTCAGGGGTTCCTTTACCCTTTACCTTTAGCCAATAGACGACCCAACAGGCCAAATTTCTGCCATAGCAACCGAGGGGCAACCAATGGGGTGTTGTGGCTGTCCAAACGGTCCCGCCCCACAACAGGGAGGCAGTTTAGGTGATCTCACCGCAACACGTGCCCTCCATGATGGAGGACACGATTTGTTACCATATACACTTGTTACTGTATACACAGTATATACATATACTGCTGACATCTTTTCATTTATTGGTTTTCGGAGACACAATACCGGACTGGATAGCCTTCTGGTCTAACCACATAATGTATGATGGTTCTTATATTACAAAAGGTCAATGGGCATTCTGAAAAGGGCCATGAATGAAAAATCTTGCTTCAACAAAACCTAATAAAGGTTCTGTCAACACACAGCATTCACATTATAATTTGTTCCTGGCGTATTCCTTAGTGGATAGGATTTTCTTCCCCGGATGACTGCTGCTATCTGTGAGGACCAAATAGCAATATATTTTTGTTTGCTGTGTCACAGGTAATGAGAAAGCGAGATAGACTTTTAAATAGGACATCCATCCTGGTATCAACTGCTACCTATGTGATCATCTGACCTTAATGATACTGAAAGAGCATCCCTAAAAATAAAGAAATAAATGGATCCTCCATACAGCAAGTTAGCAAGCACCAGCAATTGCACACTATATGGAGGGGATGGTGCATTATATTTGTAGATGCATATCAACCCAGCTATTCAGAAATGGTTGAGTATCTTACAGCTGTTGTTATCTGTGTTCAAAGGTAATTTAAAGAAAAAGAGCTGGATGATTCACGATAGCAACCGTGGGAAGCAGAGCTTGAATTCTGAATGGAGGAAAAATCCATTTAGAAGTTGCAGAAATTCATCAACAGAGACTCTGCGATGAGGGATGGGCAAGAAATCTAGTCTTATTCACAAGTCTTCCCAAACTGCACTTTCTGAAACACTACACAAACCAAAATGCCATTATCCTTTGGATCTGAATTTTTGCAACCAAAAACAATGTACAAAAAATGCATTCTCAGTGGTACCTTGGTTTATGAACTTAATCCGTTCCGAAGTCCATTCTTAAACCAAAGCGTTCTTAAACCAAGGCGTGCTTCCCCATAGCAGTGTGGGACTCAATTTACACATGTCAAAGAGAAAAACAGATGTCAAAGAGAAAAACAAGTACCAGACTTTTAGAAGACATCTGAAGGCAGACCTGTTTAGGGAAGCTTTTAATGTTTAATAGACTATTGTATTATTCTGTTGGAAGCTGCCCAGAGTGGCTGGGGAAACCCAGCCAGATGGGCGGGGTATAAATAATAAATTGTTGTTGTTGTTGTTGTTGTTGTTGTTGTTGTTGTTGTTGTTGTTACTCAACAGGAAGCGGAATATGTTCTGCTTCCAAGGCAAAGTTCACAAACCAAAACACCTACTTATGGGTTTGCAGCGTTCTTAATCCAAGTTGTTGATAAACTAAGCTGTTCTCAAACCAAGGTACCACTGTATTACTTTATTTAATTATGTTTGTTTGCAACTCCCCCTTCCTCAGTGACGAAAAAAGCGGTGCTATATAACCAAAATAGCAACAACAAAACAACAAAACAACGAGCTATACACAAACAAAATGTAGCCATTTAATTAAAACAAACACTTGCAATGTTTGTGTCATGTGACCCCCCCCCCCCCCGCAAGCTAACCAGGCCTTAGGTCTTCAACTATCTGTGGCCTTTTAGAAGTGTGCAGGTTGTTTTTAATGTATTTCTCTGTCCTTTTGGTTTTAATGCATCTTTGTGAGGATCTTTGTTTGTTTGGTTGTAAGTTGTTTTGGGTTGTCCTGGGCAATATGAATATGAAGTAGTAGTAGTAGTAGTAATGCATTACTGATGAGGAATTTATCACTTATTTATCAAACATGGGCAAATAAAAATGTTTTCACTTGGCACGTGAAACTTGATAATGTGGAAGAAGACAGGTGCCACAGGGTTCTGTCTTGGGCCCAGTCTTATTCAACATCTTTATCAACGACTTGGATGATGGACTCAAGGGCATCCTGATCAAATTTGCAGATGACACCAAACTTGGGAGGGGTGGCTAACACCCCAGAGGACAGGATCACACTTCAAAACGACCTTGACAGATTAGAGAACTGGGCCAAAACAAACAAGATGAATTTTAACAGGGAGAAATGTAAAGTATTGCACTTGGGCAAAAAAAAATGAGAGGCACAAATACAAGATGGGTGACACCTGGCTTGAGAGCACTACATGTGAAAAGGATCTAGGAGTCTTGGTTGACCACAAACTTGACATGAGCCAACAGTGTGACGCGGCAGCTGAAAAAGCCAATGCAATTCTGGGCTGCATCAATAGGAGTATAGCATCTAGATCAAGGGAAGTAATAGTGCCACTGTATTCTGCTCTGGTCAGACCTCACCTGGAGTACTGTGTCCAGTTCTGGGCACCACAGTTCAAGAAGGACACTGACAAACTGGAACGTGTCCAGAGGAGGGCAACCAAAATGCTCAAAGGCCTCGAAACGATGCCTTATGAGGAACGGCTAAGTGAGCTGGGCATGTTTAGCCTGGAGAAGAGGAGGTTAAGGGGTGATATGATAGCCATGTTCAAATATATAAAAGGATGTCACATAGAGGAGGGAGAAAGGTTGTTTTCTGCTGCTCCAGAGAAGCGGACACGGAGCAATGGATCCAAACTACAAGAAAGAAGATTCCACCTAAACATTAGGAAGAACTTCCTGACAGTAAGAGTTGTTCGACAGTGGAATTTGCTGCCAAGGAGTGTGGTGGAGTCTCCTTCTTTGGAGGTCTTTAAGCAGAGGCTTGACAACCATATGTCAGGAGTGCTCTGATGGTGTTTCCTGCTTGGCAGGGGGTTGGACTCGATGGCCCTTGTGGTCTCTTCCAACTCTTCTATGATTCTATGATTCTAGGCACACCTCTAAAGGGATATTATTTCGGAGTTGGGTTCTACCCAGTGCTATTTTTTAGTTCTGGTGATTGCTGGCTAAAAAAAGCCCTGGTCCTACCTCAGAATAGTCCTTTCCACACATGTTGTCACCCCAAATCCCACTGATGGAACAAGCACTTATTCTGGCGTTGAATTCCTCCTATAGCCTCCTCTTTCTTCCCCTGCAGCTCACCCCAATATGTCTAAGTCATCACTGAGTTTTTCTTCCCATCAGTGTTCAGACTACCTTCTTCTTTCTCTAGATAATGCCCCAAACGAGATCACAACTCCAGCGAGACGTTGGGTCCATCCATGCGCATCTCAGGCTTTTACTTGTTATGCAAGCATTAAAATGGTTAGAGAGGGGAGAGAACAAGCTACTGCGTTTCTAGGATTGCACTAGCCTGACCCAGATACAAAATAATGAATTTTCTTTGCAAATGAGAAACTGGGAAAAGGTGGTGAGAATTTTTTCTCTGTATATATTTACTTTGACACTTCCTGTGCCATTCTGCCAGCTCTTTGGCAGCACTCATCAAATGTGAAGGATCAAAATAACTTCTTAAAAGGATAGATGGAAATAGGATATGAAGCGCTGCTTAAAGGAGAAACAGTTGAACCCATTTAACATGGACTTCCTTTTTTATTACATTTTTTTCTTTTTTTTAAAAAGAATCTCTCCCAGCTGATTAAACACACAGATAGAAAACATTTCCTACTATGCCTACTATTCCCATTATGCCTACCATTCATATAATCCACAAATAATTTATTTAAGACTTGTTACCCTGGACAACACAGTATCTGCTGACTTTAGTGAATGGCCACGGATGCATCACTATTCTCCAGGCATTCTCTAAATTCTTAGACAATTCTAAATTCTTAAACAAACACCCCTCTTCCCACATACAAAGACACCTATTCATTTCTGTCTATGCGTGGTAATCTGAAGTGAGATCATGCAATCTATATGTGACAATGGGGGGAACTGGGCAAAGGTAGGAGCATCAAACACAATATGGTGGCTAAATGAAACGTAGGTAACACAACAAAGCTTTGTGGGATTATGCAGTGGCGTAGCGTGGGGGTGCAGGGGGGGCCAGCCGCACCGGGCGCAACATCTGGGGGTTAGGGTTAGGGGGCGCAAATCCACGGGTTAGGGGTGCAAATTACTTGCCTTGCCCCGGGTTCTGACAACCCACGCTACACCACTGGGATTATGTTACACCTAGGAAACAACCACAAGAAATTCTGAAGGGCACATAACTGTAAGAACAATATATTGGCAGTGGCGTAGCGTGGGTTGTCAGCACCCGGGGCAAGGCAAGTAATTTGCGCCCCTTAACCCGTGGATTTTAGCACTCGAGTGCGAGCGCGCCCCCCCCAGATGTTGCGGCCGGTGCGGCCGGCCCCCCCCTGCACCCCCCACGCTACGCCACTGGGGCTGGGGGCGAGCGAAGGAGCCAAAGACCCCCCCAAAGGCTCAGCAGGAATTTATTAAATTTATTATTTGCGGAGCCCCCGCGGGCCGAGGCAGCCGAAGCCCCCTCCCCTCGGGCGCCTCCCCGCCCCCTCGTCTCCTTGGGCTGTAGGTGGAGCCCGCGCTCCGAGGAGCTCCAGATCCGGGCTTGGCGAGCGCCTCTCCTCCTCCCGGCCGGGTCCGGGGGCTTCCAGCCGAGCTCCGTCCTCGCCCCCCCTCCCCCGCGGCTGAGACTTGCGCTGAGAGCCGGAGCCAGCGGCGCCCCCTTCCGACGGGAGACCCTCGCCCGCCCGCCGGCTTCCTCTCGGAGGGTTTTGGGGAGGGCAGGGCGCGTCGAGGCCCCTCGGAGCTCTCCTCCCTCCCAGTCGGCAGAAGCAGCCGCCGCCTGTGGCTGGGCCGAGGGGATGGCGCCGGCGTTGGCATCGGGGTGCGGAGGCTGCCGGTGCCCGGCCAGGCGTCGGTGGCGGCGTCGGCGCTGCTGCAGCGGCTGCTCCTCCTGCGAGCAGTGAGTGGAGCGCAGCCGCAGCGGCGGCGGCGGGGGGGGGGGCGCGCGCTAGGGCGCAAGGCTGGCGGCGGCGGCGGGGAGCCCGGCGGAGGAAGGAACTTGTCCCTTCCCTCTGGACTCGCGCCCCCCCCAGATGTTGCGCCCGGTGCGGCCGGCACCCCTGGCACCCCCCACGCTACGCCACTGTATATTGGTAAGAAGTTACAACAGAATCCACAAAATATTATTAGAATTGTGAGGCTTACAAAATGCTCTGAACAGCTGACAAATATCATTACACTCGCAAATAGTACATTTCAGCAAGGCTTACAAAACACCATGTAGCACAAAAATTATTACTATCGTATGGAAGAATGCTGGTCACCTCTCTGTTGTTTAGGGTCCTTGCAGTGACACTGTCATCTCGGGACTGAGTAAATTATTATTATTATTATTATTATTATTATTATTATTATTATTATATGCTGCCCATCTGACTGGGTTGTCCAACAAAATATTAAAAACACAGTAAAACCTCAAACATTTAAAACTTCCCTGTACAATCGTACCTTGGTTGCTGAACGCCTTGGAACTTGTATGTTTTGGCTCCCGGACGTTCGAAAATTGGAAGTGAGTGTTAAGGTTTTCAAACGATTTTCAGAAGCCAAACATATGGCACGGCTTCTGATTGGCTGCAGGATGCAATTGGAAGCCGCGCCTTGGTTTTCAAACAGTTCCAGGAGTCAAACGGACTCCCTGAATGCATTCTGTTTGAGAACCAAGGTATGACTGTACAGAGCTGCCTTCAGTTGTCTTCTAAAGGTCATATAGTTGTTTATCTGCTTAACTTTTGCTGTGAGAGCGTTCCACAGGGCAGACACAACTACTTTGAAGGTCCTCTACCTGAAAGAGATAGACTTTCCTGAAGGCCTCTCAGTTGTGAAAACAGCCATCAGGGCCTTGAAACACTTTTGAGGTTTCATCGTCATTTGGGTCTAATACCCAACCCAACCCGTAGGTTGGATTACTGCAATGTGTTATAAGTGTAGCTGCCTCTGAAGATGGTTTGGAAACATCAGCTGGTGCAAAATTCAGCAGCCAGGTTGCTCACTGGGGCAAGATGGTTTGAGCATATAACACCAACCTGGCCCAACTACGCTGGCTGCCAATTAGTTTCTGGGTCCAATACAAAGTGCTGGTTTTGATGCATAAAGCCTTAAATGGCTCCGGAACACAATACAGTTGTACCTTGGATGCTGAACGCCCTGGAACTCGGATGTTTTGACTCCCGGACACCAAAACCCGGAAGTGATTGTTCCAGTTTGTGAACATTCTTTTGGAACCCAAACGTTCGATGGGGCTTCCACGGCTTCTGATTAGCTGCAGGAGCTTCCTGCAGCCAATCAGAAGCCGTGATTTGGTTTTTGAATGTTTTTGAAAGTGGAACAGACTTCCGGAATGGATTCCGTTCAACTTCCAAGGTATGACTGTACCTCAAAGACTGCCTCTCCCCATATGAACCAATGCAAACCCTGCAACCATCATCTGAGGCCCTTCTTCATGTTGCCCTCCCATGAGGTGTCTGGAGGGTGGCAACACAAGTGTGGATTTTTTTCTGTGGTAGCTCATCTGGCACCTTCATTACATATCATTAAAGGGACCCCTGACCATTAGGTCCAGTCGTGACCGACTCTGGGGTTGCGGTGCTCATCTCGCTTTATTGGCCGAGGGAGCCGGCGTACAGCTTCCGGGTCATGTAGCCAGCATGACTAAACCGCTTCTAGCGAACCAGAGCAGCGCACGGAAATGCCGTTTACCTTCCCGCCAGAGCGGTACCTATTTATCTACTTGCACTTTGATGTGCTTTTGAACTGCTAGGTTGGCAGTAGCAGGGACTGAGCAACGGGAGCTCACCCCATTGTGGGGATTCGAACCGCCGACCTTCTGATCAGCAAGTCCTAGGCTCTGTGGTTTAACCCACAGTGCCACCCGTGTCCCTACATATCATTAGGGGTCAGGAAAAAGCATTTATCTTCTCCCAGGCCTTTGGCTAATTAGACAATCTATGGCCTTTTACACTGGGGAAAAGTATTGTTTTAGTTTGTTACTATGTCATGCATTTTTCTGTTTTTCTATTGTAAACCACTCTATGATCCTCAGATGAAGGGTAGTATAGAGATTTAATGAACAAGAACGATAATAAACATACACAACACATTTTCATTTAAAAAAAAAAGAACAGGAACTTTTTCTCTCCACATTTATGACTTTGCAGTAAATGTTTTTCTCATCATGACTTCCATATCTTAATAGAGGCATTGCTGAGGTTCATTTTTTTCCTGGTTATCTTCAGATGAGAGCCTGGGGATCAAAATTAAGATTGTCTGCCTTTGTTTTTCCTTGTTTTACGCACCACTAGGATCAACAAGAATCAAACGCGAAAGAAAGATCTGAGCTTTTATAGAGCACAAACCAAGTATGTATTGAGAACTACAGCTGTTAAAGCATTCCCACTTATAAAGCCTAACTTAATGTAGTGCTTCTAGGCTGCAGGGAAGATATTGCTCTCAGATACTTACCACCTATGGCTAAAATGCTTCATTTTTATACTCCTATAAAACATTACCTCCTCCTCCAATATGACAAGCAATAAGAACCTGAGAAGGAAACAAAAATAACCACCTGTGCTGAACCCAACTCATACTGTATTGTGTATCTAGGATCCAGTTGTGCTTACTGAAAAATCTATAGTATATGTATATACTATAGGCTAGGGCCAATATATACATACCAGTATATATGTAAAAAAAAAACAGGCAATAACTTTAACTCCCACTGATTTGAGGGGAGAGAGAGAATTGTAAAGTATAGAAATATGAATATTGTTCTCCTTACTTCTGTATGTGCAGTAGAAGTAAAATGAAGAAAATGTCTCTTGCTTGATGATTCATACAAACCACATGCAGAGCTGCATGTGATGAACCTTACTGGATTTGATCAAGTTATCCACACCATAGCAGATATTAGGTCCATTTAGCTTTCATGATGCCAATCATTTTTTTCCAGAAGTGTTAGAGAGACTGAATACAGATTTCTCCTTCACACAAAGAGGTGATCTGATGTCAAACTGACTTCACTTACCATCTGTTCGGCAGGTATTCCCAGGTATGTACAGAGCAGTATGCATGCAGCCAACAATTGCAAGTGAGCATTTTTAAATATGGTCTGCTTATTCTCAAAAAAGGAAGGGACTAGTAAAAAGGAAATTGAAAGAGAACATTACAATGGTGAAATCTCTCCAGAATGCTTGGGTGAGGGAGGTAGTAGTCAAAACTGCAATAACAGAAGCTGAGCTAGAATACACACAGAGAGAGAGAGAGTGAGAGAGAGAGACGGCCAAAATTGTGGAAACCTTTTGGGGAAAGTGTATTTCCAAGGTTTGATGGCTCATAATCCCATTTTTTTGGAAGTAATACCATAAAATTATGTATCAATGGAAAGATGAACACAATCTTTTTTTTGGGGGGGGGGAGTAATGCTGTCTAGGTTTATCATTGCTTTTCTC
Organism: Podarcis filfolensis; assembly: GCF_964270895.1. Taxonomy (NCBI): domain Eukaryota; kingdom Metazoa; phylum Chordata; class Lepidosauria; order Squamata; family Lacertidae; genus Podarcis; species Podarcis filfolensis. The sequence goes on from NC_139604.1 coordinate 14,506,672, forward strand.
CCAAGAAGCAGGTGTCTTTTAATTTCGTGGCTGCTGTCACCATCTGCAGTGATCATGGAGCCCAAGAAAGTAAAATCTCTCACTGCCTCCATTTCTTCCCCTTCTATTTGCCAGGAGGTGATGGGACCAGTGGCCATGATCTTCGTTTTTTTGATGTTGAGCTTCAGACCATATTTTGCACTCTCCTCTTTCACCCTCATTAAAAGGTTCTTTAATTCCTCCTCACTTTCTGCCGTCAAGGTTGTGTCATCTGCATATCTGAGGTTGTTGATATTTCTTCCAGCAATCTTAATTCCGGCTAGGGATTCATCCAGCCCCACCTTTCACATGATGAATTCTGCATATAAGTTAAATAAGCAGGGAGATAATAGACAGCCTTGTCATTCTCCTTTACCAATTTTGAACCAATCAGTTGTTCCATATCCAGTTCTAACTGTAGCTTCTTGTCCCACGTAGAGATTTCTCAGGAGACAGATGAGATGACCTATCCATTCTGAAGGAAATCAGCCCTGAGTGCCCACTGGAAGGACAGATCCTGAAGCTGAGGCTCCAATACTTTGGCCATCTCATGAAAAGAGAAGACTCCCTGGAAAAGACCCTGACGTTGGGAAAGAAAGAGGGCCCAAGGAGAAGGGGATGACAAAGGACGAGATGGTTGGACAGTGTTCTCGAAGCTACCAACATGAGTTTGACCAAACTGCGGGAGGCAGTGGAAGACAGGAGTGCCTGGCGTGTTCTGGTCCATGGGGTCTTGAAGAGTCAGACACGACTAAACAACTAAATAACAACAAATGCAAGCAACCAAGAAGGGATAAAAGAGAGAAGGAAAATAATATGAGGGACATATCACTAAAAAAAAAAAATTAAGACAAACTAAAAAGAAATATAAATATGCATCAGGATCAGGAAAATGGTTAGGGAAGCAGTTAGACTATAAGAAGATGAGGAAGCTAAAGCTGTACTAAGGGAGGAAAAGGAGATTGCAGAAAAGGTGAATGAATTATTTGCATCTCTTCACTGCAGAAGATCTAGGACAGATAACAACGCCTGAACAGACTTTACAGGAGGGGAGTCTGAAAAATTGAGGCAAATAGTGATAAGAGGTAATTTTTAATTTGCACACAACAGCCAGAAGCTTAACAAAATCATTGGGTCCAGATTGTATCTACCTGAGAGTTCTTACAAAACCATGATGTGAAATTGCTGATAGTCTAACAAAAATATGTAACTTTGTCCCTAAAATCACCCTTAATACCAGAGGGCAGGAAACGAGTCAATGTAACGCCGTTTAAAATAGAAAGAAAGAAATTACAGACTAGTTATCTTAAAGTCACTTTCAGGCAGATTGGTGAAAAGCACTACTGAAGATAAAGTCATTGTGTACATGGAATAACTAACCTTCCTGAAGAATTATCAAAATGACTTCCAGAAAGGTAAATCCTGTCTCACTAACTTTTTAGATTCCTTTGAAAGTATCAACAAACATGTTGGTAGGTGTGATCCAATAAGACATTGTGTGGTTATACTTTCAAAAGCTCGTGATGAAGCCCCTCACCAAAGGCTGTCATAGTTGCAGCACACTCAGTTGATGTTTTCATCAAGCTGTCAACCACTATCTCTTTTTCTAGTCAGCCACTGCTCCTCAGAAGCATCAGTGTGGATATTTGTTTTCTTTTTTTGTTTGATGTGTAAAAGTGAATAAATAAATAATAGAAGCCATCAGTGTACATGCAAAGGCTCTTTTAAACCACAAATGCCATTTTTACTTCACTTTCACCCAAACTGGAGAGATTCTTCTGGAAGGCCTCACAATCCCTTTTTGGTTTTTATCACCCTGAATAAATTTGACAGCATCAGCAAACCTGGTCCCCTCACTGCTCACTCCAAACCCCAGGTACTTTATTAACAAGGCAAAAAGCATGCTGTCCAACAAAGATCTTGAGAACATTCCACTCTTTACATCTCTCGATTGTGAGAAAAGCTCATTGATTCCTTCTCTTTACTCCCTATTTGTTATCCAGTTACTGATCCACAATAAAACTTGTTCCATTTACCCAATGGTGGGGAACATTCAGCCTTTGGGTCAAAAGTAGGCCCTGCAGTGGTCTTCCTTTGACCTGCAAGGCTGCTTTTCTCAAGAAGCCTTGGAGCAAAATAACCTCCCTTTGCAGATACACTGATGGCTTCTGAGGAGCAGTGGTTGACTAGAAAAAGGGATTTTGGTAGGTAGCTTGATGAAAACATCAGTGTGCAGCAACTATGGGGGAAAAGTGAACTCCATGTTAGAAACCAGTGGAAAGTATTGATTTGTCATCAGCAGATTTCCACAATAATGGATACCTGTTCTATATTCCCCTGAGACTAAGTATGCACACAGATATGCACAGTATTTTGGTTCCTTACCTTGACTGTTACAAACAGCATAGTAAAAAATATGATGTCTATGACACAGAGGCTGAGAAGATGAAACAACCTTTTCCTCAATTTCTCCAAAGGTAACTTGAGCAAATAACTTCAGAGGAGGCAGAAAGATGCAATGTCTTCATGTTCAGAGCTGGTACTCACCACCTACGGAGTCTTTAGCTGAAAATGTTCCTCTCCTCCCCACATCTCCCACCAGGAAATGATTCAGGCTCCCCAGGACCCTAGAGTCTCTTCTTATTTCTTCTTCTTTTTCTGAGGGTCAAACATGGCCTCCTGACCAGATAATCAGTTGGAAGATATCCAACAAATGCCTGACACAGCCATTGTGAACAGATGTGAGTATTTTGTTAATCTGTGTTATCGGGTTCATTTTTGTGTGGACGTGCTTTTTGGAGGAAAGTTCTTATTATCAGGAATGTATGCCATAGAAACCACCAGCTGTTAGCAGGCAGATGGGGAGATGAGAGCTGTGGCCTAACATCTAAGACCCTCTCACCTCTTCATTTCCAGGTATTGATCACACCAAGTTCTCCACACAACTAAGTCCCAACAGAGGCCTGCCAGAAACTTGGAGAAACTTCCTTTTATTGTGTAGAAGGTACAGGAATGGGCCTCTGCAGTCATCAAAATACTAACTGTATATTGCATGAAGGTTCTGAAATTGGCTTCAATTAAAAATACATAGAATAAATTAGCCAAGCCGGCTGCAGCAGGAGCAATAAAAACTGCAAAGGAGAAATCTACAGCAGCCATGAAACTGGATCTGTGATTTCTAGTCACCTGCCCATTTTTAGAATGGATCTTCATGATGGTTTCCATTTTTACATCACTTTCTTGGCTTAAAAGTGGAGTATAAAATAAACAAACCCCCCAAACCCAAATGGAATATATGTCCAGAACTCACAAATAAATGAAGGATCTATCTCTGCTTTTCACCAGGCTTTTAATTACTCAGGTCCTGCTTGCTTGGTCTTGGTTTCTAAGGGTGCTCTCTCAGTGTCTGGTACGTCCCTGGAATTGCTGTGCAGATATACTAAAAGCTTATTGATCCTCGTGATAGGTGAAGAGTTTGATTGCCAATAGGAATCATCGAAAGAAAAAGAAAGAGAGGGATCAATATCACTTAGCTGTACAAAAAAAAAAATGTACTAGAGCTGTTAAAGGAGTAACTCAGAACTGAAATGGTAACCACAAATGGTACCTCCTTTCGACCTCTAAGCTGGACCAGCTGAGCAGCCATCTATTTTAACAGTCCCCCGAGGAGCTGAATAGCAGATTTGGCTTTTTAGAGTTACCCATCTTGTTTTTAATCAGACACAATATACTATTATCACACAGAGTTTAGTACCCTGCGCTAAAGAACTGCCATTTCTATTACCAGAAAATTTGCATCAGAAAAAAAAAATGAAGCCTGCACACATTTGCTTAATTGCAGCATATTATTCTGATTACTTTTTTTGTGGGTCAAATATGGGTTGTTTCTCCAGGGGCAGGGGAAATGGGAATCACATAGAGAAATAGTTTGAAGAGGAAAGATTGATACAGCTCAAGAAGCCCCATCTGTCAAGCACAATGGTATCATCACTTAGAACAGCTGTAATCTCTAAATTTAACAACCCCGTACTAAACACACTTCCTATCCACTGACTCCTTGAATGCTGGAGATGTTCTGATATGCACACAGAATTTCAATGCACAAGAGCTTCTCTGTTCATTGTGATAGTCAGGGGCAGCTCTATGCATGTATCCTCTGCCGTTGTGGCACCAAAACTAAGCAGCAATCAAAATACAGAGTCAGAGACCACAGAGTTACCAGTTACCAAGAAGCTAGAAAGGGTTATCTGACTCTGGGCCTGATGTTGTCGACCAGCAAGCAACTAAGCCCAAGGCTGGTGGGCAGAGCACCCTGGACTAGATCTCCACTGCAACAGGATCCATAGAGCCACAGCTGTGATCCTCACAGGCATCTTTCCCTTGGCCTGAGGCACTGAGTGCCTGCCTCCGAACTTTCCTTGCTAGGCCACCAGCATGAAAACACATCATGCAGTGTCAGGAATGAACCAGCTCCTAGCAAAAGTTTGCAGCCAACTGCAGAAAGCAGCCAGGAACAGAGAGGCTTAGATGTTAGGCAGGGGAGAGCCAGTAGCTGCAGACTCTGGCTCTTCCTGACATTGAAGGGCAGGCTGATAAGGCAGTAGCTGAGAGAAGGCTAGAACACAGTAAAAGCTCGCAGGAAGCAAAAATAGGCACAAGTAGACTCAGCCTCTCAGAACAGGAAGAGGTTGGAGCTGACCCACTAAGTCCAAAGAGTAGATGAATGGGAGGGCTGCTAGACAGGAAGCAAAACAAGAGATGCAAAGGGTGACGGTTCAATTTATTCAGTACGAATACGAGAGTATTCCATTAAAGGAATCCAGGGGCTCGCCTTGCTTTTGTCTGATCCCCTTCCAGTTGTTAGGGCCACGCCAGAGCTCCTAGGAGCATTTGGGGTGAGTTTGAGTCTGAACCTGGTCCAATGCTCCCCCAGGATGTTTTCCCTTACTGACGTCTGCCGGAGTCCAGGCGTCAGTGCTGCCCTGCTGAGGTCAGGTGCAGCTAGTTGGTATATGTGCTGCCGAAGCGAGCACCAGGTGCAGCTAGTTGGGAACCAATGCCTAAGCAAACCACTCACGATTTGTAATCAATAAAGTTGTGGCCAAAATTATGCCAAGAACCTTAAACTAAATTCGTGTCAATTGTGTCTTTATTTATTGAGGGAGGTCTTGGGATCTTAACACACGAATAAATAAAATTGTAATAAAGAGGGAAAACCTGGCTGGGACATCCCCTTAGTTTTGGATCAGGTTCATTATTGAGATCCTCATTCAATTCAGTGGGACGTACTTCCGAAGAATGGGCCTAAACTTGCCAAGACGAATTGTCACCATTCAATAATTTTTCACATGGCTGAAAATGGGGCAGGGACTGCTAGAAATCAGTGGCCACTGCAGCCACTGGGAGGCTTCTTGTTAAGAAGATGGGACTTTTGTATTACCCAGTTTCACCTCAAAAACAGTGCTATTCACATGTCCATCTGCCAGCTGCCAAATGTTGATTAATCAAGTACTGAATATAATCAACTGATGTCCATACACAGGTGAACCAGTCTTATGTATATATCACAATTTGGGAACGATAGTGGTGGGATCAAAAGCAAGAGCAATACGCAGAAGGAGATGTGAAATTCCAGCTTTCCCTACAAAAGAGTTTATAAAGGGAGTTATTGTTTGTGAACAGAAGAAGCCATTATTTGGTTTGGCTCTGTGCTTTTGCATACAGCCTTTTTAAAAAATGTAATAGCTGCAGGAAGCAGAGCAGGGAATAATAATAATCGCTGCCATTTATATCGCTATTTTCATCCTCAAACATCCTTTAGTTCTTTATAGACTTTCCCAGGTGAAGCGAGCATTTGTCTGAAAGGGGAGAAGAAATGGACTCATCAAAATGCAAATGACATATAAGAGGGATGTACAGAAAGTGAGGCAAGTTGGTTCCTGCCTTTTTTGAAATGGTACCAGATGGTCCAGTACTGGAATAAAGCTGTGTTAATTAAATCACAAAACTATCACTAATTCTCTGTTATTTGCTAATTCAACACACTGGGTTTTTCTTTTTTCCTTTTGGCGCAATACAGCACATTTTAATTAACTCTCGTAAAGCCGATCATATCAATAATGAATAGGGAAAGGCAAATAATATTATGCTCTGTTGTTCAGAATACAAGCAAAATGAGGGTGTGCCGGCATTTTTGAACACTGCTACTTCATCATGGCAAGAGGAGGGAGGGAGGAATGTGAAGCAGTCAGAGCTGGAGTGCTCTTCGCAAAGATCACTGGGCAATAACATAATGATGTGAGCATATCCAAAGGGAGACACTGTGCAAGGAATAGATATCCATGTAACTTTTCTGGAGCTGTGTTCTGGACCTCTCTGACCATCTATAATCTTGTTGAGAGATCTGGAAAACATTGTAGTCTCCAGATCAGACTTCTCCTTAGATACATTCACAAGGTTCCCAAGGTTGAACCAATTGTTCAGCAGAGGTGTTTAGAATGGCAGGTCAGGAACACCTCTCCTTTTAATGTCAAGGAGACATGTACCTTGGGTTACATACGCTTCAGGTTACAGATGCTTCAGGTTACAGACTCCGCTAACCCAGAAATAGTACCTCAGGTTAAGAACTTTGCTTCAGGATGAGAACAGAAGTTGTGCTCTGGCAGCGTAGCAGCAGCAGGAGCCCCCATTAGCTAAAGTGGTGCTTCAGGTTAAGAACAGTTTCAGGTTAAGAACGGACCTCCGGAACGAATTAAATACTTAACCCGAGGTACCACAGTATCAATTTCTTCTTTCATATAGGAAGAGGCATACCCAACACCGGTGTTGATGGTGTGTTCTGGGCAGTGCTTTTTTCTGGAGGGACACAGGGGGACGCGTACCCCTAAACATATTGTGTTGCCCCGACCAACTGACAGACAAACGGACTGACATGCCAGCTGTCTCTGCAGTAGCAGTGCGGACTGGAGCTCCATTATTCTCTCCACCGGTGCCCAGGGAGGGGAGTCTGAGGCTAGAGCCAGCTGGCGAGTGCTTGCTGCTCCTTGCTCAAGCCTACTCCATCACCGCCGTTGCTGGGGGGCTTTCCCATCCTCTCAGTGCCTCCGCCTCAAGTCCAAGGGTTGGGAGGAGGAGGGGGAGCAGCCAAAATGAGAGTAAAAGGTAAAGGGGCCCCTGACCATTAGGTCCAGTCGTGGTCGACTCTGGGGTTGCGGCGCTCATCTTGCTTTATTGGCCGAGGGAGCCGGCGTACAGCTTCCGGGTCATGTGGCCAGCATGACTAAGCTGCTTCTGGTGAACCAGAGCAGCGCACGGAAATGCCGTTTACCTTCCTGCTGGAGCAGTACCTATTTATCTACTTGCACTTTGATGTGCTTTCGAACTGCTAGGTTGGCAGGAGCTGGGACTGAGCAACGGGAGCTCACCCCGTCGTGGGAATCTGAATTGCCGACCTTCTGATCGGCAAGTCCTAGGCTCTGTGGTTTAACCCACAGCACCACCCGCGTCCCATAAAATGAGAGTACCTTTAAACATTTTTAAAGAAAAAAAACCCCACTGGTTATAGGAAGCACTTTCAGGTAATGGAGAATGCAGGCATCTTTTTGCCCCAAGGTGGGGCTCAAACCCCCCACCCTGACATTAATAGCCTCCTGCTCTACAACTGTTTCTGTTATTTTATGCCCTACCTTTCCTCATCCTGGTTCTTCATGGAACTCTGAAGTCCAGGCGCCAGACAGAAGAGTCCTGCAGTTGTTTACACTATCACTATCGCAGAACGGAAGGTGAGTCAAAAAGATTCCGTAAGGGTTTGTTCTGTCTCTTTCCTCTTGCTTCAACCTCAGACTCACCCCTGTGTTACGTAAACAGATTAGAGCTGGAAGGCCCAATGTCAATTTGACCTAGGATGGAGTCTGAAACGACCCAGGCGGTAGCTAGAATTTTAACCAATTGAAAAAGCTCAAAAAAGAGAGACTCACATCCTAAGGGAATGTTTTCCCCTGTTTAAGTTTAACCTGGCAATTACGTAAGCTTTGTATCTGCATTATAATTACACTCCTCCACTCCCTCAAGGGGGTCTTTAATTAAATGCTTATGAAAATATTACTTTTTCTCTTATTATTGTGCTATGCTAATCTATAAACTTCTTCATGCAATTTTTTCCCTGCCCTTCAGAAATACATTCTTATGTGTGGTTACAGATCTCTTTAGAAAAGATGCAGCAGTGCCTTCTGTGTTTTTGCTTGGAAGTAAATCTCATTGTATACAATATGTAGACAACTAGTGTGGTGTAGTAGTTATAAAGTGTTGTGCTGCCATCTGAGAGACCAGGGTTCGAATCACCACTCAGTCATGAACGGAGGCATGGCGCTGTCTGAAAGATTCCCGTATGTGAACAAAACCACGCCTCAGAATGTGAGAAGTTACACAGAACTGTTTAACCCTGTAAGTTCTGAATGTGTAGTTTGGTCCTTGCTTTAACCTACCCATATGTCAATCTAGTATAGTGGTACGTTGGTTCTCAAACTTAATCTGTTCCGGAAGTCCTTTCCAAAACCAAGGCATTCCAAAACCAAGGCACGCTTTCCCATAGAAAGTAATGCAGAATGGATTAATCCATTCCAGACATTTAAAAACAACCCTAAAACAGCAATTTAGCATGAATTTTACTATCTAACGAGACCGTTGATCCGTAAAATGAAAGCAATAAACAATGTACTGCAGTCACACAATCAATCAATCAATCAATCAATCAATAGCTGAACTGGGTTCCCCACAGCCACAAAAAAACCCCCGCAAAAACAAAAACGCAAAATAAATAGCAAAAACAGACAAACCACAGCATAATACTCAAAATGAAAGTGTGGCACTCAAAACGGAAGTGTGGCACTCAAATCGGAAGCATATCACTCAAAATGGAGCACGTTCGGCTTCCAAAAAAAGTTCGCAAACCGGAACACTTACTTCCGGGTTTGCAGTGTTTCGGTTTCAAGTTGTTTGAGTACCAAGGCATTTGAGAACCAAGGTACCACTGTAAATTGGTTCTTACTAGCTTAGCTCTGAGTGTGGCAGCTTTCAGGACTGGTGCCGTAGATCTCATATCCTGGGTTGGATAAAAAGGACTTGCTTACTTTTTATTTTTGCACAATAAAAAACTCAGCCATGGAATAAAAAGACAATAGCTGTATGTAAAAGCCATAACCAAAAGCTAGTGAGCTACGTCTTCCACTAGCCTCCATGTAGCCATAAACATGTTGTAGTATTAAGGCTGATGGCTGCTGGGCTTTTTATTTTTGCAATATTAAAAAAACGTAAAGAATCACACATGAAGATTTTTTTCTTTTTTGAAGAAAACTCCTGCCAGCTGCCTCTAGCTGTTCTGCTTAGAAAGTGGGCTAAAATATCCTATTACCCAAAGACTGTTATTTCATTTCCCCACTGTTCATAGGCACCCTGACTGAAGTCTGGTTGATTCTCTGTTGAATAGGTACAGAAATTAGAAACCTAACTAAATTATTTAAATCATATGATTTAAATGTCTGAAACTTCTAGTTTCTCAGAGATTGAAGATGCATAATAGTAATAAGCAATAAATGTGTCTTAATCAGAACAAGGGCTACAGTCTCGATTTGACATTTTCTGCTGTCTCTACCATATAATTTGTGCAAGGCATAATTATGTTTTTGGTGCTTTTATCAGAAAACTGATAATATTTTAAGAGTCTACTGCTAAGGATGGCAGTTGAATGCTGTCAAGTCTGTGGATCCAGAGAATTGTGGGTAACACCGTAGCTTGTTCTTGAAGAAATTCTGTTTCCATTTATTTGCAAGCTTCTTGGCATCCAGTACTAAAAATACACATTATAATTAACATAATTTCTCAGACTCACTGCTTTTGATTATGTTGTACCCATTTGCATATTAGTCTCTGATCCCATAAGCCAGAATGACACCTGTTAAATTAGCTGACTTCTGTCTCCTGCTGATCAGATTGTTTTATCCATATACTTGTCTTTGTTTTTCACTGCAATTCAAAATGGATACTTCAGAAACTCTGACAAAAGAGTTGAGAACATGACAAAAATAGATTAAGTGCAAATCTGAATTATTCATTGTACTCGTGGCTTCTGTGTCAATGAAAACGGAGCCAACATAATTAATTTCACTTGTCAAAAACAATTGCGTGTAATAGATCTGTTAACAGACATTTTAAAAAATGCAGAACTAATATAACAAAGCTCAATATATTTTACCATGAGCAACTTCTTAGGTCGGCAGTTAGACTAGATGATCCTTGGGTCCTTTCAGCTCCACAATTCTGTAATTCTATGAATGCCAAACAGCAATTAAAAGAAGCTGCCATCTTTCTTTTCATAGAATTGTCTCCAAAACTTGGGTCTTTTGCTGTTTTTGGACTGCAACTTCCATCATCCCTAGTTAACAGGATCATAGGTCAGGGATGATGGGAACTGTAGTCCAAAAACAGCTGGAGCTTGGGAAACACTGTTCTAGATTCTAGATTCTAACAAAGTCCAGCATTTTAGCTTTGGTAGGATGCAGAAAACATGCTTCTCCTTAGTTTCAGTAGTCAGGGATTTAGCTCATTCTGTTATCTGATGCCATGAGTATACCACTAATAAATGTCACAAGAAATATAAAACAATGATTAGGTAAAGGTAAAGGGACCCCTGACCATTAGGTCCAGTCATGGCTGACTCTGGGATTGCGGCACTCATCTCGCTTTATTGGCCAAGGGAGCCGGCGTACAGCTTCCGGGTCATGTGGCCAGCATGACTAAGCCGCTTCTGGCGAATTAGAGCAGTGCACGGAAATGCCGTTTACCTTCCCACCGGAGCGGTACCTATTTATCTACTTGCACTTTGATGTGCTTTCGAACTGCTAGGTTGGCAGGAGCAGGGACCGAACAACGGGAGCTCACCCCGTCGTGGGGATTTGAACCGCTGACCTTCTGATCGGCAAGTCCTAGGCTCTGTGGTTTAATCCACAGCGCCACCCACGTCCCTAAAACAATGATTATCTTGAGGTAAATACATAGCAATGGTGCCAAGCTGCTCTCCCGTGCTGCACCTAGATTTATTTTTGAAAAGGTGTTTATCATCATGCATCCTTGCATTCAGTATTGGAGGAGCTGAAGATTAGCGCACACTAATTCAGAACAGACTTTTGCTATACATATTTGGGAATATTGAAGGGTCAGATTAGGTGGAAAAAACTTCAGTAAGAGATGATGCCTTAGGATGAACAAACTGTCATAAAGAAACCCAGGCAACTTATTCTTAATTAATTGGTTCAGTGATCAAGCTTTAATAAACTCACCTAACTTCTGCAGTGATACCCACTAATTTCTAAATGCTTATCTTTTTTTATTTATTTGAATTTACATTGCTAAATGGGATTTGTCAACAGGTTGTGACTCCAATGTTGCTATATTGCTTTGCATTCGTACCCACCCAGCATCGCCTTTGGAAAATATCTGATGCGTATCCTAGTATTTTAATTCATCCGTATTCCAGGAAAGTTAAAATACCAGAAATAACTCTCCAATAAGAAGCATTAGCTTTATTTGTTTATTGATAAGCCAAGTCTTGAAATAAAAGAACAAGAGGAAGTCCGCTTTTTCAGGATTATATTTGTATGGATGCATGTGGGTTCATATACAGGGACATTACCCTATTTTTGGATCTCATGAAGGTGAGTCAAAACATGGGTTGCTTGTGTAGACTGATTCCTAGTCGTGTTATATTGGTCTCTGCCAAATAGGCTTCCATTTAAATTTTTGAACTTACATTAAATATCTGAGGAGTGCTATGTTTCTTTAAAAATGTGTCAGGCTTCAGGGAATTGGCTTCCTCCCCCCGTGGCAGTAGATAAACAGAACAAAGGAAAATGAGTCTTCTTACCAGTTAGAAACTTTAATAATCGCAGCAAGAGAACAAAGAACAATTTGCTTAGAAATGGTGGTGCTCCCAATTAAGTTCACCACCCGCTCCATCCCTATTACTTTATGTCACGTCTCCGTCTGTAATCTCAGTTTGTAACATCTGAGCTTTCTGTTCTGACACTTTCTGAGCTCTCCGTGATTTTGGGGAAGGGAAGCGGATACCATCCAGAGACTGTGAATCTGTTAACCCTCTCTCTTCCAGTGTTTCTTCTCCTAGCTGTTCCCCATCCAGTATTTCCCAGCTTCTGCCTTCTGAACTATGCCCCTCTGCAAACCGCTGTTCCAAATCTATACTGTCCTCCTGCTCCTGGGAAGATTCAGGATCCAAATCAGGAGGAGGGGGTGGCTCTCACCATTCTTCCTCCCTCAGTGCAGCCCTCCTCAGCACGGTCTCTGACAAAATGTTTAATGCAGAAATAGTCATCTTTTTCTCAGTTCTCTTAGGTACAGAAAGCTTTTGGGGGCATTTTCTTTCCTGGTTAAGGCATCTTTCCCCTATCTTCGTTACTCCAATGAGACCTTTCTCCCCATGCAAAACTGAGGTGTGGGCAGTCTGATCCAGAATGGGCTGAAAGCAGGAGAGCATTACAGAGCTAAAGCCCGCCCCCCCGTTCTTGATCTAGATTACTTTTTGCAATAAAAATCATGCATTCAATGGCAAACCCAAGATGGTAAGCATATCATGGGGTATGGCCCTAAGAGAGTTGTTGGCCTTTTCAAAAGTATTTTATCAGTCCCCACAAAGCCTCTGAAATATTTAGGTTCTAAAATTCCTTTGTTCACAAGAAGAGGGGGGTAACCATTTTTTTCCAGAATCAATCAGTAGTATTTATATCACTCCTTCCTGCATTTCTGGGAAATAATAAGAAGCCTCTTTGAGTCATAGCTATTGTCTTGTATCTCAAATAAATGGTTACCACCAGCTTTGAAAACAAAAGGCGGGGGGAGCAATTAACTGCTCTAAAATATCTGACCATGATTCCTCCGTTGGCATAAGTAGCTAGACTGGTTCTATTGATACAATTTCATTACATTACTATCTTTAATCCTGACAGATAAAGATCAAATGAATTAAAGGTTCCTCCCATGTCACAGCATTTTAATTAAACTTTTAAAGATGGCATATATACCCACATTTCAGTGACCTTATAGAGCTCTTTGAAAAAAAAAGTGACAGTGGAAGTGCTTCTTTAAACAGTTATAAGATCTTTAATGCAGGAATTCAAACATCTCAGAATCATATGCCTTCTCTTTAAGAAAGAAATTGGTAGAAAGGATATTTGCCTTTCTCCAGAAAAGGCGACTTGTCCAGCAGTCACTTGGTCAGCTGGCCTGAAGTCGAGACCAGACATTCGGCTGCCAATTGAATTAGAAAGGATTGTCATGTTTTGCTGCATCCAGTAACAGGAGGAATTGTTCAAGGTGCTAAATGAGTGAGCAAACCAGGTGGCTTCCTCAGTACAGTCCCTGAGAATTTGCCAGCTTGGGGGACAGTGTCTCCTTTTGAAGCCAGTTCCCCCCTTCCCCAGCTCAGAGTTAGCTGGAGATAACATTTGTTGCTCTGAGACCCCTCTGCACACTTTCTGGGTGTTTCAACTGGGAGGAGCCTCACAGCTGTTCTGAAGCTCTGAGCTTGATCAGTTGTCCAAATATGACACATGGAACTACAAATGTACAGAGACACTATTCAAACCTGTCTTCATCACAATCAGCACTGTTTCCATTCTGCTGTAGCAGAAAGTTTAAGAGCTATTGGATCAAAGCAATGGTTTTGGATTGCAGGCTTTTGGATCACGGGTTTAAGAGAGAACTCTCACACTTAGATCTTGTGGCCAGGATCCAAAGCACAAGAGGTTTTGTAATTTTAACAGCAACCCTCCCATCCGCAATGCCACATGTCAAACTGATGAGGGTCCAACTGTTCAAGGGGGGAAAGGTCAACAATTCTACTAGGATAGCACGAGCCAAAGAAAGAATGAGCAAATCTGTCAGTTTTGGTTCCTCTCAGTTTCACATTTTTCCAATCTTAAGTATACTTCTCCACATTTTCACATCAGCTTGGGGTTGTTGTTGTTTTTTAAAAAAAGTTTTTATGAAGATTCATCCACATTTTACACTAAATTTATCCCAATATGCAGAAGTTAGCATGCAATTTTGCCTAATATGATATGTTTTCATCATCAACCTTTATTACGGTCCAGAGACCCAACAAATCGTTACAAAGCAATACACAATTCATACAGCCTACCTCCAGGTTAAACAAGTATTTCGTTCAGAATATAGGGATCATTGGTTCTTACAACCACAGATAAAAACTTGGCCACTGCTAATGTTCTAGCATTTGTCCGGTCTTCCAATAGGAACCTGACATAGTGAGCCTCTGATTTTCCCGGGAAAGGTACCAGCAAGGGTAATATCAGTTCAGCCCTGGCTTGCTCATATTTTGCACAGTGCAAGAAAATATGTTTTATGGAATCGATGTCTTGAGCACATGAGCAAAGTCTGTCCTGGTAGGGAACTCTTCTCAACCTGCCATCCAACACTGTAGAAGGAAAGACGTTTAGTCTGGCTTTGGTGAAAAGCCTTCAATAGTTTGGTACTGTCAGGTTTTTAATGTAACGTTAACTTAAAGACATGCCCATATTGTACTCCTACTGCCAGCGGACTACAGACTGTGTGTGATCGAGATCGCAAGTCACTGTGTGCATTATCCCATAATCTTTGCTTTAACGTCTTTAGGGCGCCTTCATAACCCAGGTAATACAGTTGGGGGGGGGGGGTGCCAGACCAATAGAGGTGGCTTTTTTAGCCATGGTTTTCTGCCATTTGCTGACAAATTCCTCATTGGTCAGGTGATGTGTTTTGTATATTTGCACCAGTATATACGTTCCATGCATACTTTGCCTCAGTATATGCATTTTTGTACACAGTACTTGGGTGGGGAATGGCACTGCAAAATTCGGAGCAGTGCAAATTTCAAGAGATAGCTGTGCTTCAGTCTCATGTTGTTTTGGAAAGAGCAAATGAGGTAGGTTGGCCTTTAAATGCAAATTGAATTGATTCCCCCCCATCCCTATATCTAACCATCTCTTTGGCTCCCAACTATTGGGTTTTACAAGACTTTATGGTCTCCGTTCCTAGACACACTGAGGAGAGGTCGCATCCAATTGAGCTCAGTGGGACTAATTTCTATGTAAATATGCTTAGTAATCTACAGCACATCTCTTGGTTTCCGAAATTTGTTCAAATAACTCAGAAAGGCGCTCTGAGATTACCATCTCAGTTAACATGATCATGTAAACAAGCTTTGCCTCCAGGATGCAAGAGGAATCAAGATGGAAATGTCTCCAGAGTGGTTATGACATTGGCAGCCCATCTTTTGAGTCACTCCATTGTAGACTGTTCCTTCGATTTGTCCTTGTCATTTATGCTTCCAATCAAAGGGGGGAGGAAATAGCACAGACCTACCCAAATATTTGTTGAAATCTCTGTGCTCTCCTAATATAATCAGATTCCTAATAAAATAAGCACAGGATCAAAGATACCCAATAATAACCTTCCACCTTAAATAATCCTTTTTAGATATTAGAAAAAAATTATATATGTCTCTGCAGTTACATTATCTTCCTATTACATTTTTTGATATAATGAGTAAATAATCCTTTCATCATTTCCTCTGGATTTGGTTAGTATATAACATGCATCAACTCGCTGAAATGAAATCCATATTGTGTTCCTTATAAAGAACAAAATTGCACAGAACAGGTTTATTAAAAGTCGCAGCATACTTTGTGACTTTTAATAAACCTGCTCTGTGCAATTTTGTACCTGAACTCCTGGGTAAAGTGTAGATTGTTGTTGTTGTTGTTAGGGTTTATTTCTTTGTGTATCCCTTAGAAAAAAACCCCTCACACAGTTGGTTTAAATCCAAAGAGGAAAGGAGCTCCTTAAGTGGGGGGGAAATATTACCAGATCTGCTTATATATTGACACTTTCCACTATGAAAAAATTCAAACTTTACTTTTTCATTTATTCATTTAGTTTTTGCTTTCTCCTTTTTTTCACACTAGTAATAAATACAATCATTGTGCAGGGCTATTAAATCCGAAGCATCTATGGTAAACTCCTATATGTGTTTACCTGGAAGTAAATCCCAGGGTTCATTGGGGCTTTGTTGTTGTTGTTGTTGTTTAGTCGTTTAGTCGTGTCCGACTCTTTGTGACCCCATGGACCAGAGCACGCCAGGCACTCCTGTCTTCCACTGCCTCCCGCAGTTTGGTCAGACTCATGTTGGTAGCTTCGAGAACACTGCCCAACCATCTTGTCCTCTGTTGTCCCCTTCTTCTTGTACCCTCTTTCTTTCCCAACATCAGGGTCTTTTCCAGGGAGTCTTCTCTTCTCATGAGGTGGCTAAAGTATTGGAGCCTCAGCTTCATGATCTGTCCTTCCAGTGAGCACTATGAGCATATGTGTTTACCTGGAAGTAAATCCCAGTGTTCATTGGGGCTTACTCCTAGACAAGTAGGTATAGATTGCAGCCTAAAACTACAGCTCTATTGAATTTTGGAGAACAGATATTTCAAACATGAAAAATGAGGTTTTAGATTCCAAACATGTTATTCAAATGAACCATTCTCGCAAAGCAGGAAGAAAGGTATCCCCAAACTAAGGAGAAGAAGCCTTCATCACTCTAGCTACTTAATGGATAAGAAGGAACCATGGTATAAAAAACTGGTTTTGCAGGTGTTGATGCTATCTATTCCCACTGTATTGTGTTGATGCCATCTACTCACACTGTGAAATGCACATATGGATTAAAAATTGGGGAAGACCATCCTTGGTACCCATTCCATTGAAAGCAACGGAAGCTTGCCAGTATCTGCACACTGCTATCCATTTTTATATGTGTGCCTGAGCTTTTAAATGATAAGTATGGATCAACCTGTTTCTGCACATCCAGCTCCTTGGTTGCCTCAGCTTGCACGTGTTGGCTGGGAGATTTAGTTCCAGCTCTTGCAGGTTGGCAAGACCAGGTAAGCAGGCCTTGCCCTGGCAACAGATCAACGTGGTCCCATGAATGATTGTAGGTCCTGTCGTGCTTTGATCTTGGTTGGGGAGAACCAACATATGAGAATGTGGTTCAGGAAGTGCAAAACTAACTTAAGCCGCCTCCCTTATCTTCCAAATACCAGTTTGTGGAAACCACAGAAGAGAAGAGTGCTCTGGGGCTCCTGTATTGCTTGCTGGTTTTCCTCAGACACTTGGTTGGCCACTGTAAGAACAGGATACTGGACTAGATGGGTCTTTGGCCTGATCCTGCAGGCTATTCTTATGTTCTTATCTCTATTATATATTCTCTCTCTCTCTCTCTCTCTCTCTCTCTGTGTGTGTGTGTACTAGTATACTTCAAACTTTCCCCCACCTTACAGCATAGCTGTCAACGTTTTCCTTTTTTTAAGGGAAATTCCCTTATTCCGAATAGGATTCCTCGAAAGAAAAGGGAAAAGTTGACAGCTATGCCTTGAAGTCATTTGGCTTTGGAAGGAAGTCAGATTATCCTCCAGCAGGGCCAGGGCCTTCTCAGTGATGACTCCGACCTGGTGGAATGCTCTGTCCCATGAGACCAGGGCCCTGCAGGTTTTAACTTCCTTCCGCAGGGCCTGTAAGACAGAGCTATTCCGCCTGGCTTTCAATCTGGACTTAGCCTGATCTTTTATTCTCTTTCCTTCCCTCCCCCTCCCCTTTTTATGAAGATTACTCACTCTGGGATCCCACAGCTAATTCTCCCCTGGTCTCCTTGCTGGTCCAAATAGGACTAATTTAGCCAGCTAGCACTGGTGATCACCTAATGTTTATTGGATGGATTTTCCCCCTAAATTGATTTTTGAATTCTGAAATTATTGTTATTCATGTTTTATACTGTATTTTATGCTGTTTTTCATTGCATCAATTGTCTTAAATTTGTTGTTAGCCACCCTGAGCCCAGTTTTCTGAACTGGGAAGGGCGGGGTATAAATAATTTATTATTATTATTATTATTATTATTATTATTATTATTATTATTAAACCCTATCATTTTACAAAGAATTGCAAGTATACAAAATGCATATGTACCAGTCAGACTACTCTCTATTATGAGTGTGTTTTGTCATGTTTCTGCAGGGCTTGGCATTTCAAACACTTGATCGTCATTTGTGTTGCTCCCCCTTCAGAACATGGTTCCCTTCAGAACTCTTCCTTCCGGGAACATGGCTTCGCCTCTACTCATCCAAACCTGACTATTTTAAATCCCCAGAAACTCATTGCGTTTCCTAATCCCCACATGAACCTTACATTTCGGAGAAGCATACGCTAGCTATAGCCATTGTTCATCCTGAAATAGTTTGCATAGAAGCACTTTGTTAGCCCTAGAGACAGATTTATTGACTTCAGCTAAACCGGAGACCATTAAAACCCGAAAACATTAATCCTTTTGATTCAGCGGTGACTTTGGAAGGTAACATAAATAGATACCTGAGCAGAAAAGATGATATAGTTTGCAGACTCCTCGAGCACAACAAAGCCCATTGAAAATCATTAAAGCAGTGGCTTTAAAACCCAGAGTGAATTCACTTTTATTTACTCACTTTGTTGTACGCAGGCAGTATAGTTGCCAAAATATTCGGAGATGAATGGGTATGTTGAGGCCCTCCTAAGAAAGGTAAATGAGATCATGCAATATTTAGGCACGATATACACAAACCTTCAGAACTGCAGTTGCAGAGCTGCTTTTTAAAATGTACTGTGTAATGTTTTATAATGGGGATGGCGAGAAGGCAGAGGGTTTCTTGAAGGAGAAAAAGCACAGTCATAGACATTTTATTTCTATGCCACACTTTCTGTAGATTTGCACTCAGAAAGGTTTATGAAAAAAACACCCTCAGAAAACAAACAAATTTCAGTCTAAATACAATAACATGATCATTATAATCTATGGTTGAAATTATATCACTTGAGCAAGTAACGACCCCCTCAACCTTCTCCCGCCTCCCATGTAAGCCAACTCCTCAAAAGATTCCATCAACAGCGTCTCCGAAAATTTTTACACATCACTTGGGAAGACAGGCAACCTAATACCAGTGTACTGGAAGAAGCAAAGATCACCAGTGTTGAAGCAATGATTCTTCAACATCAACTTTGTTGGACTGGTCATGTTGTGCGGATGCCTGATGATCGTCTTCCAAAGCAACTACTCTATTCCGAAGTTAAAAATGGAAAGCGTAATGCTGGTGGTCAACAAAAGAGGTTTATAGACTCTCTCGAGGCAAATCTTTAAAAATGTAGTATAATACCAACAATTGGGAAACACTAGTCTGTGAGTGCTCCAGTTGGAGAAAAGCCTTTACCAAAGGTGTCGTGGGCTTTGAAAACACTCAAACTCAGGACACAAGGGAGAAACGTGCTAAGAGGAAGGCACGCTTGGCAAATCCACACCGTGAGCAACTCCTGTCCAGAAACCAATGTCCCCACTGTGGAAGGACGTGTGGATCCAGAATTGGCCTCCACAGTCACTTACGGACTCATTGTTAAAACCATGTTTATAGAAGACAATCTTACTCAGCTACAAGTGATCGCCAAAGAAGAAGAAGAAGAAAGAGAACCTACCCCAATGGCGCTGACATAAAAACCTCACACATATACCAAGTTGGAAAAATGAAAAAAATAGTTTATCGCTCACCCTCTCTCCTCTTCTCCCTCCCCACCTCTGGATACCATATTGTCTTAAATTGAACGTACCCAAAATACTTTATAATCTGAACAACGAAAAAAGAGAGAGACATTGCACATTCTTTTGTAATTCATGAAAAGCTTTAATAAAAATTATTTTTTTAAAAAAAATACATTCATATATTTTAAAAAATGTATGTGAACAGAAAGCAAATAATATCCCAGAGTTAATGCTCAAGTTAATGACACTAGGCTTGTTCATACATTACACTGGTATGACCCATCTCTACGCATGTATAAGTGTTGGTCTGAAAGAGCATATACTTAGTAATTTGTACAGTTCATCTGCTGTGTATAGAAGGTGATAGTCAACCAAGCACACCCACAGAAATGAATGGATCAAACTTAGTCATGTTCCTTCAGTTAAGTTGGTCTATCCTGAGTAAGACTTAGTTGAGTACCACCCACAGAATGGGCCAGATTCAACTAAACAGTTGTGCTAGTGGGAGTCAGCACACCGCGTCCCACTAGTGCAACAGGGCTTTCCCTTGCTCTCTTCTCCCCAAAATCAGCTCAGGGGAGTTGTGAAAGTTTCCCGAAACAGCACACAAGGAAAGGAAAGGGGAGGTTTTTCTGTCTGGCAAGCACTGAATGATCATAATAGTGCAATGTTGAATTCTTCCCTCTGCACACCAACTGAACTTTATATGTGAATATTTATGAGTGTGTAGGATAATAGGTAATTTAAATGACGTTCAAATTTAACAATGGACATGTGGTATGTTAATAAAGAATGGAACCAAGGAAGGGACTAGGAGAAAGTCCATTTGTTTTGTTTTGATTTGATTTTGTACTGTTGCTGCTGCTGCTGCTGTTGTTGCTGTTGTTTTGAAAATTAATAAAATATTATAAAAAGAGAAAGAGTGCGTAGTCACTTGTCAAATGCAATGTGTGAAAACACCTAGGGGACTTAAAAAAAAAATCTTAACCAAAACCAAAGCCAATCTTGATAACTGAGAAGATGGATAGCAACGTATTGCATCATCGAATAAGTCCAGTGGATCAATTCAATAATTCCAATGAAGGGTGCTATATAAATCTAATAAATAAATAAAAATAAGAAGATAATAAGATTTTTTAAAAAATAGAAATGGAGGGATTTAGCCATTCTTATTCTATGAGATGGTTTCAGTCCTTTTAACATCTAGCTGTGCCCAAAGATCCTTGAACTAGGATGTCAGACCTATTAGGACAAACTTTAAAATGAAAGAAAGAAGAGTTGTAGACATGCCTCCGATTTATAGCATTTAGCAAGAGAACGAGCTTTCTAATTTCCCCTGGATCTATAGGAGTTTGAGTTAATTAGGAGTCAATGAGCCACAAAAATCAGTTGTGTCCTCAGCCTTTCAATGTATCTCTAAGCAGCAGGCCTTGTGCTGGCAAACTCATTGTAATGTGTCTATGAGTTCCTATCGATTTCTGGTAATATGTTATTTTGTGTAGGTTTTTTTTAAAAAAAATTGTTTGTTTGTTTGTTTGTTTGTTTTAGGTAAACATTTCTGAATTTTGTAGATTGTCATCTAATGTCACAGGACAAAATATTAGAGTGATATAAGGTAGGGATGATGATGATAATAATAATAATAATAATATTTTATTTATATTCTGCCCTCCCAAGCCGAAGCCAGGCTCAGAGCGGCTAACAACAGTAAAACAATAAAACATTCAAAATGGGGAAGAAATTTGCATTTTAATTCTAACCTACGTAATTTGCAACTCCCAAACAAATAAGCAAAGTGAAAAATGTAGCTGTCTTTCAAAATTTATAATTCTCTGACTTTTGCAACTCAGTGCTCAAGTAGAAAATGAAAAGAAGGAAGTGTCCCAAATTCTGCAAATTTGGGAAATGTTAATACAAAAATGTAAATGCACAATACATGCATTGGTGGAAACAGTGAATTCGGGGGACGCATTTGTGGAAAATGTGGAGAGTACAAAAATGCATTATATTAGGGGGAAATGCTTGGAAAAAAATGTGTATAGTTGGAGAACATTATTCCCAAAATTCAAGCTGTATACTTCTGTACCTTTTGACTTCATCACTTTTTTTAAAAAAAAATAGTTATATAGGGAAGGGGCAAGGAGTTGGGTGAATGTATGTGTGGTGTGTGTGTGTGTGTGTGTGCCTCACATGACTGTGCAAGGAGGGTAAAATGAGGAAGAAGATAAGGAGAATAGATGCCTTCTGGGCCACCTTAAACATAAAGGTAAAAAAGGTAAAGGACCCCTGGACGGTTCAGTCCAGTCAAAGACGACTGTGGGGTTGTGGCGCTCATCTCGCTTTCAGGCTGAGGGAGCCAGCGTTTGTCCACAGTCAGCTTTCCAGGTCATGTGGTCAGCATGACTAAACCGCTTTTGGTGCAATGGAACACCATACGGAAACCAGATCGCATGGAAACACCATTTACCTTCCCGCCACAGCGGTATCTATTTATCTACTTGCACTGGTGTGCTTTCAAACTGCTAGATTGTCAGGAGCTGGGACAGAGCAACGGGAGCTCACCCCCATGATGGGGATTCGAACCGCCAACCCTCTGATCAGCGAGCCCAAGAGGCTCAGTGGTTTAGACCACAATGCCACCCGCATTAAACATAACCTGGAGCCCAGGCTGTTGAGCAGCTTCAATTCTGACATGGCCCTGGTGTCTCAGAGCAGAACCTTGTCCCTGTTACCAAGGGCCAGAGAAAGGACTAGGGGTGGGCAGGCTGGAATATATTCCCTGCGTAAGTCCTAAGGGAGGAAAGGAACAGTATCATGTTGAGGGTTCAGTCCTTGCTGCCTGTGGAATCCTTACCACACATAACAGATCAGTGGCCAGGTAGGTTGCAGCAGCTCAGCACAAGATTCTAGGGCCTCTGTGGTTTCCAGGTCCAGTGTGGTGAGAGCCAGTGTGGTGTAGTGGTTAAGAGCGGTAGTCTCGTAATCTGGGGAACCGGGTTCGCGTCTCCGCTCCTCCACATGCAGCTGCTGGGTGACCTTGGGCCAAACACACTTCTTTGAAGTCTCTCAGCCCCACTCACCTCGCAGAGTTTGTTGTGGGGGAGGAAGGGAAAGGAGAATGTTAGCCGCTTTGGGAC
Source organism: Podarcis filfolensis (assembly GCF_964270895.1). NCBI lineage: Eukaryota > Metazoa > Chordata > Lepidosauria > Squamata > Lacertidae > Podarcis > Podarcis filfolensis. The sequence continues at coordinate 14,529,493 of NC_139604.1, forward strand.
TCCTTAAAGGGAGTGAAAGGCGGGATATCAAATCCAAACTCCTCCTCCTCCTCCTCCTCCTCTTCTTCTTCTTCTTCTTCTTCTTCTTCTTCTTCTTCTTCTTCAGTACAGATGGTGCAGCTGTGTTCCCCTCTCACTGATCCTGGCCACATTCTCTATCGTGTGATGAACTGGTGCCTTACGCATTGGCAGCTCCTATAGAGAAGGGCCACAGCACAGTGATGGAACCTTTTCCCTACTTGGCTCAATCTTCAGCAACTATGGTTAGGCAGGTGATGGGGAGGTCCTCTCCCTGAGACTCTGGCAGGTTGCTTCCAGTAGGAGGAGGTCATGGCTGTCTGGTGGAAAAACAGAAGTCAGCATTTTCACTGCTAATTAAAATCAAGTAAAAAAAGGTAAAGGACCCCCGGATGGTTAAGTCCTGTCAAAGGAGACTATGGGGTTGCGGCGCTCATCTCGCTTTCAGGCCAAGGAAACCGGTGTTTGTCCACAGACAGCTTTCCAGGTCATGTGGCCAACATGACTAATCCGCTTCTGGTGTAACGGGACACTGTGACAGAAACCAGAGCGTATGGAAATGGAATTTACCTTCCCGCCGCAGTGGTACCTATTTATCTACTTGCACTGGCATGCTTTTGAACAGCTAGGTTGGCCCCAAAACAATATTTAGGGTGTGATACTGAGAAATGAAGCCTTTTAAATTTCCATTGGTTTCAGCTGGAGATACCTGAACACATGTTTTATGATTGCACTTAAATAATGGGAATTAAAAGTGCTTAACCGTAGAAATTATCCTTCTTAGTGTCTACTTGCTCTGGGCAATTATATTTGCAATAGCCAGAGCCATTGTGATAGCCAGTGAGCTTTCTATCTATTCATTCATTCATTCATTCATTCATTTATTATTATTTTAAGGAAAAGAAAGTTCAAAAATATGAAACCTTTAATGTTGCTGGAGCATGGGGGAAAGAAATATAAGAGCATAACTTTCCTTTTGCAATTTTGGAGTAAGTGTGTGTGTGTATGATTTGGGTTGGTTTGATTTCTGCATGATTTAAAAACAAAAAACCCCCCCACAAAACATACAATATGTATCCAAATTAAAATGATGTAAATAGAAGTTAATAAACACTATTGCCCAAGTTATTAGAACTTTCTGCATGAAAACATTTAATCCAATTTACCCATATTTAGCCCTGCCGGCAGCACTGGTGCATACAGTTCAATAGTTCAGATTTTCCCGTTTTCTAATTGCTTGCAGCAGACCTTAAAAAAGCATTTATGTTTCAGGATACAGCTAAATGGAATAAATTACCTGCAATCACTTCAAATGCAAACAGAAAAGTGATTATTGTATGCTGGGGCAGAGGGCGTTTCTCCCCCTTTGAGGAGCATGAGGAAGAATTAAAAAGTGTCGTTAACGAAGAAGTGAAACAAACCTCTGTGATCTAAGCATTAGGAAACCCAGGCATATTCAGCTTAACTTAATTGGTATATTTAAGGGGGGGAAATGTCAGACTGACATTTCTATTCATTTATCTTGACAGCAACTAATTCACTGAACGGTGGCAGTCTAAATAATTCATAAGTAATAAAGTGTGTTCATAATTTTGTTTTGTATAGTAACACGGAGTATTTGTACACCTGCAGAGAATGACAGAAGGATGCTTCCTACGTTATGTTCTCAACCAAGTGTTTAACTAGGTTGAAACATGCATATTCTGAATTTTAGAATTCTGGTTGTGATGAAACCTGAGAAACTGGTAAATTAAAACTAAAAAGAAATATATATATATATTTATATATATTCTATAATGATATAGAATCTTGTACAAATCTCCATGTTAATCCATATCCTTCTCCAAACCCAGCTCAAGGCATGGAGATTCTCAGAAGTCCCTGGGCGAATGAAGATCTCTCCAGCTTTACTGATCAGAAACATCAGCTGGGTCACTGTAAGTTACATGATACAGGAAGTAGACAAGTGGAAGAATGATGGAGGTGGACCAAAAAAACCTCCCCCCCCCTTTGGCCCACCTCTACCACAAGGTTCTCGCTTGTCCTTTAGTACACAGAAAATTATCAGGTAGAGCAGGCTTCCTCAACCTCAGCCCTCCAGATGTTTTGAGACTACAATTCCCACCAACCCTGACCACTGGTCCTGCTAGCTAGGGATCATGGGAGTTGTAGGCCAAAAACATCTGGAGGACCGAGGTCGAGGAAGCCTGAGGTAGAGAGCTAGTGTGGTCTGATGGTAAGAGTGTTGTACAAGGGCTGGGGAGACATGGATTCAAATATATCAGGGACGGCCAACTTCCAAGAGACTGCAATCTACTCACACAATTAAAAACTCCTTTTGGGGGGGGTTCAGGTTAAAGTTGTTGAGCTTTTTATGGGGAGGGAGGCCCCGTTTTTTTTGGGGGGGGGTTCAGGTCAGAGTTGTTGAGCATTTTTTAGGGAGGAAAGCCCTGTTCTTAGGGTGGATCAGGGGAAAGGAATAAATGAAAAAAAAGTCACTCAGCATGAGATCACTAATGAAACTGTCAGCCTCACAGTGAGATCTCTGTCTTCCATTCGAGCAATCTAGAGGGTGGGGCAAGGGGCAGGGACGTATAGAGGAGCCAGTGATTGACTGTGATCTACGAAAACCTCCCGGGGATTGACCAATAGATTGTGATCAACCTGTTGGAAATCCCTGAAATATATTATTAGCTATGACGTACACTTGGCCTCCTTTGGCTAGTCACACATTCTCTCAGTTGAACCTAAATCATGATGATATACAATGAAATGAAAAGGGTGTTTAAAATAACGTTTGTAAAAAACAAAACAAAACCCAGAAGCCTTTCTCTTGCGAATTATAGGGACAGAACTACCTAAATTGTATAGAAATATATTCATGTTTGTGACTGCAGCGGCAAGAATGCTACTTACCCCAAAATGAAGCAGAAGTCCCAGCAAAGGGAGAATGGATAGAAAAACTTATGGAATATGCAGAAATGGCAAAATAAACTTTTTATGAAAGAATGGAAATGGTTTATTGACTATTTACATACAAAGTGTAAACAGGTAAAACACTGACAGGATTATTGTAACAACCTGCAGCTACCTAAGAGTATATATTTAAAGGAGATAAATAAATGAGTAAGTTGATTTGTATATGCAGAAGATATTAAAAATAAATTTAGGGAACGGCGGAAAGAGAGGGAAGGAAGTCAAATTTTAAAATGTTAAAATGACTGTTAAAGTCATATCTGAAAAGTATACGGTGGTACCTTGGTCTACGAACAGCCCTGTTAACGAACTATTCAGTGTACGTACTCTGCAAAACCAGAAGTAGGTGTTTTGGTTAGTGAAATTTGCCTCAGAAGCCGAACGGAAGTCGAACGGTGGAAGAGCACTGGCGGTGGGAGGCCTCAATAGGGAAAGCGAGCCTTGGTTTAAGAACGCTATGCTTTAAGAACGGATATCCGGAATGAATTAAGTTAGTAAACGGAGGTACCACTCGTGTGTGTACACATACCTACCTCACGTGGAACTGTGAATGGATGAATACCACCCCAGACTCAATGAAATAAATAAGCACAGCAATCACAAACCAGGCATGCGATGCAACTTCTTGAGAAGCTTGCCATCAAGAATCTTTCCTACACTTGAGGGGAGCGGGGACACTCTTCTGGGCTGCCACCACAACCACTGGATTGGGCCCATGTGAGCAGGCCTGTTACATGGGTCATACCTGACATGACACCCAACCAGGAAGCAGTGAAGGCACCTACAAATGACTCTGCCTACATGGTTGAGGTACACACACACACACACACACACACACTCCAGTGGTGTGAGATCATACTCTGGACGAAAAGTTCCCATGCCTACCCTCCTCTCTGTAATAGAGACTGAGAAATCCAGAGATGTGGGAAGATTCCCCTCACTGTTTGACAAGACGATGTGGGTGAGCACCTTTCTAAGTAGTGGCACAAACACTGCTGAAAGTTACCAGCAGTGGCATAAATGTTCACCTGTATTTCCTGAGAGGCTGGACTCTCCATGCTTGCTCACTGCCTATTGCATCTTTCTTTATTACCTCTCATAAGGCCAGCATGGAGAGAGCTGGTGCGGCAGAGCAGCTAAAAGACTGCACTATGTATCCAAGCATCCTCTACATCAAATCTCATTTCTCCCACAACTGGATGGTGTATGAGGAGTGCTTGAACTATAGAAGCCGCAGAACACTTGAACCGTAGAAATGTTAAGTATTGATGATGGCTATGCCCTCCTGATGACACAGATGACACAACCTTGGTGGCAGAAAGGGAGGAGGAATTAAAAAACCTTTTAATGAGGGTGAAAGAGGAGAGCACAAAATATGGTCTGAAGCTCAACATCAAAAAAACGAAGATCATGGCCACTGGTCCCATCACCTCCTGAGAAACAGAAGGGGAAGAAATGGTGGCAGTGAGAGTTTTCACTTTCTTGGGCTCCATGATCACTGCAGATGGTGACAGCAGCCACGAAATTAAAAGATGCCTGCTTCTTGGGAGAAAAGCAATGACAAACCTAGACAGCATCTTAAAAAGTAGAGACATCACCTTGCCAACAAAGGACTGTATAGTAAAAGCTATGGCTTTCCCAGTAGTGATGTATGGAAGTGAGAGCTGAACCATAAAGAAGGCTGATCACTGAAGAATTGATGCTTTTGAATTATGGTGCTGGAGGAGACTCTTGAGAGTCCCATGGACTGCAAGAAGATCAAACCCATCCATTCTTAAGGAAATCAGCCCTGAGTGCTCACTGGAAGGACAGATTGTGAAGCTGAGGCTCCAAGACTTTGGCCACCTGATGAGAAGAGAAGACTCCCTGGAAAAGACCCTGATGTTGGGAAAGATGGAGGGCACAAGGAGAAGGGGATGACAGAGGGCGAGATGGTTGGACAGTGTTCTCGAAGCTACCAGCATGAGTTTGACTAAACTGCGGGAGGCAGTGGAAGACAGGAGTGCCTGGCATGCTCTGGTCCATGGGGTCACAAAGAGTCGGACACGACTAAACGACTAAACAACAACAACATGCCTTCCTGGCCCCAATCTCTCCCTTTCTCCTTGACTTATTTTAGCTCTGTAGGTTTCTTGTATGTACCTAACAGGAAAGGGAACAGCCAGCAATAATTGCTGGCATCCGTCTGTTTTGAGGGACAATGGGAGAGTGTATCATTGGGGGGAAAGTCAAACCGTTGGAGAGTTACAGCGTCTGCTGTGGCTGTAGAGACCAATATTGGAAAGGCATGTTTTATTGCAGCTGGGGCAGATGAAGATGTCCTGTTTTGCTGATACAGGTGTTTCTTCTCTCTGCTGTCCTCCCAGCAGTCATTTCTCCTCTGGTCACTGCTGTGGATACATAACCTGGCTGTCCCTTTCCACTTCAGCCAGCAATCAAACACTTCAATAAATCAGATTTGTGTGTGTGTGGCTACTGGCTTCTCTGTCTCTACAACTGGATTAATGCTTGCGGAAGGGGAGGAGGGGGGAGAATTCCACTTATAACTTGTGCTACTGCAACAGTGTCATAAAAGCCCAAAGCTAAGCCTCCCTAGGGAGAGGCCTCAGGAGTCATCTAGAAAAGAATAGAATCCTAACTAAGCTTACCGTGCTGCTTGCCGTCCAGACACCAAAATAACAGCAGCTCTTGGAAAGAGAGCAGTCAAAGGGATGTTTCACTTAGCAAACAAGTGGCAAATGAGTCCAAGGAGATGAGCGAAGTTACTTTAGAACCTGAATGGTCAAACAGGCATGTGGGAGGCAAAAAACGCAGAGGGCAATCTCAAGTGTGATTGAAATGCATTGGGACTGTTTTCACATACATCTACCAAGAGTGCCCCCCCCCCGTCTCCTAGAAAGCATTCTGCAACAAGCAATCACAGTCCAAGAAGCCAGTTCAACAAACTGATGCTATGAACTTGGACTCCGGACACAGCGGGGGTTTTCAGTAGTGCTCTTTTGCTCGCTCACCCTTCAGTTTGATCCCCCCCTCCTGCTTTCCTCCTTACTGTTGAAAAGTCACAGGAAGAGGAGATGTGTGTTGAAGACACTTTTCTGCAGCCCTCGAAGTCTTGAAAACCCAAGGCATGATCTCTATCCACATGTTTTGTGCATCTAGTTCAAGTTCACAGCTTTAATCTCCATTGCAGATGTTTCCTAGATGACCATTGGTTCTTGTTCAGAACTCAGACTCTGTTATTCTAAAGCCCACTTTGCGTTTCTGGGTACATAATTTACAGCCCCCCCCAAGATTATACCATTGCAAAATGCATGTGGGGGACTCATTCCATGTTTGAATACTTACTGTATCAAAAATTTCAGTGTTACTAATGGAAAGTTATACCAATGGATAGTTATAAAGTTGGAAGGAAAACTGATAGCCTAGCTATCATTCTGATAGGCAGGATTTCTTTGTGACCTGGGAAAATATCCAATTGCATTTCCTTAAGCTTCATTCTGAAATGAAACAGCCCCAGAAGGCCACCTGGGTAGCTCAGTTTGTTAGACCGTGGTTCTGATAATGCCAGGATTGCAGGTTTGACCCCCCCAAGGGACAGCTCAGGGTCCCTTCCAGCTCTTTGAGTCTATGATTCTATGACCATTGAAAATAATTACATGGCCTGACCAATGTGCTGTTCCTGAATTTGTTCAAAGAGGTTGTGTGCTAGTGGCATTATAGAGTTTAATCACATGGTGTATTGTAATTGTATCTATGACTTAAGGGGAGGTAAAGGACCCCTGGACGGTTAAGTCCAGTCAAAGGCAACTATGGGGTATGGTGCTCATCTCACTTTCAGGCCGAGGGAGCTGGCATTTGTCCACAGACAGCTTTCCAGACAGCTTTCTGGCCAGCATAACTAAACCACTTCTGGTGCAATGGAACACCATGACAGAAGCCAGAGCGCACAGAAATGCCATTGGGACGTGGGTGGTGCTGTGGTCTAAACCACTGAGCCTCTTGGGCTTGCCAATCAGAAGGTCAGCGGTTTGAATCCCTGTGATGGGGTGAGCTCCTGTTGCTCTGTCCCAGCTTCTGCGAACCTAACATTTCGAAAGTACATCAGTGCAAGTAGATAAATAGTTACCACTGTGGCGGGAAGGTAAACGGTGTTTCCATGTGCTCTGGTTTCTGTCACGGTGTCCTGTTGCACCAGAAGTGGTTTAGTCGAGACTTCCGGGTTGGCGCCTCCAGGCAATGGCGGAGTTCCTCCGTTCGGGAGGAATTTGCTCCATGGAAATCAGGGTCTGACCGCCACGGCGAAGGCGGAGACCCACTGAAATCACAGGTGGGAGAAGCTTGTGAACCTGGGATTCGGCTGGCACCTTTTGCACCTCCCCTACTTGCGGGGAAACCCTGATTTGGGGATCCGGAGCAAAGTGGGGTGAGCGGCGCGGTGCTTCGAATTGACTGCTTCTTTCACGGAGTGAAGCCGCATCGCTGTTGCTGGAGAGCGCTGACTTTTTCCTGTGGACAATTTGACTTTAAACAACTACCCGTGAGTAGAACAGAAAATTGGATCTTTAAATTTATTAATTTGGCATCGAAACGGGAAGGTTTTAAACAGGAAGTCCGCCTTCCTCTTTTGTAAATAGATTGAAGCAAAGACGTCACAAGTTAAAGCCCTAGAAAGTCTTTTGTAAAGGATTAAATCTCCATCGGTTAAAACTACTAAACCCCCCTTGGAAGCAGGATAAGAGGGGGGAAATTTTGGACCTAGCGAGCCTGCAGGAGAGAGTGAAAAATCAAATTACCACTGCTCTGAACCTGGAAACAGGCTGCCAGTAAGATTGACGTTTTGGGAGAGTTAATTGACTGTGAATAGAAAGTATGTTGACAGATGGCTAAATAAGAGAAATATATTGTTTCCATTGTCCCCTTCTGCATTTAAAAAGGAGGAAAAGTAACTGAAAATTGAAACTAACCTTATAGTTTAAATTGTGTTTGAAAGGATTGATACAAGTGGAGACTGCTTCCCTCTAGAGGGAGCTTTTGAAACTGTTACAAGAGTGGAGCTGGGGTTTTTCCAGCTGCAAGATAAGAACTGTGAGAATCAGAGATTGACCTTGGATCTTAAGAATGTTGACAGAAGGAGCCTTTGTGACTGTATTATGTAAGATAAGCTATTCGTTGGAACAGCTCCACAAGAAGACAGATGTTATGAATACCAAACTTGAGAACTTGGGACAAAAAGTGATTAATTTGGGACAAAAAGTGATCACCAATACAGAAACTGTTCAGGATTTGACACAGGAACCTACTTTGACAGGACAAATTGGGGAGAAGACGAAGGAGAAAGTTGTTGTTGTTGAACCTAAAGTAATACAAGTGGGAGCCCCAGCCTTACAGAGGCAAATCGAGGACTATAAGTGGAGGCCTTTTATGAATGAATATAGAAAAAGTCAGAATTTGAAGATTGGAGCCCTGCTTGGACTGGAGAAGGAAGGTTGGATAGACTCTTTCATGCAGGGATTTGCTGACCTTTGGGTCCTGAATCTGGGCCAGGAGGTGATTGGAGTTGTGGAGGCCTTTGGATTTGGAGGAGCTTTGAAACATGATTTGAGATATTGTATGGACCTTGGTTCTAGCTGTGGAGAGTTGGCTGGCCTGTCGAGAGGGAATGGGGGCATGGTTGGGTCGGACCCCCCCCCCCGAGACCTGTCCTTCAGCATCTTCAGCATCAAAGAATATGAAGAAAAACCGCAGAAGGGACTTGGAAAAGATTTAAGAGCCTTGGACAGAAGATCTCCAGGTTGATGAACTATATGGAATGGACGGAAATGACTGGCAGAATCCAAGACCAGGGAGAAGAGATGGTGGAAGAAGACTGGGAAAGTTTAAAGTTTATATATAGAAATATTGTAAAATTAATGAGTGTTAGAAAATTGTTGGAATGAAACTTTATGGCTTTAGCAGAAATGTTATAAGGAGTTAAGTATAAATAAGTACTTTAGTATTAATGGAAAATAAGGCTAAAAATATGTTAAGATATTCATAATGATAAAAATAGAGAAAGATGGAAAGGAATTGCTGAAACAAGTAACAGAAGTGGAATACAAAAAGGGAGGTGAGAGGAGGTCGATGAAATAAGGGAATGAAAGATAGAGTAATGAAATGGTATGGTATATGTTTTTAAATTGTTCCTGTTTTGTTTTGTTTAGTTTAGTGTGTTAAGGTTGTGTTTTGTATTGTTTATATATTGTATTGTACTGTTTCTTCTTTTTTTCCTTTTCTCTTTTCTGCTCTCTTTTGTCTTTTTTTCTTGCTTCTTTTCTTCTTCTTTCTTTTTTTGTAAGTCTTAAAAGTAATAAAGATTATTTTTTTAAAAAAACAAACAGAAGTGGTATAGTCATGCTGGCCACATGACCCGGAAAGCTGTCTGTGGACAAACACCGGCTCCCTCGGCCTGAAAGCGAGATGAGCACCGCAACCCCATAGTCTCCTTTGACTGGACTTAATCATCCAGGGGTCATTCACTGTTACTTTTTTATCCAGTACTTAGTTGTATCTAGGTAGAGTCAGCCAGTTTCCTTTTGGTGTTCTGGTCCTGTTGCAGATAGACAGTCAAGCATATATTCCTGACTGGTGTGTCATCTAAACCTTCCATGACAGGAGGGCTGTCTTATCTCCATGGGCACTTTTATTTCGGACAGTTTTATGACACAAGGAGTCTCAATTATTCAAAGATACTGATTTTTTATGACACCATCTCCAATATAAAGTTCATTATTTCTCCCGATACAAGTATATGAACACCGTGAACATTGTATCTGGTTTTTGTCATCCACAGGCTGTTATGTAACAATGTGACATCTCTGATAGCACCGGACATGTCGAATCATTATAACGATGCCCCAAAGTGAACAACTCACATTCACAGTGGAAATATATCCTCTGCAAAATGGATTGGAATAATGATCTCGTTTCTAAAGAGAAGTGCAACATGTTTCCAAGCAGGTTACTCTCTGGGCAAAATGTTACTGGTGTGTGTAAAATTATTCTCAACATTGGTGACAGAGTTGTCCAGAAGTTAAAACAATATGGTGATCACTGATGATAGGTTTAGGTCTCAGGCAGAGAGGCCTTTCTCAGCCCTCTGATATTCACAGACTATGCAGCTTTGTGGCAAAGTACAAGCCTTGTGTGTAGACCAGGGATGGAGAACCTGCAGACTCCCACTGTCAGGGATGGGCAGAGGAGGAATGGTGGAGACCACCTCCCCATCCTGACCCTTCCAGAGAAGAGGAAGAGGAAGGCAGTATAGATTTACAACAGGGAGTGGAGGGAGGTCACAGGTCAGAGGCAGATGAAGGGGAAAGTTAGGGAATCATGGGAGAACAAGAGCAACATCTGGCTGACACGGTGTCTTTAGAAAGTATTCCAGATCCATCATCTCTCAGAACCTGGTGAGCCTTAGAAGTAGGAGAGCAAAAAGCTCCAAGACAGAGGGCAGTTAGCGGTACCCATAGAGGAGATGATGATGATGAATGAGGAAGTGGGAGGGGTGGAGATTCACTTGGGACAATGCCATTACAGTGGTACCTCGGGTTAATTCCGGAGGTCCGTTCTTAACCTGAAACTGTTCTCAACCTGAGGTACCACTTTAGCTAATGGGGCCTCCAGATGCCGCCGCAGCACCGGCCCACGATTTCTGTTCTCATCCTGAAGCAAAGTTCTTAACCCGAGGTAATATTTCTGGGTTAGCGGAGTCTGTAACCTGAAGCGTATGTAACCTGAAGCGTATGTAACCCGAGGTACCACTGTATTTCCTGGGCAACCAGCCAGAAGCCACTGACAGCATCCTGACACCCACATGTTATTGGACTCCAGTTGCCATCACCCCTACTCATTGGACACCTATGATGGGACCGAGCTATCAGATACGTCACATGTATGTGAGAGTATATCCCATTGATTTGAGTTATTGGAATTATAAGTTGACATGCATAGGATTCCCTGTGAGATGTTTGGAACTTGGGATCTTATACACCTATCACCAAACTATGGGTCTCCTCCCCAAAAGATGGGCAAGAATCACAGGTCCCAGTGAGGTGAAATAATGGTCACAAAATCCAGCTAAAGTTATGCACTCTCAAGTTATATTGTTTTCAGTAGAAGAGGCTTATTGCACTCATCTGCTGAAATCAATAGGAATTAAATGTGCTTAACTTTGTGGCTGGCTCATCCCATAGCTTCCAACAAGCCCGTGGTAAAAGGAGAGCTTTTGCATACAAAATATGCAGGACCTGAACTGAAGCTCAGTGTTTCTGTGTAGATAACATAAGTTTTGATAACAGAGTGTGTGAAAGACAGCAAGAACAGCTGCGCCAAATTAATTAGCCTTCAGAAACCAAGCTATTCCCATGACTGCTGGTTCAGCTTCTCTTGCATCAACCGGGCACCATTGCAGTGATGGAAACAGTAAGTTGTGTTGAGGAGAGAATCATCTCAATTATTGTTATTCATTTGCATTGCAGCTAAATATTGATTGGGCCTGATTCCAACTTTGCTTGGAGGAAACGAGTAGAGGAGGACAACTTGCAGCCTTGTATAGAGATACAACCATGAGCTCACATCTTCCAGAGAGCCAAATCAATCCTAGAGCCTACATGAAATGAAGGTCGTCCTGGACACTGCATTGAATAGGGTTATGAGGCTCAAATCCCCTACTACTCCTGGGAGGGGCCAGGTGGTTGTTCCAGAGAGAGGGGCCAATCGAAAAAGACCCTGCTCCTTTTTACCTTTGGTCTTACTTCAGAAGGTGGGACAGTGCCTCTGAGGGTGATCTCTTTTTTCTCCTGCTGCTCATAGTTCAAATCCTGCTCGTGTATTCATCATAAAATAACATTTCTTTAAATAGTCCGAAAAAGGCTTCAATTCTTCCACAAACCTTCACCATTAGATTCTCTTATTTGGGTTCTTTACTATGCCTGTCCATCACTTACCCATTCTTCTTTGGTGGGAGCTTCTGGTTTATTCCATTTTTGTGCATAAAGAATCCTAGCAACCTAGATTCTCCTTAAAGAGTACCTGCAAAACTGTAAACCTGAACCTCACAGATCTAACAGATTATGTGACCCTATACTCATGTGTACTCAGATGTAAGTCTTGTTGAGTTCAGTGGGACTGACTCCCAGATAAATGAGTCTAGGTTTGCAAACAAAACATTTCTAAGGGACACAATAATAAGGGGTGAACACACAATCCCTCAAAATATGCCCTTTCCCAAAGCTGTGAGTTGAGACACAATCAAAAAGAGTCACACAAAATTCTACCTGTGTGACTCTTTCAACAACTCTCCTCATGTCAAAAGCTGACCAGGTACTCTTATAATGGAATCATGGCTTCAGCTAAGAAGGCACCTATGCTTTTGTCATATAGAAGACAGAATTTCACCTGAGAACTCTTTTTTCTATACTGTTGTATTCATAAGACAAGCTGCAGCTGGTGATATTCTGCCTTCTGTCCAACCCTTTCAAGCACATAAACTACCTTAGATTTTTCAGCAGGGCACTTTGCACCAGCATTCCTTGCGTTTTCTTGTTTCTTTTTTTGCTGTTGTTGTTTCTTGTTTACATAGGGAAGAATGTTATTGCTCAGTGTTTCCAAGAAGAAGGATAACCCTTGCATTTCTAGACCGGGATGCTCATTCAAACAAAACTGCTCAGCGAGAAGGAGAAGAAACAGCAGATGAATATGTCAAGCAGAACGCAGGCTGCATATATCTGGTATGGCTGAACAGTGATAGTACCAGCAAGGGACCATCTACAGATGAACAAAAAGGTCACAAATCTACCCAAAATGTCAAAAGAAATTGGGAGTGTGAAGATAGTCGAGATATACTGGTACTTTGGAGATGGAAAGCAGATTCATTGTGAATATCATAAATTACAGTTAGATTAAGTACTAGTCCTTTATCAGAAAGAAACACAAAGTTGCTCCTTTTTTTCTTATTGTTCCATGCCGTAAGAAGTAGTTGAATGGTTGCCTTACAGCAGATTTGATCTGTGTGCGGATGCAAGGGAGCATCACAATGAAGACCCGTCCTGCAATTGTCTCTTGGGCCCTACCAAACTGGCTGGATGCATCTTTCAATGAGAAGGATATGCATCAGGGGCTATCAGTTCTGATGCACAGCTAGAGTTGCATCCAGGTCTATGTCCAACCACGTTGGGAATAGGAATGATAGATGAAAGCCAGCAAGGGAAATCAATTCATGTACGCAGCTTCGCAGTGCATTGCTCACTTTAAGCTTATTTCACCTGGGTACGTGGCCCTGGGTAACAGGCTGGTTAGGCTGCCTTGCTGATGGTCACAGCTGGCATGTACCATGTCAGGAATGAGCCAGCTCCAAGCAAAGGTTTGCAGCCAACTGCAGAAAGCAGCCAGGAACAGAGAGGCTTAGATGTTAGGCAGGCAGGGGAGAGCCGGCAGCTGCAGACTTTGGCTCTTCCTGATCTTGACGGGCCGACAGATAAGGCAGTAGCTGAGAACGGGTTGGAACACAGCCAAAGCTCGCAGAAAGCACAAATAGGCACGAATAGACTCAGCCTCTCAGAACAGGAAGATGTTGGAGCTGACCCACTAAGTCCAAAGAGTAGGTGAATGGGAGGGCTGCCAGATAGGAAGCAAAATAAGGGACGTAAGAGTTGTAAGTTCAATATCTTCTGTCGTGGCCGGAAGGTATCTTCAGCAGGGTCATCTTGAGTAATGATGCTGGAGGCTTTGTCAGAGCCGTCTGGAGCTATCTGTTTGTTTTTGCAATAAATCCTCCTACACTCACTGTGTTATCAAGCTGGGAACCTGGACTCCTGACACACCCTGTGGGTTGAAAGGGGAAAGAGGGAGTACTTTGGCTATCATGAATAAGACAGTAAGATCAGACAAAACACCCATGTGTTGGAAGCTGCCTTATACCAAGTGGTGACCATCTAGTTCAATACTGTCCATACTGAATTTGCAGGACAAGGGTCTCTACCAGCTCCACCCATAGGTGCCTGGGATTGGATCTTGGACCTTTGCATGCACACCTGATGCTCTGCCACTGTCCAAAACAGAAGCCGACCAGATGCTATGGGAAAGCAGCACTCTTCCCACTTGCAAATCACGTGATAGGAGCTTCCTCAAGCCAGTCCTGCCAGGTTGGTTGGTGGGAGAAGCACCTGGCTGGCTCACCATCACCCGAACCTGAGCAGTGACAAAGCCAGCCTCTCCCCAACATAATGTTAGGCATGTATGAGCAAGACAGTAATCTGGATACTAGCCTTCGTCTTTGAACCAGGGTGGCTCAGTATATATATCTGTGTATGTTCATTTAAATGTGTGCTTTCTCTCAAAACAAGTACTTTAATTTGCATTGCCTCAAGAAATGCATATTATATGCATGTTTTGATAGGTTTGAACTGGCAAAAGAGTGGTACAACTTTAAGAGAATGTGAAATCCTATTGATTTCTGTGTTCTGATGTGCACCTTAGTAAAGGTAAAGGTAAAGAGATAGGGATGCGGGTGGCGCTGTGGTCTAAACCACTGAGCCTCTTGGGCTTGCTGATCAGAAATCGGTGGTTCAAATCCCCATAATGGGGTGAGCTCCCATTGCTCTGTCCCAGCTCCTGCCAACCTAGCAGTTCGAAAGCATGCCAGTGCAAGTAGATAAATAGATACCACTGTGACAGGAAGGTAAACGGTGTTTCTGTGCACTCTGGCACTCATCACAGTGTCCCACTGTGCCAGAAGCAATTTAGTCATGCCGACCACATGACCTGGAAAAGCTGTCTGTGGACAAATGCCGGCTCCCTTGGCCTGAAAGCAAGATGAGCATTGCAAGCCCATAGTCACCTTTGACTGGACTTAAGCGCCCAGGAGCCCTTTACCTTTACCTTACCTTAGTTCCAGAGGTGTAAATCGGATTGCTTCATATATGAATTTAGATGCATCCAATTTTAAATGGTGTTGCCATGGAATTAATCTGGGACTTCCTGTATGCAGATCATTTCCTCTTCTAGAAAGCTATGGGCTTAGCGAATGGCCTGAACTGGAGAACCAAGAGCAGGAAATTACTTCCTAAACTGGAACTATAGTATTGTGGAGGGTTGGGCTGTTGTTTTGCATTGGCAAGACCTGTAGCTCAGGCTGTCCTGATCTCAGCGATTTGACTTTTAAAGTTTCTCAGGACTGGAACATTCCGGTTATAGATTTTCTTAATCCATTCAGACCTTTGCAAAAGTCAACTGTATGCATCTAAATATTTTCAAGCACTGTTCAGTACTTTTATCACACTCTCAGTGAAGGTCTGAATGCCTCCCACCCAGGTTGTGTTAAGCGCCAGGGATTTGACAATTCAAAAACCTCCAGGAAATCTTTTTCATTTGCATCCAGCTTGCCCATGAACATCAGCATTGCTGGTCTTATTCAGGTTAGTCCCACTGGCTGAAAAAAAATAAAATCTCATTTCCTTTCTTTTCCTTTCTAATTTTTATCCTACAAGTTTTGACAGATGGCAAGCAATCTTATCTACTTGCTTTCCCTTATTTCCATTTCTGCGAGTCTCTAAATCCTCAGGGTCTGATTCCATATCGGCTTGACATGTAGCTCTTCCATTAAAATCTTCTACTAGCTGATAAAACATTGTAGGCTAATGATTTCTTTCAGTTTGCGATGCACCCATCTGCATACAAGGCAAAACACTGAATCTCATGTCACCTCATTTGGGAGCAACTTTTTTTCTTACTCACCCCAAACAAATGTTCAATAGTAGTTGCCAAAATTAATCCTCAGCGCTGAGGGGTTATAGTTTCAGATAAACCTGGGCGAAAAGTAGTGGCTGTTTTCAGAAAAGCAGGGGTGGCCCGTCCTATTTTGCCACCTGAGGCAAAACAGGAATTACTGCTTCCTGTCCCCTCCGCCGCCATACCACTCTCAATTGCCTTGTTCCAGTTTTTGATGGGAACTGGGGCACTGCTCCAAGTGTTGCCAATCAGCTTCCCCCAGGGGTGAGGAGAGAGGCGACTGGCAACATGGCACACGGGAACACCTTGGCTCTCATCAAACTTGGTAGGAGCCAAGGTGCTCCTCCAAGTGTTGTTGCTTGGCTTCTCCCTGGGGGTGAAGAAGATAAGCAGCAACGTACCAGAAAACCACCTTCTCACAGGTGGTGGAAGTGGTGGAGTGGGCACAACATCACTTCTTGCAATTCTGCCACCTGAGATGGGCACTGCACCCTCCCTTGTGGGCGAGGCTGCTTTGCAAAAAATCTCTGGACGTTGGTTGCTGTCCCAGAATAGGTGTATGGGGGGAGGTGTTACACGTATGGCCAGAGCTTATATTTTGTTGGTTTTTTTTACTACAGTGGTACCTCAGGTTAAGTACTTAATTCGTTCCGGAGGTCCCTACTTAACCTGAAACTGTTCTTAACCTGAAGCACCACTTTAGCTAATGGGTACTCCTGCTGCCGCCGCGCCGCCAGAGCACGATTTCTGTTCTCATCCAGAAGCAAAGTTCTTAACCTGAAGCACTATTTCTGGGTTAGCGGAGACTGTAACCTGAAGCGTATGTAACCTGAAGCGTATGTAACCCGAGGTACCACTGTACGTGCAATTCTGTGCAGCTTCATACAGAGTCAATTAAGAGTTGGCCAACAGCCAAGGATGACTGAACAGAGAGGAGTTATCTAGAAACAGCTTTACCATTGGTTGAAATCTCACACAGGAATAATGATTTATGACCTTACTGACTGGAATGTGTGTATTTGGTCAGTGTGGTGTTCTGAGAGTCGTTTGGAGTTTCTTAAGAGAGAGCTAGTTAAGATCCGTATCTATTCTGTTCTTGTAGATAGCAACTTGTAGGTAAAGGTAAAGGGACCCCTGATCATTAGGTCCAGTCATGACCAACTCTGGGGTTGCGGCGCTCATCTCGCTTTATTGGCCAAGGGAGCCGGCGTACAGCTTCTGGGTCATGTGGCCAGCATGACTAAGCCGCTTTTGGTGAACCAGAGCAGGGCACGGAAATGCCGTTTACCTTTCCACTGGAGCGGTACCTATTTATCTACTTGCACTTTGATGTGCTTTCAAACTGCTAGGTTGGCAGGAGCAGGGACCGAGCAACGGGAGCTCATCCCGTTGTGGGGATTCAACCCGCCGGCAAGTCCTAGGCTCTGTGGTTTAACTCACAGCGCCACCCGCATCCCAGTAACTTGTAGAGTCTGTTGTAAATAATAAGCACCTCTAAGTAAACAAGCTACTGGTAGCAGCGTCTGGTTCCTGCTTTGTCCATCCTGCCTGCAACTGATTGCTTTCTGGAACACTGCATATGCTCTGCTAAGGTCTGGCTAAGGTCCTGCAACAGGTCAAAGTTGCAAAATACCAATATATTTCTACAACGTGTAACCGGAAAGTTCAGTGAATGGTCACAGAAACTGGACAGTGAGAAATATTCAAACATATAGTCGGCATCGGAAACCCACAAAATGCTCACAGTTGTGTACGGTGATGAAGCTGTAACTCGAAAGACAGTGTATGAGTGGTTTAAGTGCTTCCGTGAAGGGTGGCAAACCATCAAAGATGACCCTTAGTCTGGCAGACCATCGACGAGCAGAACGGCTGCAAATGTTGATAGAGTCCGTGAGTTATTGATGCGGGATTGGTGTTTGTCCATCCGAATGATGGCGGAAGAATTTCATATTCCGTGTGAAATCGTTACACCTAGTAACAATCCGATCCAATACAAAAAGTCGTAATAAAAACATAATTTTAAAATAAGCAGCTTATATCAGATAAAGCAATGTTCAATAATCCATTAGAATATGATAGTAAACAGCAAATTGAATACTAATTAAACAGTTGACACTTAACAATTGTTGTTGTTGTTTAGCCATTTAGTCGTGTCCGACTCTTCGTGACCCCATGGACCAGAGCACACCAGGCACTCCTGTCTTCCACTGCCTCCCGCAGTTTGGTCAGACTCATGCTGGTAGCTTCAAGAACACTATCCAACCGTCTTGTCCTCTGTCGTCCCCTTCTCCTTGTGCCCTCCATCTTTCCCAGCATCAGGGTGTTTTCCAGGGAGTCTTCTCTTCTCATGAGATGGCCAAAGTATTGGAGCCTCAGCTTCACGATTTGTCCTTCCAGTGAGCACTCAGGGCTGATTTCCTTCAGAATGGAGAGGTTTGATCTTCTTGCAGTCCACGGGACTCTCAAGAGTCTCCTCCAGCACCATAACTCAAAAGCATCAATTCTTCGGTGATCAGCCTTCTTTATGGTCCAGCTCTCACTTCCATACATCACTACTGGGAAGACCATGGCTTTAACTTAACAATTACAATATACTAAATCATAATCAATATAAATAAGAGCCTGTCACAATGCATAGAATACGACAAAACATACGAAACCATGTAAAAGGGTCAAACTGAAAAACAGAACACACAACACACACAATACCTGAACTCCTCTTCTCTCTTCCCAGCTGCCTCCGCTGTTCTTAATGTAATGGGTGGAATCTAGACACATACAAAAAACGCTGTGAAAATGTTTAATTTTATATACATACATATACACACACACACACATATATTGAATTTGTCATAAGCTCACCATCGCCATCTAGTGTCACATTTGTATAATGCAGTTAAAACACGCTTGAAACATTATATTTGCAGCTGTATAGTTGAGTCCATGATCTGAGAAAGGTTCCTAGGCCTGAAGGGTGGGGCAAGGCAGGTGGAAAAAGCGGTAGGAACAATGACTTCAGTTATTAAAGTTTGGGAAAAGAGTCCTAAAAGTTTTGATCACTTCCATCTAGGATGGCGTATATATGAACGATATGACTTGGAAGTAAAGGAGCACAGGGTGACAATATTTTTTTTTTTCTTAAATCATATGCAATTACAAACGGGACCTATTAAAAGTCATTTCCTTTTTTTACTGTAGTGAAGCCTGTATTTTGTTTTGGTGTTAACATTACCCAGAGCTGGCAATTACTGCCTCCGAGAATGTTACCTACATTGGCAAATTGTCTTAAACATGGTGATGGATGACAAAGGGAGAGGAAAAAATTGGAAGTGTCATATTCCCACAATCATGTGTCGGGTAAATCATTTTCAATGTAACTGCAAATCTGTCATGAGTGATCACAGGAGCAACTGATGAGACTTACTGTATCAGTAGCAGCAATGACTAACAGGGCCAGGTTGCCATATAAATAACCAGCTATGACAATGAGCTTTCACCTCTGACAACTGGCACTAAACTTTAAGTGGGAGCTATAATGAGGCATTCCTTTTGAGGATTTAGAAAGCAGAGGGGGGTGGGGAGTGACAGTCTCAGCGACTTGTCAGCTGCAGGGAATAAGCCACTTGGCAGAAAAGAAACTCGACACAGCTTAGCTCCCCATACTACTTCATCAGTCAGACGACGCTTCAAAACTCAGTATCAAAACCGGGAGAGAAAAGGTTTACAGTAAATTAACTTGCTTCTAAACGCTCTCTTCTCTTACAAGGGTATCAACTGCATAGGGTAACAAAGCTGTCTTGCAATTGGGCTTTTACTGTTCTTTTTGGATAAAATCAGTGTTGTCAATGACCACTGTTTCCAGTGTTTTAATTTGTCTGGGGGGAAAATATATTCTATTCCTCGTGTTCCATTGTATTTTTATATAATAGCTGTATTTGTGTTTTGTTTTGTATATATATATAAAAGGATATTTTCTGGACAGTGCTATTTTTCTAGAAAAAGACATGCTGGAAATCACTTTGTTTTCTTATAATGGCAATGGTGCCCACCTGAGAGGTGTCGGAACAGAGTTCCAGCGAGTTCCGGCTGGAAAAGGTCCCACTTCTGGACATTTCCATGGTAATCTATGTGAAGTAATTTATTTGTCTTTGTACTTTATAATTCTGCCATAACATGCGGGGGGGATCAATAAAGGTTTTAATCAGAATATCATATTTCCAAAGGGATGGTGGACTTGAGTGTGTGCATACACACACATACACAAATGCAGTTTGTGTGCAGGTTCTCCAAAGCCTACTAACAACAATGAAGAAAGAGAGAAAGAGAAAGAGACAGACAGACAGACAGACAGACAGAGGAAATTTCAAAGCTAAAACTTTGGAACAAATGAACCTCAGGGCAGTAGAAATGCACCAGTTTGCCATCTTTTATGGTTGTGTCAGGGAGCAATTATAAACTGGCACGGCCAGATTTAGGTCTGATGAGGCCCTAAGCTACTGAAGGTAATGGGGCCCTTTATCTGTCCAGCTGTCCTTTGTCAACAACAAATTGTCCTTGTTTTTGTGTGTGTTCAATATATGCTATATGGTAATTTGTGGACCTAATAGTTATCTAAAGCCATTTGCACGTGCAGAATGTAGGCACCTTATATATAGAAATGAGCAAACCAATGATATTTTAGGGAGCAGGCTAGCAGGTGGGGCCCATGATTTACATCATAAGAGCCTACACAACACAAAACACTGTTGCTGTATGTAGGTTTTATTTTATTTGTTTTTTATCTTATATTTTGGAAATGTACATCCGGTGGTTTTTTCCTTTAAATTTTTTTGGGGGCCCCAAGAGAGTGGGGCCCTAAGCTATAGCTTGTTTAGCTTGTACGTAAATCCATCACTGGTGTCTGGCAGGGAAGGAAATGAAGAGGTATGGAGGGGAACTGAGTGATTGTTTCCTCAGCACATCCACTTTTTGTGGAAAAGAGAATTTCAAAAACCAGAATGGAGGAAAAATTGCTTCCCCTCCTCTCGAAATTCTGCCCTGCTTCTGTGCAGCCAACAAAGCTTTAAAAGTTTTGGGTCTTCTGCCTTCAGTTCCTCTCCACACCAATAACATTGCTTTATAAAAGAGCAAATAAGGACATAAGCATGGGAAAGTGGAATCCAAGGAGTCGTTAAATTAAGAAGTCAAGGCACAAGACAAATGGCTGGGACATTTCAGCTGGGGAAGACTGATTAAATAAATCCATCTGCATCTTTGTTCCAGTGGACTTTGATTTGTCCTGCTTAAGTTTTTTAAATGGTAGCTGACTGCTCTGCTCTCAGAACTCTCATTGGTGGGCCATAACTGCCTTCCCAGCTCTGAACATGACTGCTGTGTGCCCAGAGACAGAGCATCCGTAACTGGTTTATAAAAAGCATTATCAGTGACAATGCTGTAAACTGGCAGGTTTGCCCCAGTGCTGCATGCAAAGGGCAAGGCAACGAGATGCTGAATGGCACATAGAAATTTTGCAGGATGCTTTTGAAGTGAGCGTTATCATCCATTACTACTGATATCCTGGGTGGTGGGTAGAGAGTCACCTTTAATTGCCTGAAGAGCAATTGAACAGAAAAGTAATATCTGAAGAGGCCAGAGATTGCATGTGTAGTTCATTGGAAATATTTGACAAGTGAGCAGAATGATAAGGTAGGAAAGAACCACACCGGGAATGATTTCCTTTGAAACTACAGGCTTTCCACTTTCAGACAAAACAGCTCATTGTGCGGTGATACCTTTCTTGAATTGCGCATTTGAATACTGCCCCAAAAAGGGGGTGGAAATTCCTAGCTGCAGAATATTAGCATGCCAGGGAGAAGACCAGGATAGAACTATTATGCATTATATTTTAATTCTGCTTTTCTGCCAATAAACTTGAGTCAGGGAGCTTCCAGATGACCTGTTCATTGAGCATTCATCCTGATTTCTTTGCAGGGCAATACAGACAATGCTGATTATTTAAGTGCAATCATTCTGAGTTGCTTGCAGGGAATTTAGATGACGTTTCATCAAAGCAAGCGTTATCCCACCCTTTCCAGTGCACTTTAGTCTCTTTTTGCCTCATCACAAAAAGTCTGATCTTTTGAGGTAGCAGGTTTGTTGTCCAAGACATCCCAATCTGCTCTAATTGCACAACCTGAATTTGCTAGTATGTAACTGAATCCCACCTGAAAATAGCTAAAGTCTGTAGGCCACAGAGTAGATTTTTCTCTATAGATATGAGGTGGCAGCAATATCAATTCCATCCTCTGTTCATCACAACCAGCACTGTGTCCATTCTGCTGCAGTTCGGCTTCCACTAAAACCTGCATGATTTATCTTGCTATCCGCTATGGCTGGAGCAAACATAATTAGCTATGCAGATAATTTCAATGCCATCCAGAGAAAGAGAAATGTTGAAAACAATGCTGAAAATATTATTTGCAGGCTTAAACCACCCCCCCAACAATAGCAAATACCACGTGAATAGGCACGCTTGATTTCCATTCATAACTCTAGACGAACATGTGAATTGTGGGAAATTTCCTATCCAATTGCTACTTGAATTCTTTGACATCCCTACCCACCTCTAGACAAACATTATACCTTAGCGCCAATACTGTGAGACAGTTTTTGGCCATGAGGATGCCGTGGACTTCATAGTTGAATGCCATAATTTTGACAGCTATTCTGTTCAACAAACCACACTACCTTTCTCTCCAATATCTAGATCTGAAGCGAAGATCTGCAACCAGCTAGCATTAGCAATACAGTGGTACCTTGGGTTAAGTCCTTAATTCATTCTGGAGGTCTGTTCTTAACCTGAAGCACCACTTTAGCTAATGGGGCCTCCCATTGCCACTGCACCACCGGAGCACGATTTCTGTTCTCATCCTGAAGCAAAGTTCTTAACCTGAGGTACTATTTCTGGGTTAGCGGAGTCTGAAGCGTATGAAACCTGAAGCGTATATAACCCGAGGTACCACTGTATCTTCATGTCAGTGTAAAAGCAGCCATGGTTATAGCTGGCAAGGTAAAGGTAAGGCGAATTCACATTGGTTCATGTTGGTGGATTGTATGGCCTGCACATGGCGTGAGCTGAAGCACCCTTCCGTCTCGGGCAGGGGGAGTGCAAGAGGCAACATTTTGACTGCCCCGCTACTTCCATCACTGAGAGGGAGGCACCTCAGCACAGGACATCGCCACACATCTTCTCCACCCCCAGGTGAAGAAGCCGAGCAAACAGCAACACTTTCAGCAGCAACCCAGCTCCTGCCAACTTCTGTGAGAGCCAGGTTGCAGCGGCTTAAGTAGGGTGCAGCAGGCCAGGGGGTGGCAATTCCCATTTTGCCTCAGGTGGCGAGATGGGGGTTAGTTTCGGTTCTTATCACTGTGCAGCTGCTTGGAGTCACAGGACTCTGTTTACATTCCAGAGACAGTCCAGGCTATTGGAAGTCTCACGGGAGACTAGAGATGGATGTGACGTTACTGGTTTCCTGTTTCCTTTGTTCCTTTGTTTCAGTTGCTCTCTGGTTTCATAGAGAGAGGATGTATTTTTCTTTGCTCTCTGTGTAGCTTAGAAATAAAGCATAGCATGTAGCCAAACCTCTCGTCTCTTCCCTGTGCTGGATACTCTGCTGTATTGGAGAATGTGCCTTGGAGCCTCATTAAAGGCTCGAGGTCATTGTACGTTGGGAGGCAATTCTGAAGGCTCGGCTGGAGGAAAATGAGGCTTTATCAGCTTGGCTGAGTGGAGATTCCGACAATGGGATGGGTTGCCCCCAATTGCTTGTGATGTTGTGGTGGAACTCATGGATTTCACAGGGCAGACAACTACACATTCAGAGCTCCACACAGCCGCTTGCTGCTGGTGTGTGTTGGGCCTCGGAATTACGGCTAAGAAAGCTTTGGACATGCCAATGCGTTTCTTAATTAACAACTTTCCCTGCGCAACTGTGTATTTGTTTCTGGTTGTCATTTTAAATTTGGAACATCATTCACCACCAAACTTTACTTCCTCTCTCTTATCTGCTACAGATCACATCTTTCAACATATGTAATGTACTGTAACGTAACGTCAAGTAGTAGCAGTCCTAAGATGTACACTGATGGGAGCTTTTCTTTCTCTGTACAGAAGCACCTCTTAAATACCAATTAAAAGCTCTTTATGTCCCGGTTAATGTAGCGTTCCAGTAATGACAAGTATAATTTTGTTATAGTTTACAATAATAGAACTTTGAAATTATGAAGAACTGGGAAGATGCCTTTTCATAACTGAATGGGTATTATGTTGCTTTTTAGAACTCTCACAGCTGATTTATGAAGTTCTCCCATTTATTTTGCACAAAGTTACCATGATCAAAAGTGATTTGAGAGAGAGAGAGACCCAGTTTATGTGAAATATAGGATGTCCAGATAATCTTAGACATTTTCTTGAGGAAGAAGTACCTGTTTAAGAGAAAAGAAGTAGCACCCTACTACATTCCCAAAGTCATGAGGAGGGGGACTTCATTACAAGTTAGAAGCACCAAGAGTTTAGCTAAATGTGCATAGTTAGATATCCATTATGTACAATGCCCTGCTACTTCCCATTCAGTCCAGGGCCACTATTTGAAAAATACGGCTTAACATCCAGGGAATGTAGACTGACAAAGATTGTTCAATGGAAGACGCCCCCCCCCCCCCCAAAGCAGCAAACAATTGTTATGGAGGCATTCCGGAGGCATTCCTGAGGCATAATACTTCCAATCTGGGCAGGACAGAGGCCTGTTTGCTAGCCTCCTGAAAAAAATATGCTGCCCTAAGTAGGACTATAAACTCAGAAGTTGGTCTCACTCTCTAAATAACAGTCAGGCGGCAGAGGAACCAATCCCCCATGGCAGGTTGCCAGGAACAGATAAGACAAGGAAAAGTCCTTACCATCTGCTTTTATTCAAAAAATGGGAATGCAGCCTCTTGGAATAATGGTGTTGTCCTTAGTCAATCTCCATTCCCCTTCTCTCTCACTTCCTCATTCGCCATCTCTTCTACAGGTGGTGCTGAGGGCCCTTTGCTTCTGAGCCCTTTGCTCTCTTACTTTTAAGGCTGGCCGGGTTCTGGGAGATGGTGGGTCTGGAATGCTTTCTAGTGATAACATGTCAGCCAGCTGCTCTGGCTCTGCCTCCTCCTCCTCTCCCATTATTCCCCAACTTCCCCCCTCATCTTCCTCTGAGCTGTGACCTCCCTCAAACTCCTGTTGTAATTCTGAACTGTCTTCTTCTTCTCTGGAAGGGTCAGGCTGGGCAGGCGGTCTCCACCATCCCTCCTCTGCCCAGTCCCTGACAGTGGGAGGCTGCAGGTTCTCCATCCCTGGTCTACACACAAGGCTTGTACTTTGCCACTAAGCTGTATAGTCTGCGAATATCAGAGGGCTGTGAAAGGCCTGATCCAGCACTCCTTACTGGTGATGTCCTTGTCCAAAATCCTGCATGGAAATCTCAGGGCTGAGTGGAAATGTGAGTGAGCCACAGAGAGCAGGTCCCAGAAGAGAATTAAGGGACAGAGGGAGTTGTGGGATCTGATTTGAAGTCAGTCCAATCCCTCTTGCATGGAAAGAAGCCAGGACAGGAAAGATTGGGGAAGGGCTGAAAACTTACCAAGGGTTCCTGAAGAGTGAATTCCTCATGTCAGTGTGAGCTTTCCTCCCAATGCTACTTGGACAAGCAATTTTCTTCAGGACTACAGAAGGTAAGGGTTTAATCTCCTCATCCCTGCCAACTTGAAATCATTGATTACCACCCCCCCCCAGAACAGAAAGTACATACAGTTAAATACATCACATCTAAGGTTGGTCTGTAACAAAAATGATACCTTGTGTGAGTTGACTTGGCTCAAGATAAAAACGATAACCTGTGTGAATTGATTTGGAAAGCTTTGACAGAGATGCAGATGAAGCAGAAAGGGCGGGTAAAGGGTATGAGAGGCTACTATATGTGGTGGCAATGGAAAATTATTTTTTAAAAACCTGGGAAGTGATACATAACGATTTGAAGAAAATGTTGAAAATGACTTTTGTTTAAAAAATTGAAGCTATGATCCTGGAAGGTACACGATTTAATGGATTTACCATGCAAAAGACTTCATTTCTGCATCTGACAACAGACACCAGGACAAGACCAGCGCATCCCTATAGAAGGAAGAAGCCATTGCGTGTCAAGGTCCCCAGGTCCACCCTAATAACTCACACATCACACAGAAATTTTTGTTTAAGATTTTCGGCATAATTTTGGCCACAACATTATTAAAATACAAATTTGTGAGTGGTTGTGTAGGCATTGGTTGCGACTATCTTTCCCCACCATGGGGGACAGACTGACATTCCGCATGGTGTGAAAGTCAGAATAGGGGAATACACTTGGGGGTAGCGACGGAGCAGGGAACCTGCCCTCACCCCAAATGCAACCAGGAGCTCATTGCTATGGCCTGAGCCCCCTTGACAGAGTGGACAAGCAATAGTTCGCTCCCACTTCCTTTAACGGAATCCCTTGCAGCAGCAGCATTAGAGGGGCAGGCACAGCCAATCCATGCCCCTCAACCAACCAAACCATAAACCAATGCCTAACCGCGAACCTTACAAGTTGTGACGATTTGCTACGCAGTAGGCAAAAACCAAATGGCCCCAGCCAATCAGCCAGATGGACAAAATTCCTACCAGGCCCCTGCTCCAAAGCACACGACCCCATGACAGGCATAGCAAGTTCAAAGCGAACAACCCTATTCTAGGGAGGGAGGGACGGGCAATCCGATGCACGGGCGAAAAGAGGAAGCCCTAGCCTCGTGCAAGGAGTTTTAGTATTTCTGGCTGTCAATCAACAAATGGCAACATTAACTTCTTCCCAACAACAAGGGAAGCCCCAATCGCATCAGTGGCCAACGATCAATTAGCCCACCCCCCAACTTTGGAGTGTCCTGGAGGCCCCCACCGCAACACGTGCTCTCCATGAAGGAGAACACGCTTTGCCAAAGAAGATGAAGGAGTTTGGCAAAACAAACTAATGAACTAATGTCCAGACACACCAGAAAAACCCCACCCCCCGTGGTCTAAACCACTGAGCCTAGGGCTTGCCGATGGGAAGGTTGGTGGTTTGAACGGGGTGAGCTCCCATTACTTGGTCCCAGCTCCTGCCAACCTAGCAGTTCGAAAGCACTTCAAAGTGCAAGTATATAAATAGGTACCACTCTGATGGGAAGGTAGACAGCGTTTCCATGCTCTGCTCTGGTTTCGCCAGAAGCGGCTTAGTCATGCTGGCTACATGACCTGGAAAAACTGTCTGTGGACAAACACCGGCTCCCTCGGCCTGTAAAGCGAGATGAGCACCACAACCCCAGAGTCGTTCATGACTGGACTTAACTGTCAGGGGTCCTTTATGCTTACCTTTACCTTCTTTAAAAAAGGGAGAAATGCTGAGGCATAATCAGTAAGCTTTGTGAATTGATTTCTACATTAGTTGAACTTTTAAAGGTCACTTGTAATAATATGTATAAGGTTTTAAAATTGGATAGTTAAGAGTATAAGATTCTGTGGAACGTGTATAAGTAAGTAAAACAAATGGAACTAGGAGGGGGAGTTGGAGGGAAGTCAATTAAGATGTATGATTTTGATTATGATGGTTTTTTAAATTGGTTTTTTATCATAAGATTAATAAATTGTATCAAAAAAAATAGTTGGGCCCTTACTTCTAAGTAAATGAAATTACCTAAGAACAGGCTATAAAAGGGGAAATGGAATGGCTATAAGAGCATTAGAATTTCCTTTGGCTAGAAAACATAAACGCTGAGAGCAGTGAGTGACAGCAGCACCGTCAGTAGCAGATTCATTAAAAACAGCAAAAATCTCATGAGCTAACAATTCCCACCATTCACGTTAAAGATATTAACCCAGGTGGCGCACTATAAACTTAGTAATCACTTTCACATGTTACGTTACAATAAGTTTAAAAGTCAACAACTTCCATTGACTTCTTAAATGCTTCGCAGGCTGTACAGAAAAAAAATATAGCTCAGGAAAAGCAATCTTCCCCTTTTCTCTGCATTCCACCACCCTACCCTACCCGCAACATAACAATTTAACATGTGTCAATGTCCCTATGAATGAGCCACACATTCTCAGGTTGCCTCCATCACACGAATAAAACAAGAGCCACTTTCCGTAAGTTTTGTGCGAAACTTCGAGGAAGGATTTGCTGCACCGAAACTGGTTGAACTTGTCACTTCCTTCTGGGGTCAGTAATTCTGTGATGGTGGTAAGGCCTAATTTAGCTCAACTTGAATGAGGCTTGAAGAATAAACAATCGCTGGTGAGTAGGGGTTCTAAAACCAACAGAGCATTCAATCGCTTATCCCAAAGGGATCTGAAAGCAAACCAAAGGTTAACAGATGGGAAAATTCTGAACTTAATCTCATACTGGATAAACTTGGAGCACAGCATTAGAAAGCAATGTCTTGCTTCACCAGATTCTTCATCAATGTTCTAAAACCCACTAAAACCCACTTTTAAGAGCAAAATATTGAATTACTAGAAACACTAAAGTTTTTTTTTTTTTTAAAAATATACTTTTCAAATTTATACATTTTACAATCATTTTAACATTTCAAGGTTTGACTTCCTCTCCCCCTCTTTCTGCAGTTCCTTAAATTTATTTTTTGATATCTTCTGCATATCCAAATTCAATTAATTTGCTCCTTTAATTATCTACTTTAAATATATGCTCTTATGAAACTGCAAGTTATTATCATAATCCTGCCAATGTTTTTATCTGTTTGCAATTTAGCTGTAAATATTCAATAAACCGTTTTCATTCTTTTATAAAAAGTTTGTTATCTTAATTTCTTATTCTTCCAGTAAGATTCACCATTTCAGCATATTCCATAAGTTTTTGTATCCATTCTTCCTTTGCTGGGACTTCTACTTCATTCTGTTTTGGGGCGAGTAACATTCTTGCTGCTGTAGTCACATACATAAATAAATTTCTATACACTTTAGGTACTTCTGTCCCTATAATTTCCAAATAGGCTTGCTAAATATGGGACACGGGTGGCGTTGTGGGTTATACCACAGAGCCTAGGACTTGCCGATCAGAAGGTCGGCGGTTCAGATCCCTGCAACGGAGTGAGCTTCTGTTGCTTGGTCCCAGCTCCTGTCAACCTAGCAATTCGAAAGCACGTCAAAGTGCAAGTAGATAAATAGGTACCACTCCGGTGGGAAGGTAAACGGCGTTTCCGTGTGCTGCTCTGGTTCCTCCAGAAGCGGCTTAGTCATGCTGGCCACATGACCCGGAAGCTGTACGCCGGCTCCCTCGGCCAATAAAGCGAGATGAGCACCGCAACCCCAGAGTCGGCCCCTCTGGACCTGATGGTCAGGGGTCCCTTTACCTTTACCTTAGGCTTGCTAAGATGTTTAAGACTGAATCAGATAAGTGCTGGAGATGCAAAGAGGTGGGGGGTTCATTGTTTCATATGTGGTGGACTTGCAAAAGGGTAAAAGAGTATTGAGAAATGATCCATAATAAATTGGAAACAATGTTTAAAAGTACTTTCAAAAACAAACAAACAAACAAACAAAACCAGAGTCCTTTCACTTGGGGATAATTCAGTCAGAAATTCCCTGGTGTCAAAAAAGGTTATTTATGTATGCCACTACTGTGGCCCGTGTTTTGTTAGCCCCAAATTGGAAAATGAGTGAGGTCCCAACCAAAGAAGAATGGCAACTTAAATTGAAAGAATATGCGCAGATTGCAGACTTACATATAGAGTAAGAGAACAAGAAGAACATACGTTTAGAGAAGATTGGAAAGCGTTTATTGAATACCGTGGTACCTCGGATTACATATACTTCAGGTTACAACACTTCAGGTTAGAGACTCTGCTAACCCAGAAATAGTACCTCGGGTTAAGAACTTTGCTTCAGGATGAGAACAGAAATCGTGTGGCGGCGGCGCGGTGGCAGCGGGAGGCCCCATTAGCTAAAGTGGTACCTCAGGTTAAGAACAGTTTCAGGTTAAGAACGGACCTCCGGAACGAATTAAGTTCTTAACACGAGGTACCACTGTATATCGGAAATAATTGTGTACAGCTGAAAATGCTGGCAGCATTAAGATACATTCAATAGTGCAAATACTTTTTGATGGATGCAAGAATGGAATACTGAATGGTATAGTTTTTTGGCAAAATATGCAGGGGTTTATGATGTGTAAAATAAACCGTGGAAAGAGAAGAAGCAAAGTCGTTGATATCTTGAGGATGTAACATGAGTATCTTAAATTGTAAAACAGAAAAAAATTAACAAAAATTATATACAAATAATAAAAAAGGAAGGGACACCTGATAATAACAAATAACAATAATGAGACTAGAGCAGGCATAGGCAAACTCAGCCCTCCAGCTGTTTGGGACTACAACTCCCATGATCCCTAGCTAACAGGGCCAGTGGTCAGGGATCATGGGAATTGCAGTCCCCAAACAGCTGGAGGGGAGGGCTGAGTTTGCCTATGCCTGGACTAGAGAAT
This sequence comes from Podarcis filfolensis, assembly GCF_964270895.1. Lineage (NCBI taxonomy): Eukaryota > Metazoa > Chordata > Lepidosauria > Squamata > Lacertidae > Podarcis > Podarcis filfolensis. The sequence goes on from NC_139604.1 coordinate 14,559,810, forward strand.
CACCCGTAGGTTTGCCACCTCCAAGGGGTGGAGGTGTCTTCATCAGCTGGCAGGGGATGGGGCCCCAGGAATGTTGAGGGGGCGAAGGATGCAGATCATGGAGCCAAGTGTGCTTGGTTCAGTGGCTGTGTGATGGCCTGGGATTCAGACTCGGAGGCTGAACCTGAGGAATCCCAGCCTGCACAGGAGTTCCCGCCTCCAGAACCAGCTGAGCCGGGGCTGGGGCATGAGCTTGAAGGGTCCTCACCTGTGCTGGATCCTCAGGTGCAGGCATCAGCTGAGTCTGCTCTGGCTCCTGAGGTGATGGAGGACCCATTGCCTGCAGGTGCTCCACTCTCAGCCCCGTCAGAGGAAGATGAGATTGCCTCTGGGTCCGGTAACCCTCCAGCCTCTCCTGAGCTGCAGAGGCTCAGGGCAGAGAGGCAGATGGAACTAAGTTCCGGCAGGAGGAGTGCTCGCCTCCAGGCCTGGAGAGGTGAGTCACCAGAGCATCAGGGCCGCCCTATGCCTCGGGGCAGATAAAAGCCAGCCAGCCCCAGTCCCAGGTTGTGGGAGCAACATTGTTGGTAACCTGTTCCTGCCTGCACCCTGTCCTGCTCTTCTGCCAGAGTTCCTGACCTCACCCAACTCCCTGCCTTGGACCCAGCTTCAGCTTTGACGGAGAGCCTCCATACTGCACCCTTGACCTCGGACTGGACTCAGACTGGCTCCTCCTGAGCGTGAGAGAGGAAGCTGTGCTGCTCTGGGCTCTGTGCTTGGCCTCCTCCCAATGATGCGACATTATTTGCATGTTATGTGCATGACATCACACATCTGTGAAATAATAATAATAATAATAATAATAATAATATATTATTTATACCCCGCCCATCTGATTGGGTTTCCCCAGCCACTCTGGGCAGCTTCCAACAGTATATTAAAAAACAGTATTTCATCAAACATTAAAAGCTTCCCTAAACAGGGCTGCCTTCAGATGTCTTCTAAAAGCCTAGTAGTTGTTGTTCTCTTTGACATCTGGTAGGAGGGTGTTCCACAGGGAGGGCGCCACTACCGAGAAGGCCCTCTGCCTGGTTCCCTGTAGCTTTGCTTCTCACAGTGAGGGAACCGCCAGAAGGCCCTCAGCGCTGGACCTCAGTGTCTGGGCAGAACGATGGGGGTGGAGACATGCACCGGCCCACTCAATCTTAGGCACAAGATGGCGCCTCTGGACATTATCCCAGCATAACCAAAAACGCACTTGGACAAAGAAGCAACTTTTTTAAACATTTCAGTTTAAATTCTGGTTTGCCACATGTTGGCCATATAAGCAGCTATAATGACAACTCCCAAGAACCCACTAGTGTTGCGTATGGTTTTCATCCGATGTGAGCGTAAAATTTTGCCATTCCCTGCTCTTCAGCGCCACTGCCACAAAATGCAACCTGCACTGAAATTAGAGCTTTAATCTTCTTTTATGATAAAGAAAACAGGATGACACCCGCTGGCTGCCATCCTGCGACCAGTTACACAAGCACAAATTAAGCTTTTTCAGTGGGGACCTGAATATACAAGCTGAGCATATAATTGCATTTAAAAACAGCAGGTTTTCCCAGACTGCTTCTAAGCTTGGGACTGTCTTGAAAAATCCAACCTTTTATTTTTTTGCATATGTTAAATTGAGCATCACTAGGACCATCTTTTGCTAGCAGATATGTTAATCATAAAATAATCCACTGGAAGTTTATATATCGAGGCCGATGCAATCCATAGCACTAAGACAAAGCTCCACAGTCACTGATTTCTATTTATTCCTTTCTAATCGTACAAGATTAATAAAGAAGTGGGAGACTGAAATAACTATGTGGTGCACATAGCCAGTTTTGCAAGCCAGAAAAAAAAATTGGGTGAAAAAATACAAAATGCTTGGCTGCTACATTTGCATTCTTTTATACTTAAGGAATCATGTTTTTCCTTTACCCTGTCTTAACAATGGGCCAGATTCAAGTCCTGAAAGAATAACAGGACTGTTGAAGTCAGAGTAGCAAAAACACAGCCAAGAAGATCATATCATATACAGTCGTACTCTGGAAGTCGAACGGAATCCGTTCTGGAAGTCAATTTGACTTCCAAAGCATTTGAAAACCAAAGTGCGGCTTCTGATCGGCTGTGGAAACCCCGTTGGATGGTCTGCTTCCAAAAGAATATTTGAAAATTGAAACAGTCACTTCTGGGTTTTGATCATTCGGGAGCCAAAACGTTCTAGAACTAGGCTGTTTGGAAACCAAGGTACGACTCTTCTTTAGAAATTAAACCAACGTCTAGATTTTAACATTCAAAAACTTTACTTGCAGAAACTTAGCGATGAATTAAAGCATACTGTAATATTTGTAATCAAATGCTTCTCCAAGCACGGGTTTATAATCTCTTATTCTAACTTCCAAACAACTGTACTTTTCTCTCTTTCCAGAGCTTAGCACTTTTAGCCTTCTGTATCTCAATTAGGCCATGCCTTGCAGCTTTACTTGCATCTCCTGCATCTCCTGCAGCTTTGCTCTATTTCTTTCAAGTCAAGAAGAAGCACTCCAACACTCTATTCATCTTAGCAGTGTTCACAGTGGACTCTAAAGGAGAGTCATCTTACTTCACATAAAATGGAGTCACTTCTTCTCTCCCATGTAACCAAAGTTAGCCAATCACATGAGAACTACTAGAGAACTCTAGAATTCAGTTACCAACCTATCAAATTTAAACACATAGGTGGAATATGTATGTGTGTGTGTGTGTGAAAATGTTTTAAAAACGTTTTGAAAAATATATTGAATTTGCCATAGCTCTCCATTGCCACCTAGTGTCATATTTGTATAATGCACTTTACAACACACTTAAAACATTTTGATTTGTAGCTGTATAGCTGAGTCCATAGTAATACATACAAGCATTTACAATCTCAGCGAATTAAATAACTATACTTAATGAGGACCTCCTCCTCTCCTTCCCATTGGTGTTATGAACCCACAAATTAAGACACCTTTGCAGGAAAATGTTGGGGATTTATTTTATTCACCAAATTCTCCAGGAAACCACAGACCAGTCCCGACATTTATACTAACTTGTGGATCATTTAATAAGATTGTGCTTTATTGATGTTGGGAGCCACCCAGAGTGGCTGGGAAGACCCAGCCAGATGGACGGGGTATAAACAATAAATTATTATTTATTATTTTGTGAAAATCTGGAAACAAAAGTTATTGACCTTTCTGTGGCAAAGTTGTTGAGGTGGTGGTTTGTTTGTTTTTTGGCCAACGTTGTTGAGCCTTTTTTCTTTTTCTTTTATTGCAAATCTCCCCATGAGTCAGATATTATTGGGAACAAGTACACTCCTAAAATGAGCCTGCACAGTTGCAAAGTCTGCACTAGATATTCAAATAGAGCAACCACAGGCCAAAGAAAATGTCAGTTTTAGTTAAAGATGCCTAAACATCTCAGCTCTTTCTGCCTCTGATGCAAAATTCAATAGATCTGCTCCACTTCTCTTTGGGGAGGAGTTGCAGTGGACCCTGCGGCCACACACTCTCCTCCGGGGGCAGGGGACGAAGTTCCATGTTGCCAGGGGGATCCCAGCCATGTCATCGACCAGCTAGCCAATCCGGCGGCTAATGGGGCGTGGCCGGAAACATTTAAACTAGGCACCAGCGCTTCCTCTTGGCTCGCTTCTTCAACTGCCCCTCCAAGCTTAAGGGTATTCCATTAAAGGAATCTGGAGGTGTGGATCTTGTCCAAAGCCTGGGGTGGGGCTAGGGCAATGACACAATCCCATCGCGAACATCTGGGGGGAGCTCAAGTTGGTCTGCATTGATGGGGCTCCCCCTCCTGGTGGTTTACTGTTACCGGACTCCCTACGCAACAGGCAGGAGTCAGATATAGTCGGGTCCATTCAATGCCTAAGCCAATACCGCTCACAGTCTGTAATCAATAAAGTTGTGGCCAAAATTTGCCCAATAACATTAACCTAATATCTGTGTCCGGTGTGTTTTATTCTTTACAAGGGGGTGGTTGCGGGGTCTAGACAGAGGTCCTCTGGCTGGGACGGGACGATATGGGATTGAGGGGGCAACTCCCATCTCTTGCGGGGGTGCAATTAGTGCCAGCACCGTCCGTTAAGAGTTTGGGTGTAATCTTCGATACCTCCCTCTCTATGGAGGCGCAGATTACAGCTATAACAAAGGCGGCATTTTTTCATCTCTGCCAAGCTAAGCAGTTGGCCCCTTATCTCTCTCGCCCTGACCTAGCCACTGTGATCCACGCGACATTCACCTCCAGACTGGATTATTGTAACTTGCTCTACGTGGGGCTGCCCTTGAGACTGACCCAGAAACTCCAGCGGGTGCAGAATGCCGCGGCGAGACTCCTTATGGGGTCTTCGCTGTGAGACCACATTCATCCGGTACTATACCAGCTGCACTGGCTCCCGGTGGAGTACAGGATCAGGTTTAAGGTGCTGGTTTTAACCTTTAAAGCCCTATATGGCCTAGGACCCTCGTACCTACGGGACCGCCTCTCCTGGTATGCCCCACAGAGAAACCTACGGTCTGCAAATAAAAGCATCCTGAAGGTCCCAGGCCTCAGAGAGGTTAGGCTGGCCTCAACTAGAGCCAGGGCCTTCTCGGCTGCGGCTCCAATCTGGTGGAACACTCTGTCACAAGAGACTAGGGCCCCGCGAGACCTGACATCTTTCCGCAGGGCCTGCAAGACAGAGTTGTTCCACCAGGCCTTTGGTCAGGGCGCAGCCTGACTCCCTCCTCTGGCAACCTGCACAGAATTTTGCTTAATGGTTGCCATCAACTTGATTTTAATTAATTTTTATAATGAAATATTTTTAGAATGTTGGATTATTTGATTGTTTGATTATTTGATTGTTGTTAGCCGCCCTGAGCCCGGCTTCGGCTGGGGAGGGCGGGATATAAATAAAATTTATTATTATTATTATTATTAGATACACAACACCCTTTTTCACCCTCTCTTCACAACAAGCTGGAATGGGTTACGTTTTAAAGGTAGGGAAGGACAAGAAGCCAGTCAGGTGAGGCTCAGCAGATCACTCCCAGCTATTAGCAAGACATCAGTTTAATGAAGGATTGTCACCCAGAAATTCTAATAATATTTATGCATGTTGCAGCCTCAGATATTATTTTTCAAATTGCTATGGGGCAGGTTCAACAATTGGGTTGTTGAGCGTGCAAGTATCACTTGCATGAAAACTGCCTCTAGCAATGGGAAGATGTTGTCAAAAGACCCCAAAAGATGAGATCCAATTCCTTTTAAATGGGAATGCAGATGCAGCCTGGCAAAGGCTGACCTCTGATCAATTGTGGGTCTAGCTTCTTTCTACCTCTGGCTCTTTTTATCTGTTTCATTTGTAAGCTTCCTTTTTCTGCGTACTGCATGGTCCTATCTGATGGCATGATATATATTGATTTACTTTTAAGCCTGAATAGCCTTTTCCACTGTGAATGGTGCCTGGAGGTAAACAGAAAATATCCACCGGTTGTCTGGTTAAGAAAACAGGAAAGACATGTAATGAGATTTGGGAGAAGAAATAAAAACCGTGTGCATTGCTTTTGAAAATGTTTTTTTGGAAAAAGCTAATCCATATCCCTTTCTTTTATAACTTAATATATTTCCCCTTTTATCTATCAAGCCTAGCTCCTACCTTATTTGAACATTTTACAATTATGAATACTCATGAGTAAGACCAGGGCTGGATTTAGGTTTGATGAGGCCCTAAGTTACTGAAGGTAATGGGGCCCTTTATATGTCCAGCTGTCCTTTGTCAACAACAAATTGTCACTGTTTTTGTGTGTTGAATATATGCTTTATGGTAATTTATGGACCTAATAGGTATCTAAATATGTATTTTATCAAAGTAATTGTTGAACTTAAATACAATTAAGAAGAAGTATATTAATAGTGACATTTTCTGGGGGGAGGGGGCCAAGAAAGTGGGGCCCTAAGCTATAGCTTGTTTAACTTATACGTAAATCCGGCATTGAGTAAGACTGAGATAAATGGGCTTGGATTTCTTGTTCTTATTCCAGATGTCAGTGCAAAGGCATAGTTCTCACTGAGGAGGTAAAGCTATGTTTTCAGACTGTACGACTTCAGATATCCTCCATACAAAATATTTTTATGGAAGCTTTTTCATAATACCAGGAGAGGGCCTTCTCAGTAGTGGTTCCTGCCCTTTGGAATGCCCTCCCATCAGATGTCAAGGAAATAAACAACTATCTGCCTTTTAGAAGACATCTGCAGGCAGCCCTGTATAGGGAAGTTTTTAATGTTTGATGCTTTATTGTGTTTTTAGTATTGGAAGTTGGGAGCTGCCCAGAGTGGCTGGGGAAACCCAGCCAGATGGGCAGGGTATAAATAATATGTTGTTGTTGCTGCTGCTGTTGTTGTTGTTGTTGTGGTGGTGGTTGTTATTCTACAATACAATAAAAAAACAAATTTAAATGAAAACGGAAAGAAAGAAAGAAAGAAAGAAAGAAAGAAAGAAAGAAAGAAAGAAAATGCAAAGTTCTCTCTCAAAGGTAGCCCTTTACTCTTGTCTCACATATAAAGAGGTGGACCTTCCCAGCTCTCACCTGGGAGCATCCCTTCTCAGCACAGGGTCCTTCATCAACCATCCATCACCTTCATGAGAGTATACAGTGGTACCTCGGGTTAAGTACTTAATTTGTTCAGAAGGTCCGTTCTTAACCTGAAACTGTTCTTAACCTGAAGCACCACTTTAGCTAATGGAGCGTCCTGCTGCCGCCGTGCTGCTGGAGCACAATTTCTGTCCTCATCCTGAAGCAATGTTCTTAACCCGAGGTACTATTTCTGGGTTAGCGGAGTCTGTAACCTGAAGCGTCTGTAACCTGAAGCGTAAGTAACCCGAGGTACCACTGTACTCCAAATATGACCTTAATCCTAATAGTGATCTTCACTTTTGCCATTGCTTCCATGCTCAACAAGGCCGAGTGAAAAGCAGGTAGATGTGTCTCCACCCCCATCGTTCAGCCTGGACACTGAGGTCCAGCTCCAAAGGCCTTCTGGTGGTTCCCTCACTGTGAGATGTGAGGTTACAGGGAACCAGGCAGAGGTCCGCCCTGTGGAATGCCCTCCCATCAAGTGTCAAGGAAATAAACAACTATCTGACTTTCGGAAGACATCTGAAGGCAGCCCTGTTTAGGCAAGTTTTTAATGCTTGATGTTTTATTAGGGACCAGACAGAGGGGCCGCATCCGGCCCACGGGCCTTAGTTTGCCTACCCATGCCCTAAACCAATGCTTAAATGCCAAATCTTACAAAGTTGTGACGATTGCTAAGAGGTAGGCAAAAAGCAAGTGGCCACTGCCAATCTGCCACATTGGGAAAAATTCCTACCCGGCCCCCATTCCAAAACAGGCGACCAACCGAAGTCCAAAGCAAGGCCAAACGCTGACCTATCAACAGGTGGGTGGGTGTTTGGCAGTGTGAAGCAAGAGAGGTTCCCCACGTCGCACTACCTTTTAAATAATAAAGCCCCAATCACCCCACAACGCTAATTGGCTAAGAGCCCTGCCTCCAGGCAGGTTGTGGGGAGTCCCAGGGCTGCGCGCAGCATGGACCCTCGGTTAGGAGGATGAAACTTGTCTCACTTGTTTTCATTATATATATTCACCTTTGGGGGGGGGTGATTTTGGAATGTTATCTGCCTCTGTCACAGAGGATTCCTCTGTCACAGAGGATTCCTACCACTGAGTTTGCACAATTGGACAGCAGCTCTTCTTCCCAGTATGTTTCCAAACACAATTCAAAGTGTTGGTGCTGACCTTGAAAGCCCAAAGGGCCTCGGCCCAGTATACCTGAAGGAGTGTCTCCACCCCCATCGTTCTACCTGGACACTGAGGTCCAGCTCCAAGGGCCTTCTGGCAGTTCCCTCACTGCAAGAAGTGAAGCTACAGGGAACTAGGCAGAGGGCCTCCTTGGTAGTGGCGCCTGCCCTATGGAACACCCTCCCATCAAGTGTCAAAGAAATAAACAACTACCCGACTTCTAGAAAACATCTGATGTTTAGGGAAGTTTTTAATGTTTGTTGTTTTATCGTGTTTTTAATATTCTGTTGGGAGCCACCAGTTGAGAGCCAGATGGGCGGAGGATAAATTAAATAAATTATTATTATTATTTTTATTATTAGACGCAAGGAAGAGGAGGAGCAGAGCCAGGAGGATGCAAAAGTCCACAACAGTGCCCCCGTGTGTGCGCAGTCTGAAACTACCACAACCTGCAACATAGTTAACTTCCACTAACATTTCTGTTTAAATAAAGTATCTGACAACGAAAAAAAGGGGGGAAGGATAATGTTTCACTTGGGACCAGAAAAGCAAAATTCTCTTTGGTTAATGGGATAGTTAGAAGTGCTCAGTACCTATTGATGGCCCTATGTAAATAAAGGCATTCCGTAATGGAGGCAGAGGGCCTTCCTGGTAGTGGCACCCTCCCTGTGGAGTTAAAGAATTACACAACTTTGAGAAGACATCTGAAGGCAGCGCTGTGTTGATAGGTTTTTAACGTTTGATGTTTTTATTATGTTTTTAGATATGCTGTAAGCTGCCCAGAGTGGCTGGGGAAACCCAGCCAGATGGGGGGGGGGCGGATAATAATAATAATAATAATAATAATAATAATAATAATACAGTGGACGCTCGGGTTGTGAACGTGATCTGTGCGGGATGCATGTTCACAACCCTCAGTGTTCGCAACCTGCAGCTGCACATCTGTGCACGCGTGGGTTGCAATTCGGCGCTTCTGCGCATGCACAAAGCGTGATTTAGTGCTTCTGCGCACGCGCGACTGCCGAAACCTGGAAGTAACCCATTCTGGTACTTCCAGGTTTTGGCGGTCCGTAACCCCCCCCCCCCCCCAAAAAAAAATGCAACCTGAAGTGTCTGTAACCTGAGGTATGATTGTAATGAGAGTGAGGCCCAGCCATGAACTCTGAACAGGACAAGAGTCCAATCTGAATCACTGACCATTGGCATTGAAACATTTTGCAAAAAGTCAAATATTTCTCTGTTTTACAACCACCTGCCGAAGTCTGCCTCACTTTTGTTCTCCTTTGGTGGGGGCTAGATGGCTCTCTCAGTACTGTATTCTTTATGTGCGATTCCGTTGTAGAGGCTTGCAAGACTGAATAGCTGGCGGGCTCGCGCCCCGCTTTCAAGCAATAAGGAATTCAATACTTTCAAAAGGAAACTCCACTATAACTGGAGCAAGCCATTGTGTTTTTCCTCTCCATCATTTTTATGGAAAAATGTATTTTCTACACAATGGGCAATTTATAGATTCAGTGAGCACATTCCGGATTTGAGTCTGGGGTCTGTTAACTAAAAAAAACCCCACCATGAGCAGAAGAAAGATCGAGAGTGCTATAAAAAGGAGGAGGAGGCATGTCTGAGGCATATATATATATGGATCTGAGCCGAAAACAAGTATGGGGAACAAATCAGTCTTCAGAAAGTGGGGGCAGAGAATTTTTTGTGTGTGTGTGTGTTTGTGTGTAATTGCTCCAACTGAGAAGCAGCTATGAAGCTTGCAGCTGGAGATGTTATGTCCTATTAATTATATCTTTCGCAAGAGCAGCTGTAAAGGAGCAGGCATCTTTTAATTTCTGCAGATATTGCTGATATTAACACAAAAAATCCTTAGGGCTATATTTACAAGTTATTAATAATTGAAACGACGCTTTCAGCCGTTTTGAAATTTGTACGGATGAAGCGAAAAATTGCTGGTGATTTTTCTTCATCGTTTATTATACTAATGTGTAGCAGGTACGCCCTTCCTCGTTTAGCCCCTCCGAAAACATCTATTTGGTCTCCCCCCCCCTCAAAAAAAGCAGCAGTAACAGTAATAAAAACAGCAACAACAATTATTATTTTATTTTTAATGAAATTTATATCCCACCCCTCCGGAACGTGCTCACTGAATCTATAAATTGCCCATTGTGTAGAAAATACACTTACACCAGTTAGGGTAGCCAAGCATAAAATGCAACCATAAAATGCAATAACATTCCAAAATCACACCCCCCCCCCAAAGGTGAATATATATAATGAAAACAAGTGAGACAAGTTTCATCCTCCTAACTGAGGGTCCATGCTGCGCGCAGCCCTGGGACTCCCCCCAACCTGCCTGGAGGCGGGGCTCTTAGCCAATTAGCGTGGTGGGGTGATTGGGGCTTTATTATTTAAATGGTAGTGCGACGTGGGGAACCTCTCTTGCTTCACACTGCCAAACACCCACCCACCTGTTGATAGGTCAGCGTTTGGCCTTGCTTTGGACTTCGGTTGGTCGCCTGTTTTGGAACGGGGGCCGGGTAGGAATTTTTCCCAATGTGGCAGATTGGCAGTGGCCACTTGCTTTTTGCCTACCTCTTAGCAATCATCACAACTTTGTAAGATTTGGCATTTAAGCATTGGTTTAGGGCATGGGTAGGCAAACTAAGGCCCGTGGGCCGGATGCGGCCCAATCACCTTCTCAATTCGGCCCGCGGACAGTCTGGGAATCAGCGTGTTTTTACATGAGGAGAGTGTGTCCTTTTATTTAAAATGCATCTCTGGGTTATTGGTGGGGCATACAAATTTGTTCATATTAATGGGCCTAAATTTGCCCATTAACCTTTAAACTAAATTCTGTGCCCATTGTGTCTTTATTCCATGGGGGCAGGTTTCGGGGCTTGACGCACAAGTGCCACAGATAAAACAAAGGCACTGTATGACAACTTTTCTGTTAGCCCGAGCAGGATATGTTTAGCCATATGGTGAAGCACCATAAGTGAAAAAAGCAATTTAGCTCACAGAAAAGGCCTGCCTTTCTTCTTTTAGCATAGCAGGGGCATAGCGTGGGGGCCTGGGGGGCTGTGGCCCCAAATGAACAATTTTGAGGGGGCATTAACCCAGGGAGTCCTGTCCCACCCTGCCTGACACTGGGCGTCTCTGGGCCCCAGAGACACGCTGCACAGCCAAAAATGAGATAAAGGTTTACTTCCTTCCCAAACCATGGCTTAACAGAACTGAAGTGAAATCACAATGGTCTGCATATGGATAATTCATGGCACGTTTTAGGGTGTTGGCACGAGCTGTAAGAATTTCAGTGGCTTCATTTCAGACATTCGTATATAGGATTTAAAATGCAAGCACAAAGCATATTACGAACTCAAGGTATTTGTTCTTTTTAAGATATCTAATGGCACATGCTTAAAAAGGCAGTAAAATATTGTAATAAGCGCATCTAATGACATTGCTGAATAAAGATTTAAAATCAAGTAATAATGTCCTTGATTCTCCAGTAAATTGAACTGGCTAAAATATTGCCAATATATTCCTTTTTCTAATCCATTTAAAGCGAAATGATTCTGTAATTATCAAATTGCTTAGAAATTGACCAATTTAGTACTTAAGTGTGATTTTCATTTGTAAACGTCTTTTCTTTCCTAAGGCAATTTTAGAAAGATAACGTAACTCTGGCATTTAAAATAGCACTGGACTCATTGTAAGTTAAAGCATACAATACAAAGGAAACATTGTTCTAAACAAAACAGTCTTTGAGGCCTGGATCAGGTATCTCTGGCCCTCCAGATGTTGTCGAACGTCAATACGCATCAGACCAAGCTAACATGGCTGTTGGCCAAGGATGATTGGAGCTTGAGTCCAACAGCAGGTTGGGGGGCCACAGGTTACCCATCCCTGTTTTATGATGGTGGTTGTATATCAAATTGCCGCCATTTTAAATAGTTTGTGATGACCTGGCTACTATAATGTTAAACATTCCACTTGTGACATCCCATTAATTGTAAATCAGGTTCAGGGAGAATACAACTTTGGAAAGAACACAGCCTATCCCATGGGAAGCATGGGAACGATTGTAGAATATGGATATAATACAATATGGATATAATATTTACAGCATATTCTTAACCATAAAATGGTATTCCTTCCTGTATTTCTGACCATAAAAGGATATTCCTGTTCCTACTCTTATCTTGGAGCAAGAGGTCACCATCTCCAAGAACACACTTTGGCGCTGTTCCCGGACTAGGTCTGTGTGTCTTTGTGGTCTTTGTGGTCAGGACATAAGATAAGGCACAGACGTGTCTTCCCTGTTCTACTGGTACAGTCAAGGCCATCCTTGCCGTCACAAACTGATAAAGGAGAGGGCTCTGAGCACTTGTCTATACAGCCGGGTTTTTGTTTATACATTGACTCAGAACTCAAGTTAATGGATTTTTGCTTAGGAAAAATAGGGATTTTGGTGCCTATTTCAAACTGCCTGCACAGTCAGTTTTGGGTTTGGGAAACCTATTCCTTCATTATGGTTTAAGAGAAATTGATATGAAAATGATATATTGATGGAATCTAAAACCAAGAAAACAAGCAAAAACATATAAACCTAAATCAATTGAGTGTTGGAAATATAAAGAGAAAGAATGTTCTTTTTTATCATATGTGGTGGTCTTGTAGTAAGGTTAAAGCTTGCTGGGAAATGATATATAATGAAATGAAAAGGATGTTTGAAATAAAGTTCGTAAACATACCAGAAGCTTTTCTCTTTGGAATTATAGGGACATATAGGCATAGAAACTTAGTCATGTATGCGACTACAGCAGCAAGAATGTTACTCTCCCAGCAAAGGAAGAATGGATACCAACTTATGGAAACTTATGCAGAAATGGCGAAACTTACCGGAAGAATAAGAAATCAAGATAACAAACTTTTTATAAAAGAATGGAAATGGTTTATTGCATGTTTACAGATAAATTGTAAACAAATAAAAACAGTGGCAGGATTATGCAGTTTCATAAGAGTATGTATTTAAAGAAGATGGATAAATGAGCAAATTAAGTTAATTAGGATATGCAGAAGATATTAAAAATAAATTAAAGGAACCGCAGAAAGAAGGGGAAGGAAGTCAAGTTTTGAAATGTCACAATGATTGTAAATTCAGGGAAATGTATAAACCTGAAAAGTATAAATAAAAATTCAAAGAACACAGCCTATAACAACACACATACATCAATAAGAAGAGAGCTTATCAGACATCTCAGAAGCGAGAAGTTGTTAAGTTGGGGGCGAACATATCAGATGACACAGCGATTCTTCCACAGCAGCTCTTTATTTGCAAGCTGGAACAGAACTGAACTGAGGAGCTCAGGCAGCCTGCTTATATAGAGCTCCAGAACAATTGTAACTGTTGCAACTTTCTAAAACTATCCAATCACTGAACGTCACTTTCGATCCTTCATTTGCATACAAACTATCCAATCACTGAACGTCGCTTTCGATCCTTCATTTGCATAACTATCTACAGTATCCCCCTGCTGGCCCAGGGTGAGAACTTCAGTACATAACAGAAGTGACTTTTGATACCTCCACTCCCATTCGCTCAGCTTGCGAAATTGTTATATACAGGGCTTTTTTTCAGCTGGAACTCGACAGAACTCTGTTCTGGCACCTCTCAGGTGGGTGCCACTTCCATTATAAGAGAACAAGGACGAGGTTCATGGAGAGTTCCGGCACCTTTTCCCCTGGAAAAATAGCACTCGTTATATATTCCCTGCAGGAAGTTACTAATTGGCATCTCTGGATACTGTTTGGTCGCCATTAAGCAATAGCAAAGAACCGGGGTGAGGATGGGTTGAAAGTTCCTAATCTTCACTTCTTTCTATGCACCAGCAATAGGGGAAGAGGCTTTCTCAGTGAAAGCACTGTGCAAGGATTTCTGCTTGTGCAACAGGACTCTTCCTCCTCTCATTCCCCCTCATGCCTCCCAAAATTGGCTGGGAGAGTTAGGAGAACCCAGTGCCAGATTTACGTATAAGCTATACAAGCTATAGCCTAGGTCCCCACTCTCTTGGTGGCCCCCAAAAAAATTTAAAGGGAAAAAACAACCTGGATGTACATTTCCAAAATATAAGATAAAAAACAAACAAAATCAAACCTACATACAGCAACAGTGTTTTGTTTTGTGTTGTGTAGGCTCCTATGATGGAAGCTAGCCTGCTAGCCTGCTCCCTAAAATATCATGGGTTTGCTCATTTCTATATAGAGGGTGCCTACATTCTGCATGTGCAAATGGCTTTAGATACCCATTAGGTTCATAAGTTACCATATAGCATATATTCAGCACAAAAACAGCGGCAATTTGTTGTTGACAAAGGACAGCTGGACATATAAAGGGCCCCATTACTTTCAGTAGCTTAGGGCCTCCTCAAACCTAAATCCGGCCCTGGGAGAACCCAACAAAACAAACACACAGAGGAAGGAGGGTGGGGGTTGTTCCACATGGCCAGGTTGAAATGCGTACACAGACAGAAGAACTGGGACAGTGTGATTTTGAATTCCACCCTAGAATTTTAAATAGTTCTGTGCCTACTATTTAGGACCAAATTAGGAAAAGGGAGAGTGGGGGCAATTTTGATGGGGGGCGCGCGGAATCTCTTGAGGGTTAAACAACACTCCCCCTCCCAATTTCTCTGCTCAAACTGGCAACCTCCTATGGCTGTTTTTCATTAACAAAACACGTCTCAAGTTTTGTCCTCGGAGGCAGAATGAAATGAAAGTTTACCAGACCAAGCCACTGCATGTCATTTCATACCTTGGCTCAATACGCCCAAAACAATCAGATCGTTCGTCCCTGCAATGCTCAAGCTAATCACAAAATCTGGCATTGTACAAAGGTATGTTGGAAGCTATCTCAGCCTTTTCCTCCCTTCGTGATAAAGAAATCAAGGTTTTGTCTCGCTGCAGCTAAAGGAAGGAGGTATGCTTTTTGTTTGCCTTGGTCTCATATGCTATTTTCTGTTTGCTCTGCTGTGCTGTCTCCTATCTTCAGAGAGCTACCAGTTGGAGATCTGGAATTCACAGTATTAGCAGGAGATTGAAACGGTTCATTCTATTCTCTCTAGTGGACTCGATAGCTTCAATTGATACACGGTGATAGCCCATCTTTCATACAAAAACAATCTAGGTGCTGCACATATGAAAAAGAAAAACAAATTGACAAGGCGAATGAACTCCAAAGGCACACAACAGCTCTCGAGATCTGATTTTCTGCAAGCCGAATCACAGACTTGCTGTGTCAATATATAAAACCCTTTGAATTTTGTGCCGCAACAGTTGTGGCTTGTCGCAAACTGTACCCAAGCTCCGGGAAGTCAGTTGGGATACCATGACAGCCTTCCAGAGAAAGTCCCACTAAGTCTCTGAAGGCAAAGGAGGATGGGCAAAAGGCTTGCCTCAATCTTCATTGAAATATATCTTCCTGCAATGCAAATAAACTAGTTTCCCAATGCCTTGTGCCTGGGGAAATGTATTCCTAGCTGACACGACTGCTACAAACAATGCACTGTACTTTTTCATATAATTCTTCCCAAGCCAGTGAATTTTTCACACACACACACAGCTCACTTTCATACTATCTAGCTCTCTCTAAGTGATCAAGAAGTTGGAACGCACCCAATCTTTGTAAAACTTGTTTAACTTTTCTGGTTGCAGCTGTGACACCCTCAAGCTCTGAAAGAATTTGTTGTTGTTTAGTCGTTTAGTCGTGTCCGACTCTTCGTGACCCCATGGACCAGAGCACACCAGGCACTCCTGTCTTCCACTGCCTCCCGCAGTTTGGTCAGACTCATGTTGGTAGCTTTGAGAACACTGTCCAACCATCTCGTCCTCTGCCATCCCCTTCTCCTTGTGCCCTCCATCTTTCCCAACATCAGGGTCTTTTCCAGGGAGTCTTCTCTTCTCATGAGGTGGCCAAAGTATTGGAGCCTCAGCTTCATGATCTGTCCTTCCAGTGAGCACTCAGGGTTGATTTCCTTAAGAATGGAGAAGTTTGATCTTCTTGCAGTCCACGGGACTCTCAAGAGTCTCCTCATGCACCAGAATTCAAAAGCATCAATTCTTCGGCGATCAGCCTTCTTTACGGTCCAGTTCTCACTTCCATACATCACTACTGGGAAAACCATAGCTTTAACTATATGGACCTTTGTTGGCAAGGTGATGTCTCTGCTTTTTAAGATGCTGTCTAGGTTTGTCATTGCTTTCCTCCCAAGAAGCAGGTGTCTTTTAATTTTGTGGCTGCTGTCACCATCTGCAGTGATCAAGGAGCCCAAGAAAGTAAAATCTCTCACTGCCTCCATTTCTTCCCCTTCTATTTGCCAGGAGGTGATGGGACCAGTGGCCATGATCTTCGTTTTTTTGATGTTGAGCTTCAGACCATATTTTGCGCTCTCCTCTTTCACCCTCATTAAAAGGTTCTTTTCTTTTATAAAAAAGAATATTTCCCCCTAATATTTTATCTCTTAGGAACACAGGAAGGACTACTGGACTGGACCAAAGTTCATGTCATAGAGCCAACAGAAAGAGCAGGTCATTCACTGGTGTGTGTGTGTGTGTGTGTGTGAGAGAGAGAGAGAGAGAGAGAGAGAGAGAGACTATCTTGCAGTTAGTTTATTTATTAAGGAAAGAAGAAGAAAATACAAGGAGGCTCATAAAGGCAAACCCCTAAAATGATGCAGTTGTTTGAACTGGCGTGCTGCTCTCTAGCCTTCCAAGTCTGGGCCCCTCTCTCTGTGTTCGTCTGCTATGGCAAGTCCTATCACATGCTCCCACTTTGGGGACTAATTGTTACCACCTGCCTGAGGGGCCCCACCGAGCGATACTTGCTCACAGGATCACTCTTTCATGACCGGAGTAAGTGGGGCCAGAGAGTTGTCAGTAGAGAAGTTGTCAGAGTGCATCGGTGGAAGAGCTGTGGGTCCTGATTCCCCTCTGTCATCTCTGTCAGCCCTGCATCCAAACTGGACACTTTATCACCCTGCCCTGTGCTGGGTCACCTGCCTGCTTCTGCCTCCTCACTACTCCTCGACCTCCCTGCTTCTAGTACCTCCCAGCTCGTCCCCTTCTCTAAGGTGTGACCGGTGTCCCACCACCAGAATCTGAGATCTAAGTCATCTTCTTCTAAGTCACCCAGCCTTCCCTGGGGGAACTCCTGGGCGGGCAGCTTCCACCACTCTTTCTTGTCTGATGGTCCATCTTGTTCCCACAGTGGTGAATCAGATGCCACCTGAAGACAGTAGCCAACTTATGCGGCTGTTGCACACTGATCACATCAGCAATAGAGTCATTCCAAACCCCTCACGCCCCAGGAACAATCTCATGGGAGGACAGAGGTCATCACGATACATCAAAAGAAGAAGTAAGCGTCTCTGGACCCCTCCTGAGGGCACCCAAGCTCCCTATTGGAAACCAGTAGATTACAGCTGCTTCAATTCTACATATCACAGCTCATTCCATGGTTTGGATTTCCCCACCTGCCCTCAACACTACCCCAACTTGGATGCCTTCAGTGACCTCCAAAACCTTGCTCATCCACGTGGCGAGCCATCACACCAGACCCTCCAAGTTTCCCAATATTCCAGGAACAATCCCAGATTTACAGAAACTGTCCTGGTTTCTGATACGATCCCAGAATATCCCACTTTTTCTTAGGACCTCCCTATTTCCATCAGATAAATTTTGGAGCGTATGGAGTTATGCAGCTCCCAACCCCAGGAGATAAGAAACTTCAGAAGACATCTGAAGGCAGCCCTGTAACTAACCCATGAACCAGAGGCCTTGGAAAAGGTGAGAAAGTAGTGATGGAGAGTGGAATGGTCCTTACCTAGCAACCAGAGGCTTTGGAATAGACACCATCTATGCACTAACTCTTACAATTCTACTAGGACTCTAACTTCACAGTACTTCAAGCTACCGAATACAACAAAACCTCATTCACCATCTCAGACAGTGTCTATAGCACTACAGTGGTACCTCGGGTTAGGTACTTAATTCGTTCTGGAGGTCTGTAGTTAACCTGAAACTGTTCTTAACCTGAAGCACCACTTTAGCTAATGGGGCCTCCCGCTGCCGCCGCAGCACGATTTCTGTCCTCAACCTGAAGCAAAGTTCTTAATCTGAAGCACTATTTCTGGGTTAGCGGAGTCTGTAACCTGAAGCGTATGTAACCTGAAGCGTATGTAACCAGAGGTACCACTGTACCTTTTTTGTGGCCACGGGATTCCATGGTAATTGTGTTTTTATATAGGTTGGAAGCAATCCAGTTGCTGGGACAACCCAGTCAGATGGCATGGTGGTGGTAATAATAATAATAAGAATAACAGAAGTAGTAGAAGAAGAAGACACCCCTATTTTCATTAGATAAATGTTGGAGGGTAAGTCACAAACAAATATCTTGTTGCAGGGAGAGCGCCACCATGTGGTTGAACCTTTTATTACTCTCTTTAAAATGCAGCCTCATCTCATGCACCTGCCTTGCCTCTGGCCCATCCTGTTAACTAGCAACTAGCAAAGAGACCCACATGCACATAAACTGGATCTCACTACTTGTCAGCACTCTGCAAGTACCAGGGCACAAATGCAGCGCAGCGGCCAAGGTTTCCCTTTCCTCTGTTTCAGTCATCTGCAGCTGGCACGGATGTGGCTGTCCTCATGTGCTGCGGAGAGCAGATGGAACGAATTACATATTTCAACAGCCCTTGACATAGCATCAAACACCTTGGCTTTTAGCTCGGAAAGAGAAGCTCCTGGGACGCCAGGCTTTTATTCTCCCCACCTCTCCGCTGCTTCTTCAGCTCCGGCTTCCGCTTCCAAATAAAAGTCATATGCCATTATTTCCCTTCTTTATAGGCCAATAGAGCAGAGCCATATGCTGTACAGTTGCAAGCCTTGCATAACAAAAGAGTACAACAGCCGCAAAGGGAAGAAAGGCCCTGCATTAGACTCTCAGTTCATCGTACTGCATTGTACTCTGTGCACAACTCTACAGACACGGCTGTGCGGCATTTCTGGGTGTTTTGAACCCTGGTTTCCACTGGTGCTGGTGGGGTTCTAAATGCAAAATGTAGCTATGCTGAATAAAAACACCCTGTTTTTATTCCAAACCTGGTCCTTGAATTTTGCTCATGTTAACTTCTAATATGAAAGGAAAGGAGGGGAGGGAGGAATCCAAACAAAATTGGAGCTCAGCAAAAGGTTTGCATTGGTGAAGACAACAGAGAGAGAGAGAGAGAGAGGAGAGAGAGAGACTGCGCCACTCACTCACCCCATGCCCTCTGCATAACGTTGCTGTCTTTTGTTTCCTGCTCGTTTTGTGGCCTTTTCAGGATGCACAGAGATTATAAAAATATAATTATGGATATTACTCAGTGTCTCCAAATCAAATATCCTCCTGACACCCCACAGCTGAGAGACAAAAGGCTTTTCATAAAAGATTCTCCCAGCGCTTCCTGCCAGATGCTCATTTCTTCTACATCCCAAAGGTCTCAAAGAACAAACGGTCACAAAACATCGCTCAGGAGCCAAGGGAAAGAAAGTCTTTCAGGGAAGAGGAACAGAGGAAGCTGCCTTCTATCAGGCCAGACTATTTGTCCCGCTAGCACAGTCGGGTCTGCTCTGATTGGCAGTGGCTCCCAGAGCCCCAGGCAGAGAGGCTTGCCTCCTGATCTTTTTACCTGGAGATGCTAGGGATCAAACCTGAGGCCTTCTGCATAAAACTTGACAAACCCAACACCAACACCCCAATCCACCCGAAGACTTGCTGCTATTTTCTCAAGGCCTCCATTTTCTATAAAACAATCAGCGGTAAAAAAAAAAAAAAAGGAACATGATGTTGTTTGCGTGCAACCCAATTGTTTTGTTCACTTCTTGGAATTCCGAGGAAATCCATTCTAAGGTTTTCAGGAACATGACATTGAGCTTTTACCTCCCCATCTTTCTTTCGTTGTTAAATTCATATACCGTCCTTCACCTGAAGATCACGAGGAAGTTTACAATATAAAAATACAAAAAATACATACTATAGTAACAAACACAGAAACAACACACAGAGAGAGAGAGAGAGTTTTAAAAGTCATAGACTGTTTAATTTGCCAAAGGCTTGGGAGGAGAATGGTTTTCCTTGGTGCCTAAAGATATGTATTGAAGGCGCAAAGCAACTCTCCCTGGAGAGAGCTTTGTTTTTCCATTTTCAGAAAGAAAGAAAGAAAGAAAGAAAGAAAGAAAGAAAGAAAGAAAGAAAGAAAGAAAGAAAGAAAGATTGGGGACAAGGGCTTTCATATAATAAATTGCTTTGGAACACCCCACCCTGGACCACCACCACTTCTGCACATCTTTGGTTCAAAACTTATTTGAAATGTATGGCCTTGTAGATTCTGATCACTGGTGTCAATCTGTCTGGTTATCATATTAAGTTTTTTTTTAATTCTTTGTGAATTTTAATGGCAGCTGCCTTCCCTCCTTTTCTTGGCTATTGTCTGACATCTATTTATTAATTCCACCCCAACAACAACAACAAGGCTACAAATTGCACATTAGTCACTGGTCTTTATGTCTTCCTTTGAAGAAAAAAGAGAGAGAGAGAGAGAGAGAGAGAGAGAGAGAGAAAGAGAGAGAAATCAAACACACCTATAGCATGTTTATTTTAAGCCTCAATTTATTTTCTTAATAATTACAGTCTGATAAGCCTATGCAAAATTCACAAACCAGGATGCGCATTCCGGGTTTGAATTGGTTGTAATCCAAAATGGTCTTAAACTAGGCTGTTCACAAACCAAGGCACCACTGTAAATAAATCCATTAGGTAGCTGCCTTATACCATACCAGACTATTTCTCTATCCATTCCATTGATGGCTACTCTGGCTGGCAGTGGCTCCCTAGGCTCTCAGGCAGAGGATGATTTTCCCTGGCACCTGCTACCTGTGATTGCAAGTAAGTTTGAGATGTCAGGGAGTGGACACAAGAGCTTCTGCTGTCAGAGACCAGGCTGAGGAGTGCTGCTCTGATGAGGAATGATGGGAGCCTCCCCCTCCCCCTGACCAGGATCCTGAAGCTGCCCTGGAGCAGTGGAGCATCATAGATTTGGAGCAATGGTTTGCAGAGGGACATAGTTTGGAAGACAAAAGCTGGGCAGAGTTGAGTGGGGAACAGCTAGGAGAAGAAGAATACACACAGAGAGAGTTAACAGACTCTGGTTCACTGGAAAGTGTCCAGCCGCTCAGTCCAAGGTCAAGGAGATTAGATAAGGTAGCTACACGGAAGGCACAGTAGTTGGAAGATGAGGTTGCAAGACGAGGAACTGACACGGGTGACTCGGAGGGAAGTAGGTGGGAACCTTAATTGGGAGACCTTTACTCCGAGAATGGACTCTTTGTTCTTTCACTGTGATCATTAAAATCTATTTAAATGGTAAGAGACTTTTTCCGCTTTGTTCTGCTTATCCATGACCAAAAGGGAGGGAGGAAGCCTGACATCTGCACACACAGCCTATGTCTTACGACTGGGCTAAAGCCCTTTATGAATTACAGTATCATTGTGTAGTCTCTGATACCCTGACCCTACTAACTTACATGGGTTTATCTGCATAAAACATCACCATTTCTGTCATGTGAAGTATGGATTTGATAATAATCCATGGTGCGGTCAGACTCAGGGAAGTCCTTATATCAATTGCAGTGTCAACTGTGACCCGTCCAGAATACACGTTTCCCTTCTGAGAAGTCAAGTGAGAATATCCATTTACTTGTTTGCCTTTGATCAGCATAGACTACAGCATAGACGTGGGTGGCACTGTGGTCTAAACCACTGAGCCTCTTGGGCTTGCCAGTCAGAAGGTTGCCAGTTCAACTCCACGTGACAGGGTGAGCTCCCGTTGCTCAGTCCCTGCTCCTGCCAACCTAGCAGTTCAAAGGCACATCAGTGCAAGTAGATAAATAGGTACCGCTGTGGCGGGAAGGTAAACAGTGTTTCTCTGTGCTCTGGTTTCCGCCACGGTGTCCCCTTGTGCCAGAAGCAGTTTAGTCATGCTGGCCACATGACCCAGAAAGCTGTCTGTGGACAAACACTGGCTCCCTCAGCATGAAAGCAAGATGAGTGTCCCAACCCCATAGTCACCTTTGACTGGACTTAACCGTCCAGGGGTCCTTTATCTTTTTACAGTTAATAGCACAGAATACTATTAACCTTGAACATTATATATATATATATATATATATATATATTCTTTTTCAAAACCCAAACAGAATGGGAATCACTCATTTATTTATCTAAAGCACAAATGCTAACAGTGTGTCTATGTGCCTTTGTGCTTAGTGCTCCCAAAACATGCTGAGAGTTCAGTACACATTCATTATGCACAGTGCTTTGCAGTTCCTGTCAGGAGTCAAGGAGAAATTTTGCCCAGCTAATGACTGAAGGATCAAGCTCTGCGAGGAGAGTGGAGCTTAGCTTTGAAATCCTGCTAAATGCTGAAACAAACAAGCCATGACTTTTACTTCACTCCTGACAAGTTTCACAGTCATCTTGGTCCAGAGGGCTCAGAGGGCTGATGAAATGGGCACGGGTCCACACAATTGAGTGAAGGCACTCCAGCTTGTTGGAATGTCATTCCCAGGCAGCTGTGAGATTTATTTGGGACAGTCCCCACCCCAAAAAAACCCCACCCCAAAATCTTGAAACTTCACCAGACCAGGCCCACTGTTCATTCTGGCCTCTTTAGCTTACCCAGATATGCTACTTTGAGGCAAGGGTACCAACTTGAATAAAATTGAGGGAGCAAGTAAGCCCTGCTCCACATAATTGATCACAAGACGCGGTACATGCCCAGCATTTGAATGGCAATCCCCATCAACTTTTGGGGGGCAGCCCTCTCAAATATTTTATCAGGGGGTGAAGGGACCTTGGGCCCTAGGGGTTGGCTTCTATGCTTTGAGGACTTTTTCCTAGGGATGAAAAGATCTCCCCTATTCTGTCCCTTTCATTGTTCCATGGGTTCTCTCTGTCCATGCATCCTTCTCCTCCAGGTAAACTCGGGGAATTTCAGAAATTAATTCAGGAATTGAAGCATTCCCACTTCTACTGGCTCATTTGGGTCTTCTGCATTACCAGCATCAACTGGTTTATACAATGATAAATTGCTGCACCATATAGTAAAAAAAAAAGAAGGTAGAGGTAGAGGACCCCTAGATGGTTAAGTCCAGTCAAAGGCAACAATGGGGTTGCAATGCCCATCTCGCTTTCAGGCCAAGGGAGCCAGTGTTTGTCCACAGACAGCTTTCCAGGTCGTGTGGCAAGCAGGACGAAACCACTTCTGGCACAATGGGACACCTTGACGGAAACCAGAGCGCACAGAAACAGGGTTTACCTTCCCACCACAGCAGTACCTATTTATCTACTTGTACTGGCATGCTTTTGAACTGCTAGGTTGGCGGGAGCTGGGACAGAGCAACAGGAGCTCACCCCCTATACATGATTGCGACAAAACTATATTATGTATGTTTGTGTTTGTATATTACAAGCTGCCCTTTGATCCTCAAATGAAGGGCAGTATAGAAATTAAATGAATAAATAAACAAGAAAGTAAAAACTCATTTACCCTGTTTCACTTATCAATTCCTACTCGTCAATAAAACACCACACAAAAATAATCATGAAATGGACAGTTGTGTCCTGCTTTGCCTACCCCTGGTTCAAGATGTCCATTTTTGAAGGAATAAGCCATAGCTTGCAGAAGGAGCAGGTGCTTTCGATGCAAAAAGACGCACTCTCCGGCATCCTCATATTAGGTGAAAGATCCCTGCATAAAACCTTGGAGACTTCCTGATATTTAAAGGATGCAAAAGCAGGCTAGATAGACCATGGATGGTCTGCCTTCATATTAGGCAGCTTTGTATGTTCGTGATTTGCAGTTATGCAGCGGTGACACAGAACAGCTGGAAGCTGTTAACTGTCAAACAAGCTAATTGGTGATAAACACCAAATGATGGAGCAAAGCTGTTTAACAATACCTGTCAGTATTGCTACCAATCACAATCATAGCTACAGCTATACACAATATGAGTAGGAATGGTGAGCAGTGATGCTTCTGCAATTTCCCTCTTCCCAATGTTTCCCTGGGTTGTGGAATTCCTAAATTATCTGATGGAGTTGGTGCAACAGGAATTCTCCCTTAGTTGATACTTTTTTGGGGTCTAAGTTTTGTACAGAGTGCTGTGCATGCCCCATGGATTTTTTATTATTTCAGTAAATATGCACATTTCTAACTATTTTCACAAACAATCTGCATGCGCATTTCTTCATAATCGCCTATAGTATGGTTACCAGACATCCCTGTTTCCTGGGGACAGTCCCCGGATTTACAAATCTGTCCCCAAACAAAATCCGTCCCCAGAATGTCCCCGGATTTCATTTAATGTCCCCGAATTTATATTTTAAGTATTGTAGATTTATTAGTAGGGAATGAATGCTGTGTGATTGGTTCAACGGCACAAGACACATCATATGAGGACTTCTGGTGAGGCAAAATGGCAGATGCCATGGCAGTGAACAGCTCCTGAAGCCAGCTAGAGCCAACTGTGCTATGAGGCTGGCTCTGGTCTGAGACTGCCGCTGCGGCCGCCACTTCCGAAGGGGAACTGGGGACACCTGGCGCGTCAACTGGGGGAACCGCTGACCCTCCCCACGACCCAAATCAAACCAGGAGTGAGAGTGCTCAGCCATCTGGACGACTGCCCAGCGGCTCTCAGGGGCCAGGAAAACGCCGGAGCTGATGCAGGGAGAAGGAGGAGAGGAGAAGGAGAAGAAAGAGAGAGAAAGAGGAAGGAGAAAAAAGAGGGGAGCCCCGACATTGCCGTGCCTCTACTGCCGCTGAGGAGGAGAGGTTGGAGAGCACCGGGAGGGCAAGGACATGTGGCTGAGCCCAGGCCCGACCAGAGCCTACTCCACAGCAGCTGGCACTCCTAGAGAGTAGGCCAGGGCCCAGAGGAAGGCCATGCGACAGAGGAGACCACAGAAGAGAAGATATTACTTCTTTTTTAAAACACACACACACACACACACACTTTTTTTTCTCTTCCAAAAGAAAAAAAAAAAGGTGTCCCCGGATTCTTTGAAAAAAATCTGGTAACCTTAACCTATAGTGCCTATTGTTGTATCTGTTTCACCCTTCAACAGTATGTTCATTTTGGTGGGAACGATTCCTTCTGGAATTCCCTTTAGCATTTCAGTTTGGCAGGAAAGTACCAAACTGGACACAGATACAGCTGGAAGCTAATGTATAGATGGACCGTGTGTGCTCCATATTTTGGGTTTCTTAGCTGCTACAATGTATAATTCTGGGGCTAAACTGCAAAGAGCATTATCCAGCGACTTAAGTACATTTACAGCTTGATCTGATGTAATGCATCATGCAAACAGAGAGCCCATCTTTTCTAACACTGAACATGCTGCACACCACATCAGTGTGGGATGTATTTCTGCTCCCCCCAAAAATTGTGTCTCACTCTTGGGTCTCCAACTGTGGTTGGACTATAACTCTCATCTTCCCAGATCACTGGCCCTGCTCGCTAGGGATGATGGGAGTTGTAATCCGACAACAGCTGGGGACCCATGTTTGAGAAACACTGCCCTAACACATCAACCGAATATGTGGTGGGTGGGCAGGTTTCACTACCCCTCTTGTGAGTGGACAGGTCCCCAAAATGCAAAATTCAGGAGTAGCTGACCAATCGGGACAGAGCCACAGTAATAGCCTCCCAGCAGCAGCCTTGCTACTATTTATTGGGATGGCGAGGGGCTGCGGGGAGTGAGATCAGAACTGCATGGTTCATTGTTAGAGCCAGTCCAGCACTCCTGCCAATGAGGAGGCCTGGCCTCACTGTTGCCCCAACTCTCCCCACCCCAGGGAGTAGCAGTAACACTACTGTCAGGAGGGAATAATAATAATAATATGTAATGCTGTACTGTTTTTAACAGTTGATTGGGAGCTGCCCAGAGCGGCTGGGGAAACTCAGCCAGATGGGTGGGGTATAAAATAATAATAATAATAATAATAATAATAATAATAATAATAATAATAATAATAATATATTATTTATACTGTGCCCTTCTGGCTGGGTTTCCCCAGCTACTCTGGGCAGCTTCCAACAAAAGAATAAAAATAAATAAAACATCAGACATTAAAAACTTCCCTAAACAGGGCTGCCTTCAGATGTCTTCTAAAAGTCAGATAGTTGTTTATTACTTTGACATCTGATGGGAGGGCGTTCCACAGGGCGGGTGCCACTACCGAAAAGGCCCTCTGCCTGCTTCCCTGTAACTTGGCTTCTCGCAGTGATGGAACCGCCAGAAGGCCCTCAGCGCTGGACCTCAGTGTCCGGGCAGAATGATGGGGATGGAGATGCTCCTTCAGATATACTGGGCCGAGGCTGTTTAGGGCTTTAAAGGTCAACACCAACACTTTGAATTTTGCTCGGAAACGTACTGGGAGCCAATGTAGGTCTTTCAGGACTGGTGTTATATGGTCTTGGCGGCAGCCCCCAGTCACCAGTCTAGCTGCTGCATTCTGAATTAGTTTTAGTTTCCGGGTCACCTTCAAAGGTAGCCCCACGTAGAGCGCATTGCAGTAGTCCAAGCGGGAGATAACTAGAGCATTCACCACTCTGCAAGACAGTTCGCGGGCAGGTAGGGTCTCAGCCTATGTACCAGATGGAGCTGGTAGACAGCTGCCCTGGACACAGAATTGACCTGCGCCTCCATGGACAACTGTGAGTCCAAAATGACTCCCAGGCTGCGCACCTGGTCCTTCAGGGGCACAGTTACCCCATTCAGGACCAGGGAGTCCTCCACATCAGCCCACCCCCTGTCCCCCTAAAAGGGTACTTCTGCCTTGTCAGGATTCAACCTCAATCCAATGTAAGGCTTTCATTAATATAGCATTCATATTTTTCCTCTCTAAAGTTTGATGAGCATATTAGGTTTTGCCAAATCCGTTCACCTTGAAAAATGTCCACAGCCTTATTCCCCCCCTCCCTTTAGTCCCGATGATTAGCAGTTTTGGAAGTTGGGCATCTAGGGAGACAACACAGACCTTCTAACATCTGTTGCAGAAATGTTGCAGCCTCTTTGACATTTTCATTATGACGGTTGCCGCAGCCAAGGGTTACTGTAAATTGATGATTTAGCCGGATTAGTTGCTAATATGCGGTTTGATATATATTATTCATGAGAGTGAGTCACAGGCCTAATTAGAGGCATGACATGAAAAGCTTCCCAGCCCACAATCTGGATTTCTCCCCAACATGAAAGATTTGACATGCAAATAAATTTTCACTTACTGCGAATGACCTTTTACATCCAGATCTGGAGTGCTAAGTTAGACATTCCTGGGCTGTTCGTTTCTGATAGCTGAGGGTGAGAGGGACAGAGCACTGGCACTAAATTTGATTTAACCCTAATAGAAGTCCTTCAGAATTGTAAAGTGGTCCTCTCCCTCCCTGCCCCCCCCCCACAATCTATTAAACCTAGTTCCTGTCGACTGGAAGGAAAGCAGTTGACGGATCCGTCCAAGGCTGAGTGCTTTGTTCATCACCTTTCCAGCTTTAAAAATATATTAAGTTTCAGTAAGAGGGCATCTGGGATCAGTCAATAGAATTCAGCCGAGTGTCTAGTGAATGACCTTGCTCCCAGTAGATGTGAGTGACACCATAATATTATGGGCTTGTAAGAAAAGTGACAATTGGAACTATTCCTCAGTGGGCTCAACCGATTTAGCCATTAGAAGATGAGGACAGCTGATGCATTATTTAGCAAAGTGTGCGTACAAACACACACACACATGACCAGACTGACCCTCTTCCTGTGTTCAAAAGAACAAGCTGTTCACTCAAGTCCTATAATGCTTACATTTGTCCTTGTAAAACCTGGTTGTTGGTTTTTTTAAGGGGGGGAAATGAAAAAGTCTGGAGAATGTTTTCAATTTTCTCAGCTTAATTGATGATTAAACTAATCTTAGTGCTCCATTAGTTAACATTTGGCCAGGAGTACTGTATTAGCAGAATTAGCAACACTAAGTTCAAACAACAGCAGAAGGGAGACTCCATTCAATTAATGATAATGGCAAAATAATAGTAGTGGTCAATATATTTAACGGCGAAGGCATTAGCGAAGTCTCATGTAAGGGGACTGCTTGGTGCATTAGGTTAATGCACCAGACATTTATTTATTGAGGCGTAGGTCCAAAAGGCAATGCGGTATAGATTCAAAGCGAAACAAGTAGGATAAATATTTGGCTTTATCAAACATTCCTTTGTTCAAGTGGATGAAATGGAAAGCCAAAGGCAGAATCGTTTTCTGCACAGAGACATTGAAATTGCAGGGGGTGGGGTGGATCATTGACTTTCCTAAGGTTTATTACATCCTATGCCCTTTTTTTAAAAAAAATGGGGGGGCTATTGGGTTGTTGTTCTTTTTTTTTTTTTACAGTATTTTTTGATTTTTTACAGCATTTTGTGATTTTATATCTTGATTTTAATCTGTGAACCTCCCTGACACCCCCAGGTATAGGGCGGTCTATAAATTCAATAAATAATAATAATAATAATCCAATTTAGTACCTAGCTCTTGTGCTCCACATTTCAAGACAATGCTGTAAAGGCACATATTTCATCTGCCACTGTTGTCATGCCTTTCCACCACTGCAACGTGTTCCTAGGTACAGTTTTGTAGCTGAAAGCAGTGCTTTTTTCCCCTGGGGGGTACGTAGGGGTACACATATCCCTAAAAATTTTGTGAATCTAAGTTTGGTCTTATTGAGGGGCACTATTTCAATATGAGTAGGAAAATGAGAGTACCCCTAAACATTCTTTTAAGGGAAAAAATGCACTAGATGAAAAAATCAGTCTATGAGATCTTCTCAATTTGCTTCCCGCCCTTCCTGATCACCATAAATCTGGTGATGAGAAGGGAGCTGCAATATACGCCCCACAGAGGCACACATACAGGCCTTCCTTTCCTGAGCTGCAACATGGCTACTTGAACAACTTGGCTACTTCTGAGTACAAGGGAATTCAGAAAATGCAAAACACTCCAGACCTTCCCACTTCCTTCTGTCGTCGTTCTTTTGAAGTCTCTTCTTTTTTCAATTGTGGGCATTCAAACTACTCACAGACATGGTAATAACATGTGCACAGTTTTTCATAGAATCATAGAATCATAGAGTTGGAAGAGACCACAAGGGCCATCGAGTCCAACCCCCTGCCAAGCAGGAAACACCATCAGAGCACTCCTGACATATGTTTTTAATACAGCTGTTTTTAATACAGCTGTACCTTGGAAGTCGAACGGAATCCGTTTTGGAAGTCTGTTTGACTTCCAAAACGTTTGGAAATCAAAGCGTGACTTCTGATTGGCTGCAGGAAGCTCCTGCAGCCAATCGGAAGCCCCAGAAGCCCTGTCAGACATTCCAAAGAGAATTTGCAAACTGGAACACTCACGTCCGGGTTTGCGGCGTTTGGGATCCAAGGTACGACTGTAATAATAACTATAACCATATCAGTGTTTTAAATAAGAAGATTAAAATTAATAATGCTATTATTTTTTCCTAATTTCACTTCTCAGATTTTAGAAGGATGGGGTCCACACTTAGCATTGTACATTGTGTTGTAAGTTCATTGTTTGTTTTAGAAAAACCCTTTCCCCCTGTGCAAAGGAATTAATCTACGTTCAGTTTACGTTCAAAACAGCAACTTATGTTTTTAAGAATCCTCACAGGTATTACCCAAGTATTTATGTAAAACAATGTGCCACATGGAAGCATTAAAAGGGCACCTAAAGAGACAATAAGAAAAAGTGGCATTAAAACATTTTGTAAAGGAGTAATGGATGTGGCCTCCCACACAATGAAAACAATGCTAAACATTTGTTTTAAAATTCAGCTTACACACACAAAGAGAGAGAGAGAGAAAGCACAATGCCATGCTATAAAATTACAAGTACTTTCAGAGCATAAATAAGGAAGTGGGCAAATTGGGGCTTTGAAATAAGGGTGGGCATGGGTGATGGAGATGTAAAAGGTAAAGGTAAAGGACCACTGGACGGTTAAGTCCAATCAAAGGCGACTATGGGGTTAAGGCGCTCATCTCGCTTTCAGGCCAAGGGAGCCGGCGTTTGTCCACAGACAGCTTTCCGGGTCATGTGGCAGGACATGATGTGATGGAAACCAGAGCACACGGAAACACTGTTTACCTTCCTGCCGCAGCGGTACCTATTTATCTACTTGCACTGGCATGCTTTTGAATTGTTAGGTTGGCAGGAGCTGGGACAGAGCAATGGGAGTCCATGCAGAATGTAGGCACCCTATATATATAGAAATGAGCAAACCAGTGATATTTGAGGGAGCAGGCTAGCAGGCGGGGCCCATGACTTTCATCATAGGAGCCTACAGAACACAAAACACTGTTGCTGTATGTACCGTATTTTTCGCTCCATGATTCGCTCCCAATCATAAGCCGCACCTAGTTTTAGAGGGGGAGAACAAGAGAAAAAATTCTCTCCCTCTCTGTGCAGCGCCCCTTCAGCGAAGCGACAGGAGAAACGGAGCCACTTCCATTTCTCCTCCTGCTTCGCTGAAGGGGCGCTGCGTAGAGAGGGAAAGCTGGGCAGCGCCTCTCCAGCGAAGCGAAGCCAGGAAAGCAAGAGGAAGCAGTGCGCACTGACCCCTCTCGCTCTCCAGGCTTCAGTGAAAGCAACACGAAGCCATGGAGCCTGCATTCGCTCCATAAGACGCACACACATTTCCCCTTAATTTTTGGAGGGGGAAAAAGTGTGTCTTATAGAGCAAAAAATACGGTAGGTTTTGTTTTATTTGTTTTTTATCTTATATTTTGGAAATGTACATCCAGGTTTTTTTCCTTTAATTTTTTGGGTGCCCCCAAGAGAGTGGGCTGGAGAAGGAACTGCAAACCACTCCAGTAGTTTGCCAAGAAAACTCCATGGACATAAAAAAGGATAAGATTTGGGAAGGAAGTTATAGAGTTTCCAAGGCATGTTTTGCTTCATGGGGTCATGGAGAGTCGAACATGACTAAGACGACTAAACAACGAAGAGAGTGGGGCCTTAAGCTATAGCTTGTTTAGCTTATATGTAAATCTGGCACTGCATATGAATGGTGTGATGTAGCGCTTAGAGTGTCAGACTCAGACCCGTGAGAGAAGGGTTCAAATCCCCACTCAGCCATGAAGCTCACTGGGTGAGATTGGGCCAGTCACTGCCTTTCAGCCTAACCTACCTCACAGGGTTGTTGTGAAGGTGAAATGAGAAGTGGGAGAACCACTTACACCACCTTGAGCTCCTAGGAGGAAAAGATGGGATATAAATGCAATACAGTGCAATGCAATGCAATCAATAAAATAAAATAAAATAAAATAAACCTAATTCCCTGCTAAATTGCAGGGAGAAAAGCTTTTGCCACTCTGGGCTAAGTTACATGACATTAATTACCGGTACACTGCTCATCATCATATCAAATTTTAAACAAATGCATCCAATTTCTTGGCTTCGCTCCCTTTTTTTTTTATTTGAGAGAGAGAGAGAATATGGAGATATTTTATCTCCATCAGTGATTGTTGTAATGTAAAAAGGCCGTTCAGTTCACTGTTCATTTTAATTATCCGGTGTCGTTCAACTTCAGTCACTGAAATGAAGACATAATTTGGGGGAGAGGCAGGGAAGCTAGCAAAGCTGAAGTCACCCGTCTAACTTACAAAAAAAAGTATTAAAACTACTTTGGGTTGCAAATCATCTTTCTTTCCCTCCCCACCTCGCGGGAACGGGCAGGAATAACGTTGATAGATCTTCATTCATCACGGTGGAAGCTTTTCCTGTGCTCTACTCCCGGGGCTGCTGAGCAGTGATCAATATCATTCTCAGTACTAATTCAGCTAATCGTTAGGAAGTGCCTGTCAGCTGTGAAAACAATCAGTGTCTAGATTTGCGTGGTTCAGCCAACTGTAACCTTTTATCGCCTCTAATATGGAAAGTGAGTCCCATCTTATATAAAACTTGGAATTGCAGCATATTTAAGTGTTCTGTGGGGGCACAGGGGGAGGAGAGAGACCACCAGGTTTTTAAATCCCCGCGTGATAGATTGTGAGCAAAGATTGTCCAAAGCAATACTGATATTTGCAATTTATATTTATTTAACAGAATTTATAAGCTGCTTATTTGTAATAAAAACCACAAACCTAACTGAGATGAGCTAGATTATCTCAGGATAAAAGATACAGATAAGCAAGTTAAGCAAAGAAGCAACCCTCTTGCTCCCAGAAGATTGGACTACATAAAACTTCTTCTTTTTAAAAAATAAATTTTATTACAGTTTATAAAGAGAAATACAAAGATGATTGTCAAATATCTTTTGTTGTTGTTGTCCAAACTAAACTATTAATCCAGTGGCAAAACAGGGAGAGGAGGGAGAAAAGGGAAAAGGGAAAGGGAAAGAGGGAGAGAGAGAGAGATAAAACAGAATAAATGAGGAATTAAAAGAGAGAGAGAGAAAGTAAAAGAGAGGAAAGAGGAAAGATGCGGAAAGGGAGAGAAGAAGACAACGATGAAGAAGAAGCTAAAGATCTTCCAATTCTTTTTCAGTCAATTTCCTTCTCCATTCTTTCACTGTTGAAATTTTACGAAAGATTGACAGAGAAACTGAGGGAAGTCAAAAATTGAAGAATGAGTGCAAAATAATTTGTTGATTGTATAAAATTTGTTTGGAAAATGAATAAAAATTATTTTTTTAAAAAAAAAAAGATCTTCCAATTCTTTGTCTGTATGCTATATATAAACATTATTCCCTTCATCCACTCCAGAATAACACCCAATAAAGCCACTTTCTTTAAACCATTATCTTCAATTCTCAAATCCAAATGCCATTACAGTGATACCTTGGTTCTGAAGCGCCTTGGTACTCAAAAAACTTGGAACCCAAGCACTGCAAACCCGGACGTAAGTGTTCTGGTTTGCGTACATTTTTTGGAAGCCAAACGTGCTCTGCTTTGAGTGTTACGTTGAGGTCTGTTAAATAACAACAAAATAAATATTTTCATCCGCTCTGCATCACATTAAACGATTGACTGATGCACATCCATGATTCTTTGATTTTTTTAATACCAGTTCCTTGTAAGTCCTCCTGCAACGACCCTGCCAAGGTACACTTTGTCCCATAGTTTCATCCATATTTAAACAGCATTTAATTATTTCTGTTGCTAAATGGAGCCAAGACCCTCAAGTGCAGAATTTCATTTAAAAACATTTACTGAAAGTATTAATGAAGGCATCAGTACAGTATCTGTCCAAGGTTGTACTGTGAGCATTTTCTGTAAAACATTTTGGTACTTCAGAGTGGGCAGAAATTATTGTACTTATCTGATCCCACTCGTCTCCTCAGGAGCTCAAGGAAGCAGTTTGTTGTTGCTGCAGGCGGAACCTCTATTTGGGCAGACAAGGTATAAAAAAGGTAAAAAGGTAAAGGAACCCTGGACGGTTGAGCCTAGTCAAAAGTGACTATGGGTTGCAGTGCTTATCTGACTTTCAGGCCAAGGGAGCTGACGTTTCTCCACAGTCAGCTTTCCGGGTCATGTGGCTGACATGACTAAACCACTTCTGGTGCAACGGAATACTGTGAGGGAAACCAGAGTGCACGGAAATGCTGTTTACCTTCCCGCCGCAACGGTACCTATTTATCTACTTGCACTGGCGTGCTTTCGAACTCCTAGGTTGGCAGGAGCTGGGACAGAGCAACAGGAGCTCACTCCATCACGGGGATTCGAACCGCGACCTTCTGATTGGCAAGCCCAAGAGGCTCGGTAGTTTAGACCACAGCGCCACCCATATCCCTAGAAAAGGTGTAACCTTAACAGGGATCATAGGTTTGTTTTGGGAAAGGTTAGGGCATAGTGTCTGCGACCTCATCATCCTAGGATGAAGTTCACTCAGGATCTATATCGTCAAACATTACATCTCCCGTGGAAATCAGTGCTTGGATATCCACGAGGCAAAACCCACTTATTTGGGTAAGTGTTTTGATGCCCTGGTGTGCCCCCTGTGTGGACTTCAAACTATCCCAGCCTGCTCCCTTTGTTTTCTCACAAGCTGCTGCTTGCTCTCAAGCTGAGAAAAAGAGTCTTCGTGGCAAGTATAAAAGTTTTGTCGCGGTTGCAACTAGCACAGTGGGAGGCTTGAGCAATTGTCCCCTTGGAGAGGCTCAATTTGCCAGGTTCGGAATCCCTACCAAAGAAGAAAAGAACCTATGATCATCTTGATTATACCATGCCATATGCAGGGAACAGAACAGAAAGTTCCTAGAGCCTTTGCTTTTGTCAAGACACTCCTAGGGAAAAATAAAGTCACCATCATAACTTGATTTAAATCGTGCAGCTAACCAATCGTGGCATGAGAATGCCTCTGTTTCTTAAAGGCGTATACAACAATGGAACTCTATAAGGCTGTACCCGCACTCATTTCACACGCTAGCAAGGTTATGCTTAAAATTCTACAAGGCAGTCTTAAGCAGCATGTGGACCAAGAACTCCCAGAAGTGCAAGCTGGATTTTGAAGGGGCAGAGGAACCAGAGACCAAATTGCAAACATGCACTGGATTATGGAGAAAGCTAGAGAGTTCCAGAAAAACATCTACTTCTGCTTCAATGACTATGCAAAAGCCTTTGACTGTGTCGACCACAGCAAACTATGGCAAGTTCTTAAAGAAATGGGAGTGCCTGATCACCTCATCTGTCTCCTGAGAAATCTCTATGTGGCCCAAGAAGCTACAGTTAGAACTGGATATGGAACAACTGATTGGTTCAAAATTGGGAAAGGAGTATGGCAATGCTGTATATTGTCTCCCTGCTTATTTAACTTATATGCAGAATTCATTATGCAAAAGGCTGGGCTGGATATGCTTGCACAAATGGACTTTCCCTGCCTCTCTTCTCCTCACATGTCTCCAAACCTG
Organism: Podarcis filfolensis; assembly: GCF_964270895.1. Classification (NCBI taxonomy): domain Eukaryota; kingdom Metazoa; phylum Chordata; class Lepidosauria; order Squamata; family Lacertidae; genus Podarcis; species Podarcis filfolensis. The sequence goes on from NC_139604.1 coordinate 14,594,704, forward strand.
CTCTGGAGCACATTTTGAAATCCGGGGCGGGCAGCAGAGGACAAAAAAAGAGAGGAGGTGAGAAGAAAGGAGTGGAGAGTTTCATTGTGCAATCTAAAGTCTGTGTAATCAAATAATAATATATTTTTTTATTTATGCCCTGCCCATGTGGCTGGGTTTCCCTGGCCAGTCTTGGAGCTTTACAACAAAATATTAAAAATACAATAAATCATCAAACATTAAAAACTTTGCTAAACAGGGCTGCCTTCAGATGTCTTCTAAAAGTCAGATATTTGTTTACAGTGGTACCTCAGATTACATACACTTCAGGTTACATATGCTTCAGGTTACAGACTCCGCTAACCCAGAAATTGTACCTCAGGTTAAGAACTTTGCTCCAGGATGAGAATAGAAATCGCACAGCGGTGGTGCGGCAGAAGCAGTGGGAGGCCCCATTAGCTAAAGTGGTGCTTCAGGTTAAGAACAGTTTCAGGTTAAGAACGGACCTCCGGAACGAATTAAGTACGTAATCAGAGGTACCACTGTACTTCCTTGACATCTGATGGGAGGGCGTTCCACAGGGCGGGCGCCACTACCGAGAAGGCCCTCTTCCTGGTTCCCTGTAGCTTAGCTTCTCACAGTGAGGGAACCGCCAGAAGGCCCTCAGAGCTGGACCTCAGTGTCTGGGCTGAACGATGGGGGTGGAGACGCTCCTTCAGGTATACTGGCAATGCAAGCAGAAGAGCCACATTGGATACCCTTAAGCCCCTTCCTTTACTCCTCACCAAACTTCCACAGCTCATCCATGCTATCCCCTTACTGAAACCACCATAAGCTCACCATCTTGCTTATTCAGTCCCCCACTGCACTACCCCTCTTGCTTGAGCTGCCCCACTGCCACAAGTCCAACTCATGTGCCCATACCACTTCTCCACACCTCTTGTTCAACCCACCCACCACTGTGCGCCCAGCTCACTCGCCTGCTTCCAACCACTGCACTTCTTCTTTTTCAATTTTTTCAATTGATTTTCCAAATTTTTAACAAACATAACAACAAACAAGGAAAACATTACAATATAGAAAAACAAACAAACAAACATTTATCCTAACTGTTATAATCCCACTTTTATTACCATTGTTGGGTGACTTCCTCAAATCCCCCTAGCTGAGTTTCCCTGCAACTCATTGTAGCAGTTTTCCTATACTATTTTCATATAAAATTTACTTGTTCAATTAACATCTTTCTTTCTTTTCATTTTGACTTCTATCCATAGTATTATACAATTTCACAGATTTAAATCCTGGGACAATCTGTTACTCACAAGTAGTTCTATTTAAATTACCTTAACATATTTAACTAAATAATCCTTAAATTTTTTCCAGTCCTCTTGGTACTCCTCCCCTTCTGGTCATGGACTCTTCCAAAAAGTCCATCATCTTCATCTGCCATCCCTCCACTGTTGGTACTTCTTGTAATTTCCAATTTTTGGCTAGCAAAATTCTAGCTGCAGTTGTGGCATACAAAAACAATCTAACATCTTTCTTGGGCAGTTCCAAACCTATTATTCCAAGTAGAAAGGCTTCTGGATTTTTTTATAAAAGTATATTTCAATATCTTTTTCAATTCATTATAAATCTTTTCCCAGAAATCTTTCACCTTGGGACATGTCCACCACATATGGTAAAAGGTACCTTCTTTTTCTTTACATTTCCAACATAAGTTATCACTCTTATGGTAGATCTTTGCTAATTTTACTGGGGTTAAGTACCATCTATACAACATTTTCATAACGTTTTCCTTTAACACCGTACATGCAGTAAACTTAACCCCTTTCTTCCACAACCTTTCCCAATCTTCAAACGTTATATTGTGTCCACCAACCACTGCACTTCTTGCTTGCCCACTCTGCCCCTCTTGCTCACTTGCTCTGCCCCATCACTCCTCTTGCTTGTCTGATCCATCCTCTTGTTTGCTCCACCTCCGCAAGCCCCACTCACTCACCCTGCCATCACCCTCATTCTTTCCCTGCCTGTCTCCAATGCTTCCTTCACCCTGGAGCATGCACAGTTCATCACTAGCACAATTACGGACTAGCAGAAATATAGTACAGTGGTATCTTGTGTTGCGTAACTTCCAGGCTATGGAATCTTTGGGTTACGGCCGCGGCAAACCCGGAAATGTATACTTCTGGGTTTTGCCGCTTGCGCATGCGCAGAAGCTCTCTGCGTGTCGCGTGCGTGTGCAGAAGCGGCGCCTGTAGTTACACATTTTTCGGGGTGCGCACGGCCCCCTGAAATGAATTAAATCCGTAACCAGAGGTACCACTGCATAGAGAGATGATTCCGACAATCCATTGGGTGGACCTCAGGTAAGCTGGAGAAGTATGGAACTGATTTAAGTCTGTAACATAGATATCACCATACACACTATAAGTCAAGAACCAAGTGGAAGTTGCAGCATGCTGGGGCTCTGTATGCACAACAGGGTCTCACAGAATTTGGACTGGGCTAAATATCTGTACTAGGGACGCGGGTGGCGCTGTGGGTTAAACCACAGAGCCTAGGACTTGCTGGTCAGAAGGTCGGTGGTTTGAATCCCCGCAACGGGGTGAGCTCCCGTTGCTTGGTCCCTGCTCCTGCCAACCTAGCAGTTCAAAAGCACGTCAAAGTGCAAATAGATAAATAGGTACTGCTCCGGCAGGAAGGTAAACGGCGTTTCCGTGCACTGCTCTGGTTTGCCAGAAGCGGCTTAGTAATGCTGGCCAGATGACCCAGAAGCTGTACGCCGGCTCCCTCGGCCAATAAAGCGAGATGAGCGCCACAACTCCAGAGTCGTCTGTGACTGGACCTAATAGTCAGGGGTCCCTTTACCTTTAAATATCTGTACTATGGACAGCTAATCTTGCTTTTCTTCAGCATCATGCCAAAGTTATCTTACTTGACTGATCCCATAGGCCACTATTCTAGTTGACTAAGGCTTCTATTGTTTGTCGTTTGCTTGCATTCTATTTTGTCCCAACTTTTTTGGGACTTTCCCCCATGTATCCAAAATTGGTAGTTGGAATCTGCAGACATCTCCAATAAGATAGAAAACCTGGGTCCCTGGCCGTCTGTCTATATTACATGGATGTCACTTATCAATGACCCCCACGTAAATGAATAAGATTTAGTAGGGCCAATTCTGGGGTGATTTCTAATACTTGCTTAGTTATTTTACATATTTCTTGTATGGCTGTTGTCCAGAATAGTTGGATTTGGGGGCATTCCAACCAAGGTCACCTGCACCTCTTCCCTCCTTTTCTTCCAAATGTAACCCTAATCTCTCAGCAAATGAAACTGACCTATAGAGAATGTAACCTGAAAAAGAGACATTGCACATACCTTTGTAAACCAAGAAACCTAGAAAAATAAAAATAAAAATAAAAATAAAAATAAAAATAAAAATAAAAATAAAAATAAAAATAAAAATAAAAATAAAAATAAAAAAAATAAAAATAAAAAAATAAAAATAAAAATAAAAATAAAAATAATGAATAAGATTGATTGTTCATTTAGCAGTAGAGCTGAAAGTGGGTATCTTCTCAATTGCATGCTGAAGATGAGTTGGTCCTCTAAAACAGGGAAGAGGAATTTGTGGCCCTCCATGTTGAAATAAGGGGAGTGAAAACACAGCTAAGAAGCTCTAATCATATATTTGACTGACACCCTTCTTTGGAAATTAAACCAATGTCCAGACCTTAACATTCAAAAATTTTACTTGCAGAAACCCATAGTTATAGATGAATTAAAACATAATATTTGCAGTCACGTGGGCTTACAGTCTCTTCTTCTAACTTCCAAACATCTGTACCTTCCTCTCTTTCCAGAGCTCAACCCTTCTGTATCTCAGTTAGGCCATGCTGTACAGCTCCTATGAGAGCTTTCCACTTTTACCTTCTCCTGCAGTTTTGCTCTCTTTCTTTCAAGCCTAGAAGAAGCACTCCAATGCTCTATTCAACTTAGCAGTGTTCACAGTGGATTCTAAAACACAGTCATCTAGCGTCACATAAAATGGAGTCACTCCTTTACTAGATACCTCCCATGTGACCAAAGTTAGCCAATCACATGAGAACTACTAGAGAACTCTAGAACTCTGTTACCAACCAATCAAATTTAAACACATAGCAATGCATACAAGCATTTACAATTTCAGTAAATTAAATTACTATACTTAACACTCCAGATGTTGTTCGACTCCAGCTCACACTATCCCTGTTTATTGGCCATACCAGCTTGGACTGATAGAAGTTGGAGTCCAATGACACTGAGTGAACCACAGGTTCCTCATCCTTGTTCTATATTGAGGCAGGAGCACATGTCCTCAGCAAGCCTGCCCTTCTCTGTCCTAGAAGGCAGGGCTAAAATCTAGTGTATGGACTGGATTAAGCTGCCTCAACAACTGGGGCAAGTAACGCCTGCATTTACATGTCCAGAGTTCTCGTTTGTGGAAGAGGGCTGACTTCCAGTGTATACCGAGAAGGGAATGTCTTCTGTTAAACTTAATTATATGATGATTTAAATATTTTGGGAAGCATACATATTCCCTTGCCATATTTCAATTTACATTGACTATCATAATCATCATAATTTTATGTTGATATTTCTCTTCTGATTCAGTGGCACACATTTATAACCCCCCATATTCACGGGTAATAGATCCTGGCAAGGACTTTTTGGTGAAGCAACACAATCTGTCAATTCAACTGGCAGTAGGTAACATTTCACAGATAATGGGCCAACAGTTAGCAGATTGATGGAGAAAGCCTATTATTTCCCCACTTATTGCAGACAAATTTGGTTTGTTTTAGAATCTTTTGCTAACTTCATATGTTCATCCTTGGCTTCGGCAGTTGTCACAGTGCTTCTAAAGTTAGGTGAGATTCTGGTCAAAGTTGCTTTCAACTTCTGGTCCAACTTCTTTCAGACCCTTTGCCACAGCTGTAGCTTATTCAAGAGAGGAAGCCCATTTATCTGGAGGCTGCTGGGTTCAAATTTCAAGGGAGGAGAACCCTTATGCCTCTCTTCTTTGGCATGTGATGGAGATGAGAGCACTCACCGGTGGTTTTGGATGGGCTCCTAGGTGAGAGACTGGAGCAGCTCGAGAGGGATGTGGGGTTTACCTGTCTTCCCCTTGATAGGTAGAATGCTGGAGAGCTGAGTCTGTGCTGAGACCATGAATGCAACTCACAAACACTTATCCAGTATGAATGGCTGGTATTTTGTAATTTTGCTATTTTAGTGCCTAGGAGGTCAGACCACTGGTCTATCTGCCTCAGTGTTAGGGAAGTTTTTAATGTTTGATGTTTGATCGTGTTTTTAATATTCTGTTGTGAGGCGCCCAGAGTGGCTGGGGAAACCCAGCCAAATGGGTAGGGTATAAATAACAAATTATTATTATTATTATTATTATTATTATTATTATTATTATTACTACACTGAGTAGCAGCGGCTTTCCACGGTATAAAGCATAGTTCTCTTCCAGACCACCACTAGTAGATATGTGGGCTTCTGTAAGTCACAAGCTGATCAGGCTTATCTGATGTTTTATGCATCATAACTCATTCACAAATGCATGTCATCATTTCACGATGGTAATCAAGTCATGAACATGCATGTATGAACCCTCCCCAAGTAAAATGGTGAAAGTACAGGGTCCTGTTTTGTTTTCTTCCCACATCTCCATCCATGGTATGTATCCTTCACCACATGTATTTTTTTTGTTTTGTGTTTTGCAACACCCTCCTCTAGAGTTTCATATTTAAGGAAAAAGTGGAGCCACCCAGTTCTGTTCCACATAATTCTGAAGGATTGCGGAATGGAAGCATTCCACAGGATTGCAGAAGACAAAGTAGTTTACACAATTCACTGAAGTGATATAATGGGGAATCAGTAAAATACCATCCACTTGCTGGATCAGAGATGCATTGGTAGGTTCAGTGCAAAACTATGCTAGACCGCCATTTTGAATTCCAATGCAATTCCAGAAAAGGAACTGTTGCTACATTGATTTGGAGACATTTGGGATGCTAGGCCCCTGATACAGCTTGAGGAGCTGTCCTACATTTCTAGCATTCTTCAGGAATACTTCTGTCCCTGTCAGAAATTATAGCTCTGCCCCAGATCCAGGAGTGGGCAGAATTGTCCTTTCTGCTTCATCTGTAATCTTAGTGGATGGAATGTCACCTACGTGCTTTTACCTGCCTTGAGTAAGAGGTTTACTTTGGAAAGAAAGAAAAGAAGACTACAGGCTATCCCAGCAACATCACCTTTCTCCCTATGGCTTTGAGCCTGGCCTGCAGTCGTACAAGAATATGAATGCACACAGAGAGAGAGAGCCCACACTTGAAAGGCTTTTTAGCAATTTGGCAATGGATCAACACGTAGCCAGCTTCAAAGGGAAGAGGAGAACCTGCAAACAATAATTTAAAAGCTGTTGAAAATGCCTCCCAAATGATAGCCGCACCTCACACATTACCGAAGTGCTACATCTGGTATCCGTCACTTGCCAAAAAGACTTTATGGCTGTGGATGACCCACGAGGCATCTCACACAGCTGAGGCAGGTAAAAATAAAAGCCCCCTGAAACCAATTCCTGTGTGACTGACACAAAACACTTCTCCGCTGAGGTTGCCCAATGCAGCAGCTTGGATGGGCTGAGCAAGAGGTAGGGGAGAGAAAGAAAATAAGTGGCTCTCCCTGTAAAAGTCTCCCCCCCCCCCCGGTTGTCAGTTTTTATTGCTGCTGATGTTGGTCCTGTTGCAAAGGTAGCCAAGTTCAGTTGAATGCTGTGAGCATATCTGCCAACCCATCGGCTTTTGGAATTGCATTCCTTAGCATCTATGGCGGGGGGGAGAGAGAAAATGGAAACTCTTCAGGTTGGACAAGTTGAATGAGTAAGTATTTGCTTGCATTTGGTCTACGGAAATGAAGAAACAACCTGGGAATGTGTGAGATTACAGTGGTATACCTCTGGTTGTAGACAGGATCCTTTCTGGAGCTCTGGAGGTTTCCACAACTGGAGGGACCGCTTCTGCGCATGTGTGTGTTGAGAAACACTTCCGGGTTTGCTGGTTTCGCAACCCGAAGTTTACGTTATCCGAGGGTAATGTAAGCCAAGGTGCTACTGTATTTCTTTATTATTACGTTTTAAAAACAACCAAACAAAAAACATCATATTATGGAGAAAAGACTATGATTGCATTCCAATCAGGGTTAGTGTCAGGCTTCATGAGGCCTGTGGAACGATGCTAATGATGGGCCCCCTATCTTCCAACCTGTGTGGGCATATTCTTACCTGAACCTATGAAAATAGAGAATCTTATCGATTACATCTTGGGTGATTTAAAATGGCAGGCAGCTACTGTAGATGGGATCTGAGTTGGGCTCCCATTCAAAAGTGACTCCACCTCCCACCATTGACTAGCATTCAGGGATTCAACATGGAGGTTGGTGAATGAAAATGTTACCAGTTCAGACTGGTAGAGAGGCCCTTTCAAGTTCCTGGGGCACCCAACAAGTGCTTGTCTGGTGGTACAGCATCTGGTTCGAATGAAGCGGCCTTACTCAGGTGTACAGAGTCAAAGGAACAGACTGCCTATATCCTTAACAGGTGCTACTTGCCATGAAGGAAGTGAAACAAGCTGTACTAACTGAGATCCTTGCTCCACATTGGCTATTATTCATGGTATGTTTCTTTTTCACACAACTGATAGTTTGCATCTGCTTTGGTAAGAACCTAAAGAAAGGGATAAGAGCTGAAAGCACAGTGATCCCCAAATTTCCAAACAAAATTATGATATTTGCCTGCCACAGAAAACTACTCACACCTGTAACCCTTGCAAAACAAAAACAAAAAAAGCCCCACAATTTATTCCTAAGCAGGCACAGCAACACTTCTATTATTTCTATTTATGAGTTGGCACACTCCGGCATGTGTGACAGCAACCTTATGAGTGGAACAAAGCACATGGGTCCCCTTGCCGACTTGATAGGAAATTTTTCCACCCAGTGTCCTCGGTTTGTACTGTATTTGTTAGAAAATGTATTTTTCAGAGAATAAATTGTACTGGGGAAAAGAGAACCTATGTCAGGGCTTCCCAAACTTGGGTCTCAAGCTGTTTATAGACTACAAACCCCCATCATCCCTAAAAAGTAGGACCAGTGGTCAGGGATGATGGGTATCGTAGTCCAAAAACAGCTGGAGGGCTGAGTTTGGGGAAAACTGACCAATGTAATGCAATGTAATGTGACAGCTGAAAATATTGTGACTCCAGTTAAGGTCACGGAAAAACTTAATCTTTGCTTTGTTAATTGGTTACCTCCCTTTAAAAGTGAACATGTGTGTGTCTTAGGTACTTATAGGAGGGGAGGGATCAGGGCCATTTTACCCATAGGCACTAGGGCTCTCAGGTGCACCACGCCGAGAGTCTGGGGCATGAGATTTGAGTCCGGGGAAGGCTGCCAGGCCCTCCTCCTTGGGTGCCAGTGATCACAGACAGCCCGCCGCAGCTGGCAGCACCACCTTCACCCCCGACGCCACCTTGACCATATCTGGAAAGCGCCAAGTGCTCGTGCCCCATGCAATGCCACCACAGTGAAGATCAGCAGCCGGCGCCCCCCTTAGAAGGAAGGAGTTGTGGGAGCTGGAGAGCAAGCGGGCAGACAGACAGACACACGCCCAACGAGAAGGAGGAGGACAAGAGGCGGTGGCAAGAGCAGCGAGCAGAAAAGGCGGAGTGCGGCATCCCCTCAGAGTGTGGCGGGGCCACGAGCGAGGTGCCTCTTTGTCGTGCCTTCTCTGCCTCTCCTTCACCTTCGGCAGTGTCCCTTCACTCCTTCTCCAACGCTGGAAGCGACGGCAGCAGCAGCAGGCAAGCAGCCCCTCCTGTTGCTGCCCTGGGTGGTGGAAGGGGCAGCAGGGCCAAAGGGTTACCGCCGCTTGCCTTTCCCACACATTTCTCCACTTTGGGACTCGAAATGCACTGGTGGCAGCTCCCAGAGAGAGAGAGAGAGAGAGAGAGAGAGAGAGAGAGAGAGCGCAAGCGGCTTTTCGCCAACTAGGCACCCAACAACTCTGGGCAACCTGGGGGGGGGTGCTGGGCAGATCTTTGCACCCCCGCGCCTCATATGCTTAAGACAGCCCTGGGAGGGAGTTTGAGGTTGGCTGGTTGTTTTGCCATTATTTTGGTGAGGGCAGACTGATAATTTATGGACTACTTTGAAGGAGTTTCGGAAGCAAGGAACAAGAAGACCCTCTCATGGGCTCAAGAGAGTGAAATGCATTGCATTGGACTTAGTATATACATATGATACTGCTTGTAACAGTTGCCATTCTGCGAGTAAAGATTCATCTTCAAAATCTTGCGGGTATTTTAATATTTTGTTGGAAGCCACCCAGAGTGGCTGGGGAACCCAGCCAGATGGGCAGGGTATAAATAAATTATTATTATTATTATTATTATTATTATTATTATTATTATTATTTCTTCATCTCTATGGCTTTGAAGGTGAAACTGCTGCATCACTCTGCATGACTCAGACAAATAGATGGATTACAATTTTTATTTATTTATTTACGGCTATTAGCCCATAAATAGATGGAACCTACATGCAATTTCACAGTTTTGTTTTAAAACTTCTCACAATCCAGCTGCTCAGGTTAAAATCCGAAGCTGCTCCCCCTCCCCCAATAGGGAAGAGAGGGAGATTCTGGTATTTTATTTTTCCTAGGGAAAATAAAATCAGTTGCGGGGTAGAAATTTTCACCAGGGAAAGCTCCTGGCAGGCAGGGGGTAGGGCAGGCATAGGACTTGGGGCAATGTGGAAAATTACAGGATTACAATGTGATTATAAATGGAGGAAAAATTCTCAGACAAAATAACCGTAAACTACTGAACAGATACTTCTGTACAATATCCCCCCCCCCCGCCCCCGGAACTGAAAAGCTGAGTAAGACACTTTTCCTTCAGATGGTTTCTCTCTACACAGCTTGAAGTAACTGGCTTGCCGGTTGCCTTAAGGCAATGTGGTGCTTCTCAATTTTCCCCTTAGGTTCCTATTTTATGTATTTTAAAAGGATTAACTATCAATGCACATTTGCAAAATAGTCTGAAATTTTATTGCAGAAAGGGGGTCCTGCAAAGTTGTTGTTTTTTAATCTGGGTTTATTTTTTTGTCTTGGCACAAACTCATATAAAATGTCTCCAAAAGTACACTGATGCCCCCAAGCCCTTTTATTGTTGGTATCAAATTTCCTATTTTCTTTTTCAGCTAATAAGCTAAGAAACAAATTAGCTTCCTTTTTCTTTCCCATTTCCAATTTTCTGATTGTCTCAGATCTTCCTGAAAGGCAGACAGGAGCAGAGACGTTTTGAAAATGATGCTAGGTGTAATCCTTTGAGTTCACACTCCTTTTGATCCAAGGGGTGTCTTGTGAAATTCTCCATTTATTACACCCTTCTGGCATCATATGATAAAGCAGAAGGGACATTGTTAATCCAGACAATTGTGCTTCCTACCTTGGACTTTATGAACAGGTGTGAGTTTCATAGTGTAGCTATCATACCCATTTTCAGTTTTACTAACCACACTCAGGAGCTAAAATCTGGTCTCAGATGGCAGAGTTATTGGGCTCACCTCATAAAGCAAACATCTCCCTCCCTCTGGCCCTGTACACACTACACAGTTAAAGTAGCATCACGCCACTTTAAACAGCTATGTTGTTGTTGGTGTTTAGTCGTTTAGTCATGTCTGACTCTTCGTGACCCCATGGACCAGAGCACGCAAGGCACTCCTGTCTTCCACTGCCTCCCGCGGTTTGGTCAGACTCATGCTGGTAGCTTCGAGAACACTGTCCAACCATCTCGTTTTCTGTTGTCCCCTTCTCTTTGTGCCCTCAATCTTTCCCAACATCAGGGTCTTTTCCAGGGAGTCTGCTCTTCTCATGAGGTGGCCAAAGTATTGGAGCCTCAGCTTCCGGATCTGTCCTTCCAGTGAGCACTCAGGGCTGATTTCCTTCAGAATGGATAGGTTTGATCTTCTTGCAGCCCATAGGACTCTCAAGAGTCTCCTCCAGCACCATAATTCAAAAGCATCAGTTCTTCAGCCATCAGCCTTCTTTATGGTCCAGCTCTCACTTCCATACATCACTACTGGGAAAACCATAGCTTTGACTATACGGACCTTTGTTGGTAAGATGTTTTTGCTTTTTAAGATGCTGTCTAGGTTTGTCATTGGCTTTCTCCCAAATAATCCTGGGAAATATGTTTATTAATGGTGCTGAGAGTTGGTATGAATCACAGAATCATAGAGCTGGAAGGGACCACAAGGGTCATTTAGTTCAATGCCCAGCTCTCTCTCCCTCCCCTTAACCCTTACATGGCCTCGCTGCTCAGGGATTCTTGTCTAGGAGGAAACTGTGCAAGGCACTGGGAAGGATCCAGATCCTGCCATGAGATCTCACTAGATTCAGGACATGATTCGGCAGCGCTCGGCTACGCTCCCATGCTGGGAAAGGGGCATACATAGGGGGCAGCTCCTAGGGGCGAACTCTTAAGGGCCCAGCTCCCTTGGGGGGGGTGATGACAAATCGGAGGGGTGATAGGTGGGATGGCTCAGTGGGACCAGAGTTGGAGCTAGCTGCTCCAGCACCTGTAGCAGTGCACATTTTGTGCACTCGTGGCGAGCGTCCTGGGGGGCAGCGTGGTGATATCACCCCCCCCCCCAGGGATGACACTTGGGGTGGACCGGCCCCACCGCACACCCCTTCCTCCGCCAGTGCATGAGATTAAGAGTCTCATATTCTACCAACTGAGCTATCCTTCATGAGATCGCCACTACAACCAACCCCTCTTCCTATGTAATTCCTGGAATTGTAGCTGTGAGGGGAAGAGGGGTTTCCTAACAGCTCTCAGCACCCTTAGTGAACTGCAATTCCCAGAATGCTTTGGGGGAAGCCATGGCAGTTTGAAGTGGCGTACTGTTTTAAATATGTAGCACAGATGGGGCTTCTCTCTCTTTTAGCGTTATGAAGTTTTCATGTTGTCCTCGCTAATGGTATTTTCTTCCTACCTGTCATAACGATTTAAGATGCGAGACATTCTAAAACCATTCTGCCAGGAACAAGCCAGTTTCCCCCATTCCTGCCTAGCTTGATTTACTTATATTTACCAGTGGCTTCATCAAAGCATTTATAAATCTTCTAAATGCGCAAAAATGCGCAACAGCCAGAGTTTAGTGTGGATACACAGAAACCAGAGGGCTGCATTAGTATGGCACCTCATGCCCTCTACTCAGTAATGACGCAAGCACAAAGAGGAACATGACTTTGCATCTTGAACCATGACTCCAGGTACACAACATAGCCCTTTCTAGTATGGGGGTTTACTTATTTATTTAAATCATTCGGAACCACATAATATTTTTTTTGGGGGGGAGGAATCTCTAAGCAGTGTATGACATGAAAACAGCCACCCGTGTCATTGAAACAAGAATACAACATACAGTAAGGCAGTACTATAAAACTTGCTGATCAGAAGGTCGGCGGTTCAAATCCCCGTGATGGAGTGAGCTCCTGTTGCCCTGTCCCAGCTTTGGCCAACCTAGCAATTCGAAAGCACACCAGTACAAGTAGATAAATAGGTACCGCTGTAGTGGGAAGGTAAACGGCATTTCTGTGCGCTCTGGTTTCCTTCAAGCTGTTCCGTTGCACCAGAAGTGGTTTAGTTATGCTGGCCACATGACCTGGAAAGCTGTCTGTGGACAAACGCCAGCTCCCTCGGCCTGAAAGCGAGATGAGCGCCTTAACCCCATAGTTGCCTTTGACTGGATGTAACCGTCCAGGGACCATGTACCCTTTACCATTTTTTAAAAAAAGAAATAAATTATAAAAGCATATAAAACCAGGACTTCAGGGACGTTCTACCAATAAAAACAGGGTCCAATCTTATATGTCATGGAAAACCTGGACAAAAATAAATAAATGATGCATTTACAATTCTTGTGAGGCAACTGCTGGTTTTGCTGCTCGATATGTGGCAGAGGGAAGGGCATTTTTGAAGACAATTTGTTTTTGTTTTTTCTTTGATTGATAAGAGAATAGTCAGGTGGTAAGGGAGTGGGAGATTTTTTTTGCACAGCAGCTACTTTCCACCTCTCTTTTATTTTAAACAGCATTGACTTGAAAGCGCATTTTGTTCCAGAAATTGGCATGCAGTTCGTTTCCATTGACTGAACACATGAGTGTATCATGAAGGGTGTTTGTGTGGGTCGTGGGGAGGAAGCATAACAAAACTACAGCCCATGGCTCTGAATGAATGCGGCCAGATTACTGCTTGAATGTTTTGTGTTTAGGAAAGACTGAGTAACTAAATATTGAAGCCTAATTGACTTTTTGCAAGTCACTTTGGACTGGATTTTGCCTTGACAGTCGTCAATGCGACATAGCTGAATAGCTTATTGAGTCTGGAGAAAGCAAGTCACTCACATTCTCGGCAGAGATTACATTTTTCAAGTACTAGGGAAACAGCTGCATTAAAAAAAAAAAATCCATCAAATGATGCCTGGCAGGGAAAGGATTTATATACATGACAGTAGAAATAGCCACTACTGCTCTCTCATTTTATTTCTATTGCTAAAAGAGGGCAGGGAGTTCTGTTTTCATGAGGAAACACAGAAATATTTGAGGATCTAGTTATTCATACTCAACATAGGTCAAGTGTAAAAATCAGGATGTTGGCCTAGAAGGGCCTTTGGCCTGATTTGGCAGAATTCTTATCTTCTTATGAATATAAAGCAGTGAGTGGCTTGCCTTACTGCCTTTATCACCTGGAACCATCTGCACCCACAGACCATCTAAGTGTCCCTAATTTCCAGTGACAGTCCCGGATTTACAGAAGCCATCCTGATTTCTGATTTGATCCCAGAACATCCTGTTTTTCCTTAAAGGTAAAGGTAGAGGGACCCCTGACCATTAGGTCCAGTCACGGACGACTCTGGGGTTGCGGCGCTCATCTTGCTTTATTGGCCGAGGGAGCTTCCGGGTCATGTGGCCAGCATGACTAAGCCGCTTCTGGAAAACCCTAGGGCGTCCCTATTTTCACTGGAGAAATGTTGAAGGGTACAGAGTTATGCAACCCCCAAGCCAAGGAGATAAGTAACTATACAACCTTCCAAACACATCTGAAGGTAGCCCAGTATAGGGAAGTTGCCCCCCCCCCCCCATGTTTAATGTTTTATTATGTTTTTATGTATGGTGGAGAGGGATGCAGGTGGCGCTGTGGATTAAACCACAGAGCCTAGGACTTGCCAATCAGAGGGTCGGCGGTTTGAATCCCCACGACGGGGTGAGCTCCCGCTGCTCGGTTCCTGCCCCTGCCAACCTAGCAGTTCAAAAGCATGTCAAAGTGCAAGTAGATAAATAGGTACCGCTCTGGTGGGAAGGTAAACAGCATTTCCATGTGCTGCTCTGGTTCGCCAGAAGCGGCTTAGTCATGCTGGCCACATGACCCGGAAGCTGTACGCCGGCTCCCTCGGCCAATAAAGCAAGATGAGCGCTGCAACCCCAGAGTCGGCCGCAACTGAACCTAATGGTCAGGGGTCCTTTTACCTTTACCTTTATGTATGTTGGAAGCCACCCAGAGTGGCTGGGGCAACCCAGTCAGATGGGCAGGGTATAAATATTAAAGTTGTTGTTGTTACGGACTAGTACATCCCTATTTTCATCAGAGAAATGTTGGGAGGTATGCAGCCATATTCTTTCAGCCATCTTGCTTTTTATCTGTGCCATACATATGATTATGTCTTGCATTGGCCCCACCATTGTCCACTGTTAGCCTATCAGAATCAGTCTCTAGCCCCATCCACACAGAACTGCATTGGATTGTGGCCTGCTAGATACTTGACACGCCCTGTTTTGCCAAAACTTTCATGCATGGAGTAAAACTAGGAAGATGTTTATTGAGCCCCTGGTGGGCTAAAATGCAAGGATTGCTAAACCGCCTTCAGCTTAGTGTGTCGCAAGTTCTGCCACGGTTAAAGGAAACTAACTGAAATGTCTCTTTGGTCCTCCTTGTGCTTCATAATGATTAAAGTGTTCTATTCTTTGCTCTGGTTTGCTATACGTTATTCCGGCCTTGCTTTAATCCATCTTGCGATACTATGCTGTGTTTCTGTTTACCCCAGTTCAGAATGATGTGGTGTTTCTTTTTTAAGTTCACAGGCTTTTCTGTTTTCTCTTGTGCTCCTTTGGTCAGGAAACTGTTTCCCTATATTTCATTCAAAAAAGCAGATGCTGTTCCTCACGCAAAGCAACATAAATCATGGCAGAGCTGGCTGGCGACATCGACCCTGGTTCACATCAGATACCCAATTGGGTTGTTTCTTTTCAAACAAACTTGCCTGCGCTGTGTGTGCGGATTTGTGCCTTGTTTGCAACAGCTTAATTCCCCAGGCTTGGCAATCCTGCTGAATAAGATGATACACATCAGAGAGCCCTTTATCTTTTCATGATATACATATTTGATATGTATTATTAAGGCATATGACAGGCCTAACTGCAGTGTTGTCATGCATATAAAACACATGTCATCAGTCACTGAAAAATGGGCCTGAGGGTATTTAAGGCTGAGTGGGTGGGTAACTTATTTGTAACAGTAATGTGACAACTCCTTTAATCTCGGAAGCGAAAGCCAGTAAATGTTTTCCCACAGCTAATGAAGTATTTCATCTGCCCCCCCCCCAAAGGAAGAGCTTTTGACATATCCCTTGTTTGTCAGAACTATGCTGCATTTCTTTCTAACCCATATGAAAGGTTTCACAAGACACAATGGATTTAAATCTCTCTCTCTCTCTCTCTCTCTCTCTCTCTCTCTCTCTCTCTGTGTGTGTGTGTGTGTGTCCCTGCGATATCTTTCTTTGGTTTGGGATTTTGTTTTCACTGGGTATTAGTCAGTCTAGTAAACTAATTGTGCAGCTAGGTCAAATATTTATTTATTTGTTTAATTGGTCTAAATGGATGCAGGACTTCAAGGCCCTGTAATGATACAGTTTTTGGTTTGTTTGTTTTTTAAAAAAATCATTTTATTACTTTTACAAATAAAAAGTTATAAACAGATAATCCATACAGTATATCCATACAGTGGTACCTCGGGTTAAGAACTTAATTCGTTCCGGAGGTCCGTTCTTAACCTGAAACTGTTCTTAACCTGAAGCACCACTTTAGCTAATGGGGCCTCCCGCTGCCGCCTTGCCACCGCTGCACAATTTCTGTTCTCATCCTGAAGCAAAGTTCTTAACCCGAGGTACTATTTCTGGGTTAGCGGAGTCTGTAACCTGAAGTGTCTGTAACCTGAAGCGTCTGTAACCTGAGGTACCACTGTACAAAGAGATTTCTCCAAATCTCAGGACTCCCCCCTCTCCATCACCTCCATGGGGTCTCATTATAAACATTTAATACTGCATATTCTTCCATACTCCAATTTTTATATCAAACCGTATAATTGCAAAACTACAAGTGAGATCAAAATCCTGCTAATGTCTCCTTCTGCTTACAGTGGTCTCCTAAATAACTTATACATTTCTCCCCATTCTTTTATAAAGTTTTTATCCTCTTGGTTTCTGAGTTTTCCAGTCAGTTTTGCCATCTTGGCATAGTCCATCAGCTTGGTTTGCCATTCTTCTCTGGGCCCCTGTAATGATACTGTTAACCCATGTCATATTCTACTGTTAGAAGAAGAAGGAGGAGGAGGAGGAGGAGGAGGAGATTCTCCGGGCTTGCAGTAGCCTGCTTATCATCAACACAGAAGGTAAATAGAGAGGACAAAGGAATTAGTTTAGTCTGCAGTGAACCAACTCAATCCAGAGGCGTAGCGCAGGTTGTCTCCATGACCACTGCCACCGGCCTCCTTCCTTGGGCAGCTCGCAGTGGCTGCTGGAGAAGAAGCGAGGAGGAGGGAAGGCTTCCACAGTTCACCAAGCCTTGTGTGACACACCAGCTCTGAGGTACAGGCAGAGACCAGGGTGGTGGAAATTCTCGGGGGGGGGGCAGGACCAAAAGGAGTGGATGGGGTCAGTTGGGGAGAGTAAGAAATGTCCTTATTTTCATCTGAGGAATGTTGGGGGGTATGGAACTTGGAACGCAGCAAGCCATATCTTCACTTCCAGTTGGAATCTTCTACAGTGCTACCTCGGGTTACGAACTTAATTCATTCCGGAGGTCCGTTCTTAACCTGAAATTGTTCTTAACATGAGGTACCACTTTAGCTAATGGGGCCTCCCACTGCCACTGCACCGCTGGCATGCAATTTCTGTTCTCATCCTGGGACAAAATTCTTAACCTGAGGTACTACTTCCGGGTTAGCGGAGTTTGTAACCCGAAGTGTTTGAAACCCGAGGTGTTTGTAACCCGAGGTATCACTGTATTTAGACTCCAGGGAATAATCACATTACCCTTTTTCTTTCTCTTGGGAAAAAAAGAGTATTTTTAAGGCCCATTGATTTCTGCTGAAGAGAGTGTTTAATTCTCTTATTGGAATCAATGGGACTTAGCAGAGCTTAGTTTGGGTTAGGTTGCACTCTTTGCATCATCTTTTTAAAGCACTTTCTTCTGAGCTTGGCTTTGTGATTCTTGAGATTTATTGTCATGACTTGGCTCCTGGCTTCTCCAAATGACGCTTAGGATACAACAGCACGGACCCCTGTCCTGAATGGACTTGCAACATATAAAAAGAGCAGGCAATGTCTGTAGCACTTCTCTATTCAAGAGGCGCTTAAAGTGATATAACTGTGCTTGCCGTGTTTGTTAACCACACATAACTACAATGGTTTTGTGTATTGATGTAACTTATTACAATCACATAAACGACGTTCCCCAGGAGATCTGAACTATATTGTTGGTTCCTCTGTAGAAAGGCAACTTCTTTCTGCTGGTCCTGTTTTGTTTGATAGCACTTTACAACCTGCAAGACTTCCTGCTTTTCCAAGCCATTTTAAAATCCAATTCTACAGCCCCAAAGTGCCATAATTGCATACATCCTCATAAGAAAGGTTTAGAATAAAATGTACAAATTGAGGGCTGTTAAAATGGTTGCCTTTTTCTTTGTTGTTTTGTTTTTGGTAGGCTTCAAACCCGAAATCTCAAAAGCCAGCAATTGTCAACTGGTTACTTAGATTCCACGTTTTCTACCACACTGTGCTAGTTATAAAATATTGGCAGACACAATATGTTCCTGGTTTTCAAGTTATCTTCCAGGGATCCCTAGATAACTTGGAAGGGGGTCATCTTTTTCAGTCCATGCTGAATGTGCCTCGGAATCCTTTGTAATGTGAAAAGGTCTTGTGGTGGGCAGATAGAGGTTCCTGAGCAGATGTCTATGTGGCAAGCAATTCTTGGGGGAAAGTTTGGAAACCACTGCAATGTACCACTGACTGCCAACTATCCATGCTGTCAATTGCTAAATATCACATCATGTTAACTATCAAAAGCTGCAAAACACTAACTTTCAAATATGGAATACTGGAATCAGATATAGCTGTGCATCAAACAAAGATGTCAATCAGTCAGAGAACATTTGAAATATATTCTGGTTTTAAATAATCCTATTAGAGGCTATTTAAACTTAAAAAATTGCAAAGAAGAATTTTGAAGATTTCTTTCTGTAACAACAACAACAACAACAACAACAACAACAACATATTTTATTTATTTTTATCCCTCCTTTCCCCCAGAGCTGTGACCTGAGTTAATCTGTCTTGCCAGATTAAATGCAGATAAAACACACATAGCTAAAAGGTAATTCAACTATCTATGGAATCAGAACCATGTAAAAAAGTATCTACTTGTTGTTGACACTGGGTGTGGTACCCATAGCATGTGAGGAGTTCAGACCTGTTGCCTGCCCAGGATGGGATAGGATTCTTTGGCAATGGAAAAGACAATTTTTTAAAATGTAATTAAAGGGTTTCAGCATATAATACAATAAAAACCAAACATAGCTGATATCTAAAGAGAGCAAAATAATAAAAAGAAAAGAGAGAAAACAAAACAAAAAAGAAACATACCCACACAAACACAAAAAATTATATTCTACCATCCCTCTATCTTAATCTTCAATTCACAAACAGAGATCTGCGTCTTCTAAGCTCCTACCTTGGACAGCTCCCTGAGACAAAACACTCTATTCTGAAAAGACCATAAAATGCTATCTGCTGCTCCTTGCTTCGTGCTTTGTGTTTCCTCATCCTTTAAATAAAACCTGTTAAAGAGCAACTCAGGTGGTCTTCACTGACTATCTGAATCTCAAAGAACCACTATTATGTTCAAACATCCATCATTAAAATACTTAGTCCTGCTGCTGTTTGTCCGTGCGTGCGTGCGTGTGTTTAATGCAACAACCTTTTTGCTGCATGATTTAATTCAAATATTACATAACGCTGTTAGAATACAAAAAACACACTAGTTTCCATGCTGTGCAACTGCTTTACCCACCTCCCCTTTTTAGTACAGTTGGAGTATTGGAAAATGTATGTTATTTAGACCTAAATCTCACCCTTTGAAGGTTGGGATCGAAATCCCTTGACATGCTACAAGCATGAGAGGAAATGGACTGTTGCAAGCCTGTCTTCACAATGTATCACACAGACCCCTCATGTAGACAGCAGAGGGGTTAATTGGCATGAACCTAATTTTGGATTTGTGTGTGTGTTTGTGTGTTCTGTTACATTGTATACTTAAAACAGTCCGCCTAACTATGCTGCATTTTTATTTTTGTTATGGCTTTGTTTTGTGCTGTTCTGTTCATGTAGCACAAATAAGCATTCCACTTGGTACCGTGCTTTACCTCATTTCAAGGAGAAATATACTTAATTATATATACATCTGAAGGCAGCCCTGTTTAGGGAAGTTTTTAATATTTAATGCTGTATTGTTTTTAGCATTCGATTGGAAGCCGCCCAGAGTGGCTGGGGAAACTCAGCCAGGTGGGCGGGGTATAAATAATAAATTGTTAGTAGTAGTATTAGTAGTAGTAGTAGTAGTAGAACGGAACCTCAGTTTTCGAGCGTCTCAGAAGCTGAACAATTTGGAACCCAAATGCTGAAAACCCGGAAGTAATTGCTTCCATTTTTGAATGTGCCTCGGAAGTAGAATGGCTTCTGAGGTGAGTTTCTCCATTTTTTCAATTCATTTTGCCAACGGCCCATTGATGCTCGGTTTTCGAACGTTTCGGAAGTCTAACAGTCTTCCAGAATGGATTACGTTCGAAAACCGAGGTTTCACTGTAAAACCATCACACCAGACCATTAGCATATAATCATCCATCATTAAAATATGCAATAATTTATTTATTACATTTATATACCACTTTCCTCCAAGGTGATCAAGGTGGCATACATGTTTCACTCTATCCCTATTTTATCCTTGCAACAATCATGTGAGAAACAGTGACTAGCCCAAAATTGGTGAGATGCATTGTTGAGTGGGGACCAGAATCCCTGTCTTCCAAGTTTCAGTCCAGTGGTGTCACCTTTATTCCACTCTACATTAAAACAACCCACTATCTCTTGGGAGAGACTTTTTGTGGGGTTACAGGTGGTATCAGGGGGAAAGAGGATGAGGAGACTTTCCTTCCATGAATTTCAATAAGCTAGCTTCCCTGAGGATCTAGGCTACTGCTTTCAAAGGGTTTAAGCATTCTTTAGACTTCAGAAATCTTATGAAGTTACTTTAACTATTTGGCATTTCCTTAAGATCTCCATGTTAAGCCATGACAGCTGTAATTTCACTGATATTTCACAAAATATCATCCACAGCATAGCTCATAGCCACATAATAAGGCTGTTTTCCCCCGAAACTCAAGAAAATGGGGCATTTTAGAGCTAAATGCTATTATTATTCATATACCCAGAGAATGATTTCCTCCCACCAATCAAGATGCAGTCTCTGAAAAGGGCTCCACATTTCAGGTGTGATGAGTACCTTTGAAGCAATCTGAATGCTAAAGAATGCTCCTCAATTTCCATTTCTTCCTTTCCTCCCTTTGGCATTACTTCGGGCTTCTTACATGTGGGGCCGGGTCTGAATTATTGTTATCAGCAAAGAAAATATATTTTCACAATGCTGCAGAAAGCACCTGTGTCCTGAATACATCATTGATCTGGCGAGTCTAAGGGTTTTGCTTGAGGATTAGAAGCTCCAAGGATCTGCCATTTAAGAAAGACCTATTCACCATTCTACCTATTTTTCCTCTCCTTCTTTTTAAGAGCAGTTCCTTCTAGAGAGCCCCCACCTTCAGTATCTACAGCAATCCAATGTTCTCCTTCAGAACATTGAGCTCTTGGGTAAAAACACAATTGTAGAACTGATGGATCTTCTGCACCATTTAGCATCTTCCTCAACGGAATGCACAAGGAACGTAAAAAAGAAACGAAAAGGAATTACATCACACCCTTGGTTCCTTTAAAGCAATCATAGTGCACATGTTCAATGGTAAGGGATGGTGAGAGTTGTAGTCCAGCAACATCTGACATCGGTAAAGGATTTTTTTTTTTAAAAAAAGAGACTTTAATTCAAGAGCTGAGATTTCATTGGATAGCAAATTAAATCCATAACAACCAATCGATTCTCGATTTGCAAAGGCACACACTACAAATCTTCCACAGTGGGGAGGAGGACACTGGTGGAACTTCATCCCTCTTGTTCATAATCTCCATTATGTTTCTACTCTCGAAAGTGGCATAGCTAAATGTTCCCCCTGCTCAGACAGATGTTAGCTCCATACTAGCAACATCGATACAAAGCTATTCCATCAATCTGGGCCTGGAAGTACAGGCTTTTAACCTGAGTCTTCTGAGCCCTACCCAGCGTGCAGCCACAAGCCATACGTTTTGCCTGTGGATTTGGTTTACTCCTGAGAAACAGCTGGTTCATGAGTATCCCTTTACTTCTAATGAGTTCTTGTACCTCAGGTGGGTCCTCTGATGTCTGGCAGCTGACTGAGTCTGTAATGTCAGGTTCCTGCACTTCCTGGGACTCATTGACTCCTCAAAGTTCACATCTGTTTCCATGAAGGGGCGATTTCTGTCTTGAGAAGGATTTTGGGTTGTCATGTTCTCTGAGGGATCTAGATTCCCCTGCTCTGCCTCTCGGCACCTTGACACTGCTCTTCCATGATGTTTACTTCAGGGTTGGGGGGTTCCAGATCATCCTCCAAAGAGGACTCCTCTGGCAGAGGTGTGATGAGGACCACAGTGTTGCACATGCCAATAAAAGCTGTGAAGGGCTGAATTGGATCTGAATGGGGTAGGGGCTGCTCAATCCTTTCTTCTCAGTTAGTTCCCCCTCACAACTGACTTTCTTTTTGTGAAATAAAAGGCATCAGGATGCATATGTATCTTTCTTGTGTTTGAAGTGGGGAATAGTTTAGGTAGTGATTTATTTTTTTTTGCAAACCTTTTGTGGAGGTCACATGCCAGTGGTGGGTGTAGCCAAAAGTGAGTGGTCCACCCCACAATCTCACATGTACACACACCCAAACACCCCCCACACACCTGCTCTCAGCTGATCCATGCAGAAGTTTAGCCAAGGAGGGAGAGAATATTGATGAGCAGGGCAGAGGCAATTTGCATCCCAGTCAAGGTGCTGGGCTCGATGGAGAGGTTTAAATATCTTATATAAACTGTGGTCCTACGAGGGGCAGAAAAGGCACTCCAGGCAGCAAAAGGTCTTGTGGCAACCCTGTTGAGCAGATCCTCTCCAAAGTGACCTTGATTTTTTTCCCCTACAGGCAAAATTCGTGTTGCTTCTATCCAGTTTATTATGCACAAAAACAGCAGGCTAATTCTGAAAAAAGTCTCAACGTATTGCTTGATTACATTTAAAAAAAAATGATTTTATTGGCCTCTCTCTGACATTTCTCCAGTGGTTCCATTGTGTAAGAAATAACAACGCTAGTTAGAATTTGATCTCCCTCCCTCTCACTTTTTCTCTTTCTCTCTGAACCCAAGTCGTCTCTTACATGCCACCAGCTCTTTTAAGCTTCTTCTGCATCTTCACTGACACACAAAATTGAGATGGTCTCTCGTGCCATTATTCTCAGAGGCCCTGACTCTCAAAGACAGTATGTCGGGGAATGACAGTTCACAGGCTCAGCACTAAAAAAATGCTGATTTGCAAGAGTTTTAAAAAATCACTCCTTTTAATGTTGGTTCCTGACATATTCTTGTGGAAATATACTCTCGCTATGCCATGTACCATAAAGACACAATGGCTGCATATTAAAATCCTGCCACTACCATTCATATGTTCCAAAGCCACTGGACTGGCTGAAAGGATAGCTGAAGGCCACTAGAGTGCAATTAGAACATCATATTTTTTCACATATAAGAACTGTAAGCCTGTGCCCATAAAAGTAGGGATGACGTTTCCAGGATGAACAGAGGAAGATTTCACGCTGTCCACTTTTTGCAATGGATTGACCTGATTTGAGACTCCTGAATTTTGCTTCCAGATCAGACTGAGACACTTCTTCGAATCTCCTGATGCAGTTTCAGGCTTGTTTTTTTCTGCATTGTTTTTGAATGTTTCCCTTCTGTTAAAATACATAGAAGTTAATGACATGATTAATTACATTCATTTTGACAATGACGGATAGCAAAACAAATAACATAGTTTCAGAGGAAGCTGGACTGTAGCGGAAACAGAAACAGTGATGATTGCAAATGAAAACAAGACAGGATGGAACTCTCTATTGTGCATCATTATGCCACTCTGGCAGCGATCAATCATGGTAATTTATTGCAACTAAAATGTTCAGTCACATTGTTTGATTTTTCAACCATAATGTGATTTTTAAAAGCTGGTTTAAAGTTCTGGAAGCTTACAGGTCTTGAATGAGTAGGGAAGGTGAGAAGCAGAGCCAATCTAACAGCTCCGGAATAGAGGCAGGACAGAATTTTTGTTGATCAGGCATCAGGAACTGAGGTTGGAGGTGGAACAACATGAAAGATTCTGGAGTTTGGGGCCTATCAAGCTCCAGACATAATATGGTTTACTCAGCAAACTTGCAAGCTGATTCCAGCAGTAGATTGGGTTTGTGTTGTACTTTTCCTTGTACTTTCCCCCCTATCCAATCTTCTAGGTTTCACTATTGTACCATTTTTCTCAGTAGGTTAAAACATAAGTTGCTTTCTATAAATCTTTATGGAATGGCTCAAGGAAATCAGAGGAGACATCTGGGACACAACACCAGGCTGATTTCATTTCATAAAGCAACCTCTGAAGACTAATGGAGGGGAAAGCTGCAGAAGAAAGTGCTTTCAGAGAAAATGTTCTGAGATTCATATTTGTCGCTTGGACTAGCCCAATAGCTGCTTTCATTTTGCAATACAAAAAGGATGTTAACACTCTTCATTTTATTTGTCTATTTCTTTAGGGTTCTGTTCTGTTACCCACCTACCTGGATCTGGAGTTCAACAATATCTGGATTACATTGAGTACCAGAGGATAGCAGCTGGAGACCCTGTGACAGGGATCTAATGGTTTAATTTCCTAAAATGGGAATGTTTACTTATGTTAAATTACTGGGTATTTGTAACATGAGATTTTCCCTTTGGCAGTAGTTTTCATGTGATTGGCTGACTGTGAGTCACATGAGAGAGACATTCTATTCTGTTGTGACTGTTATTCAAGTAACTGTCGTTTTTAACTGTCTTTCTGTTTTCTCTCTCTCTGTGTGTAGAATGGCTGCCGAGAGAGACTTCTCAGAATACTGCAGAAGATAGTGTGTGTCAGCATTATCTGTCTGAAGTGAAACAGACAGAGGAAGATCCCTAATTGTTAATAAGGAGAAACATGTGCAGGAGCTCTCTATAAGGAACAAAGTGAATAGGGATGAGATTGTCAATATATTCTTCTCAGTTATATGTTTATGTAAGTAAACTTTTGAATATAAAGTGTCTGGACATTACATAACATCAAATTATATATATATATAACTCCCATCAGCCTCTGCCAGGACAGCCATCCATCAGAGATTATGAGAGCAACAGTCCAACAACACCTGGATCACTGCAAGTTCCCCATCCCTGCATTATGAGTTGGATCCAGACTTAGTTGTGCTCTGTGAAGTTAGTCATGACCAATTTGTCTGTCAGGGACTGGGCAGAGGAGGAATGGTGGAGACCGCCTCCCCAGCTTGACCCTTCCAGAGAAGAAGAAGACGGTTCAGAATTACAGCAGGGGTTTGAGGGAGGTCACAGCTCAGAGGCAGATGAGGGGGAAAGCTGGAAAATAATGGGAGAGGAGCAGGAGGAAGAGGAACCACCAGGAGGGCAACAGCTGATGGACACAGTGTCTTTAGAAAGCATTCCAGATCCCCTCTCTCCCAGAACCTGGCAAGCCTTGAAAGTAGGAGAGCAAAGGACTCAGAAGCAAAGAGTAAGGTTACCAGACGTCCCTGTTTCCCGGGGACAGTCCCCAGATTTACAAATCAGGCCCCTGACAAAATCCATCTATTTAGTAGGAAGTTGAAAAGTGTCCCCGGATTCATTGGCGGTGGGGGGGGGGATCTGGTGACCTTAGCAAAGAGCCCTCAGTTCTACCTGTAGAGGAGATGGTGATAAATAAGGAAGTGGGAGAAAAAAGGGGGTGGAGAGCCACCTGGGACAGCGCCATTATTCCAAGAGGCTGTGTTCCAAGCCTCTCTCTGTAAATACTGAATAAAAAGCAGATGATAAGGACTTTTCCTTGACTTATCCGTTCCTGGCAATCTGCTGTGGGGGTTGTTTCCTCTGCCGCCTGACATTGTCCCGTTGATTTCAGTGAGTCTATGTCAAACATGACGCAGGGTGGAATCCAGTGTAGCATTGAAGCAATTGTTCCGTCAGTGCAAGAATTTCCCCTTTTCACAGCTGAACAATTGCTGTAGCACTTCCCCTTGCCTTCCCCCCATGCACCCCCTGAATCTGTTCTAGGGCTCCCCCAACCCCCTGAAGCACATTTGGGAAAGTTGCAGGGTGCACATTGAGCAGGAAGTCCCATTGTGCCAACAGAAATCATCGTGGTGGTGGGACTCATGGGTAGAATGCTGCCCTAAGTCTGGATCCAGCCCTGTGTGTTCCCACATAATTGCAATGCACACACCTCAACAATCCAATCTATGTTACATGTGTAGAACTAGATTCTGGGTAATATCCAAAGTCTATTGATTTAAATGGGTCTGCTTTCAGTATGACAAACTTTGAACAACACCTTTTATACACAGGCCAACGCAATTGCACAACCACTTCTATGAATAGTAACCAAGTACTGATAAATACATCCTCAAATGGCTATCGGTTTGCACCTTTAGGCACCCCCATGTTGGCTTTTCCTGGGGGCTACTGTCATGATATGTGAAAGTATCCTTAAAATATTTCTACATGGCAATCAGTGTCAGTTCAGCTTATCAAATTCACAAAGTGGCTTATATTGAGACAGACAGTAATTCCCCCAACTGAGCCTTCATCGTGCATGTAGAAAAGAAGATAAATAGCTTCTCATTAACCTAAACCGATCTGCTTTTGTCATTCCACTTCTCCCATCAGGGAGTGCCTATCATCTGCCATATTTGCATGCTCACCTTGGGATTGCTCTGCGTACTTCTGTACCAAGCTAAATTCCAAAAGACATTTCCAAAAGGAGCACTGCACAGCAGAGCCAATATAATAAATGGGATTACATGGAAATGACGCAGAGTAAAGTGAAAAGGCAAAGTTGAGGTAGAACATGTGCCCACCATGTGCCAGTTTTAGAAGGAGAAGTAGCCAGCCATATTTATGTAATGATTGTTATTCAACTTGATGCAGGGCAGGCCAGGAATCTAAAGAGAGCTATGCATTATTTTTCTTTTCTTTTTCAGTATTTTCAAAATTAATTGACAACGTGCTTTTCTATCTTGAACTTTAATAGTACAGAAACAAAAACCAATAGTTAGGTTTGCCTCCCTACTTTGATGCCAGTCTATTGTCAGAGCCCTAGAATGCACCCTTACACCACGGTCTATCGAGTGCTTCCTCAATCCCAGGGACACAGGTGGCGCTGTGGTCTAAACCACTGAGCCTCTTGGGCTTGCTGATCAGAAGGTTGGCGGTTTGAATCCCCATGACAGGGTGAGCTCCCGTTGCTCTGTCCCAGCTCCTGCCAACTTAGCAGTTCAAAAGCACACCAGCGCAAGTAGATAAATAGGTACCATTGCGGTGGGAAGGTAAAGAGCATTTCCATGCGCTCTGATTTCCGTCACAGTGTTCCGTTGCATCAGAAGTGGTTTAGTCATGCTGGCCACATGACCTGGAAAGCTGTATGTGGACAAACGCCGGCTCCCTTGGCCTGAAAGCGAGCTGAGCGCTGCAACCCCATAGTCACCTTTGACTGGACTTAACCATTCAGGGGTCCTTTACCTTTTACCTTTACCTTCCTCAATTCCATACTGACCCAGATGGACCAATGGTTTCATGCACTATAAAACAGCTTCCTGGGTTTTGAAAAGCAGTCATCCCCATGGGAGGGTGTTCTACATTGTTGACTCAACATTAATGGATAGTTCAATCAGAAGAGCAAGAGACTCTTAATCTCAGGGTCATGGGTTCAAGCAAAAACATTGGGCAAAATATTCCTGCATCACAGAATTGGACTAGATGATCCTCATGGTCTCTTCCAGAGGTGCAATCTTCTTATGAGGATTGAGGGGGCCTGTGCATTATGACATATGACATTATGATGCCATGTGTGTGACACTGCACTACATCATGACATCATGTCATGTTGCACAATGCCCAGACATCACATGTGTGATGCTGCACAATGCCCTGATGTTGCAATGCCGTGAAGAGCCAATTGGCAGAGCTGAATGCCTTCTGAATATTGAGGGGGCTTGGCCCCCTCAAAAATTACTTTGGGAGGGCTGAAACTACCTCGGCCCCTAGGAATTGGCACGCCTGGTCCCTTTCAATTCTTTGATTCTATGATCAAGGCAAAGGACAAGATTACATCCTGCATTCTCATTCCATGTGCAGAAGATGACTGGATTAGCAGACGAATCTTCAAAACTGGTGCTGTTATCTTTCACAACACCTGAGAATTGAAGACCAGCGGACATGCCCAAGGATTAAGGCTTACTGGGAAGTGATTTATAATGAAATGAAAAAGGTATTTAAATATACCTTCCTGAAGAAACCAGAGGCCTTTCTCCTGGGCATGGTCGGCCAATTGGTGTCAAAGAAGGACAGAACATTTTTTATGTATGCTACAACAGCAGCAAGAATACTCATCGCAAAGTATTGGAAGACAGAAGATCTGCCCACCATGGAAGAATGGCAGATGAAGGTTATAGATTATATGGGACTGGCAGAAATGACCGGCAGAATCCGAGACCAGGGAAAAGAGACGGCGGAAGAAGATTGGAAGAAATTTAAGGACTATCTTAAGAAACATTGTAAAATTATTGAATGTTAGAACGATGTTGATTCAGAAATTAAGTGGTTATAAGCTGTAATGATTATGTAATCAAGAAAAGAAAGGTCAAAAATTATATAGAAATTAGGGGAAGGATTTGCTGAATTGAATTAGAGATTGGAATACAGAAAGGGGAGGTATGAGGAGGTCGGGAAAGTAAGTTTTATGAATATAAGGGATTGAAATTATACTTGTTGTATGTGTTTTGTATGTATTTTTGCTGTTTTTGTTTTTTGTTTTTTCTATTTTATATAAACTTTTAAAACTTTAATAAATATCTTATAAAAAAAAAGAGAGAATTGAAGACCAGCATTTGGAGTGCAGAGCAGGGGCCACATGGCACACATAGCTCTGTTTTGAAACAGGCAATGGTTGGGAAAGGGGCTCAGGAGGTAGTGCCAAGGGGGTTGCCTCCACAAACCCCAGCATCCGCCCACTGAGTCAGCTGGCCTAACAGTAGGGCTGGCTTCGTAAGATAGGACTCAGCACTGCCTTCTAGCAAATCTCAGAGCGTGGAGGTGCTCATATGAGACAAGGTTTCCTGGAATTATAGTTTGTGTGTGAGAGTGAGTGAGAGACCTGGACTGGAAAGTAAATGGTTACTATTAGCAATGGTTAAGACAAGGAGAATAAGGAAGACTAGTTTAAATCTAAATTAAAATAAGGGAAGATTTGCTGAGTAATCGATAAGAATTTGGAATACAGAAAAGGGAGGCATGAGGAAGTCGGGGAAGAAAGGTACAAGAAATCAGGATATGAAATGGTACATGTTTTTTTTTGTTTTGTTTTTGTCTTTGTATGTTTATGTATGTTATGTCTATATGGAAAAAATTCTCGAATAAAAATATTTTAAAAAAAAAAGAGAGTGAGTGAGAGACCATTCCAAATGCATATAGGTTATAGTCCAGCGGTTTAGGAAAGTCACATATAACTTTATGCCTTAAAAACAACACCCTATCTTTTAAGAAATGCTGTAACGTGTACTGAAATCAATGACAGCTTTTGGATAAGATGCTTTACCATTTGCCAGCATAGGATCAAATTCCCAGGAACCAAGGTCCCTCTGCCCCCCCCATGAAATATTTAAGGCACCGGGGGG
Source organism: Podarcis filfolensis (assembly GCF_964270895.1). Taxonomy (NCBI): domain Eukaryota; kingdom Metazoa; phylum Chordata; class Lepidosauria; order Squamata; family Lacertidae; genus Podarcis; species Podarcis filfolensis. Next base: position 14,624,304 of record NC_139604.1, read on the forward strand.
GGGGCAAAGTTGATGGGCATTGTCATTCAAATGGTGTGTATGCACACTGTCTTGTGATCAGTTATGCAGGGCAAGTTTTATCTGCCCCACAACTTTTTATTCAAGCTGGCACCCCTGTTTGCCAGGTTTGTAAGGTGGAAATATGAACGAGGTATGAAATCAAAACTCCAAAAATATAGCTTTGCAGAATGTAGTATCAGTTTAATGAAAGGCATTGAAGAAACTTGAAAGAAAGAACGAAACATGTATAAGATAAAATAGGGTGCACTGTTTGCAACCTTCCTAGCTATTGATGGGGAACCTGTGGCCTCTAGGTGTTTGTTGGGCTCAAACTCCTATTAATCCTAGCTGGCATGAGCAATGATCAGGGTTGAAGATGGCTGTTGGAGCCCAGCAACATATAGTATGGAGGACCACAGGTTCCCCGCTTTTTTATTTCCAAAAATGAGGGGCTCAGTTTCCAGGGATTGGCTGAGCTGCTCTGACATAATGGAATTCTTATAAACATTCTAGGGTATAAACATGGGTAGGCAAACTAAGGCCTGGGGGCCGGATCTGGCCCAATCTCCTTCTAAATCTGACCCACAGACAATCCGGGTATCAGCGTATTTTTACATGAGTAGAATGTGTCCTTTTATTTAAAATGCATCTCTGGGTTATTTGTGGGGCATAGGAATTTGTTCATTCCCCCGCCCCTTCAAAATATAGTCTGGCTCCCCACAAGGTCTGAGGGACAGTGGACCGGCCCCCTGCTGAAAAAGTTTGCTGACCCCTGGAATAAAACTTCTGACATGAAGGCCCAGAGAGGTGGAAGGAGTATGGAGCAGCCAGAGCAAAGCACTATTTCCAGAACAATGTAACATTAAGCATGTGTGGTGTGAGCCTTGAGCACATAAAAGTCACTGCACACAAACAAAAACCTATAGAGGGCTATGCATATTCACTTATTTTATATAATTAAGTTCAAAACCACAGCTTTGGTGAAAGAAGAGAGCAAGCAAGCGAGAAAACAAAAGAAAGGAAGACAAAATCCATGACCAACAATGAAAATGGATGATGCCTCTTTTATCCAATTCTCTTTTATTTATTTAAGCAGAGAAAAATGTGAAGAGACATTCAGATACATTAGGATATTATGATAATTCTGGTGCATTAATAATGCAAATGGTATATGAAGGTTAATTACTTCTAAAATGAGCAGCTATTGTTCAGAGCATCCCCCGCCCTCTTCTCCTTAGAAAACCTTCCAACCCTTTTGGAGACAAAGCAGTTCCCTCTTTTGTAACCACAGCTCTCCCATCAAAATGCCCCTGTGTATTTTTGATCTGCTGGATGTCAGAAAATTATTAGAACACTGTCATGTGCTCGGGCTTTGCACTCAAGGCTCTGGAACAAACTGTCAATGAAATGCTCTGACCTTTTCCAGAAACCAAAGTCTGGCAGAATTCTCTTTGTGAGAAAGGGCCATGTGACTGATAACAGGCCCCAAGGATTTGCACAACCAAGGTCTCGTTCCTTTAGCTAATTGGACTCCTTGTCTGTTCAAGTCAACAAGACTTCCACTACCAATGGTGCACGAGGCACTTTATCTCCTACTCTGGTTGCAGACAACTGTCCTCAACCTCCGTTTATTTGTGAATTGCTTCCTATGAAGAATCTCGAAGTGATTTCACAATTCTACATACACACAAATCAACAAACCAACAAACCAACACACACACACGTGAAACAGTTGCATATCCAAAAACAGTTGAAGAATTCTGTATATAAAAGCAGATAAAACAATTCCATATATATAAAATAATAGTTTTAAAGAGAGTTGAAATTTGTATTTTGGGTGGGTAGGTAGGGAGCATCTTTTAACCTGTAGTTCTATGCAAAAACACCTCCCCAATTGCCCGTGCTAAGTATATGTGTGTGTGATTTTGTTAAATATTCTGTGCCGAGGGAAGGAGGGGCAGGTCATAAAAGCATTTAGAATCATTCCAAGTTGACAATTAATTAAATGGGGATCATAAAAAACCCTGAATGATTAAGGAAGGAAGAAGTGCTATATAGATTGTGCATCTAAAAAGAACATAGCTATATAATACACCAAGTTCTTCATTGATCTGTTACATTTTTTGTGGTTGCTTTTCATTTCCTTAATTGTTACCATTGATGGAAGGATACGCAGGACCAATTTCATAATGCATTTTTCCCCTGCCTCACTGCCTTATCAAACTGAATGCATTCTGCAGCTAAATAAGTTTTATTCGTTATTTTTTTATAAGAAATATATATTTTGCATGCTGAGAGTCTCATTTTTAAAACCAGGTTATGCAAAAGCTTCTTACTATTTTTGAGAAAAATGAGAAAAACCCCACAGATCTTCCCCACTGTGCTACCTACCTTTAAATAATAAAGGTAAAGGTACCCCTGCTCGTATGGGCCAGTTGTGTCCGACTCTAGGGTTGTGCGCCCATCTCACTTAAGAGGCCGGGGGCCAGCGCTGTCCGAAGACACTTCCGGGTCATGTGGCCAGCGTGACAAGCTGCATCTGGCGAGCCAGCGCAGCACACGGAAACGCCGTTTACCTTCCCGCTAGTAAGCGGTCCCTATTTATCTACTTGCACCTGGGGGTGCTTTCGAACTGCTAGGTTGGCAGGCGCTGGGACCGAGCAACGGGAGCGCACCCCACCGTGGGGATTCGAACCGCCGACCTGACGATCAGCAAGTCCTAGGCGCTGAGGTTTTACCCACAGCACCACCCGCATCCCATTAAATAAATAAATAAATAAATAAATAAATAAATAAATATTAAATAAATAATTTAAATAATACTAAGGTTTAATTTTGGGTGCAACTACACCAGCCTAATTGAACTGTTCCTTAGTTTATTTTAAATGGATGCTCTATGTCATAGGCTTCAATTCAGTCTAGTGCTACCTGTTCCACTAGGATAGATGAGTTAGCAGCAGCTGCCTGTATGGATCTTTTCATAAAGTTCAGGGATTCTGCTTGCTTATCTGGATTCTGTTATTGATTTATGCCTATCTATAAGACAACACTCCATAATGGATGTCACCCTGTGTTAGCATTTTCTGTACCGTTTGATGGACCTACCCATAGACATATAATAGAATGCACTGCCTTTCAATAAGAAAAAAAATGTCAGAGCAAAAAAAGATGTAAGTTGAAAATTGGAATTTTGTGCTCATATTGGGGTTGTGTATGAGGATAAAGTTTCATGGCAAGATACACTGAGTGTGTGACTCAAGTGATCTCAGGTGATCTCATCAGTGTTCAAGGGCACAGCGTGAAACTGACCCGACCACAATTTCCGATAGCCAGAGGTAGAACATTCTGCAATTTATACCTTAAGCTGGTTTAGTTGTAACTTGTGCTAGCAAGTTCCTTTACTTAGCAGAGTTTTCACATTCCCCTTTTATACACACAGCAGGTGTGTTTGGTTCCTGGTAAGTTCCCTTATAACCCTCTTAAAAGAATAAACATGCCACATTTTTTAAAAAAAGTATATAAAATAAGTTTACTCACATCATCAGTTCACAGTTGGATCCCTGAAGGCAGACTTAGTTACAAACTATATACATATGGATCTATCCCATATGAGGATAATCTCAGTGTCCTCTGTTGGCTGGAAGCAAACAGAACATCTCTAGCTAAAAAAGCTGCTCCAACTGTGGAGGAAGTCAAAGAGAGAGAGTGTGCTGCATGTCTTGCCCTTTTGTTACCTGGACAGGTAAAGTCAAGCCCACCTCTAGTCACATGCAAAGGAAGTATACTCCAGCCAGCATGAAACAGGAGGTTTTCGACTGACTGGATCAAACATTCCCCTGCATGTCCACTCTAGGAAAACAAGGAATGTTGTACTTGACTGCTACTTATGTATCACATCCCACAAGGAGTTGAACCTCCATCTTGTTTGTGAAGATGAAACAGTGGTAGTGATGGCAGGCATGTACTCTGCATTGAGCCACTTGGATATGGGTCAAAATTCAAGACCCATACAGCATTTAAAGCGGTATCATACCAATATAAACAGTCACGGCTTCCCCCAAAGACTCCTGGGAAATGTAATTTGTCAAGAGTGCTGAGAGTTGTTAGGTGACCCTTGTTCCCTTCCCAGAGTTCCCTGGAAAGAGGAATTGGCTGTTAAACAATTCTGGGAATTGTAGCACTGGGAGGGGAATAGTGGTCTTCTAACAAATCTTAGCACCCTTCACAAACTACAGCTCCCAGGATTTTTCGGGGGGGGGGGCATATTTCTTCTTCTGGCAACTGTTCTTTTCTACTTTCTGGATTAGTTTGGCAGGTGATCCCAGCCAACTGGGAGATCACATAATAAATGGGATGATGGCATGACTTGATGTAACCCATCAAATTCGGCTATGTGATGACATTAGTGAAAGCCATTAAGATTTAGGACAATTTTTCTTTCTGGCTGGTCAGATAACTGATTCATGCTAATTATGGGTCAAGCGGAGAATGAGATTATGTCATTACTTTATGTAAGCGGTTGAGTGCCAGCAACTGAAAAAGAAGGCACTGTAAATCATAGGTGAGCATTTGGGCAGGCATTGCTGGGGAAAATAATGCTTAAAGAAAGGTTGCAACATTGGCACTACCAGAATGTTTCCTCAAAAGTGAACCAGTTTAGCTCTGCACCTCTGATAATCTGAATTTCATTTATTCAGTTTAAGCAAAATAGGATGTTCCAAACTTTTTTTTTTAACCACACATACATTTCTCAAGCCTGAAATTCAAACCATAATGCATAACATACACACCCTTAACATAGTCGGGGTGCAATCCTATGGACCCCAGAAGTAATAATAATAATAATAATAATAATAATAATAATAATAATAATAATTTATTATTTATACCCCGCCCATCTAGCTGGGTTACCCCAGCTACTTTGGGTGGCTTCCAACAGAATATTAAAATACAATAGTCTATTAAACATTAAAAGCTTCCCTAAACAGGGCTGTCTTCAGATGTCTTCTAAAAGTCTGGCAGATGTTTTTCTCTTTGACATCTGGTGGGAGGGTGTTCCACAAGGCGGGTGCCATTACCGAGAAGGGAGACCCCTGGGGTGTAGGGTGGATTGGATCTACCCCTTGACATCAGACAGGGAGATCCAAAGTAGCTTTGATCCAAAGGATATTAAACCATCTAAAGTAAGGATTTAGTAAGGATACTAAAGTGCCCAGATATGTTCCAGATACAGGGAGGTGGTTAGTTATACCCACTAAGCATAACTAAATCCCGGCTGCTGCCCAGCAGGGGTTAACAGAATGAGCAGAGGGCACAGCTGCTTCTGCAGCCCTGTTGCACATTGCATCTGGGGTGGAATTCAGAGGTGCAGGCAAATTGATGCTGCAGCTGGGACCTAGAGCAATGATTGGGTCTGGATCAGGCCTGTGATGGCAGTGAACCCAGGTGAGGAACCAACACATTGCGTGGCGAGTTCCTCGCCACAATGACACAACACAATTATTAAGGTTAATGGGCTAAATAAGGCCACAACTTTATTGGTTACAGGTGATGAGCAGTATTGGCTTAGGCATTGGTCCTAACCGACTATATCTGACTTCCACTAGAAGTCTGGGAAGGGTTAACTACTAGTAGGGGGAGTCCTGCTGATGCACATCAGCTAGGAACTCCCCAGGGTCACCGTTTGGGGGCGTGCCTTAGGCCCTCACCTCCATAGGCTTCAGACAGGGCCACGCCCCCCCGGAATCCTTTATTGGACTACCCTTCAATATACGGGGCAGGTGATGGCACTATCTCCCCTCTTCCTGCTGCCAAATCAGCTGGAGGATAGGCAGAGGTTGGCTTATCTTGATGAAGGGAAGCTGGAGGAGAGCCAGTGTGGTGTAGTGGTTAAGAGCGGTAGTCTCATAATCTGGAGAACCGGGTTCACGCCTCTGCTCCTCCACCTGCAGCTGCTGGGTGACCTTGGGCTAGTCACACTTCTGTGAAGTCTCTCAGCCCCACTCACCTCACAGAGTGTTTGTTGTGGGGGAGGAAGGGAAAGGAGAATGTTAGCCGCTTTGAGACTCCTGAAGGGGAGTGAAAGGCGGGATATCAAATCCAAACTCCTCCCCTTCTTCTTCTTCTTCTTCTTCTTCTTCTTCTTCTTCTTCTGCTGCTGCTGCTGCTGCTGCTGCTGCTGCTCAATACTAATAAAAAGCCCCAGCCCAGTGCAAAGTGGGAGTTGGATTGCACCCTAGACCTCTCCCTCCCACCCCACCAAGAGGATGGAAAATGTTTTCTAAAAATTGACAGCCTGGAAACGGATGGAGAGATGCAGCGTGTTCCTGAAGCCTCATTTGTACCCTTTAGGCTCCGGGCCAGCAAAGCATCAGCTAAGATGGAAAAACAGCCTTCATATTTCACCACCACCTTGGGATTGCTCTGTTCATGGAATGAAAGAGGATCAGTTGGTTGAGGTGCAGCGGAGCTCATTTCATGCTAACTGTGCTTGCTTGGGGTAATTTATCCCCTCCTGTATTGTATTAGTAATAAGCATAATTTTTGAGCAACAGAAAGCAGGCCACAGCCCAAAGGCTTTCAGTCCTATCAACAGCCTATCATGCTGATATATCTCTTTAACTATTTCTATAATGCTACTTACGGTAAGCAAGGACAGTTAGTTTGGCCTTCCTGGAAGTGGGCTTAAACACATCCTTCATATTATAGATCAGCATGCTTCTGTTCAGAAAGATTTGTTTCAGGATAGTTACGTTCTCCCTCCAATGTCAAAGGAAGTATGCCTCTGAATGCCAGTTCCTGATAATTGCAAGCAGGGAGAGTGCTGTTGTGCTCAGCTCCTGCCTGCAAGCTTCACATAGGTGTGTGATTGGTCCCTGTGAGTACAGGATGTTGCACTAGATTGACAAAATGGAAATGTGCTATCCCTGTCATACACAAACCCTGAAGCATCACTTGTAGGGGTCATGTACAGTGGTACCTTGGGTTACATACGCTTCAGGTTACATACGCTTCAGGTTACAGACTCTGCTAACCCAGAAATAGTGCTTCAGGTTAAGAACTTTGCTTCAGGATAAGAACAGAAATCGTGCTCCGGCGGCGCGGTGGCAGCAGGAGGCCCCATTAGCTAAAGTGGTGCTTCATGTTAAGAACAGTTTCAGGTTAAGAACAGACCTCCGGAATGAATTAAGTACGTAACCAGAGGTACCACTGTATTGTGTTTTTAATATTTGGTTGGGAGCACCCAAAGTGGCTGGGGAAACCCAGCCAGATGGGTGGGGTATGAATTACAACAACAACAACAACAACAACAACAACAACAACAACAACAACAATAATAATAATAGAATTGTGCATTGCTCTGTAATGATTTGTTGGGTCTCTGGACCGTAATAAAGATTGATTGATTGATAATAATTTATTATTTATACCCCGCCCATCTGTCTGGGTTTCCCCAGCCACTCTGGGTGGCTTCCAACAGAATATTAAAACACAGCAGTCTATTAAACATTAAAAGCTTCCCTAAACAGGGCTGCCTTCAGATGTCTTCTAAAAGTCTGGTGGTTGTTTTTCTCTTTGACATCTGGTGGGAGGGCGTTCCACAGGGCGGGCGCCACTACCGAGAAGGCCCTCTGCCTGGTTCCCTGTAACTTGGCTTCTCGTAGTGAGGTAACTGCCAGAAGGCCTTTGGAGCTAGACCTCAGTGTCCGGGCTGAACAATGGGGGTGGAGACGCTCCTTCAGGTATACTGGACTGGGGCAGTTTAGGGCTTTAAAGGTCAGCACCAACACTTTGAATTTTGCTCGGAAACGTACTGGGAGCCAGTGTACGTCTTTCAAGACTTCTTCTTCTTCTTCTTCTTCTTCTTCTTCTTCTTCTTCTTCTTCTTCTTCTGTGATGATGGCTTTCGATGAGTTCTTGTGAGATCTCAATGTAAGCCACCACTGCTGCAGCCACCACAGGCTAGCCCTGTGTAAAGCTGTATCAAAACTGCATATATGGCAGCCTCCGTGGTGAATCCTTAACCCAGATTTTTTTTGAAAGGAGCACTGTATTGGCTTTGCTGGGAAATTTGCACACTCTCATGTCTTGGTCATTCCCCTCTACTTCCTGGTGACCAGCAATGACCCACCTGCTGAGAAGCTAGCCTGCTCCACCTGATGAGCCATTTCTGATCCGATGGTCCCAGGGAGGATCCCCCAAAGTCCAAATGAACTTTCAGGTCTTCCTCTCCATGGCAGGGTGGAGAGGGAGGTCCACCCTCCAGGGCTGGTGATTCACCCTTGGAAGACCTGCCACAGAAAGTCCCACCACTGTGACCTTTCTACGATCAGTGCTCTGATGGCAGAGAGGAGCAAAAAGGAACATTCCACACCACCTTCTGCCCTGCTGGTGCAAGTCCAGTAGAGCTTTGGGTTTGATAGTTCATCCACCACAGCAGCTTCTCACCAGATTGCTCTGGAAGGTCCTACAAGACTTATTATTCTTATTATTTCATTCAAGAATATAGGCCCCATTGAACTTAATGCAATTGACTTCCATAAAATGTGTAGAAGATCAGGCTGCAAGCCTTTGAAGAAATCTGAAAGCCAAGATGACTCTGCACATGGCAAGGAGCCTGTGGCTAGAGAGGGGAGAAGTTTTGATCCAATTCACATTTAAAAGAAATACTTTCAAATTTGCACTTTATGGAACAATATGTGAACCGTTCCACAGCCTTTCTCTGAAATTCACATTTATTTGAATTTTGCGGTGCAGTTCGCCAACCAACCCCTGCTTACGAAAATGAATATTTTCAAGGAAAGTGTGCATGAAAATAAACACACGAGTGGATTTTTTAAATGCATCATATTAGGAGAAAATTCCTTGCAAAATTTGTTGGTCAAAACTGCATTTAAAGAGCATTTGTTGTGTGAAACTCACACTAAAATGCTGAAGAATTAGCATCATTTTTTTAAAAAGAACATTCTGCATTCTGGAAAATTGTGTAGACAAATGTTTTTTATGTATGGTTATGTATTGTTTCTATTTCTATTTTTTTTTTCTTTCATTTTTTTGGTAACATCTGATAATTTAAAAAAAAACAAAAACAAAAAACAACCAAAACCAGATTGGTGCAGAAATGTGCACAGCTGATTCTGAGATTGGGAAAACAAAAGAGAATCTAAGAGGACCGAAAATGGACAGATCCTTTTATCACCTACCTGTGGCTGCTCTCTCCATTTCCCTCGTATACATGGCTGTCAATGTTTCCCTTTTTTATGGGAAGTTCCCTTATTCCGAATAGGATTCCTCGCAAGAAAAGGGAAAAGTTGACAGCTATGCTTATAGACGAATGCAGTGTCTGTTACATGCGGCATACATATTGCTGCATGATTTTATGAGCTGCTGTATAATGCATTGCACAGAAGCATTCAGCAGCTGAAATGACGCAAGTGAATAATAGGCAAGGATGAGGAAAAAGTACATTGGTTGGTTGCATTGGTTGTATTTTCTGCCCTCATGTGTCCCATGTATCTGATGGCGAAATAGCTGGCGTTTATTATGTGTCCTGTGTCTGACCCTCATTCTGTTCTGCCTGTGTAAAAATGACCCAGCTTGAGACTGACCAACGCTGTAAAGATCCAGCTGTCCGTTCTGAATTGGGCTTGAATGCAGCTTGTTTGTAGCTGAAGACTAGCTGAAGGCAAATCTATTATATTTGCCTTTTCTCCTTGGGCTGGCCGGAAAAGATCCTGGCATAAAACAGCATTCAAAGGACATCAGGTCCTCGTTTTCTTTTCCAGTGGGGAACTGCGTAAGGTGATTCGAATCTTCTGAAAACCCGCCTTTTACAGTATTTGGCTCCCGGTGTGATCAGATACACAACAATAAACAACAACAACAAAGGCTTTGTGTGTGTCCTTTTTGTCCCAGGCAAAGGCAGAATTGGCCTCCCAACTGGCGTCTGGAGTCAGGAGGTAACTAGATCACATCTCTGACCTCCAAATCAGGACTGTTTCCAGGCCTGGCTGCTCCTCGTTGGCAAAATGTAATAAAAACACGTCGCCTCGGGAGCCAATTCTCCCAATAAAAAAAGCCATTGAGCGCTGTAATAGCAAAGCTAATCAGGAGCACTGCATGGAGGTGGGGTGAGAGTGGGAAGTAAGATTTCAAAGGATTTCTGAGAAAGAGGCCCTGGCTGGTACAAAAGCAGACTTGAAGAGTAGCATAGGGCAATGAGTATAATTGAATATCTTCCTGGCAGAGGGCATGGCAGGCATCCCCCTCAGATGCAATTACAGAAGATGACATCTTTCGTATGAATCATACTTTACAGCCTCATTTGTAAGGGTTTTCCTCTCTCTTCCCCCTCCCCCACTTTCCCTTGTTTGTAACAGCAGCAGAACAGTTCAGCGGATAATATAACCTGAAATAGTTGTATTAGGGTAGGCTGATTTTCGACAGGTCAAAATAGAGTAATCGGTCAACAGACAGCTCAACATGCTCAAATAACTTCTGGGTACTTTTAAAGCATGAATGCTATGCAAATGGAAGCCAGACAAAACAGGCAGAGAGCACAGGATCTCCCTGAACTGCGACCCAGTTGTTTTATGGAATGTTAATTATACAATTACAGAAATGGTTTTATTGGCTTCCGTTTACTGACTTGGTAATTTCCTCTGCATGTGTGTGTCAGAGGCGCCGAGTTGCGCCCAACATTGGGGGAGGGGCGTCTCATGTGTGTGACATCACATGCATGACATGTGCATGTGATTCAAATGTGTCGCGACATCACGCAACTGTTGCAGACCTCCCAAGTGTCTGTGGGGTGTCTCCAAATGCTTTGCAGCCCAGGGCGATCTTCAGCCAGACAGTGCCATGCCATGCAGCATCTTCCAAGGCAGTGGAGGACAGCAAGGGGAGAAGAGAAGGGGGAGGGAGGGAAGAGCAGGCAGGTGAGGAATGGCTTGGCCTCCTCTGCCCTCCCCCAAGGCTAGGGGGCCTCAGCCCTATCCCAATGGGCATTGGGGGATGAATACATGTATCTCATTGTACATTGATTTGGCAGCTGTCAGGGAATGGTTTGGATCTGAAGACTGGGGAATGAAGTCACAGGCAGATCAGCTTCTATCAGAAGAGAATGGGGAGTATCCACACACACACACCGCCTCGCCTCCAGCATTTTCAGAAGCAGAGAGACAGGAAGACACAGGAGCTGAACAGATTAAGGAGGAGCTACCCAGCCACGAGCTCCTTCATGGATTATGGTGCTGGAGGAGACTCTTGAGAGTCCCATAGACTGCAAGAAGATCAAACCTATCCATTCTTAAGGAAATCAGCCCTGAGTGCTCACTGGAAGGACAAATCCTGAAGATGAGGCTCCAATACTTTGGCCACCTCATGATAAGAGAAGACTCTCTGGAAAAGACCCTGATGTTGGGAAAGATTGAGGGTACAAGGAGAAGGGGATGACAGAGGACGAGATGGTTGGACAGTGTTCTCGAAACTACCAGCATGAGTTTGACCAAACTGCGGGAGGCAGTGGAAGACAGGAGTGCCTGGCATGCTCTGGTCCATGGGGTCATGAAGAGTCGGACACGACTAAATGACTAAACGGCTAAACCCAGCTACGAGATAATGACAAGGGATGCAGAAGGGAGGGGGCAGCTGGGAGACACATCCGTTGAGAGTGTGGGGGAAACCCCTTTCCCACGGACTCAGAGGTCCGAACGTATCAGAGAACAAAGGAGGCGAGAGGGGGAGAAACTTCCCATTGGCACACTCCTTGCTGCGGAAGTAGGAAGTCGGATTCAGACTAGGCAGAGAGCTGTGTATTTTGTGATTGCAACATGAAGCTGTAATGACCGCTCCCCGCTTAAAACGGGGGGCGCCCTTTGCGTGGACGCGTGCAGCCCCTAGATCTGGAGCGGCTCCATCAGCATAGGCTTGGCTTTGCCTTCCCTCAGGTGGGATACCTGGAGGTCTCCGCCTACCTCAGTCAGTTGTCCAATCCCACCTGGGGGAAGCGTTGCCAAGGAGACCAGGCCAGGTAGGGGAGGGATTACCTGCCCACATGAAGCTGTAATAAAAGGACTATAAATCTATCAACTGCTCGTTAATTCTTATCTGTGAAGTTACCAAAGCGAGGGGAGGACTGTCAGAGCAACTTTTTGTTGTGAAGGAGTTTATAAACCTTCAGACAAAATAAAATAAATCACTATTAGCAAAAATTTGAAACAAGTGTTGCTTTTCAGTTGTGGCTACAGCTACAGCAGAGGGCAAAGGATCATTGCCCTCAAATTAGATGTGCACAGGCTAACAGTTGCAGGCTGGGGAGCAAGGAACGCAATTTTCTATCCTTGTTATCTTCCATGTCTTCACGTCTTTCATTTGTCACACACACACACACACACACACACACACACACACATCACAGTTGAATGAGTATAGATGGATGGATCTGGTTTCTTTCAGTTTCTCATAGCTCCAATCATAAGTTCACTTTATTCAGATTTCTGCATCAGTTAAAAAATTTTTTAAATGCCATCCTGAAATTTCATGAACACTTTAGTATACATTTCTTCAAGCACCCCCCTCCCACAATATTATACATTTTCACTAACATATGCATCTGCCCCCCACCCAATTTCCCCTTAGCATTTACATTTTTGTAATTGTTGCTTGATTGGAGAACTGCACTGCACAATTTGGAAGAGTGCAAGTTGTAAAGAACAGCCACGTTCTGTGTGAAAGAGCAAACAAGGAATTTTCACATTAAAATGCCAACTGAACCAATTCTCTCTCCCATCTCTTTCAGAGTTTGCATGATAGTGAACTTTTATAAATCCACCTTCAAAAGCAGCAGCTATGTTAACCTAAGTCACTAGAGGAAGGCATATCAGCAGGAAACATTTACAATGTAAGTTAATGTCAGTGTTAACTGAAATAACTTGTGCATTTCAGCAACTGTGTGTATGTGTAGACAAGTGGGACCTCTGCTTATACATGTCCCACTCCACCCCGCCCCATACATCTGTTGGATAAATGAGAAGACTCCTAATAAAATATAGCATAGAGAAATATCATGTGGATATGTGGCATACTCTCAGAAGAATTTTGGGTTAGCAAAGCAATGAATAAATTACTAGAAAACATATAGTCGGGGACTTTCAAATTCCATCTTCTCCTTTAGAGAATTTCATGCCCTCTAGGGTAAATTTCTCTGAATAACAGAAAGATTCCCTTAAGAAAAAAGGAGACTCAGAATGATGTATATAAACTGTCTGAATGCACCGCCGGCTATTAAAGATGGCGAGGGATGAAACAACAGACTGGAAATCTCCCAGTAGTTACTTGGGTTCAAACTACATGTTACATTCAGTCTTATGATTGGTTCCCCCAAGATGTTTTCCCTTGGGGGCAAAATGCAATTTGTAGGAGGGATTTTGATAATTAAAAACAACACACCAGGAAAGATATGAACTCTTGTTTCCGCCCCTCTGCAAGCTTTCTGTTTTGGATGGTAAATAAAAAAGAATAAATCTGCAATTCCCTTAGGGCTTGGGTGGAGAATCTTCTTCACCCCAAAGGTGAAAGGGGGCATGTGTCAGTGGCGTGTGGGGCGAGAGACAAAAGTGGGTGGAGCAATGGATATAATTGTTAGCTTTTGTACAGTAGGCTTCTGTAATGAACTGGCTGGGCACAGAAGAATGGAGGGAGACACCATCTGGGGAACCCCCAAGGGAAGAAGGTTCAGAGTCCAGGGGTTGGTGGTGGGACAACAATGAGTGGTCAGTGGGGAAAGAGCGAGAAGCCTGGGAGGAGGCAGTGTTGGCAGCTGAAGAAGTAGCAGGGTTTAGTGAGCAGGGAGAGTCTGTGGCAGAGAGAGGTCCAGAATCAGGAGCAGAGGCAGAAGCAGGAGAGGAGGAAAGCTAAGAGGCAGAAATGAGTCGAGCTGGTGAAGAAGTCAGGGTGTCTCTCCCTCCTGCTGTAAGAATCTCCCCTCCCCTCTGGTTTCCCAGGACCAGAAGCGGTATGAAGAGGGAGGAGCACAGACAGGCACATCTGCATAGTTCAAGATTGCTTCAGAAAAGACCTGGGGTGGGGGGAGGTTTGGGCAACTGTGGGAAGGCAGAGACCTTCAGCCTCCACAACTGCTTCTTAGGGGCAAGAAAGAACTACCAGAGTTGCTGTGCTCATTAGGCCTGGCACCCTTGAGCAGGCTTTGTTTCTTCTAATAAAGAGTTAGCGTCACGTACTTTGTGTGATTTATTGCTGGCTGGCTCCCAGACAGCAAGTTTCTACACACACACACACACACCACTCTCTGCCCTCTATCCAGGTAACCGAGAGGTATTACCTTGAGGTTGAAGGACAAATTCCAGGGAGGCAGAAATTTTCAAGGGTGGTGTGAAGCAGGGTTTGTGACTGAGGAGGAGGTGTAGCCTACAAGGGTGAGCCTCTGAAGACAGCATTCACCTTGAGGCCGAAGTTTCCCACCCCTGCTTAAAGAAAAGGTTTCCACAACTATTTCAAGTAGCTTGACTCTGAAGGATTTGCCATGTGGAAGTTGACAGAGCTACAGCTTAGAGCAGAGCAATCATTCGATGCCTGCAAACACTGTTGTCAAAACACCTTTAAAAACAACAACCAGAGAATCCAAACATACCAGAGACAGGCCATTGTTCCATGGTAGAGCATCTACTCTTCATGCAAAACTTCCCAGGTAAAATCCCAGGTATCTCCAGGTGTATCTGTGAGTCACTCTTGCCTGAAACCCTAGAAATCCATTCCCAACCATGGCTAGAATTACTGAGCTAGATGGATTGCTTGATCTGATTGTGTACAATGCAGTTTCCTATGTTCCAAGGCATGACTGGAAAACAACTTTTGGCCTATGGCATACCCTCCAACATTTCTCTGATGAAAATAGGGACATCCTATTCCATAATAATAATAATAATAATAATAATAATAATAATAATAATAATTTTATTATTTATACCCTGCCCATCTGTGCTATAGCCACTCCAGGTGGCTTCCAACATATATAAAAATATAATAAAACTATATATTTTTAAAAAAATAATTGTCCAGTAGCACCTTAGAGACCAACTAAGTTTGTTCTTGGTATGAGCTTTCGTGTGCACGCACACTTCTTCAGATACTAAATAAAATAAAAAATATTTTATTGCAGATAATAAAACTATACAGGGCTGCCTTCAGATATCTTCTAAAGGTTGTATAGTTACTTATCTCCCTGGCTTGGGAGGCACATAACTCCCTCCAACATTTTTTCGATGAAAATAGGGACGTCCTAAGGAAAAGTGGGACAGCTTCTGTAAATCTGGGACTGTCCCTAGAAAATAGAGGCACTTGGAGGGCCTGCTATGGGCTGTCTAAGAGTATAGTTACACATGGTTTTTATTGCACTAGGTTTACTGATTATACTGGTGGCAATTTTGTTTCGATTTCTACTGTCCCTTTCACACTGCTGTACCTGGTTTTTTGCATGCTATACCACCATGAAGTGTTAAATGTCATTCATAGCACAATCCAGTGGCGTAGCATGGGGGGTGCAGGGGGGCCGGCCGCACCGGGCACAACATCTGGGGGTTAGGGTTAGGGGGCGCAAATCCACGGGTTAGGGCGCAAATCCACGGGTTAGGGGGCGCAAATTACTTGCCTTGCCCCGGGTGCTGACAACCCACGCTATGCCACTGGCACAATCATAGTGAATCTGAGCTCCTTGGGTATTTAATCCAGTCATTGCAAATGATAAGTCAAAAGACAATGAATAAAGTAGAACACAAAGTGGAATCTGTAACATTTACAAGAAGAATGTGCTAAAAATCAATGTGGTGGGGGGGAAATGTCTGACTTGACCACAGCGGATGTAATGATGAATGCTTTGAAGTCTTTCGGTCAGAAATAGCAAAGGGACCCCCGCTGAGACTGAGCCTGTTAAAGAAATGGGTATTAAAAATGAAACTGGAAACACCTGTGGACAGCAAAGGAAGAGTTAGGAAACTTGGACTAGAAGAGAATAACAACGAGAAGGAAAGGCTGTCAAATTCCGCTCCTGTGGTTTAAAATGTGGGGTCTCCACTTGGCAGGTTTTAAATCCAAGTGGCCTTTTCATTCACCTCTGAGCCATTTGAATACCGCTCCCTTTGAATACTTTTCGGCTTTCAGTGTGAAGGCATTCTAAGATTTCCACTTTATTATTGAGGAATTCACTACCTCCTTCAGACATGGAGCAGACGGGAGGAGGGGCATGTAAATTCACCCCACTCAACGTGATGCCCTCCAGAGACTATTGGACTACAACTCCCATCAGTTTCAGCCAGCATGGGCAATGGTCAAGGATGATGAGAGTTGCATTTCCTACAATTTGTGGAAGGAACTGTGGTGACTACTCTTAGATTAGGTAAAGATGCTCTGCATTGTCCTTAATGTTTGCAAAGGGATCCATTTTAAACAACCCATCTCTTAAAAATAATAATAATAATAATAATCCAATAATATTCCAAAAAGAAGAATGCTGCTAATATATTTTTGTGGCTCTGAATTTCATATATTATCCTATGACATGCTGTTTTATACTGATACTATGCAATCACTATGTGTACAGGATGTCTCCATATTACATATTATTCCTCTTGTTGATTAACTGGTATTTTTTTATAGATTCAGTTACTCCTGGAGTGCCATTCTTAATCTATTTGAAGTTTATAGGAATATATGAATGTATCCCTAGATACTTTGAAATTATCCCTTGAAAGAAATTAGCATTAGTTTAATTACTTGCATAATTTGGAGATGGTAGGACCCTTAGGACTTTGCTCAAGGAAGAATTCTTAATGGTAGGTATTTCTAAGCTATTTATAAAGAATGGCTTTAAGATTCCTGTTTGCACACTGGTGATTCTCAGTGCTATTTTATTTCTTACTTGTTTGTTGACTTGTCTCCGTTCAAAGCTGAGAAGCAGTCAAAGGTTCCCCCCTTTTTCTTCCCATAGATTGTATTAAATTACTATTGAAACAAAACGGCTAGGTAATAGATCTAAGAATAAAAGGCATCCAGGAAATATTAATGTCTTATCCCAAAGAACTTTTGACAATGGAACAATGACAGTAGACTCTTTAAGGATGCTTGAAGAATTACAAATTCCAGTAGGATCTGACTTGAAAAACACCCCTTGGGCTAAGGCGCATATTCAAATTCAGTTGCCCATAAACCTTCTCACTTCTTGAATTTTCCGGTATGCTTATTGGCTCAAAAAATGCATTACAAATTTATATACTTAGATAGATATAGATATGTGTGCATTAAAATAAAAAATGAATTTAGAAATGCTTTAGTTTCATTGGAGAAATGTTGGAGGGTATGGAATAGGATGTCCCTATTTTCATTGGAGACATGTTGGAGGGTATGTGCATATTTTGAGAGAAAGTATGTGGGCAGAGAAATCCAACTATCACCACCACTCTGCTGGGCTAGAGCCTCTCTGCTGCATCAGTCTAGGATCTGCCATGGTGATGACCACCACCATCTTCTTCCCTGACCAGCATGAGCAGCAGGGTTGCAGGATCTGACTGGCCAATGTATCTGCTTAGTTCCAATCTTTCCACTGACTCACTTCTTCCTCTCCTCGTAGGTGGCAGTGACTGAGAGACCACTGTCATGACCCCAGTGTCAGACTTCCCAAATTCTGGGGATGAGGCCAAGAATTTTGTGTGCGAAAGATTGTCCTCTCCCTAGGGCCAGCCCCAGATGTACACAACTAACCAGGAACATTTGCTCAAGAGGAGCCCATTGTGCTAGCGTCTCTCCAGTCAGAGGATGTCATGGTTCTTCTCAGATGCAGGCGACGCCAGTTCAGAAGCCGTAATGGATCATTCAGTTTCCCCTGCTCCATCAACTGCTAAAACAGAGAGGGCATCTTTAAATGAAGAGGCTCATCTCACCAACTCTCCAGCCTGAACCTTGCATGATGCCTCGCCTCTGTACTGCTAAGACCAGGCATGGCCAAACTTGACCCTCCAGCTGCTTTGGGACTACAGTTCCCATTATCCCTGACCACTGGTCCTGTTAGCTAGGGATGATGGGAGTTGTAGTCCCAAAACAGCTGGAGGGCCAAGTTTGGCCATGCCTGGCTAAGACCATTGCTCAAAACAGAACAAACATTCCTTCTCTGGAGTAATTTGCCAAGACACAATGAACATGGTATTACCTGATTCCTACCATTGTTCTCAACATTTACACATGATTTGTTGAAGGATTTACTGATACGTGAAGAGTATATATGCATGGAATGATTGGGAAGAGGGAGGAGAAGGAGTTAAGGAGTTGAATTACTACTGGAAATGTATAAGAAATAACAAAAATAACAGCACGGTTACTTATACCTCAGGAAAAAGCATTACAGGGAAGCATTTGAACTTTTCTTTCCCAAAGTGCATTCTTTCTTGTTGTTAACATGTACAGTGGTACCTCGGGTTATATACACTTCAGGTTACATACGCTTCAGGTTACAGACTCCGCTAACCCAGAAATAGTACCTTGGGTTAAGAACTTTGCTTCAGGATGAGAACAGAAATCGCGCGGCAGCAGCAGGAGGCCCCATTAGCTAAAGTGGTGCTTCAGGTTAAGAACAGTTTCAGGTTAAGAACAGTTTCAGGTTAAGAACGGACCTCTGGAATGAATTAAGTACGTAACCAGAGGTACCACTGTAATTAAGTGAAATCCTCTTTTCTTCAGGATGTGACATTATAATAAGGAGAATGCTGCAGATTGTGGCAGTCTTGGGTCACGTGGCCCTGGAAAGTGAATGCAGCCAACCAGAGATCTCTCACTGCCTGCCATTTGGTCAATCCCAATCAGTCAGCAGTTAACTGACCCTCTTGTAATGCACAATGCCATTTGCATGTGAAGACCCCCAAAACCACCCCCCAAAAGAAATACACAATAGACACAGAAATTTAGTTTAAGGCTTTGGCAATAATTTTGGCCACAACTTTATTGAATTACAGCATGTGAGTGGTTGCCTAGGCATTGGTTCCCAACTACCTGACCCTGAACTGTGGCAGGAACAGGACTGACAACTGGATTCCACCAGAGGTCAGTAAGGGAAGACATACTGGGGGAGCACGGAGCTGAGTGCAGGCTCCAGTTCACCCCTTATGCTCCCAGGGACTCTGGCGTTGTCCTAACTCCTGAAAGGGGATTGGACAAAAAGAAGGTGAGTCCCTGGATTCCTTTAACGGAATTCCCTATCAGCAGCAATGGAGGGGGAGGCACAGCCAACCACTTCTCCTCCGCAAAACATTGAACCAATGCCTAACCACCAACCTTACAAAGTTGTGGCGATTTGCTACACAATAGGCAAAAACCAAATGGCAACAGCCAATCAGTCAAATGGCAAAATTCCTACTGGGCCCCTGCTCCAAGGCAGACAACCCCTAGACAGGCATAGCAAGATGAAAAGAACAGCCGTAAATAAAGGGAGGGAGGGAGGGAGGGTGATCCGATGCACATCGCAAGAGAAAGCTCCCAGCGACGTGCAGCAACTTAAATAGCCCCTTGGCAGCCAATAGACAACCCAACAGGCTAAATTTCTGCCCCAGAAATTTCTGCCCCAACAACCGAGGGGCAACCAATTGGGTGTTGTGGCTATCCAAACGGTCCCGCAGGTCCGTTCTCCTCACTTCCTCCAGTAGCCAAGAGTTTTCATGAAAGTAGCGGTCCTGTATGGGCTCTCTCCAAGCATGTTTTAAAGGTGCCCATGGTTTTTATTAATTATTAGTAAAGTTCATATTTTCGCTCAAACCTCAGTACAGGAGCTGTTGGAATGACTGAATTACGTATGAGGAGCAGGAGTGCTTGAAAGGAGTGTGATTTTAGTTGCTCATCAGGCCCCTCTCTCATTTCCTACCATACCCACAGGCTAACACAGTAAGGAGGGGAAGAAAACACTTCAAAGCAACACTTTAGGTGCAGTTCACATTCATTTCTCCCACCCCTTAAGACATTTCTGAAGCAATTTTTAGAGTTCATTATCGGTGTGAAGTTTCGGTTTCTCAAGGGAATTATCCTGTCACTTGAAGACAAGAAGGAATGCTTCTCAAAGCCTCTTGAAGAGAGGAGCAAAACTGGCTGCTTTACATGGATATAGGATTCCGGCCATCTTCCATGAAGATTGGTGAATTTTTGAAAGAACTGTCTTGTTTCTGAAAGGACCTTATCACTGTCCATCTTCTTTCTTTTTTAAAGGGTTTTATGACTCCACCTTTAATTATCAGATTGCATCTTCAAACTTGTTGTCACAGAAACTACCTTGGTTGCCCTGATTGCAGGAGGAGGAAGAGACGAACAACGTGACTCTGCTAATTCTCCTGGACCTCTTAGTAACTTTTGACACCACTGGCCTGACACAGTTCTGCAGCTTAATTTCTGCCATTCACCAACTCTGGTGCCCTTGATCTATGACACTATTATTTCTGCATTAGCTCGTTTCTCTTGATCAGAGTATAGGGGTACCTTGGTTTAAGAACAGCTTAGTTTATGAACAACTTGGATTAAGAACGCTGCAAACCTGGAAGTAGGTGTTTTGGTTTGTGAACTTTGCCTTGGAAGCAGAACATGTCCTGCTTCCTGTTGAGAGTGTTCCGTTTGTAAATTGAGTCCCCCGCTGCTATGGGAAAGCACGCCTTGGTTTAAGAACGCTTTGGTTCAAGAACAGACTTCCGGAATTGATTAAGTTCATAAACCAAGGTACCACTGTACCTGCATTTACTTTTCTTTCTTTCTTTTTTAATGTATTTTTATTAACCAACACAATTCGCAAAACAGCTGCAATGCAGTATGAATCCCCCAAATTCCTATTTTATTTGTTGTTTTACATGTTTCTATACTACTATTTTACTGGTTGGATGCTGTATTTTTGTTTTAATGCTATTGTTTATTGTGTCTGTGTTTGTACACTTCTCAGAGATCTTTTTTTTAAAAAAAGCAGCTTGCACATGCTTTTAAAGAAATAAATAAATTTCCCAAAATTAAGCTGGGACTGCCAATATTGTTTCTATCCACCAGTTTTTGGGCATTGATAGCAGCACACACATTGCAACATAGCTCAATGTCTTGCTTCCAATCACCTTTCCTTTTGTTTCCACTTTATCTTAGTAGCATCCTCTGGTAGCATCATCATCCATCTATGTTTCCTTAGATACTGTCATTTACCTCCAGCGGGTGTTTTGTGTGTGTGTGTGTTTATGCATTTCCAGTGTTTTATTCAACTGCTATCAAAGCAATGCTGCACAAAAGTTTTCACTCCTAGCTGTTTGCATAAGACAGATCCCATCGGAGACTTGATGACAACTTTGATCTTGACAGCAAGAAGTTTTTCACTTCACAATGGGAACCAAATGGAACAGAAAGAGGGGGGAAACACAACACTGCAGAGACTGATAACCTTGAAATTAAAGTTTGAGAATACAGAAGGCATGCAAATAAAAGCTCTCACCCTATTGTCCCTGTTCCTGATGATCAATACCCAGTATCTCTGCAGATCTAATTAGGAGGCACTAGAAAGGGCCTTTCTCATTAATCAACTATTTAGTGATTTCCTATTAAAATTTTCCAATTGAATTTCTGCATAAAACATGATGCCTATTTCTTTACCCCTTGAAACTTCAGTTCCTTTCTCTTTATAACAGCCATTTCAACCATGTCATCCTTTGCAGATCCAAGAGATTGGCCAGTAAAAAGAAAAGGGCAAGAATCCTGAGCTACAATAAGAGGTCATTACCATGAGACAAATGCTGAGCAGATCATCAAGGTTGTGGTGTGCCAAAGTTACGGTGGAAGGTTTGCATATCTTTCAGAGCCAGCACTGTAGGACAGAGATGAGGACCACCAAGAAAAGAGGTCTCAGGTTTTACAAGGCTCATACCCTTACAATGTGCCCACTTGTATGTTGAAGGGAACATAGGGATACCCAAAAGTGTAGCTAGACTCAAAGGGGCAGCTAGACTGGTGGCTAGGAGTGGCCACCAAGACCATGTAACACTGGCCCTGAAAGACCTACGTTGGCTCCCAGTACATTTCCAAGCACAATTCAAAGTGTTGGTGCTGACCTTTAAAGCCCTAAACAGCCTTGGCCTAGTATACCCGAAGGAGCATCTCCACCTCCATCGTTCAGCCCGGGCACTGAGGTTCACCTTCCGGTGGTTCCCTCAGTGCGAGAAGTGAGGTTACAGGGAACCATGCAGAGGGCCTTCTCGGTGTGGCGCCCGTCCTTTGGAACGCCCTCCCATCAGATGTCAAGGAAATAAACAACTATCTTACTTTTAGAAGATATCTGAAGGCAGCCCTGTTTAGGGAAGTTTTTAATATTTGATGTTTTATTGTGTTTTTAATATTCTGTTGGGATCTGCCCAGCCCAACATAATATTAAAAACATTATTATTATTATTATTATTATTATTATTATTATTATTATTATTATCAAATAGGGTTGGGTCCAGCAAATAAAACATGAGGATTGACTTGCAATGTCAGGCATCGCGTTCCCATCTCTAACCTTACTTTCACATTATTATGATTTTGAAGTTATATTTCATATATGGAAACCTTTAGCCTGTCAGATGTTACTGAACTACAACTCCCATCAGTCCCAGCAGGCATGGTCAATAGCCAGAGATGATGGGAGTTGTAGTTCAGCAACATCTTGAAAGTGCCTCACACCTTTTATACCTGAACAAGGACATCACTCAAAATGTACTAGGGCATGGTTTTTTTGTTTCCCCCTCAAATTGTCCAGCCTTTAATTTCCTTCCCACTGTTTTTCAGTCTAGGATCATCCGCATCTGGAATTTCATTGGTGCATTCTGGATGACATTCTACCTGCTCATAAGCACTAGCATGCAAACACAAGTAAAGAGGATCCAAAAGAGGGACATATGTTACATCAAAATCTCACTCTCCAATGATTGGAAGTAGACCAGAAGTCTGACTGCAGTGTAGTCTTTCCATTGGGAATCTTGTCAATGGTTGACTAGCCAGATGTGTCCAGGTGTTCAAAAGCAAAGGATGAAAGAGATGGCAATTCCCTACTGGTTGTTTGCAGCATCTGGTATTCAGAGATCTCTGTACAGTGGTCCCTCGGGTTAAGTACTAAATTCATTCCGGAGGTCTGTTCTTAACCTCAAACTGTTCTTAACCTGAAGCACCACTTTAGCTAATGGGTCCTCCTGCTGCTACCGCACCACCAGAGCACAATTTCTGTTCTCGTCCTGAAGCAAAGTTCTTAACCTGAAGCACTATTTCTGGGTTAGCAGAGTCTGTTACCTGAAGCGTATGTAACCTGAAGCGTATGTAACCTGAGGTACCACTGTATATGGAGCTATCATGTCTAATAGCCACTGGAAGGTCTTATCCCCCATAAATTTGTGGAATCCCTTTTCTAAACTATCTGTGTTAGTGGCCAGAATAACAACATGTAGCACCGACAAATTAATTGTGTCACTACATACACAGTGTGGAACTAACACTGGTTCACAGAATTCCAGGCTGAAGAAGGGATGGATCCTCTCACCCCTTTTCACCAGAATCTAAGGTCAGTGACTTAACACTACTGCTACTGCCAATGCTAATGTGATCACTTCCAAGTACAGTGGTACCTTGGTTTATGAACTTCATCTGTTCCGGAAGTCCGTTCTTAAACCAAAGCTTTCTTAAACCAAGGTGTGCTTTCCCATAGCAGTGGGGGACTCAATTTACAAATGGAACACACTCAACAGGGCATGTTCTGCTTCCAAGGCAAAGTTCACAAACCAAAATACCTACTTCTGGGTTTGCAGAGTTCTTAATCCAAGTTGTTCATAAACTAAGCTGTTCTTAAACCAAGGTACCACTGTAACTGGTGGTTAGTGCTAAGATTCGAGATAAGTTATGCTCAGAGCCAACCCACTGAAATCAATGGACCCAAGTGTACAATGTTTATTTATTTCAATGGATATTACCATTTGCTTATTTATTTATTTACTTACTTACTTACTTACTTACTTACTTACTTACTTATTATTACTTTAGATCTCAAAAAATATTTTAATCCAGATGAAGTTACCCAGTCCGAAACATTTTGTAAGCCTCCCAGAGCACATTATGTTGTGATTGGCATACAAATGCCATCAGCCCAAATACCGTATTTTTCGCTCTATAGGACGCACTTTTCCCCTTCAAAAATGAAGGGGAAATGTGTGTGCGTCCTATGGAGCGAAGACGCCATAGCCCTGCGACCCTCTCCCGGCTGGAGAGGTGACCCGCGGCTGTGGCAGGAGCCTCCATACCCGCGCGTCAGCTCTCCACCCGGGAGAGCGCGCGTGGGGCTAAAGCAGCCCCCCGCGACCCTCTCCCGGCTGGAGAAGTGACGCGTGACTATGGCAGCAGCCTCTCCGCTGCGCCTTTCCGCTGCTCCCTGACCTGCTCTTTGGGGCTGGTGGTGGGCTTCCCCCCGCCAGCCCCAAAGAGCAGGTCGAAAGGAACCTGAAGCCTGGAGAGCGAGAGGGGTCGGTGCGCACCGACCCCTCTCGCTCTCCAGGCTTCCAAGGTAGCCGCCTGAACGCACCTTAAACGGCACCTTGTTTTAGAGCGGGAAAACAAGAGGGGGAAAATTCTCCCACTCTCTGCGCAGCGCCTCCTGCCACTTCGCTGAAGGGGCGCTGGGCAGAGAGCGGAATAATTTTTTTCCCTTGTTCTCCCCCCTCTAAAACAAGGTGCGTCCTATTGTCCGGTGCGTCCTATGGTGCGAAAAATACGGTACATTGTCAAGAATGACCCAAATGGAATGAGGCATGTTCCTGGACAAAGGAATGATAGAATGGGGCTGTTGGCGTGTCAAGTCAGAAACCATACGGTCAACCACAGAAAGATCCTGGTTAGGCAAGATGGAAACGAGCAACATTTAGAGGAGTTGATTTATTTCACATAAGGAGTTTAGCCCCAGAGAGATTTGATTCCAAGCAATGCCTTTCATACATCAGAAAGTGTATCTACAATATGTGGTTAGGACTAATGGAGGCTTTAAGATAAGGCGAATAAGCCGGTATCATACACATCCTTTTGAGTCTTTTCAGCACATCAGTTTAATTCAGTGAGATGGATGAGAGACTGCAGAAGTGCAACAAAATGTCTGAGATAGTCTGGGTAAAGTGGAAGTTGTCCAAGGCCTAGAGTGAACTTATTTAGCGAGCTTTAGTCTCATTGCAACTATAGAAACTACAAAGGTGTACAAACACAAATGTCCCTCATGTGTTGAATGAATGCTAGCCACACCCCTCCCAAATCAGTGTGCCAATTGGCCATGCCTTCCAGGTGGCGCTGTGGTCTACACCACTGAGCCTCTTGGGCTTGCTGATCGGAAGGTCGGCAGTTCGAATCCCCTCGACAGGGTGAGCTCCCATTGCTCGGTCCCTGCTCCTGCCAACCTAGCAGTTTGAAAGCACGTCAAAGTGCAAGTAGAGAGTAGTGGTGGCACAACTGCAGATATTCTTGGAGGATGCCAGTTTTCTTGACCCTTTTCAGCCTGATGTTGGGACTGAGTTACCCTGGCGAAAGAACTTTTATCAGTAGAGGGATGAGGGAGTGTGACCCTGTTGCTCTTACGCAGCAGCTTTTGATAGCTTTAATCGTGATATCTTCCTGGCTCTATGTGAGAGAAACTGATGGCCTTCTACTTCAGTGTTTCCATTCCTACCTAGAGGAGCACCTACAGAAAATAGCACTGGATGACTGACCATCAGCCATCAGGAATTTATGGTATGGTGTCCACAGGATACCACTCATTGTTACCTGCATTTTTAAAAAACGCATAACACTAAGGCATCACATCTACCACTTAACTTAAAAATGGCTTTGCTTGTGGGCTGGGATAATGAAATATAGTGGAGATGTCTTGGGCAAGCGTCTGGTATTGGCCTTTGTATTAATTGCCTCTTTGACTCTGAATTTATTGCTCCGTGGTCAAAGATGACCTGTCTGGAGAAAAGGGTGAGGAAAGAGAAATGCAGTAAAAGTCTAAATCGGCTTGCTTTAAATCTGTTGACAAAGAAAGGCCTTTTGTCATGAATCAAAAGCCTGCATTTTATTGTCCATTTGACTTTTGAGTCAATGCAATAATATGCTCCCGGTGCTATCTTTGTAACGGCTGTGTGATTGGGTGAGTTATGTTTCCAGTCCTTGGATACAGAGGGCAAGTTGGTTCACAGTGATTGTGTCAGTTGGTAGGCACTCAGTTCAAACCCTGATTTTCTGCAAGGGCTGGCTGCGCTCCTGGATTTTCCGTAGCGAAGCCTATCAGGGATCTTGAACTGAGCACATGTCAGTTGGCACTGGTGCTCAGATCAAGCACCACTTTTCTTCAATGGCCAGTTGCACTGCTGAGTATCCCACAGGGACCTCAACAGTATAGCGCAGAGGTTTTCAACCTTTTCGAGTCTACAGCTCCCATGACCAACTACATTCTTTCTGCAGCACTCCTGTGGGGCTCAGGAGCCCAGTTATGTCACCCCTTGCCTGCAGAGCTGGCAGCCTCTCACCCTTTTTACCCTCCCTTGAGGAGTGTTCCCTCAGCCTCCTTTCCTCTCCCCTTTCCTTAGGAGCCCTCTGGGCAGCTGCAACTGCCACCCCAGTCTCTGAGCTGCTCCCCACTCACCCCAAATAGATGCCTTCTCACACTGCCCCCACAGGGGCCTGGGAAGCAGCCCCTGGCCAGCCCCAGAGGCTCCATTCGCCTGCGGAGCTTATAGCCAGGGCTGCTGCAATAAACAGCTGTGCAAGCCTTTGGGAGGCAATGATGCAAGAGGGCATCAGAGAAGGGAGTGAAGGAAAGAGGGACAGAGGCCAGTGTTGCTTGTGGTGCCCCTGACCATAATTCAAGTCATAATTCAAATGACTTGCAAAGTGAACAAACCAAAAGGAAAGATTCCACCCACTTCAGTCCCCTTAAGAAAACTGTTTGCTGGTGTTGGTGACTGCTTCTATTAATCCTCCAGCATTTTAATATCCCTATCTGTTTAAGGCATTCCAATCCATTCCTTTAGGTTCCTTTGACACACATATTATATGCATGAGAATGAAGTGGATGCAGTACTTGAGGCCACTGAAAAATTGCTGTTCTGAAACTCTTCATGTGGTGAAAATGGCTCATCTAAAGTCTTTAGTAATCATGAATACAAATAAATCATTCCAAACCTCCGAGCACTGTAGAGGGGGCAGTATTTAAAATGTACAATGAAAAGTTTATCCAGCATGTTATGGTAGTGGTAAAATAAAATAACATAAAATAACATAAAATAACATAAAATAAAAGTCAGACAAACCTGTTTCCTCCTTCACTTTGGGATGTTTTGTTTAGTGTGGATCTTTTGCAGTGCTAATTCACTGGCAAAACAAAACCCTCCCCCCAAATAATATATTCCACAATAATCTCTAGAGATAATTTGAATCTATCAACCTCAACTCACATCTTGTCAGCTTGCTTCACCTCACCTCATCCCCCCTAGAATGACCACATTTTACTCATTTACTCATCCACAAATTTAAGTATTCACATGGCTTCAGCCATCTTGTTTACAGCTGGGCAAATATGTTTACTGTCTTGCACATCTATAAGGGCACAGCCGTGTTTGAATGCAGCTGTCGATAGTCAATGTAGAACAGACTGGAATACAGTTAAACTGAAGTATGAGAAATAGCCACGTGCAAGTCATTCTACTAGTGCCACAGAAACCATATCTATTCAGAATCAAGTCCTACTGAATTCAACAGGTAAATGGGATTCAAACTGCTGCCTCCACTCACATCTTCAAGTTGTCCATTGTAAAACAACTTGCAGGCTGCTTCCTGCAATCTGTATGCTATTTTTCTGTTTGCTTGTTCTCTTTTTTTTTAAAAAAAGAGAATTGAAAGATAAATTATGGAAGCAGCCCAGAAAATATCTTTTGAGCATTCTCCTTCCTTGTTTCTACTCCTGGAATTCAATATGTTCCTTATTTTACCCCTGGAGCCGTATATTTCAGTGAAAGGGTCTTTGAGGAACAGTGCCAGATTTAGGGCTGTGCGGGCAGTTCCCACACACAAGAGGTTGCAAAATAGTGCACTTGAGAGCATGCACAGAATGGAAGGCAAGAGGGGGAAAGGTACTTTCATTTTTTAAAAAACAACAACACTTTTTTTAAAAAATTCTAAATTAAAACAAAACATATTATCCAGAAATATATCATCCTTATTCCCCCCCCCCATTGTCCCCCCAAAGGAATTATTGTGAAAATAAGAAATATTTTGGGGATAGGGGTGTCAAATTTTGTTCTTGCTCAGGGCGCCATGTTACCCAAGTCCATCTCTTTTGAGGAGGGTATATGAGAGAGCTGCCTGTTCAGTGGCTGCTTCCTTATTGTGAGGTGACTGTAATGATCTTCCTTGGTTTCTTTGGCTTACATGGTGTGTGTGTGTGTGTGAGAGAGAGAGAGAGAGAGAGAGAGAGAGAGAGAGAGAGAGAGAAGGGGGAGCTCCTGCTGAGCCATCTTGCCCTGAGAGGAGTGAGAAGGAGCAGTAACAACCACCTTTACGCAAACAAGTTGTCTCTTCCATTTTATTGTAACTTTAAGAAATTGATGCATATTGGTGTAGCCATCTAGTTAAAACACTTTGTGGCAGTTCACGTAAAAAAAAGTATATGAATGTCTTCACACACACACACACACACAGAGAGAGAGAGAGAGAGAGAGAGAGAGAGAGAGAGAGATTACATGTAATCTAGTTGATTCTGCCATTGCTAGGCTTCTATTTAATGCATACAGAGTAGGGTTCTGAACCTTAAAAGACAGCAAACAAACTTACCAGTGAATCAGGGTTTGGGCAACAATTTTGTTGTGCTTTTGCCAATTGTCAAGAAAGGAGCAATTATCACTTTTTTAAAAAAGGGTTCAGATTTTAGTTGAGTAGGCAGTTTTTGTGTTTGGTTCTGACTCAAGATCCCAGAAACACTGATCTCCATTTCCGGATCCTCAAAAAAAAACATTTCATTTGTGAAAGTGGGAAGTCAATTAAAAGAGAAATGTATAACAAATGTGAAATTAATTGGTTAAAGTTATGAAAATCTAATACAAATATTATTATTGATAATAAAACATTTCATATGCTAAAACACTTGGTTTTGCTACAAGCCTCGAGGCTCTACCCTTTTTCCACAATCAGACTGGGTTTGGGCTCCATCCCATGACCTAAATGTCTTTTAACAGCAATGCTCACACAGGTTTATATTGCTGGAGAGATTTGCAGCTCCAGCTGAAAGTTCCTGTGAGCAGCATTCAGGTAATATAAACACAGGAAGGGAGAGAGAGAAATCACTGAAACAGGCTATCAAATTGGGGGAAACGATAAACTTTCAACATGGAATTAAAATCAAATTATATTTCCATAATTATAGTCAGGTTTATTTGAACCAAATGGCTATCTAAAATGAAACTCAAGCATACTTGACATTACTGAGTTATGTTCTCCAATAATTTCAAAACACATCTTTCTGAAAAGTCAAGTAGGTGTTGATTGCATTTTGGAAAATTGGTTAGGTTTTTGAGACTCTGTGAAGGGGGGGAGAACATATTAAAATGGCCAACAGAGCACATACTTAAGTGCTGTTTTGCATGCTCCTTGTGTTTGCTAATTTTGAAATGCTCCATCTGCGCTAAGGGTTAAACTTGGATGCTGTGTTCTTCAGCAAAACAGAAGCAGTGCTTTTTTCTGGGGGAATGCATACCCCTAAACATTTTGTGAATCTAAGTTTGGACTCATTGAGGGACAGTATTTCAATATGAGTAGGAAAATGAGAGTACCCCTAAACATTTTTTTAAAGAAAAAAAGCACTGAGCAGAAGTATAATAATCAGGAGACAGTAATGGTTCATGTTATGTACTGAAGTTCTCACCCTGGGCCAGCAGGGGGATACTGTAGATAGTTTTCACTCAGGTCCACATATGCAAATAAGGGATTGAAAGTGACATTCAGTGATTGGATAGTTACAGAAAGTAGTTACTGTTGCGTTCTAGTGGAGCTCTATATAAGCAGGCTGGCTGAACCCTTCTGTTCAGTTCTGTTCTGGGCCTGTGAATAAACAAGAGCTGTTTGAAGAATCGCTGTGTCATCTGATATGTTCACCCACAACTTAACAGTTCAGAAATAGTGGAATCTGTTTTCATAATGCTAGTGTGTCTTAGGGCCAAACACGCGGGAGGAACCATATTTGTTTATCTTGTATATATTTGGGGAAAGTTGTTTATCTCATTGTTCTCTATACATTTAGACACTTAAATTGTTACTAGCACAATTTTGCATGGTGGTTCCTGAGATCAGGGAGAAAGTTTTTCTGTATATAAACTGAGCCTTTCAAAACTGCAAGGCTTTTATACACTGATTTTGAAACTGCACTGGTGATTATGATGATGGTGATTTCCCCTTAGAATTGCTAAGCAACACTGGGTACTTTCCACTCTTTTTATTTCATAGAATCATAGAGTTGTAAGGGACCCTGAGGATCATCTAGTCCAACCCCCTGCAATGCAGGAATATGCAGTTGCCCCATACAGGGACTGAACCTGCAACCTTGGCGTTATCTAGCCAGCTGAGCTATCCAGGCTATTGCTTCTCACTTTCCCCCCAAGAAATTAAGGTCAGCATTGAGAGGTAGTGTGGTGTTTGCCTCCTAGGCGGGTCATTAGGAAAGGGTTAAATGAGTGAGAATGTGATTGGCCAGTGGGAATGCAAAGGGGGAGTAAAAGTTAGAGTGGGAGGTTTTGAAAGTCAGTTGAGGTTTGGGAGTTGAAGAATGAAGAGGCAGGATTAGGTGTGGGTTGGTAAAGCTGTATTGTGAGAGAGTGAGAGGAATTGTTAGGTGGAGTCAGATAGATGGGAATAATCAGTTTGAAGTTGTTAGGAACTAAGATTAAGAAACTGCCAAGAAAGGCATTACAGGTAATGAGATAAATAAGAAAGAAAAGAAGTTATTTTTATATGCAGTGGCAGCAGCAAGAATATTGATGGCCCAGAAATGGAAACAGGAGGAATTACCTACGATAGAAGAATGGAGAACTAAAATGATGGATTATGCAGAACTGGACAGAATGACAGGAAGGATCCGGAATCGGCGAGATCAAAGATTTACAGAAGATTGGGAAAAGTTTATCCAATATATGCAAAAACTGAGTGATAATAAAATTACGTTTGTAAGCTTTAAGGAAGCTCTGTGAGGGGAAAGGGTTAAAAGGGCAGAAATGTGTAAAAAGTAACAATAGGAAGGAATGGCAGACAAATTGAGGGAAGTCAAAAAAGAGAAGTAAGATGTAATTAAGATGTATGGAATGTATAAATTTGCTTTTGTATTTGAAAACTAATAAAAATATTATATATATATATATATATATATATATATATATATATATATATATATAGAAACTGCCAAGAAAAATTAACTGTAACCATAAGCTTGTTCCTGCATTTAAAAATAAACTTGATTAATATTAACGACTGACTGGACTCCGTGTGTCCCTGTGAGGTACGGGGTGGTGGCAGCGGAAAAAGCAATTGCAGTGGTGGCACAGGGTCAATAGACCGTCAAACGCCCGGGGGCCCTGTGTGATCGCCACAGGTAGGTTCTACTAGTCCCTGGTCCACAGTTACCCCATGAGATTCATAGCTAAATGGGTATTTCAACCTGGGTCTCTTAAAGTCCTAGTCTAGCAGTACGCACTACACAGCACTGGCCTTGAAATCTTTTCCCTGCCTGTTGGTTGCATTCAAATATCAATGAATGTGAGTGTGTCATTTTTGGTGACACAACAAAATATATGTGCAGTTGAGGGGAGATGATTCCTCTCCAATCCTATTACACTGTGCTCCATCGCTTCAGGGTCTTCTCTTCCAGCCAGGCTCAGTTTCAATCAGTTTGGGAAATAAATGCTTAAAGCAATAGATTGCCCAGGTGACAAGGAGGTGGCCTGTTGCTCAGCAATGTGCAGGACTCTCCTTGAGAGGGGTGTCAGAGGGGAGGAGAGCTAGCTAGCGGCGGAGCAAGTCGATTGGGTGCCTGGGGCGGTGCGCGTGCCCAGGGGCAGGGCCAGCTGCCTGCAGGGGCGTGGCCAGCCGGGGCAGGACGCTCCGTGGGGCCTCTGAGGAGTCTCCCTGCCTCTTCCCACTCAGCTGCCCTACAGCTGAGGGGGAGACTGCGGACAGACTGTTTGGGGCAGCGCAAAGCCTGAGGGTGCCCAAGCCACCACGTCACTCCCAGGAGAGATGTGTGGCTCGGGCACACGGCAGGCCCCACGGTGAGTGCCGCCCAGCATTTTGTCACCCCCCTCAGTGGTGACACCCTGGGCGACCAACCCCACTGCACACCCCTTCCTCCACCCCAGGACTATTCAGCTGTTGGGTAGCAGGGGAAACCTCTGACTCCTCTTTGAGTCTATGCTCACATGGAGATTCTCAGCCTCCAGCCCTATCCTGGAAGGGCCTCCTCCTTCTGAACGCCTTTGATCACTCAAACCTCCTGCTACTAGCACCTCCCAGCTCGTCCCTTCCCCATATTGCTCCCCAGTGTCTCACCACCACGGTTTGGGGTCTAAGTCCTCCCTGAAGGGGCTCTCAGGCAGGCATCAGCTTATCCAGTCAGTCCCTGGCACTCCTGATATAGGTCTTTCCTCTGCACATGCACACACACACACACACACAATCTGTCAAGACAAGAGGCATTTCTCCATAGTAACACTCTAAAGGCAGATTCATACGGCTCATGACTGGTTCTTTGCAGGCTCTTTAGCTGCGAACAAATGGAATGTTTTTAAGAAGAAAAAAGTGGGAGAACAACAAAACAATGGAAGAAAAGAGAGTCTGTCACCTAGAAAACAATGAAAACAACAACCCCAGAGTTTAGGGAGACATTTGACTGCCGTTGGTAAGTCTCAAGGAGGAGGGGAATCAATATTTATTTCTCTGAGAGTGCTGGCCGCGGCATGTGGTATCGATGTTTTCAACACGGCAGAAAAGCTTTTCACAGCAAGACTTACACTTTTTCCCACCCTTGGAGGTGATCTGGGCATCAACTGAATGCTGTTTGGTTGCACCTTTCTTTGCTTGTATATGAAGGCAAAAGAGAGAGGGATAACACCTTTTTATTAACTCCTCAGTCACACTGCCCTGAATATTCTTTTATTTGAGGGGGGGCACGACAGCTGTTTTCCCTTGAATTCATTTGCCTTCAAAGCCTTCTGAACAAAATCGCAAGCTGTGCCGAAGTGCAAGACTCTTGCTTCCTTTGAATTTAGAGAACAAAAGGGAATGCCTTCTCCCACTGCACAGGGTCTGAGTCACTGGCTGATCACAGGGTGGCCTATTGACATCTTTAACAAACTCATTCTCTACTCCTTACTGGCCTTAGAAATGCATTTATGGATTACAGAATAGCTTTCACAATTGCCTTTCTTCGTTATCATTGCACATGGGATCTCTTTAATGATGGCTAGTTCTCTGACATTTGACTCGCTGGGAAGAAGGGTTTCACTTCCAAATGAACCATAGCGTGACCCGTTCTTGGGCTCCCTAGTTAAAAATGAACTTCGATCGGTGCCTCTTTCCCCCTGCCTTTCAGGACATTTTTGACCTTCATATGTTTCTTTGGTTGCTACTGCATCTCATGGGTCAGTCGGGGAGGGGAAGGAAATAGTGGCTTATCCATGTTGAAAAAGAGGGGAATGTTTTGGAATCCATTTAGCATGACAACCAGGAGCGTGAAAATAAGAGGTGCCATTGTGAATCACGCTGTTAATAAAGCTAAAAGCTTCTAACTAGCTAGCTAGAAATAACCTTTAGAGACATTTTTACCCTCCCTTGATGGAAATGACACTCCGGGCCAGTGGAAAATGGATTAGGCAGCCATTCCGATGTCTCAGTGACTTTCAGCTTCTGTGCACCCCCGTTCTGTTGGTACAGGAGAGTTTATCTTCACCAGCTGGGTATCAGACAAGAGTTATAAGAGAAGTGTTACATGGAAGCTGTTCCACTCAAGGTTCTTTAGTCCCTTGGAGTGGCTAGAAAATGCAGCTAATGATGCACTTCATCAGCACCTTGAAAATGCCCCCTGAACTTTGGGAGTGATGTGATGGGATACCGTCCTCTTTGTCCCAGGTGGTTTGTATGCAAGGGGAAAAACATGGCTGCCCCAACAGTTCCATAGACTGGTATAATAATAATAATAATAATAATAATAATAATAATAATAATAATTTATTATTTATACCCCGCCCATCTGGCTGGGCTTCCCCAGCCACTCTGGGTGGCTTCCAAAAAAATATTAAAATACTGCAATACACCAAACATTAAAAGCTTCCCTAAACAGGGCTGCCTTCAGATGTCTTCTAAAAGTCTGGTAGTTGTTGTTCTCTTTGACATCTGGTGGGAGGGTGTTCCACAGGGAGGGCGCCACTACCGAGAAGGCCCTCTGCCTGGTTCCCTGTAACTTGGCCTCTCGCAGTGAGGGAACCGCCAGAAGGCCCTCGGAGCTGGACCTCAGTGTCTGGGTGGAGACGCCCTTCAGATATACTGGACCGAGGCCGTTTAGGGCTTTACAGGTCAGCACCAACACTTTGAATTGTGTTCGGAAACGTACTGGGAGCCAATGTAGGTCTTTCAAGATCGGTGTTATATGGTCTCGGCGGCTGCTCCCAGTCACCAGTCTAGCTGCCGCATTCTGGATTAGTTGTAGTGCCCAGGTCACCTTCAAAGGTAGCCCCACATAGAGCACATTGCAGTAGTCCAAGCGGGAGATAACTAGAGCATGCACCACTCTGGCAAGACAGTCCGCAGGCAGATAGGGTCTCAGCCTACGTACCAGATGGAGCTGGTAAACAGCTGCCCTGGACACAGATTTGACCTGTGCCTCCATGGACAGCTGTGAGTCCAAAATGACTCCCAGGCTGTGCACCTGGTCCTTCAGGGGCACAGTTACCCCATTCAGGACCAGGGAATCCTCCACACCTGCCTGCCTCCTGTCCCCCAAAAACAGTACTTCTGTCTTGTCAGGATTCAACTTCAATCTGTTAACCGCCATCCATCCTCCAACCGCCTCCAGACACTCACACAGGACCTTCACCGCCTTCACTGGTTCTGATTTAAAAGAGAGGTAGAGCTGGGTATCATCCGCATACTGATGAACACCCAGCCCAAACCTCCTGATGATCTCTCCCAGCGGCTGCATGTAAATGTTGAAAAGCATGGGGGAGAGGACAGAACCCTGAGGCACCCCACAAGTGAGAGCCCAGGGGTCTGAACACTCATCCCCCACCACCGCTTTCTGAACACGGCCCAGGAGGAAGCAAACTCACTCAATATTGAGAGAATGTGGGTGTGTAAGTTACATAGCTGATTTTAAAAAAATAAAATATGTATCTGTTCTTGATGCACAGGTGCCCAGAAACTTGAAGGGTGCCCACATAAGAGATATACAGAAACCATGGCATCAATGGGATCCCTTGTTTACACATGCTGAGTAAGTTTGTCCATCTTCACAGCCTCCCAAATGTTACCACTCAGCTGTTTTTCAGCTTACCATCCATCTTGAAGCGGCTGTTTCAGGTTTGCATGTGTCCTATTCTGCTGCGTAAAATAAAAATAAAGAAATCCTGCTGCACAAACAACATTAGCATGCCGATTAGTTTTCTTTGTGAAAGGAGTTTGCCTTTGCTCTTAAAACAAATTAACTAACTCTGGTGCAATTGTTAAACATGGAAACTCACTACCACCAACCTGCAGCCACACAACGCAGGGGGGGAAATTATCACTTGATTTTGCTGATTGTATGAATCGGCCCATCGTAAAGCTACTGCTAAGTTGGAAAAGTCCTGAAGAGTCCTGACGTATATGGTTCTTTCGCCATTCCCTGGCTGCAACACTTGGGAGGAGGCGATACTTTTGCAACAGGCTATTCAACCATGTAGAGTCACTGGACTCCAGTTACCATCAGTCCAAACAGGCACAGCCCATGATCAGGAATGATGGGAGCTGCCTCCAGAATCATCTTGAGGGCTGCAGATTCCTCATCTCCGAATCAGAAGGAAATGAGGATGAAGGAGGTACTGAAACTGCGATGAAGCCATATTAATACTTAGCTGCCTTATACTGAATCAGACTCATTGGACTATTATTTTTTATTACATTTCTATCCCACTTTTCCTCCAAGTAAACGAGCCCAAGGTGGTATATGCATAGTTCCTCCCCATTTATCCTCGCAACAACCCTGTTAGGTAGGTCAGGCTGAGAGAGAGAAACTTGTCCAAGCTTCATGGCTGAGTGGGGATTTGAACCCTCGTCTCCCAGGTGCGTCTGGCACTCTGACCACTACACGGCCTAGGACCCTCGTACCTACGGGACCACCTCTCCCGGTATGCCCCATGGAGGACCTTTAGGTCCATAAATAGCAACACCCTAGAGGTCCCGGGCCCTAATGAAGTTAGATTAGCCACAACCAGAGCCAGGGCTTTTTCAACACTGGCTCCGGCCTGGTGGAACGCTCTGCCTCATGAGACCAGGGCCCTGCAGGATCTGATTTCTTTCCCCAGGGCCTGTAAGACAGAGTTGTTCCACCTGGCCTTTGGCTTGGAGTCACTCTGATTCCCTCCCTCTCTTTCTTTTTTCCTTTCTCCTCCTGTGATGAGGCTGCATTTTAATGTTTTAATGCTGTATTTTAATCTTGTTTTTAAGTTGTATTCATTCAACTTTTTTTTATTATTGGTTGTTAGCCGCCCTGAGCCTGGGGAGGGCGGGGTATAAATAAAATTTATTTATTATTATTATTATTATTATTATTATTATTATTATTATTATTATTATTATTATTATTACACCACGCTGGCTCAGTCTACATTGACTAGCAGTGGTTTTCCAGGGTTTCACGCAGGAGTCTCCCAGCCTCACCTGGAGATGCTGAAGGATTGAACCCGGAACCTTCTAGATGCCAAGCCCTTCCCAACTTACTTTTGGTTCATCCTGAACATTGCTTTTAGCTGGAGCCCATTGCCTTGCACATTTGATAGCACACAATTATCCCCTTACGTAAGGCGGCCCCATTAAGTGTTAAATGTTTTTTTTCCGTGTGCCCTCATGAGATACCATCAATATCAAAGCAATTACCCAGGTAGGCTAAGGCTTCAAATGATGTCTTTGTGGTTTAAAATGAAAATCGAAGAAAGGCAACCATTCTAATAGGCTCAAGGTTGCACGCATATGAGGCAATGTATCATACGGCATTGAATTATGTTGTTCGTTTTGTTTAAAATAACAAAGAGTAAGCTGAGGAGAGCAGACACTTCCCCATTAAGACTAGTTTTATTAGACTTGCTTGGTGCTAAACGATGGCAACGCTAAAGTAAGACAAAGGGAAACAGAGCAGTAGAATATGGAAATTGAGTAAATGGGGGACCATAGAGGAATTGTTTGTTCAGCACTCGAAAAAATATAAAGCACACTTCTAAAATGCTGAAAGCGTTTGACATCCACAACTTTTTTATCATTTAAGTTCAACCTGCCAAGCTTTTGTGCAAACCAAGCTGCAATCATCACAATAAAATATACATTCAGGCCAATTTAAGTGCCAATGAGAGATGGGTTTTTACAAAGCATGTTTACTGAGAGCTTTTTCATTTTTGGAAAAACTAACAATGAAGTGTTGTGCTAAAACACAAGCGCCACAATTGAAATGACAAGCTCCAAACAAGTACTCATGTGAGACCCGCTGATTTCAGCTGCAGTGTGTATAACAAACTAATGACCAGTTCATAGATACGGAAATGGCCTATGTGTGATGAACCGG
This sequence comes from Podarcis filfolensis, assembly GCF_964270895.1. Taxonomy (NCBI): domain Eukaryota; kingdom Metazoa; phylum Chordata; class Lepidosauria; order Squamata; family Lacertidae; genus Podarcis; species Podarcis filfolensis. The sequence goes on from NC_139604.1 coordinate 14,662,198, forward strand.
TGTCATTGCAAAGATCAATAAATTATTGTGTTTTTCTAGTGTATCTTTTCTAATGATGAGTGAGGAACCTGCCGAGGTTGGATTCTAAAGCAGACTCACCTGCTGCACTCATTTCCGTTTTCAGGCCAAGGGAGACAGAGTTTGTTCGCAGATGGTTTTCTGGGTCATGTGGCCAGCATGACTAAACCGCTTTTGGTGCAACGGGCCACCATAAGAAGTGCCAGAGTGCACAGAAATGTCATTTACCTTCCCGCTGCAGCGGTACCTATTTATCTATTTACACTGGCATACTTTTGAATCCTAGGTTGGTAGGAGCTGGGACAGAGCAATGGGAGCTCATCCCGTCGCAGGGATTTGAACTGCTGACATTCCAATTGGCAAGCCCAAGAGAAGGGGTCAGCTAACTTTTTCAGCAGGGGGCCAGTCCACTGTCCCTCAAACCTTATGGGAGGCCGGACTATATTTTTGGGGGGAGGGGGAATGACCCAAGAGCACCATGAGCCCCGCTGTCTTGCGAGCGGCAGGGTTGGTGGCAGCAGCGGAGGGACGATGAACGGCGCATGAAAGAGCTCCGGAGAGGGGCTGCTTAAAATGGCGGCCGCTCAAGCACTGCTGCTGCTGGCACCAACAAAGCCCAGCTCCTTTCCTCCTCTAGGCAGGGCTGGGAGAAGCCAGGCAGAGGGAGGGAGGAGGCGCCGCCGCTGCCGCCGTGTGAGGGAGAGGGAGGGAGAGGGAGAGGGAAAGAACGTGCACGCTGGCGATCCACGTGGCGATTCCCAGACCGTCCATGGGCCGGATCCAGAAGGCATTGGTCCTGATCCGGCCCACGGGCCTTAGTTTGCCAACCCATGCCCAAGAGGCTCGGTGGTTTAGGCCATAGCGCCATCGGTGTCCCCTGCCTTTCCAACATTCTCAGGGGGAACCAAGGCATCCCCCAGTGTTTACTTGGTTTCCCATTACAGAGATAATCCAGATCACCTTCTTCATGCAATTTGCATAGGAAAGTATAAACAATGAAATGAATGAGAATTTCCTACCCCCATGCAAATTGCAGACATGGATACCCCAGAGCTGAATCATTACTCTAGGAACGGGGAGGGGTAAAATGTTTGATCCCTGCCATGCTAGAGTCCCAATCTCAATCGCTACCCCCATACCAGCAGTTTTATTTTATTTTATTTTTTTAAAAAAAGTTTGCACCATCTGGCTGGGCCTCCCCAGCCACTCTGGGCGGCTTCCATAAAAACCAAAAATACACTAAAATATCACACATTAAAAACTTCCCTGAACAGGGCTGCCTTAAGATGTCTTCTGAATGTCAGGTAGTTGTTTATCGCTTTGACATCTGCTGGAAGGGCGTTCCACAGGGCGGGCGCCACTACCGAGAAGGCCCTCTGCCTGGTTCCCTGTAGCTTTGCTTCTCGCAAGGAGGGAACCGCCAGAAGGCCCTCGGCGCTGGACCTCAGCGTCCGGGCAGAATGATGGGGGTGGAGACGCTCCTTCAGGTATACTGGACCGAGGCCGTCGAGTCATATTTGACTGGACACTTATCCACTAGAGAGAGAGAGAGAAATGGAGATAAATAACAAATAGAGAAAATGGCCAGGGACTCGTTCTACCCTGACTGCTTGTAGCAATTCCAACTATTGTCAACTTAGGACTTGAGGATGGTGACAACAGAAGTCATGGCCTTTTGTGTTGTGACTCCTATTCTACATAATGCCTTGTTGAGTGAGGACCAAGGAGCCCCATCACTAAACCTCTTCAGTCATCTAAGAGTCAGATTTGGCGGGGAGGGGGGCTTTGTTTAATTATATCACCTTTTTGCTGGCTCAGTTCTCTCTTAACTTTCTGCTGCTTGAATTATTTAAACAGGCTCAATTCCAGGTGCTTGCATTGGTGTTTTAAAATGGCAGAGGCTCCAAATATATGAAAGATCTGTCAGGAGCTCATCCTACACTCGAGTAGGACCCTAGCAGAGACACATGCCCGACTGGCATGTTCTCTCCCTCCTGGTCGTATGTTTGGGAGCTTCAAAAGCTTTATTATGCCCGAACATCACAGCGACCAATGCCAACAGACATCAGCACACTTAGGGATCTGCAGAGTTTTTGCAGCTTGCGTAACAGACCTCAGTAACTCAGCATTTTGGCTAATCTACTTTATTTACATATAAACACGCATGGAGCACTGCAACATGGCATCAGACAGCAAAGAGAAAGAACAAAGGACAATAGTCCCACTTCACAGAACACAGTAACACAAGCATCCTGTCTCCGTCACTTTCCACTCTGTGGAGTCAAAACATATACCGTCATGTGATACACAACAATCTCATGACTGCAATCATGGAGCAGGAATTCTAACAAGATCAACTCCTTCCCTACAGACCCTCTCTGGTACTGGGATTGGCAAGTGGGGCCATCTTCATAGTTCCATTGCCCTTGGAAGTTCAGGCAGTGGAGACCCAGGAGATTGCATTCACTGTGGCAGCCTCTAAATTGTGCAATTCCCATCTCACAAAGGTGTGCCTGGCACCTTCCTTAGATAGTTTCCATTATATGCTGAAGACACGCCTTTTTAACTTGGTGTTTGTGACATATATAGATATACGACGTATAGATATTAATTGTTTTGGCTGGTTTTAATATTGTTGCAAGCTACCTTATGGAGAAGGGAGGGGCAAGAAATCCAATAAATAATTAAAAAACAATATTAAGCTATTAATTTATGTGGCTACTAGACATGGGTGGCACTGTGGTCTAAACCACAGAGCCTAGGGCTTGCCGATTGGAAGGTCGGCAGTTTGAATCCCCACAATGGGGTGAGCTCCTGTTGTTTGGTCCTAGCTCCTGCCAACCTAGCAGTTCGAACGCATGTCAAAATGCAAGTAGATAAATAGGTACCACTCCGGCGGGAAGGTAAACAGCATTTCTGTGTATGCGCTGCTCTGGTTTCGCCAGAAGTGCCTTAGTCATGCTGGCCACATGACCCGGAAAAACTGTCTGCGGACAAACGTTGGCTCCCTTGGCCAGTAAAGTGAGATGAGCACCGAACCCCAGAGTCATTTGCGACTGGTCTTAATTGTCAGGAGTCCTTTATCTTTTTTCTTTTTTTTTTTACTAGGCTACTTTAAGTTTAAGTTTGCTTTATTCTGTTTTATTAAAGTTTGTTAGCCACCTCTGAAGGTCTTCAGAGAAACAGGTGATGGGATATATATATATATATATATATATATATATATATATATATATGTTAGTGGTAAATAAATAATGTGCCTCAAGTAAGCATAGACGAATCTGTCAATCTTGGTTACTTTCCATTTCTCATTTTCCTGGTCTTCACTGCAGTTCACATTTCTGTATCAGTTGATGAAATTTGTTTTATAAAAAAGTTACAAAATTGTCATTTTATTGTGTATTTCTGTTCAGCTACACTTTTTTTCTTGCAAGCATTTTTCCTAATAGAATACCTTTTTGTTGTATATTAACTTCACTGATATTTGCGTTTTTAGCACACTTCTTCCATTTATTTGAATTCTGCACACTTTGGAGGTGGGGGTGGATGAGGCTGGAAATGTGCATTGTAAAATCTGGGAAAATGCAAATTTTTGGATTTGTGCACTAGGCCTGAATTAGGTAGGCTCACATTAAGTGCAAACCAAACTGAATTCCTCCCATATCCCCATACTCCAATGATTCTTTGAATAAAATGAACGACTCCATCTATGCTGAGCTGCTTGGAAGGAGGATGGAACACAAACATGATTAATAACAATAACAGATTCTTAAAGTCAGAACTTGGCTAATGTCTTCTACATCATTTGGCAGCGCACTAACAACTTACTGTACATTACCTCACATTTCTGCAAATTTAAACTCAATTAATGTCATAAATTACAATGCTATGCCATTACTATTGGTAAATCTTGTAAATAATTAAATCTCTCAAGAGAAATGCAAATAATCTAATGCAGTAATATAGTACTGGGGTATACATGACAATAGCACCTCTACATTTCCATTGATTTCATTTTTGAAGCATTGGCACTATTGGAGAAATGCATTTCAGATCTCATAAAATCGAGCCACCTTAATTATTGCATCACACACAAAAAAGGATCTGCTGGTTATTTTGTTGTTGTTGTTGGGAAATATGTGATGAAGTTTCTATTGAAGACATTTTGTGAATTCTGAATTAATTATAGAACATGTTTAATGTACAGGGGAGAGGGTAAAATGTAGAGATTTCCTTTCCCCCCAGATATGCCTTGGAAAAGAGGGGCTGTTTAATGCTGGTTGTGACTAGAACACATCAGGTGAGATTTACCTTATCACAGAGTAGACACATTGAAATTAATCAGCTTGAGTTACAGAAGTCCATTGAATTCAATGGATCTCATCTGCACTCATATTCAAGTTAGGGATCACCCAAAATATCAAGAAATAGAGGGGAGAGAGATCATTCCGAAGCATATTAATTCTCTACAGACAGTACAGAAACACCGTGTTGTAGGCTTATTGAAGACAGGTGTTCACGGGCAACATGCCAAACTGTTTGGAAGCAACGGCTACAGAGATGCTTTCAGAATAATCTCTCTTGTGACTAATCAGAGCTCTCTCTCAGGAGGGAGCTTGTAAGTTAGCATACTGGCTGTGTGATCACAGCGCTAGAGACCACTAAGCAGACCACCCACAGAACAGCTGTCTCTTTGTTGGCATGCAGATTTGAGGTAGACTGTAACTTTCAATTGATTGAACTTCTTTATCAAAAATCGGTGCTTCCTTATTACAATCTGTTTTATTATAGCACCAGCATGCATCTCTTCTCACAAATATATTTGTGCACTAGTTGAAATTTGTTGGCATGGTTTAGGTCCAAGGTATGCTTCACCTGGGAACTCAGTTTGGAAAGCTGTGGCTGAACAAGAGAGTTGCTGTTGCCAAGTTCCGTTGGCTTGATGAGGATGAGGATTTGGGCTCGGCAAGCAGAACTATTCCTTGTTCCAAGTCCAAAAGCTTGGTTCTGAGTCCAATTTGGACCCAACGGTGCTCATTCTGACAATTTAAGAGGTTCTTACATTATAGTGAAAAAGGGGGGGAGAGGATTCAGAGGGAACCATGACAAGGGGGTTGAATTCTTATTTAGAGTTCTGCAATAGATATTTGTTATTAACAGATGTAATTTGGTTCTGAATAATGAATTGAATTGAAATGATCAGGCTGTTTTCCCAAGATGCTGCTGCTATTATTATTACAGTGGTGCCTTGCAAGACGAAATTAATTCGTTCTGCGAATTTTTTTCGTCTAGCGAATTTTTCGTCTTGCGAAGCACGAAATCCCATAGGAATGCATTGAATATCAATTAATGCGTTCCTATGGTCAAAAAAAGTCCAAACAAAGCCAAATTTGGTACAACAAGAGTTTATTAAGTGCTCTTTAAAGTCACACATACTGTAAAGAGCATTTCAAAATTCAAACCCAGAAATTTTTTAAAAAAACAGTAGAGTGGCCCAATGGTCACAGAAAATCATAAAAATGCAGAAAAAAACCACACAAGCTTCCAGATTCTTGCAAACCCCTCCCCAACACCAAGTCCTTGAATTCCAAACACCCCAACTCAACATCCAAACCCCCCAAAAAAGTTTTAAAAGCTTAACTTACCAAATGGCTGCAAAAGAAGTTTTGGAAAAGCTTCAAAAATCACCAAAGTCTTTAAAAACCTCAAAAAAGGCTACTATGTACACTGCGTTCTATGAGTTGCTCCTCGAAGTCAAGTCGCAACTGTATTAACGGTGTTAAGAAAAAGGAAACAAATTTGCAAGACGTTTTCGTCTTGCGAAGCAAGCCCATAGGGAAATTCGTCTTGCGAAGCAGCTCATAAAATGGAAAACCCTTTCGTCTAGTGAGTTTTCCGTCTTGCGAGGCATTTGTCTTGCGGGGCACCACTGTATTATTATTATTATTATTATTATTATTATTATTATTAAGATTAGTTAGTCACTTGTTACCCAGAAGTCTCCAAGTGACTTGCAACATTGTTAAAAGCATAAATACTTTGTACCATAACACAGAAACAAGAAAGCCCCATGACAACCCTCTGAAATAGCCCCCATGTCAGGCATGAGAGGATCTAACCTCCATGGTAGGCTGCCAGGAATGAATAAGACAAGGGAAGTTCTTACCAATGCCTTTTATTTAATATTCACAGAGAGAGGCTTAGAAATGCAGCCTCTTGGAGTCATGGTGTTGCTCCGAGTGAAATCTAATACTGAGAGGCTTACACAAGCCTGCAACCAGCTATCCGATGCACGTTTAAAAGGGGAATGTAAAACTCTGCGAAGTTATAGAACATTCAACAAACAGGGAGCAGCAATAGAATAGACCCCCTGCCTTGTCTCCACCCTCTGAGACTCCCTCAGAGAGGAGACCTTGAGAAGGATTTCACTGGGCCCAGACAGGTTCCTATCAGCAGAGGCATACCAGAAGATATTGGGGTTCTGAGCCATAAAGCATTTTAAAGTTCAAAATCAGCACTTTCAACTGGGTTTGGAAATATGCAGGAAGCCAGTGTATTTAGAAGAAAATTGGTGTTACAGTGGTACCTCTGGATATGCACACCTCCGGTTGCGTATCCTTCAGGATGCGAACGTGGCACACCCGGAAGTATTTTCATGGGTTTCGTTGCGTGTGCATGCTCAAAAGCGCTCTACCAAGTCGCATGCATGCGCGGAAGCGGTGCCTCTGGTTGCGGAAACCTAGGGAACCGCCCGGAGCTCCAGAATGGATCCTGTCTGCAACCGGAGGTACCACTGTATATGATCCGCTCACCTTGAATCTGTCAACAGTCAGGTGGTTGCATTCTATACTAATTGAAGCTTCTTCAGTGGCAGCCTCACACAAAGCACATTGCTGAAATCCAACCAGAACATAGATTACTGTTGCCAAGTTATTGCTGACAAGATAGCTTGTAGTTGGACCATCAGCCTAAGATGATGGAAGGCATTCCATGCTACCAACACCTCAGGCAGCAGCAATGGATACAAGGGAAACCCCACCATTTTATTCAGAGTAATTTTAATTTGTATTTGTAAAAACAAAACAAAAACAAATTCAAAATAAATGTGAATTAGGCTGTATCCTATTTATTTCTTCTTTTGGATTAAATGCACACACATACCTTATTGATTTTAACCAGACTAAACTTAGTATGACTCCAGATGCAAGCCACATTGTTCTAGATATCTGAAAGGCCATCTGCATCGCCACTCACCTTCTCAGGTGTTAAGACACCTGATAAGCAGAAGGGGCTCCATTGGTAATTCTACCACCCTCAGAAATGTGAGGATTGGTGGCCTAGGAGAGGGATTTCTCTGTGGCAGATCCTAACTTGTGGAACATCCTCCACACATAGGTATGTTTAGCATCTTCATTGCACAGCTTTCTTTGGAGACACCTCTTTCCCCTGCCCTTTCACAGTGAAGGTTTTGTTCTGTTTTATGGGATCCACCTCTTTTTCTGAATCTATGCTTTTCTGTTCCATATGAAATAGTGTTTTACTTGTTTTATAATTGCAGCAGTTGTATTTGTTTTTCTAATTATTTATTACATTGTTTTAACCCACCCTGGGACCTTACCACAAGGAACAGGTAAGAAATATTACAAATAAAATAAAACAACACACATACACACACATGAATCCACCTTGATATAGACTGGGGACTCCCATCATGCATTGTACCAAACCATAAAGCCTTTTCCCTGCCAGGCCCATGAGGAAAACTATTCTGTACGCATGGACCCAAGAGAACCAGACACAGCAACTTAATTTTCCTCCTTGTCTTTTATTCCCCACTTTCCCTGCACCTTTTCTGCTCTTATAATATGTTTTCGGCCTTATCATATTTCCAAGCTGCTGGGGGAAGAAAAAAGCCTTTGGCAAAGCTGAAAATGTATTTCCAATAAAGCTAGCTAGCTAGCTCACTTGCTCCCTCCCTCCCTCTCTCCCATTCTATGGATCCAACGATTAGGTTTTTGTACTGGTATGGTCAAGAAAAGACTTTAAAATTGCAGGAAATACTGCCACTTTTTCACATGTGACAGAGCCAAGTGGTTCTCTTACAGAACGATTTCTTTTGGTTCCAGGAGAGTTAAACAAACCAAAGCTGCCACAAACTTTTCACCACAGGCTAACTCTGCAGAACAATTGCTTGTAAACTCAGGGGGCAGTGTGGGGTTACTTGAATGGCTCTGAGGCTTTATATATCCTGGATTATGGGGCTCTTTCATTCTAGGTCACCGGTTCAACTTTGGGGCACTTAAGGGTAAGCTGTTCTTGCTACTTGACTGGTTAATCTGTTCCACGAGAAATCTATGATCTGTAACCCTTGTGACCTAGATTTCCCCTGCCAGGATAAATTGTCCTGGTCTACAGGACAGCTTTGTAGCGGCCGGGCAGGGTTGTTTGTCAATACAAACATTTTGAGGATAGTTCAGTAGTCAAGCGCATCCTTTGCATGCAGAAAGTCCCAGGTTCGCTACCTGACATCTCTCCAGTTAAAATGGATGAGGTTAAAGTTAGGGATGAATGGACCTGTCTCCCTGTTGCCTGTGTCAATGTTGCCTGTATTCAATCACAAATCCATTCCATCCCCTCTCCACATTAATCTACAATATGTTTTCTTTAAATAAAAAACACCAATAACAACAGAAGCAGCAGCACTGCATGAACACTTGTATCTGCATGCTTATTTTATCTTATATTATCTTTATTTGGTTTTACCAATACAAAGTTATAAAAAAGCAAATATATATCCATATATAGAGATTTCTCTGAATCTCAGGACTTCTCCCCACCCCCTCCATGGAGTCCCATTTAAAATACTTAAAACCGCATCTTCTTCTGACCTCTAACTTTTATATTAATCCATATTATCCATGATAATTGTTACACTACAAGTGAAATCAAAATGCTGCCAATGTTTCCATCTGCTTACAGTGGTCTCTTGGATAACTTATAATTCCCCCCACCCATTCTTTTGTAAAGTTTTTGTCCTCTTGATTTCTCAGTTTTCCAGTCAGCTTTGCCATTTCAGCATAGTCCATCAGCTTGGTCTATAGTGCACATTTTAAATCTAGATTTTGAAAAGCTGCCTCACAAAATCTGGAGATGTGCAAAATCAAAGGGATAATTAATGTTACATCTGGGAGGTGTGGATACACACAAATTGTATCCCTCAGGGATCAACCACACAACATAATTTGGGGGGAGGGGGCCATTAGAAATCATGTCATATATTGCATAGAAATCATGTCATATATTACCAGATCAACATAACTGCAATAGCGGCAACAAAACCACCACCTTGCAAAAGTAATGTATGCATGCAAATTGCACATGGAGCAACTGGATTGTATAGCAATTTCCCCATAGCAACCTGCAGAGGGGTACAAAACAAGTCAAGCTTACTATCTGGCTGGTCCATGTGAGTAATAATTGTGTGTAGCTCTGGTGAAGCAGTGGTAATTCTTCAGTGGCAGCTATGTTGCTTGAGTAATGTATCAAACTGAACCACTCGTACCCATGACCCCCTATAATCCTATGAGCATTGGCTGCACAATTCATGCAGTCATTGGTGTTATTTTATTTAATCCTCTTGGGTCCCGCTGATGGAAGTATGCATTGTTTCATCCTACTATATCACACACCCAGGTTAAGTCCCGCTGACCCACCAGTACAAAAACTGATCTTCAAAACTGAGCTGTTGCGGTACTAATTGCCCTCTTTGTTTGCCTTGTTACTGCATCCTTCTCCCACCTTGTACCCTCATTTTTGTTGGGCTCCTATTACCATCAACCCCACCCAGTATGGCCAGTCTTCAGGGGTGATGGGTGTTGTGGTCCCAACATCATCTGAAGGGCACCAAGTTTGGGGTGAGCCAATCTACTCAAGAATAATACATTGCTTGCTGGATTACACCCAGATTGTGACTTCAGCCTGACACTATCCCAAGGAGAAAAGCAAGTTGAGAAGGTATCTAGCAATAGTAGCAGTAGTAAATAATAATAATAATAATAATAATAATAATAATAATAATAATAATAATTTATTTATACCCCACCCATCTGGCTGGGTTTTCCCAGCCACTCTAGTGGTGCCAGCAGACATGGTCTCCCCTTTGAACAACCAAACCTAAAATGATTTAAAAACAAATAAATATCTGAGTGAGGTTCATATGCCAATTTGCAAGTTGGGGCAGAAAGAGGAAATCTAATTGAATTACTCCAGTGAGTGGGCAAATGGTGATTCCGGACACCACCTCTGGGTTCTGGCCATTCCTCCTTCAGCTTCAGTTTTCTACAATGAGGATTAACTTTTAAAACACCACCCAGGACATACCAAGTCATTCTTGGGCATTAAGCCTGTATAGTGTGGGATTTCACTGGAAAATGAACTGTGATCTTTTAATGTGATAGTTTAGTTCATTAACGCACCAATACCGCCTGCACAAATCTTTTGTGCTTGAAGGGCAAAGCATTGAATCACATTACACTGCACATTAGAATGAGTTACTGTCAAGCACCAGGGACTTTTCCTAAGCCCTAATAGCACAGTCAGGATTGTGTACGTGCAGCAAAAAAAGGTTTTGCAGGGACTTCCACCATCTGAAATAAACATGAGGGCTCCTCCCATTAAAAAAAGATCAATAGTGTTATACAAGGGCATTAGTCATGCTATTGTCAGAGGTGGTGCATTGCAGCACGTAAGCTGAGACCCCGTCGCTGGGCACTTAAGGTTTTCTCTGCTAGAGTTTTGAGAAAGAACTAATGAGCACTGGTGTGTTTTTGTTTCCCATTCCAAGGAGAAACACAGAGAAAGAGAGAGGCAGAGAGAGTGGAGGATAAGGAGGAAATAACAAACTGGCCAGCTTGACAGTTGAGTCTGAAATGTCCTCTGCAAACCATCAATCCAAAATGTCACCAAGCGGATTACAGTTAGCTTTCCAGAGTGCCCACTTGTTTGTGAAAGAGTTTCAATTTTTACGCGCAAGTTGGCTCTGCAAGTAATTGCTCATAAGAAAGATTCAATTAAATTGTTCATTGTTTTGAATGCACCCTGCATAAAAGATAATTGAAACATCCCCGGCCTTCGTACAGAAGCGACTGGTCAGGGATTGAAGAATTCACCAGCTCCTTAATGGAGGGTGGCGGAGGGAGAAGGAAGTTGTTAATAATTTTTCAGTCAACACTAATATTTGCATTTGTTTCTCCAAGCGTAACAAAGACAAAAGAGGCATCTGAAATTGCCAGAATCCCCTTGGGTGGAGGCAGGAAGGTTTAGCAGTACCAAGGCCACGTCAGCCTACATACAGCATCCTTTAAAATGCTCACATGTAGATCTATGCCAAGAATTTTGCAGATGGAAGTCTCAGACTCATAAGAATACCCTGCCTCCCAGAGTCACCATTTTGTGTTGTATTGTTTTGGGGGTTGGGATGAAATTCTTAGCAAGATTTCAAGGCGTGGTCTGGTGTATGCCCAAGATTAAAAACAATATGTTTTAAGAGAATTTGTAACCATTAAATAAATAAATGAGAGAGGGTAGTTCATATTAAATAGAATAAGGTTATAAACACATAAAATGTTTAGTTCACAGGCTCATTTAGGATGCAATCTGATGCACACTTGATGTAAGAGTATGTCCCATTTATCTCAATGGGAACTCAATGGGACTCACTTCTGAGTAGGAGCGCATGGTTTATTTCAGTGGATTAGACCCACTGTGAATTAAATTCTACTCAGGGGGGGAAAGGTACTCATTTGTCTGCTAATAAAATTGGATTTTTTTACCCCAATACCCCCCTTCCCCTTGTGAATCCACCAATCTGTGTTGCAGGGATGCCCACCACTGAGGAGGCTGGGGGATGGCCCAAGTTAGCGAAGATAAAGTAGTCCCTGGTTTCAAAGGCACAGGCAAATTGGAGAGAGAATGAGTTCAGGACCATGGACAGTGCTCCGTCAACCAAACATTCAATATATCCAAGGACATCCTGGAAGAACTGGCTGAATTTTAGAGCAGGACTAAGTAGCCACTGGCCTTACCCTTTGTCTCCTGGCCAGTTAATGGCCAGTTAATAATAGTAATAGTAATAGTAATAATTTAAATAAATAAATAATTAAATAAATACACCCTCTGGGCAGCTTACAGCATGTATAAAAACTGTGCACATTATGTTCTTTGGGATTCAATTAGGACTCCCCTGAAGGGAGGCATCAAGCAATGGCTAGGGGAGATTTTTTTTTCATTTTAAAACCAGGCTAAGATGGTTGAATGGAGACCATTATTAAAATTTGAAATTGAAATTAAGAAGGGAGTGAAGCACCTTATCCTTTTGAGAGCTGATGAAGAGATCCCATGATTTGGGGAGGTGGTTGACCATTATTTCCTGTATGTAGGGGATCCTGTGTAACATGTCCTTGTGCTCTTTAATTTTCTGTACAGGCATTTCAAGTTGCAAGGCCGTTATTTTTACATTTAGATCATTTTCTCTTCTAATCAATAAAGATCACAATTGCAACAATAGTGCAATCATGGCTAGTTCTCTACAGCTAATCCATAGGTATCGGTTTTCATTGAGCATTCACGAATCCCCCAAAGTAAGCAAGGTCACCACTGCCAACGCAATCCAATCTGAAGTGTGGAATTGTCTCGAAGAACGATTCCAAAAGCTGTCTCAGTTATTCCCCAAACAAATGCATTTTCATGCCCATATTGAAGGTAGAGTAGGCAAAAGAACTGCTAGGTTGGCAGAAGCTGGGACAGAGCAATGGGCGTTCATCCCATTGTGCAGATTCGAACTGCTGACCTTCCGATTAGCAAGGCCAAGAGGTTCAGTGGTTTAGACCACAGGGTCACCCGTGTCCCCGCATACCAGTAGACAAACATACCAGTGCAAGTAGATAAATAGGTACAACTGCAGCGGGAAGGCAAACAGCATTTCTATGCACTCTGGTTTCCATCACAGTGTCCCTTTGCACCAGAAGCGGTTTAGTCTTGCTGGCCACATGAGTCGTAAAATCTGTCTGTGGACAAATGCCGGCTCCCTTGGCCTGAAGCAAGATGAGCGCTGCACCCCATAGTCGCCTTTGACTGAACTTAACTGTCCAGGAGTCCTTTACCTTTAGGTAAATCACATCCCTAGGCTCCTCAAATTCATTCCCTTTTTGAACATGTCTTAAAACAGTCATAGCTGAGGATGTCGTCACATAAAGCGGGGCCACTTTTATTTTGCATGCCAGTGCTGCATGCCAACATGCTTAACCTATTTTATTTATTTATTTTGGGGAAAATAAAAATCTTTCTGTGAATATTTTCAAATGGTCTCCCCAGAATTGTCAGAAAGGAGCGGCAATCATTTAAGAAGCATTGGAAAAGGACCATAGTGACTTTGGAAGAGAATGGGAGCCCTTTACAACATATTTGCAGAAACAAAACCAAGAAATGGACTCGTTGGCAGGATTTAAATAAAGATTTGCAACTTTATTTACAGAGAACAAGAAATACAATTAGTGGTAACAGAACATTGTGTATAAACAGCAGAATGAAACATTTTGATGTAACAAACCAGAAATGAAAGTTGAGGGAAGTCAACGGGGGGGGGGGGAGAAAATGAATGTTAAATGATATTGAATAATTGTTATGAGAAAAGAAAATCAATTTAATTTTTTTTTTAAAGAAGCATGGAAATGGAGGTGGAAATTAATTTCGGCTACGAAAGTGTGTGTGTGTGTGTGTGTGTGTGTGTGTATATATATATATATATATATATATATATATATATATATATATTCCCATGCCAGTGGGGCGAGCAGGCAAGGAGACAAGTCCTCTCAACAGCTTTGGGTGGTTGTTGCTCCCCCTAAAAACACCTTCCAGCACCTCTTTTTCTAGAAAAAAAAAGTCCTGCATACAGCAACATAAAATGAAAGATGGATGTATATCTTTGCCTTTGTCCCACATCAATCCGAAATATAACATGCTTTGTTTCTGGTCTTTCCAGATAGTAATCTCTTGCGATCCAACAAATAATTATTTCCTTGCAAAAAGAGATAATATAAATAAATTAATTAAACTTGCAATAAATGACTGATTTATATTCCACATTTTTTCATCCTCTTTGAATAACATCCATAGTGAAGTGAGAGAATTAAGCTTGATTAAATGAGGTCCCCAGAGAGCTATGGAGTAAGGCAGATGGATGCAGTCGCAGTCTTGACACCCTTGCTTACGCTTTTCCATTTGAGCTTCCGTGAGGGTTTGCTACCTGTTATATGCTTAGTAGAACGTTACAGTATTTTGAGCAGAGGTTGGCTGGTCATCTGTCATATATGATTTAGCTGAGATGCCTGCATTGAAAGAGGTTGGACTAGTTAATACTCGAGATCCGTTCCAACTTCACAATTCTCGTTTCTATGATTATGTATATGGGACGCAGGTGGCGCTGTGGGTTAAACCACAGTGCCTAGGACTTGCCGATCAGAAGGTCGGTGGTTTGAATCCCCACAACGGGGTGAGCTCCCATTGCTCGGTCATAAGTTCAGTTCTCCACATTTCCACATCTGTTTGTGATATATTTATATACAGTGGTACCTCAGGTTACATAGGCTTCAGGTTACAGACTCCACTAACCCAGAAATAGTGCTTCAGGTTAAGAACTTTGCTTCAGGATGAGAACAGAAATCGTGCGGCGGCAGCGGGAGGCCCCATTAGCTAAAGTGGTACCTCAGGTTAAGAACAGTTTCAGGTTAAGAACAGACCTCCAGAATAAATTAAGTTCTTAACCCGAGGTACCACTGTACAGTGCTTTTTTTCTCAAAGAAATGTTTAGGGGTGCTCCCTTTTTGACTCAAGAAAATCACTGGGAAAGGAAATGAAGCTGCCATCGGAGGTGGTAACAATGAAACCGACTAATTGCCATGCTAGATTCCAACTCCTAATTCACACATTAAATACTCGATTCCGTCTGGGACTCAAGAAACACCATGACAGGAAATGAGGCCATTGAGGGTAGCAACGGATTCACCGTGCTAGAGAAGAAACTATTTTTTTTTAAAAAAAATAGTTTCTTCTCCCGTTAGATTCACAAAAAGCACACACACACATACTCATTAAAATTCATTAGCATGTGCATTCATTAACAATATACAAATGCTACTATGCAGTTTCCCTAATATATACATTTTTACAGAGCAATTTCCTCCAAATAATGCATTTTTTGTATGTTGTTTTCACCAATAACATGCATTTTTAATGGACTCTTCACCCCTTTATATCCTCTTTCCCCTCCACCTTCTTTTACACATTACAGTGGTACCTCTGGTTACAAACGCTTCAGGTTACAAACACTTTGGGTTACAAACTCCGCAAACCTGGAAGTAGTACCTCGGGTTGAGAGCTTTGCCCCAGCATGAGAACGGAAATCGTATGCTGGCGGTGTGGCGGCAGCAGGTGGCCCCATTAGCGGAAGCACGCCTCAGGTTAAGAATGGCATTGGGTTAAGAACAGACTTCCGGAACGAATTAGGTTTGTAACCTGAGGTACCACTGTAGTTAGCTGGAGAACTGCACCTCAAATGTCAGAGAAGTGTGCCTGTGTTTTGGTTCTCGTATTGTTTTGCAACATGAGTTCATCTTTCAATGCAAACTGAACCAAATTTTGCGCTTAAGGGATTAGGGAGACTTGGATGGGCTTATAAATGAGTTTGTTCTGTGCTATTTTGTCTTCCCCAACCTTGGGCCATCCAGAGGTGTTGGACCAGGGTTCTCTTCTGTACAGGTGTACTAGCTGGGAACGATACAAGTTTTAGCCCCAAATCTCTGTATGCCCCATTCTGTTCAGTGGAGGTTCCTCAACAGTTAGTGTGCTTAGGTTTGCACTCTTAAGACTAAAGGGAAAGGGAAAATATTCAGAAGAGGAAGATCTCTTAAAACCCCTTTGGTATACGTTTGATTTAAATAAGCTTAGAAAGCATGCAATCCATACTGAGAACACTGTTCATGACATAAATAGCCAGACCTTTGCTAAAGTGCCCTTGGACATTTGTTCTAGATCAGCACTACTAATTGGCTACATTACAGTTACTGCTATTCATTTGAAGCAACGACTTAAGATGCATTGATTCCACATGCTCTCGCCTTATTGAAATAAACACCACCAATAAGGACCTCTCACTGGGAAGAAAAATCTGGTCAGAGTTGGAAGATGAAAGTGCATGTGAACCCCATGCTAACAATGCTCTTCGGTCATGGCCCACAGTAAATATGGCTGATTGAATGGTTTGCTGCAATTAATTTAACCAATTAATTTAAGCCCACCAAGAGAAAATATCTTTCAGGAATGTATTTATTTGCAGTTGGTTCTGCAAACACACTGCTGGCTAGGGATATGTCACAGAGTACTTGCTGTTAAATGGTCATTCATTATTTACTGTCTGCTGTTCGAGCGCCATGATGTACCACTAAAGCCATATGTTTAGCACTGCCTGATTTGCCCCAATATTGCAGCCTCTGACACTTTATCAGCAGAGAGAGGGAGGCGGGTGGGAGGAGAGAGAAAGAAAGAAATATCCACTCCACCTCTCAGCTCCCTCTGCTGATGTAGCACAGGCAGGAAGTGACATAAAAGCAATAAAGCAAATGTTAAACCCTTTTCAATGGTTGCGCGTCAAGGTCCCCTAGACACCCCCCCCCAAAGAAAAACACAATTGACACTTAATTTTTGTTTAAGGTTTTTGGCATAATTTTGGCCACAACTTTATTCAAATTACAGCAATGTGAGTGGTTGCTTAGGCATTGGTAGCACTAACTGACCCCGCACAGGGACAGCTCTGACATTCACACCCCCCGCAAAGTCAGCAAGGGTAAGTCACCTGGGGAGAGAGACGGGACTGGGAACCATGCCTCACCTCTCCCCAGAATGCTCCCAGGGGCTTGCGTAGCCCTAGCCCCTTGCCAGGGGGTTTTGGACAAAAGCATGGGGAGCCCCTGGGTTCCTTTAACGGAAAACCCTTGAAGCAGCAGCTGCAGCAGCATTTTGGAGGGGCAGGCACAGCCGAATCCATACCCCTCCACCAACCAATTCCAAGACCAATGCCTAACTGCAAACCTTACAAGTTGTGACGATTTGCTACACAGTAGGCAAAAACCAAGTGGCACACACTAATCAGCCAAATGGACAAAATTCCTACCAGGCCCCTGCCCCAAAGCAGACGACCCCATGACAGGCATAGCAAGGTCAAGCAAACAGCCTAAAATTAGGGAAGGGAGGGCGGGTGATCCGAAGTAAGCAGCGAAAAGAGGAAGTTCCTCGCTGCGAGCATTGTATTTAACAAATAGGGCTGTCAATCAACAAATGGCAACATCTAGATTTCCCCAGTAACAGCCCGACCCTGCTTAAAGGATGGCCAAACCATTTGCCTAGTAACAGTGAGGTGTCTTGTCAGCCCCGCCCGCAACCTGTGCTCTCCATGAGGGAGAACACACTTTGCAAAAAGTGCAAATGTTTGGTGATGATCACATTCAAAGAAAATGAAAGAAGCAGGCCGGCGGGAGGTGGGGGCATGTCTCAGTGAAGAGTCAATTAAACGATGTGTCAAATGAATGTAACATGGTGTTGGTCAGGTGGGCAGTGTTTCACACACTGGCCCTGATCCTGACCCTATGTACTCATCCAAACCCCTGCACAGAGTGCACACAGTATATACAAAATCGCTCTGTCTCATGCTAATTGGTCAAGCACAATGTGCTAGTGTTTGTGTAAAAGGTAGGGTGAAGGACCCCTGGATGGTTAAGTCCAGTCAAAGGTGACTATGGGGTTGCATCGCTCATCTCGCTTCCAGGACGAGGGAGCCGGCGTTTGTCCACAGACAGCTTCCGGGTCATGTGGCCAGCATGACTAAACCACTTCTGGTGCAATGGAACAACCTTCTGATCGGCAAGCCCAAGAGGCTCAGTGGTTTAGACCACAGCGCCACCTGCTTTTGTGTATAAAGCCCTATACAACATGGGACCAGGAAGAAGAAGAAGAAGAAGAAGAAGAAGAAGAAGAAGAAGAAGAAGAAGAAGAAGGAGAGTAGTAGTAGTAGTAGTAGTAGTAGTAGTTTGGATTTGATATCCCGCTTTATCACTACCTGAAGGAGTCTCAAAGTGGCTAACATTCTCCTTTCCCTTCCTCCCCCACAACAAACACTCTGTGAGGTGAGTGGGGCTGAGGGACTTCAAATAAGTGTGACTAGCCCAAGGTCACCCAGCAGCTGCATGTGGAGGAGTGGAGACATGAACCCGGTTCCCCAGATTATGAGTCTTAACCACTACACCACACTGGCTCTCTGAAACATCATCTGACCCCTTATATCAGGGGTCAGCAACCTTTTTCAGCCATGGGCCAGTCTACCATCCCTCAGACCTTGGGGGGGGGCAGACTATTTGGGGGGGGGGTGAACAAATTCCTATGCCCCACAAATAACCCAGAGATGCATTTTAAATAAGGGCACACATTCTACTCATGTAAAAACACGCTGATTCCCGGACCATCCGTGGGCCAGATGAGAAGGCGATTGGGCCGAATCCAGCCCCCGGGCCTTAGGTTGCCTGCCCCTGCCTTATATACTCAAAGCTTTTTTCAGCTGGAATTCACTGGAACTCAGTTCTGGCACCTTTCAGGATGGAGCCATTGCCATTATAAGAGAACAAGGAAGGCATTCAGAAAAATAGCACTGTATATACTAATTGAGTACTGTGCTCTGCAGGTGAGGGTCTTCTTCAGATGTCATCTTATCCGGAGGTCTTCTCCACACAATGCCATGGCACTTTTCTTCTGATTCACTATTGGAAATGTCTAGATTTGAAATGGAATCATTTGAAGGATTACAGCAAGCCTCCTGTAATATTGGTGCAAGCAAGGAAATGGAGATTGCTAATATATACTAAGTAAAGAGAAACTTGAGCTCCTGGATTTGGAATATCTGATAGTACTTCAAAAACAGCCACTCAGAAAGACAAGTGGAATTATCTCACTGAGGTCATGTACATGGAAATAATTCTCAATCCACACAGCAGACTCTCCAAGTATCCCTATTCTCCAGGGAGAGTCCCAGATTTACAGAAGCCGCCTGGGTTTTATGGTTTGATCCCAGAATGTCCCACTTTTCCTTAGGACATCTCTATTTTCACAAGAGAAATGTTTGAGAGTATGGAATAGGATATCCCCATTTTCATCAGAGAAATGTTGGAGAGTGTGGAGTTATTGTGACCCCTGAGCCAAGATACAACCTTTAGAAGACATCTGAAAGCAGAGGATTTTTTTTAATGTTTATTGTTTTGTAATGGTTTTTATATATGTTGGAAGCCACCCAAAGTGACTGGGACAACCCAGTTAGATGGGTGGGGTGTAAATAATAATAAAAAAATCTTATTGTCATCAGTATTACTTTTATTATTGAATAGGACATCCCTATTTTGATCAGAGAAATGTTGGAGGGTATGTTGTTTCATCAAGACTGTCTTCATCTGGCTGAGCTCCTGAGCTGAGTCAGGAGCAAGCATCACAAAGAGGTAGCTCTGCCCCTGAGGTGACCAGTAGAATGATCACCACCTGTTCCTTCAATCTGATATTTTATTGATAGCTGTGTCAGTCAACAGCAGCGTGAAGAGAGGCACTGGCCTCGATTGAAGCCCTGGCTGGAAGCAGCTGACGAGGTGACATTTTGATCTTTTATTCATTGTCCTCACAAACCGAGGACTTGCCTGCTGATGTGAAATATTCTATTTGTCCAACTGCCTCCGAGAAATCTGGATGCAGCAAAATTGTAACTTGTAAATCAATACACCGAGTGTGATTTAAAGTTGCCTTCGGTGTCAGCATATGCAAGGGATTGAAGCGCACAGAGGAAGCACACTGCGGGTAAGGCTGGGCACAATTAACAATAGGAGAGTAAATGCATTTGTATGTCTCATGTAATTTGACTTTCAGAGAACACCCACCCACATCCTGAAGGTCAAGTGTTTTGTGAAGTACAAACATTATGATGAGAGGTTCTGAGAGTGAGGCAGGCTGGTGGTCCTATGACAGAAACTCTCTTTATTTGAGCTAGCATTCTGAAAAAGTTCATATTCATGCATACAATCTTATTTAGTTTGGCACATCTTGTGACCCACCAAATTGAATCCAGCTTACACCGGACCCTCCAAGTGTCCCTATTTTCCAGGGATGTCCCTGATTTACAGAAGCCATCTCAGTTTCTGATTTTTTCCTGGAATGTCCCGCTTTTTTTTAGGATGCCCCTATTTTCATTGGAGACATGTTGGAGGGTATCAAATTATCTGACCCCCGAGCCTCCTGAAGGCAATCCTGTATAGTTCTTTTTAATGTTTAATATTTTATTGTGTTTTTATATATGTTGGAAGCCACCCAGAGTGGCTGGGACAACCCAGTAAGATGTATGGGGTATAAATAGTAAAATTATCATTATGGAGTGGGATGCCCCTATTTTCATTGGAGAAATGTTGGAGGGTATGTTTACACCACTTGGTGTGTTTTTTTTTTTTAAGCCCCTAAAAGTGGTTTACAAAGTGGGATTGGGAGCACTGGATTGGTTTTCCCTCATGTGACAATCTTGATGCTACCCTGCCCCACCCCACCCCTCCATTTTCCTTATAAGTGCAACAAGACTGGTGCTGGAAGGCTACTGCTGCCTGGTCTTGTGCCTCAGCCTGTCATCCCAACATGGAAAGCTTTAGAGGAAACACCATTCAAGGACTTAAACAAGAACTTTATTGTCTCTCCAAAACAAGAACGGATCAAACATGCCAGATACAACAAAGTCCAGTGTCGTTTAGGCCCAATCTGCACCATGCATTTAAAACAGACATGGAACTGTGGGATGGGGGTGCTGTGGTCTAAACCACTGAGCCTCTTGGGCTTGCTGATCGCAAGGTCAGCGGTTCGAATCCCTATGACCAGGTGAGCTCCCGTTGCTCTGTCCCAGCTCCTGCCAACCTTGCAGTTCAAAAGCATACCAGTGCAAATAGGTACTGCTGTGGCAAGAAGGTAAACAGCATTTCTATGCACTCTGGCTTCCATCACGGTGTCCCATTGCGCCAGAAGCAGTTTAGTCATGCTGGCCACATGACCCGGAAAACTGTCTGTGGACAAACGTCGGCTCCCTCGGCCTGAAAGCGAGATGAGCACAGCAGCCCCATTGTTGCCTTTGACTGGACTTAACCGTCCAGGGGTCCTTTACCTTACCTTCTTACCTTTTAAGTATCTAATGATACTACCCACATACCTCCCTACCTAACCATTCCCCACTCTCTCTTCACCAAACCAAAAAAGGCCTTATTTCGAGGGGTGAGTCATAACATATGACAGAGTGCTTCAGAGCATTCAGTTGGAAAAGGCCTGAACTTAGTGGCAACAGCTGTACATCTGTAGGATCTGTATGCATAAGTGGGGACCCTGCTGTTTTCAGGGCTCCCTCATCACACAGAGAGACAACAAATAGACTCTGATCTGAATTTCAGCTGAATTCTAGGCTCTATTCACACCTTAATTTGAACAAACCCACCTCCCTCCACATAGTCCCTGGACATGTGAAGAAAACTAATATTTTGTTTGTTTGTTTCAACAATTTCATACTGTTTAGTTGCCTGCGTCTCTAAGCAGTGTAAAATAATCTTAATAAAGAGAACAGAGATTAAACCAATTAAAGACTAACTATAAAAACCAATAGCACAAATCCATGTGTTCACATAGAGATAGTTGTTGCCTCCCTCCCTTTCTCTTATTCACACATACACCTCTAATTATTGTCAGTGGTATCGATAAGTGAAGCTGTGCTTCCAGAAACAGGAATGGAATGGAGTTTAAGGGCATTTATGTAACTACAGTGGGAATGAATGATTACATTTCAAAACGATATTTAAAAACTAGCATGCAGAAATAAAGATTTTACAACTCGTTATCTTCCGTCCTTTGTACTACGGTTCTGGGAAATAATGGTGTAGTAAAGCACACCATCAAGGTAAAGTCACTTTGACAAATTCACTGTTGATGTAATTCCATTAAAGCTCAGTAGAGGTAAACTGTGCATGAATTTGCCCCATTAGTTCTTAAAAAGTACATTAAGGACGGCATTAGGTTGCTAAATTACTTGTGCATCTCGTCATGTATAAATCTGCAAAGATGCACATCCTGATCAAGAGGGTAATTAGACAAGGAGGGATATCGTGAGTGATGTCTCAGCATTTATCCTTGAGGAAAGGGAAATGTATCCATTATTACACGGGTTAAAAACTTGTTCAAGGAGTAATTGCATTACCATTAAAAGAGATACACCAGGGTTCAATGCAGCCCTCCGTGTTCTGAGTGTAAATAACATAATCATTAATAACTCCAAAGCTCTCTGCTCTTAATGAACTGATCAGGTTATACACCTCTCATAAGCTTGACAATGATGAGGATCATTATGCATTGTCAAAAGAATCGGGAAATAGCATTCATAATCCCGATACTTAACTGAAGTAACGATGTTAAAAGGCGGATAAATTAAGCAGCTTTAGAGTAGTCATTAAGAACGTCAAGCTGCACTACTGTATGTTTTGCCATAGTTAATGGGTTGGGTGACTAAAAGCAATTTACAATAGACCCGGGCCTGTAAATATGAAGGAAAGGCTTGTTTGTGAGTCTGAGAGTGCTGCTAATGAAAGGGCTTAAGTAAAGAGGTGAGAGAGAGAGAAAGAAGGTAAAGTATCTGCGGCCAGTTTTATTCCCCCCCCCCAACCTTCTAAGTAATCTTCTTTTCAGAAGTAGACTTATAATCGGTTATTAAAACAGAGCAGATAGGCACAAACTGGCTACCTGAGCCAATGCTCATTTCGCATTTTGTAGTCAGGTTTGTGCAGTGCTGTTTTTCCTGGGGGGGGGGGGTGTACTCTCATTTTGACTCAGGAAAATCACCATTCTATAGTTCAAATTGGGAAAAACCTCCTGGCAAATAGAAGGGGGGGGGGGAATGGAGGCAGTGAGAGATTTTACTTTCTTGGGCTCCATGATCACTGCAGATGGTGACAGAAGCCACGAAATTAAAAGACGTCTGCTTCTTGGGAGAAAAGCAATGGCAAACCTAGACAGCATCTTAAAAAGCAGAGACATCACCTTGCCAACAAAGGTCCGTATAGTTAAAGCTATAGTTTTCCCAGTAGTGGTGTATGGAAGTGAGAGCTGGACCATAAAGAAGGCTGAGCGCCGAAGAATTGATGCTTTTGAATTCTGGTGCTGGAGGAGACTCTTGAGAGTCCCATGGACTGCAAGAAGATCAAACCTATCCATTCTGAAGGAAATCAGCCCTGAGTGCTCACTGGAAGAACAAATCCTGAAGCTGAGACTCCAATACTTTGGCCACCTCATGAGAAGAGAAGACTCTCTGGAAAAGACCCTGATGTTGGGAAAGATGGAGGGCACAAGGAGAAGGGGACGACAGAGGATGAGATGGTTGGACAGTGTCCTTGAAGCTACCAGCACGAGTTTGACCAAACTGCAGGAGGCAGTGGAAGACAGGAGTGCCTGGCATGCTCTGGTCCATGGGGTCACGAAGAGTCAGACACGACTAAACGACTAAACAACAACAACAGCAACAAATGGACAATAGCAGTTGTGGAGCTTCATGCTCTGGCATCGGGGGGCGGAGAGCAGACGGGGCAGGGCGGGGCGGGGCACGCTGCCTGCAGTGGTGTGGCGCCCAGTGCAGGCAGTGAGGAAGCCGCGATGGCACCCTGCCGGGATCACGCTGCCGGGGTGGTGCACTCCCCCCGCACTCCTCTTCCTCCGCCAGTTGACAAAGATTCACAAAATGTTTAGGGGTATGCGTCCCCCTGCGTCCCCCCAGGAAAAAAGCACTGGGTTTGCGTTTTATTATTTATACTCCGCGCATCTCACTGAGTTGCCCCATCCACTCTGGGTGGTTTCCAACATATAAAAACACATAATAAAACTTCAAACGTTAAAAAAACGTCCCTGTAGTTACTTATCCCCTTGGCTCAGGGACTACATAACTCCAACATTTCTCTGATGGAAATAGGGATGTTTGAAGGAAAAGCAGGACATTCCAGGATCAAATCGGAAACTTGGGCGGCTTCTGTAAATCCAGGACTGTTCCTTGAAAATAGGGACACTTGGAGGGTCTACGACTCACTGGCGGAGGAAGAGGAGTGCAGGGGGAGCACACCACCCCCGGCAGAGTGACCCCGGTAAGGTGCCATAGCGGTTGCCCCCCACCCACGCTAGGTGCCACGCTGCTGCAGGCGGTATGCCCTGCCCCCAGGATGCATGCCATGCCCCTGTGGGTGGCTCACCCCACCCCCGGGACATGCACCAGCCTCGCCCCTAACTGCTCTCCACCCCCCAGTGCCGGAGTATGACGCTCCACCACTGCTGGGACTGGCTTCCATTTCTACATGTTAAGAATGCCTTAGGTAAAGATAAAGGGACCCCTGACCATTAGATCCAGTCGTGGCCGACTCTGGGGTTGCGGTGCTCATCTCGCTTTATTGGCCGAGGGAGCCGGCGTACAGCTTCTGGGTCATGTGGCCAGCATGACTAAGCCGCTTCTGGCGAACCAGAGCAGCGCACGGAAACGCCGTTTACCTTCCCGCTGGAGCGGTACCTATTTATCTACTTGCACTTTGACATGCTTTCGAACTGCTAGGTTGGCAGGAGATGGAATGAGCAACAGGAGCTCACCCCATCGTGGGGATTCGAACCGCCGACCTTCTGATTGGCAAGTCCTAGGCTCTGTGGTTTAACCCACAGCACCACCTGCGTCCCCAAAAGTGTCCTAGTTCTGATTAAATGTAAGGTCTTGGTTGTGTTTAGAATAGATTTAGGAAAGATTTAGGAAACTTATTGATTAGAATATTTGTGTGGGATTGTATGGGAGAAATACAAAATAACAGATACAATCCTCCTTAAAATGTATGTAGGAAGTGCAGTGTAAGCGATGAAAGTCAATCAATGAAATTTTATTATTATTTTCATATTGAGATATTTGTAGAATAAACTTGGAAGAAATTTTTCCAACTTTTCTTCTTCTTTTCTCTTTATTTCTTCTTATTTTTCTCTCTTTTGTTCCTTTTTTCATATATATGTGCTTATTTAAAATATATATGTATGTATATATAGTGATGTATGGAAGCGAGAGCTGGACCATAAAGAAGGCTGATCGCCGAAGAATTGATGCTTTTGAATTATGGTGCTGGAGGAGACTCTTGAGAGTCCCATGGACCGCAAGAAGATCAAACGTATCTTAAGGAAATCAGCCCTGAGTGCTCACTGGATGGACAGATCCTGAAGCTGAGGCTACAATACTTTGCCCACCTCATGAGAAGAGAAAACTCCCTGGAAAAGACCCTGATGTTGGGAAAGATGGAGGGCACAAGGAGAAGGGGACGACAGAGGACAAGATGGTTGGACAGTGTTCTCGAAGCTACAAACATGAGTCTGACCAAACTGTGGGAGGCAGTGGAAGTTAGGAGTGCCTGGCGTGCTCTGGTCCATGGGGTCACGAAGAGTCGGACACGACTAAACGACTAAACAGCAACAACATGTATATATTTGCAATATTTTGCTTATATTGTGTAATAATTATGTTAAATATTTTTTTTAAATATTTTTTTTAGTGTCCTAGTTCCGTGTGTTGCTATAAAAACAAAACAAAAACAAAACAAAACAAAAAACCCAGTTGTTTCCAATGACTTGCAATGGATGGATACTTTGTGTGTCTCTGCTTTATATATAGTTCGACTTCCAAAATGTTTGGAAACCAAAGCGCAGTTTGTGAAGCTCCTGTAGCCAATCGGAAGCCGCGGAAGCCCCATCGGATGTTCAGCTTCCAAAAGAATGTTTGAAAACCGGAACACTCATTGTGCCGATTTGTTCGGGAGCCAAGGCGTTTGGGATCCAAGGCACGACTGTACTTGCCTGAGCATTTACGCCTGAGGCACTGAGCAGTGGTACATTGGGGATATTGCCTGGCTTGCTGGTGCAGTGATAAGTCTCGGGTCAAGTCTGATGCCAGCTGGTGTCAGCTGTGAGAAAGAGCTTGGGTTCCAGTGGATCCCAATCGAACTCAGCCCTGCCCTCAGAATGCCCCATTCGGGGGCTTTCCACAAGGCTCTGCTAACTGCCAGTGAGTCTTTGCCTGTCCTTGGGCATAGGGCAGAGGTCTACACCAGCAGGAGATCAGATGAGCCAGCAGATGTGAGAGGAAGAATACCTCAGATGAATCCAAATAGGCTCCTAGTCTGACAGAAGGGGAGTTTGAATTGCAGCCCAAAGCCCAGATGTTGTAGAATGGCACCGTTTTCAAGTGTGACTCATGTTTCAGAATTTTGTAGGGCACATTTTCTCCCAGGCAAAGGATAGGTAAACAATATTTGAACCTCTGAGACTTCAGTGGCAGTAAAATGAGGGTGTTTTTGGTCATTGTATCAGAGGTGAATCAGATCAAGAAGGAAACCTCGCTGAGAGAAATTGCTGTTGTGTTTACTGAAAGCTCACCCATATTGTGCCTCTGACCCTCAACATTGACCCG
This sequence comes from Podarcis filfolensis, assembly GCF_964270895.1. Classification (NCBI taxonomy): domain Eukaryota; kingdom Metazoa; phylum Chordata; class Lepidosauria; order Squamata; family Lacertidae; genus Podarcis; species Podarcis filfolensis. The sequence goes on from NC_139604.1 coordinate 14,688,842, forward strand.
CTTTTAAATGCAGGTGTAATTTCCCCCCATATTATTTTCTAGAAGCTCTTGTAATCTTAAAAAGACAGCTTAAATTGCTTCCATCGAATATATTATTCTGAAGGCATCTTATGAGAGATTTGTCAGCGGCGAGGGAGGAGAATTTGGATCTCAAGCCTGCTGGATACTATTTAACAAGGTCACATATTTTATTTATTTTTTGAATTTATATACCGCCCTATAGCCAGAGGTCTCAGGGTGGTTCACAGAAAAGATCACAATATATAAAATAAAAATAGAAACAATAACCCAATAACACCTCCCAATAAAGAGCCACATTTTAAAAGGGTATAGGATGTCGATCAGGTAAACCAAAGGCTCGGTTAAAAAGGAATGTTTTCGCCTGGTGACTAAAGGTGTATAATGAAGGCACTAGGCAAACGTCCATGGGGAGAGCATTCCACAGACGGGGAGCCACTGCAGAGAAGGCCCCGTTCTCGTGTTGCCACCCTCTGGACCTCTTGAGGAGGAGGCACACAAAGAAGGGCCTCAGAAGATGATCTCAGGGTCCAGGTAGGTTCATATGGAAAGAGGCGGTTCTTGAGGTATTGTGGTTCTGAGCCGTAATGTATGATATCACATGTGTTACACCACTTCCTTACATCACTTGTTTTATTCTGGAGTCATACAGGACAACACGGGTGCCTGAGATGAGAAGGGTGTAATTATAAAGAGATAATTCTGAGGACTTTTGATGTTCTCTGGGTCTAACCATGTATGAGTGTTGAGGCCCTTCTCCAGCTTCTCTCACCTAAAGCTGTGAAACAGGTGATTACTAAGGAAGCAGGTGACACCCTGATGATGGAAGATGCTCCATAAGAAGATTCACCTGCCACCTAGGCTTAGAAAAGCCATTGCTATTCTAGGCTGCATCAACAGAAGTATATAATAATAATAATAATAATAATAATACCATTCTACTCTGCCTTGGTCTGACCACACCTGGAACACTGTGTCCAATTCTTGGCATCACAATTGTTTTTAATATTTGGTTGGAAGCCGCCTAGAGTGGCTGGGGAAACCTAGCCAGATGGGCGGGGTATAAATAAATTATTATTATTATTATTATTATTATTATTATTATTATTATTATTATTGATGTTGACAAGCTGGAACATGTGCAGAGGAGGGCAACCAAGATGATCAAGATGTCTGACCACAGTGAGTAAAAGAAAAGAAAAGAAATCAAAATATACTGTATTTTTCGCTCTATAAGACACACTTTTTTCCTCCTAAAAAGTAAGGGGAAATGTGTGTGCATCTTATGGAGTGAATGAAGAGGTTTTGCGTTGCTTTCGCTGAAGCCTGAACAGCAAGAGGGAGAGCTGCACAGTGTCTCTTGTTGTGATGCCTTAGCCTGATCCTCCCTCCTCCTTCCTCTTCAACAACATTTGATTCAGAATATTTCTCTTGTTTTCCTCCTCTAAAAACTAGGTGCATCTTATGGTCTGGTGCGTCTTATATAGAGAAAAATACGGTATCTATTTTCCCAATACTGTTTTGTCAATTGCTGCAAGAGGAACCACATCCCAACTAAAAAGGTAAAAGGGAAAGGACCCCTGTTCTCAGGAAGGTTCAGAAGAAGGGGGGTGGTCCCCACCATTCCTTCTCAGTCCAGCCCCTGACACTTAGTTAAGGATCCTACTTTTTTGCCAGAGGTAAAGGTAAATACCCCCTGGACAGTTAAGTCCAGTCAAAGGTGACTATGGGTTGTGGCGCTCATCTCGCTTTCAGGCTACAGGACCCGGTGTTTGTCCACAGACAGCTTTCCGGGTCATGTGGCCAGCATGATTAAACCTGTTCTGGTGCAACAGGATCACTGTGTCAGAAGCCAGAACACAGGGAAATGCCGTTTACCGTCCCGCCACAGTGGTACCTATTTATCTACTTGCACTGGTGTGCTTTCGAGCTGCAAGGTTGGCAGAAGCCAGCAGCAGAACAACAGGAGCTCACTCCGTCACAGGGATTCGAACCGCTGACCTTCCGATCAGCAACTAACCCCTGTGAACATGAGCATTCTCTTTGGGTGCTGTGGTTTTGATATTGAAATTATATTCATTGACTTGTTCAAAAGCTGACAAGTGCAGAGTATTCCCCATGTATTTCTTGTTTAGTGTCTCTACCCAACAGATGGAATTTTATGCCATGCAGCATTAGGCTACTGTTAAATTTTAATTTCAATTAATGGTCTTTAAACTCTTTCTTTACACACGAGGGATATTTTGTGCATTCATTTCCCTTCTAATTAGCTTTTGCTGCTGAATTCACTCTGAATCTCCGGAAGTCATTAGATTCTTAAACATTCACAGCTGAATTTACTGACTTTAATAAAATTAATTGGCTCTCCGCAGGAGAAAAACATTGCCAAAAATTTGATTCACCTAGTATTCTTTGTTGTGTTAGTGTACTTCTGCATTCCATTACACTACCTCTTCTGTTATTGTTGTTTAGCTCACCTTATCTCTCACATAATAGGAACCTAGATACTTTGGCTTCTTTAAAGAGACACAGTCCATTTCAATTTTTTTACTACCAATGTTGAGCTACAAGCTATGGATTTTGGTTGAGAAGTCTTTTATTCTACAGGTTTCCTTGAGAATAATATTCAAGGCCATATGCATAGGGACATAACCATCTGCCTTATGTAGGAACATCTACCAATGTTTTGTTGCGGGTGGAGCTGTGGTCTAAACCACCGAGCCTCTGGGGCTTGCCGATAAGAAGGTTGGCGATTTGAATCCCCATGGCGGGGTGAGCTCCCGTTGCTCTGTCCCAGCTCCTGCCAACCTAGCAGTTCAAAAGGATGCCAGCACAAGTAGATAAATAGGTACTGCTGCAGCGGGAAGGTAAATTGCATTTCCATGCGCTCTGGTTTCCGTTACGGTGTTCTGTTGTGCCAGAAGCGGTTTTGTCATGCTGGCCACATTAACTGGAAAGCTGTCTGTGGATAAACACCGGCTCCCTTGGCCTGAAAGTGAGATGAGCACTGCAACCCCATAGTCTCCTTTGACTGGACTCAACCATCCAGGTCCTTTACATTTACCTACCTCAGTGTTCTCTACACTGACTGGCAATGGCTGTCTAGGTCTGTCTAGACCTAGACTAGGACTGTCTAATGTCCTAAAGAGGGCATTCCCAGCTCTACCTTGAGATGCCAGGGCTTGAGCTGGGAAAATTTGGCATGCAAAGCTAGTGCCATACCACCAAGCTATGACTCTTTCCAAGGATGAGGGTTAAACTACATGTGATGTGTTGGTGCCAAAGAGGGACAGAACTTTCTTTATGTACGCAACAACAGCAGCAAGAATACTGATTGCAAAGTATTGGAAGACACAAGATTTACCCACCCTGGAAGAGTGGCAGATGAAGGTGATGGACTATATGGAATTGGCGGAAATGACTGGCAGAATCCGAGACCTGGGAGAAGAGTTGGTGGAAGAAGACTGGAAGAAATTTAAAGACTATCTGCAGAAACACTGTAAAATTAATGAATGTTAAAATGATGTTGGGTTGAAAATAAGTGGCATTAGCAACAAAGTTAACAAGAGTATGCAAAATTGAACTGATAATGGATGAAAATATAGAGTTATAATATGTCAAGATATAGAGTTAAGATAAATGAAAGAGGGTAAGGATTTGCTGATTTGATTATTTAAATGGGGATACAAAAAGGGGAGGTGTGAGGAGGCCAAGGAAAAAAGATAATGAGTTAGGGTTACAAAAATGGATTTGCTTTTACTCTTCTTTTTCTTATTTTATGTATTTTTCTATGTTTCTTTTATTGTATTTCTTTCTTTTTATATGATTTTTTAAATTTATGTTTTTGTAAAACTTCAATAAATATCTTTTTTTAAAAAAATAAACTACACGTGATGTGAAACGCATCATCAGAAAGCACATCTTTTATTCTTACTTTGAATCATAGAATTGTAGAATTGAAAGGGACAATGAGGGTCATCTCGTTCAACGCCTTGCAATGCAATAAATCTTTTGCCCAGGGTGGGGCTCCTACCCGTGATCCTGAGGTTAAGATTCTCATGTTCTACCGACTGAAGATCAAATGTGAGGGGGCACCTATAGAAGCTTCTCTTCCGTAGCAAGCAAGCCGCAACTATGGAGTTTCCATTGGACTGTGATGGGAGAAATAACGGGTCAAACCTCTCCTTCCCGCATACTGTGGTTCTGATTAAAATTAAGGGGCCTAGTGCCCAGTATTACTATTTTTTAAGACATGTTTCCAATGATGCATTTAACATCATGTCTAGCTTAGCCCTAAAAGGGACCGTATGCTTGGTGTGAAGGCATGAAATGGAGGCATGACACATACAGAGAGATAGAGTGTCAAATCATAGAGCTCTTCTACTTTTTGCTAGAGGGGATAACGTGTGGCAGGGCAAAAAACTGGCTGGCTAGGTAGGGTGCCTTCTTAGGAGGGATGCCAAGCAAACAAAGCAAATTGGGATCCTCTAGATCAGGGGTAGGCAACCTAAGGCCCATGGGCCGGATCTGGCCCAATCTCCTAAATCCGACCCACAGACAATCCGGGAATCAGTGTGTTTTTACATGAGTAGAATGTGTCCTTTTATTTAAAATGCATCTCTGGGTTATTTGTGGGGCATAGGAATTCATTCATTCCCGCTCCCCAGTATAGCATGGTCCACCACATGGTCTGAGGGATGGTGGACCAGCCCATGGCTGAAAAAGGTTGCTGACCCCTGATATAAGGGGTCAGATGATCTTTCAGGGATCTAGATCTTATCACCTATTCCTGTGGAAATTTCTGCAGGTATTCTGGAGGCCCCTAGTTCCTGCTCTGGCAGAGGTGTGGAACTTATGCTGCATTCAAAAACTGCTCCATCATCCTTGGGCTAGAATATATAAATTTATGGAAGGCCCTGTTGGATTAGACCAAAGGCCCATCCCTACCCTCCAACATATTATAGCCCAAAAGTGGGCCAGACATCTTCCGCACTCCAGGGTGAATCACATGACCCACATGAGAGTACAGAGCCCCAAAGCACATATTTCTGGGCAACATGTTCTCGCATGTTTTTAGATGAGCATGTCTCAATTCAATCAGGACAGTTGAGGAGCATTTCCATCTAGTCCAGTATGCTGTTCTTACAGAGGCCAGCCAGAAGCCTATGGGAAGTCTGAAAGTTTGGTATTACAGCTTCAGCAAAATTATGTCATTTTTTACCAATGAAGTCAGATACAACAATAACAGAAATTGGACCCCACCTCAAATGGCACATTCTCCTTTTTCTTAGATATCATTTACAAGCATGGGGTCTGGGGAAGTCAATTCTGTGCCATTAACAAAGCGATTTGACTTCACCACAACAAATTTGCAGGCATTGCTCTATTCTAACATGAAACAAAAAAGTAAGTGCATGCATTTATATATTTAAAAAATGCATGGGCACAAAGCATGGTGCAACCTCATTTTGTGTTATTCATACTCATGAGAAGTTAAATAAAATAATGTTATCATTCCCCCCACTCTCGCTTCAGTCTTTTAAAAATGCTGATGGAGACAAAAGGCTGCCTCTCAAAAGCAGATGATCTGAAGAAAAGGATTGGTGCTAATTGAAAAGCTTTAATTTTCTCTCTCTTTCCAAAGCAGTTATGTGCTTTTGTCTACAGTTTTTGCATAAATGGCTTTAAACAATGGCTGCTCCAGATTTATGAATTTATCAGACCAGAATTTAAATAGCTTCAAGAAATCAGATCAGTCAAAAGAAATGATAATAATAATAATAATAATAATAATAATAATAATAATAATCAGCCACCTGTTCCAATTAACACATTCAATTTTATCTTTGAGCATTTTCTCCTCTGTGCATGCTCCTATTCTGAATGAAGAAATTCATAAAGACCAATCTCTTATTTTGCTATTTCACTGAGGACAATGGTGAAATCTTAAGCCAGTTTATTCTTATTCTCTGTTCAGATTTAAACACGCGCACACACACACACACACACACACACACACACACTTCCATGGAAAGAAAGACACTGAGTAACATATTCTGAAATATCTTTGTATAATTTTGAAACTTTTCTGTGTTTCGAAGTGCTGAGCAAACCGTTCTCTGAAATTTACACGTGTTTATTGCCTTTTCTTTTTAAGCAAGTGTCTTGAGGCAGCCCTGCTTCGCATAAACAATACTGACTTCATTACCAGTTTCGTGCGCAAGCAGATCAGTTGCTGCCATAATATTGTCTGGGGTGCATTTCCCCCCTTATCCCTTCAGCTTTTGTTTGGGATCATTTTATGGTGCCAGTAACTATCTGGCCTCCTTGGGTTGTTGTCTTTTATCGTCTGCATTTGCCAGCTGCAATTACAAAGGCTGCCTTTTAAAAGCATGAGTTGTTATGAGCAGGGGAAATGAGGATTTTCTGCACATATATTCCTCCCCACCCCCATCAGAAGATTATCATTCCTGAGTCATATTAGCCCCATCAAACTCGAAAGTAATGCAAAATTTGAAATTATCCTTAATATTAAACTCTAATAGAACCCTGATTGTTTGGACCCAGCTCTCACCTTCACCCCTCTTATTGTTAGTAGTGTGAGGAATAATGGTCAAAGTGCAGTTCTTGATTCCAGAAAATTCATTGTACTTGTTGAAGCTGTACAGGTGCTGTGGGTTAAACCACAGAGCCTAGGACTTGCCGATCAGAAGGTCGGTGGTTCGAATCCCCATGAAGGGGTGAGCTCCCGTTCAGTCCCTGCTCCTGCCAACCTAGCAGTTTGAAAGCATGTCAAAGTGCAAGTAGATAAATAGGTACCGCTCCGGCGGGAAGGTAAATGGTGTTTCCGTGCGCTGCTCTGGTTCGCCAGAAGCAGCTTGGTCATGCTGGCCACATGACCCGGAAGCTGTATGCCGGCTCCCTCGGCCAATAAAGCGAGATGAGCGCCGCAACCCCAGAGTCGGTCACGACTGGACCTAATGGTCAGGGGTCCCTTTACCTTTACCTTTTACAGCCATTATCTGACCACCCAGTGGTTAAACTGAGTCCAGGAGCACTCAATCTGCAAGCTTGGTTTTTCCGCATGAGTGCAGCCTCATCCAAAGCAAACTGTGTGCTTCACCTTGGTTTTATTTCACTATCAATCCAAAGTATATTTGTCAGATCAAAGAAAAGATAGACAGTGGTACCTCGGGATGCAAACGGGATACGTTCTGGAGCCCCGTTCGCATCCTGAATGGAACATAAGACACTACGGGTTATTATTATTTCCTATCTTTAAAAGACATCTGAAGGCAGCCCTGTTCAGGGAAGTTTTTAATATTTAAAGCTGTACTGTTTTTAACATTTGATTGGGAGCCGCCCTGAGTGGCTGGGGAAGCTCAGCCAGATGGGCGGGGTATGAATAATAAATTATTAAATTATTATTATTACGGTGTGTCTGCGCATGCGCGGGTTGCGTTTTGCCGCTTCTGCGCATGCACATGACATCATTTTGAGCGTCTGCACACGAGCGAGCAGCGAAACCCGGAAGTAACGCACTCCGTTACATCCAGGTTGCCGCGGAGTGCAATCTGAAAGTGCTCAACCTGAAGCACTTTCAACCCGAGGTGTGACTGTACCTCTCTGTGATTTTGATGGGGAAATGGAGTCATGCTATGCACAGAATCTACATCAGGGATGGAGAATTCAGATTCCAGCTGTAAATTTCTGACTATAAGAGCAGTTCAACAGTGGAACAGACTCCCTCAGGAGGTGGTGGCATTTCCTACATTGGAGTTTGCTAAGCAGAAGTTGGATGGCCATCTGTCATGGATGCTTTATTTCAGGATCCTGTCATGGATCCTGCATTTCAGAGGGTTGGATCAGATGACTCTTGAGATCCCTTCCAACTCTACAATTCTATGATTCTATGTTTCCTGGATGCCTGCAGGACCCATTATGATATCTGAGATCACCGGGTTATTGGCAAAGCTTGAGAGACCGCATAGTTATGTCCAACAAAAAAAGCATTGATACAAATGAATGTTTAACGTAGTTTGGGCTACTTTGCTGCACAACTCAATAGTAGTATTAACCAGTGTTGTGCAGCTTCATTACCACCTATAAAGGTAAAGGTACCCCTGACTGTTAGGTCCAGTCGCGGACAACTCTGGGGTTGCGGCGCTCATCTCGCTTTACTGGCCAAGGGAGCTGGTGTTTGTCGGCAGACAGCTTCCATGTCATGACAGCTTCTTAGCATGACTAAGCTGCTTCTGGCAAACCAGAGCAGTGCACGGAAATGCTGTTTACCTTCCCAATGGAGCGGTACCTATTCATCTACTTGCACTTTGATGTGCTTTTGAACTGCTAGGTGGGCAGGAGCTGGGACTGAACAATGGGAGCCCACCCCGTCGTGGGGATTCGAACTGCCGACCTTCCAATCGGCAAGCCCTAGGCTCTGTGGTTTAGACCACAGCGCCACCCGCGTCCCTATCGCCACCTATACATACCAACAAAAGATGAAGTCTTTGTTCTGCATGTCTTAATCTTAACCTTATCTCTGTCTGTCTCAGAGTTGTTGAATAGCAAACATTATAATAATGATAGAGATTAAAATGTTAGCCCGAAGTCACATACCTGATACAATAGATGAATCTTTAATTCAGCTTCAAAATTGCTAAAATAATGTTAAATTCAAATTTTTCTGCACCAGTGAGCAATAGCTCATCTAGAAAAGAAATGACGCATGTTTAATTCATCACTTCGAATGTGTTAGTGGTTTGGAGAGATTTTAATTCCACCTTTTCCTTTGGTAATTGGCGGTATGTCTAGCAAAAAGTCGCACCAACAGCCACAGAGGAGAAAACAAGAACAAAACCCCCCTCCCTCCCTTTTTTTCTTAGGCAAGTTAAATGACATATACATAATTCAATAACAAATTCACTCTTGGTAGGGAAGTAAGCAATAAATAAAGTGGAATAGGGCCGAGGCATCAATTTGTAAGACATTTGACACATACAGGGATAGAGCAACCCTACTGGGATGTGGGCGGGAGAATCTACTGCACACCTACCACCACACCCTAAGCCATGGGTAGGCAACATTGCGCCCTCCAGATGTTGTTGGACTCCAACTTCCATCAGCCATAGATATAATGATCCCTGGCAGACGACCAGTCGGATAAACAGTAATGAGACGCTTTCAGTTCTATTTTGGTTTATTTACAGAAGAAACACATCAAGAGCAGGGCTTTCTGCTTCCACTCAGGAACAATAGTTGGCTAATCTGAATCAGTACTCTTCCCCCAGCAGGAAGGACGCCAGGGCCACAACTTTCTTCCCTGCCCCTTCCGCTGATTTCTGAGCTTCCAACCCTTCAAGTTTGAGGGCTCATGGCAGTGCTGGATTTACGTATAAGCTAAACAAGCTATAGGTAAGGGCTCCAGTCTCTTGGGGGGCCCAAAAAATTAAAGGGAAAAAACTGGATGTACATTTCCAAAATGTAAGATAAAAAAACAAATAAAATAAAATCTACATACAGCAACAGTGTCTTGTGTTGTGTAGGCTCCTATGATGTAAGTAATGGGCCCCGCCTGCTAGCCTGCTCCCTAAAACACCACTGATTTGCTCATTTCTATATATAGGGTGCCTACATTCTGCATGTGCAAATGGCTTTAGATACCTATTAGGTCCATAAATTACCATATAGCATATATTCAACAGAAAAAACAGTGGGAATTTGTTGTTGAAAAAGGACAGCTGGACATATAAAGGGCCCCATTACCTCCAGTAGCTTAGGGCCTCCTCAAACCTAAATCCGGCCCTGGCTCATGGGTTGGCTTCCCCCCTCCCTGCTCCCATTAGATATCAACTCTACCTCTGCTGGCAGCTGGGCTTTGCTCTGGACGTCTTCCAATTATCCCTCTCCTTCTGAGCTAACAGAGGCTACCCTGGAAGAAAGGGGGGCTGGCAGGGCCGTCTTACCCATAGGCGCTAGGGAGTGCCAGGCCGAGAGGCCGGGGCCCGAGAGTTGAGTCCGGGGAAGAGCCTGCCCATTGGTCGGAGCGCCACAGCAGGCTCTTCTGCAGCGGGCGGCTCTGTGCCATGAGTTGGGGGGTGACCGAGCCTGTGAGATGCTGAGGTGGCTTGCCGACTCTGCCCTCCTGCACGCCTGGGACTGGGCAACCTGGGGGGGGGGATCTTTGCACCCTGGTGCCACATATGCTTAAGACAGCCCTGGGGGCTGGGCTGCTCAATCTGGAATGTGACAGCTCATCTGCAGAGTCAGCCGCTTCTACGCTTAACTCACTTTCCAAGGCTGACCACGTTCTTGACAATTGACTACTTGGCCAATGGTCAGGGATAATAGGAGGTAGAGTCCAACTTTCTCATTGGCTGCCTCTGACTTTAGCCCTACTGGGCTTCTGCCATTTTTTAAGTTCTTCATCTTCTTCCCACCACAGCCACCACCATCCTTGCCACCACCATCCCTGGCTCCTTTTGAAAAATAACAATGGTGGAAGTTGGAAGTCAAGAAAATGGTGGTGATAGGCAAGAGAAGTATGACAGCAATGGGAGAAGCAGACCCTTCTAAGTGTCCCTATTTTCCAGGGACCATCTCAGATTTACAGAAGCCATCCCGGTTTCTGATTTGATCCCGGAATGTCCCGCTTTTCCTTGGGACGTCCCTATTTTCATCGGAGAAATGCTGGAGGGTATGGAGTTATCTGACACACCCACCCACGCCAACCATCCTAAGGCAGCCCTGCATAGGAAAGTTTTAAAATGTTTAATGTTTTATTATGGTTTTCTATTTGTTGGAAGCTGCCTAGTCAGATGGGTGGGGGTATGATGATGATGATGATGATGATGATGATAGTCTCTATTTTCATTGGAGAAATGCTAGAGGGTATGGAGAATGACCGCTCCCCGCTTAAAACGGGGGGCGCCCTTTGCGTGGACGCGCGCAGCCCCTGGATCTGGAGTGGCTCCATCAGCATAGGCTTGGCTTTGCCTTCCCTCAGGTGGGATACCTGGAGGTCTCCGCCTACCTCAGTCAGTTGTCCAATCCCACCTGGGGGAAGCGTTGCCAAGAAGACCAGGCCAGGTAGGGGAGGGACTACCTGCCCACACAATAGAGGGAGGATCTTACCTGGGAATCCTCACTTGGCTCCAGAGCTTCTCCTACCCTACCCACCCTCAGTTAATGTCTTATTTCGCAGGTTAACTTTCCTTCACAGGTTTTTGCAGGTTAACTTTTCTTCACAGGTATGCGGGCGCTGCTACGTTAAGGTCGCTGTTAAAGGGCCGGAAAGGAATTTCCCTGCATTGGCAGGTTTCGCCTTTCCCGTAGCAAAACGTCACAACTTTGGCGGTATCAGGCCTTGGGCGGAATCCTTTAGGCCATCTTCCTCTTTGCGGCGGCGATACCAGGGTTCCCCGTTAAAGGGGTTTCTGAAGGGAGGCTTTGACCGTACGCTGAAAGGTCGTTATTGCTCTCCCCTGCGGCGGCGGCATAACAGGCGGCTATCTCTGCTTGAACATATGTTCTCCAGAGCCGGCCCATCCCCCCCCCACACTGGATAATCCTGAAGCTCCCTAGGTCCCCGGGGAGGGAGAACGCCCAATGCCTGAGCCAAGGTCTACCCACATTTGAAATTTAATAAAGTTGTGGCCAATTTAATCCCATAGCACATTGTCTTGAGTCGTTATTCCACATGACGGGGGGGACCGCATGGGATCTGGGGACTCCGCCTGTCCACGCAAATATGTCCTTATCACTACCCAAAAAAAGACTGGTTGCAAATGGAGGCTTGTCAGCCCTCTAGATTCTGATGCTGCTTTGTGACAACAAGATTAGAATGCTGGTGGTTGCATACCCCTAAACACTTTGTGAATCTTTGAACTTTTGTCCATTTACTGAATCCCCCCCCCCCCCCCGATTTGAACTATACAATGGCGATTTTTCTGGAGTCAAAATGAGAGTACCCCTAAACATTTTTTGAGAAAAAAGCTGGATAGATAGATAGATGATAGATAGAAAGCCTCACTCCTGTATTAAGCAGCTATATGCCTGACTAAAATATATGTCCACCACTGCAATTTTCATGCTTCATCTGTTGGATTTCCCTCCTTTCATCCAACAAGATGGGACTTGACAGGGAAAGATAACGACAATTGATTAATTTATTATTATCATTTATTGATTTTATATCAATAAGAGAAAGTTAGATGGCAAGCCTACAAAGAAGAACCTTGACTTTACACACACACACACACACACACACACACACACACACACTTTTGTGTTTCTCTCTGCCCTGGAGAAGACCAGAGGAGGGCAACCAAAATGGTCAAAGGCCTGGAAACGATGCCTTATGAGGAACGGCTAAGGGAGCTGGGCGTGTTTAGCCTGGAGAAGAGGAGGTTAAGGGGTGATATGATAGCCATGTTCAAATATATAAAAGGATGTCACATAGAGGAGGGAGAAAGGTTGTTTTCTGCTGCTCCAGAGAAGCGGACACGGAGCAATGGATCCAAACTACAAGAAAGAAGATTCCACCTAAACATTAGGAAGAACTTCCTGACAGTAAGAGCTGTTCGACAGTGGAATTTGCTGCCAAGGAGTGTGGTGGAGTCTCCTTCTTTGGAGATCTTTAAGCAGAGGCTTGACAACCATATGTCAGGAGTGCTCTGATGGTGTTTCCTACTTGGCAGGGGGTTGGACTCGATGGCCCTTGTGGTCTCTTCCAACTCTATGATTCTATTCTATTCTAAGAGCGGTCACTCCCCTCTGGGTGGTTGTGGACCTCTCTTCCGTCCATCATCTCCAGCAGCTAGGGCGAAATGTTTTGCTGGTTGTCCCCCGGCTGGCAGAATCAAGGAGCAGGGATCCCCTGCCAAAATGGGCCAATCAATGGCCCTGCTGTATGGGCAGAGCCTTGTCAGCTGGCCAGTCATTGGCTGCAGGCCATGTCTGGTCAGCTAGGTACACATAAAAGTTGGTTGGCCTGCTATTCACAGCACAGCCAGACAACTTGGTAGATCAACATCTTGGAGTCGGCTTGACCCTGATGCAGTTTCAGCTGAAATGGATCTACATGTCAGGAGTCCAGGTTCCCAGCTTGATAACACAGTAAGCGTAGATAATTAAAATAAGGATTTATTGCAAAAACCAACAGATAACGCCAAACGGCTCAAACAAAGCCTCCGGCATCATTACTCAAGATAATTCTTCTAAAGAGTCCTTCCGGGATCTACACAAGATTCTGAACTTATGTCTCTTACATCTCTTGTTTTACTTCCTGTCTAACAACCCTCCCATTCGCCGACTCTTAGGACTTAGTAGGTCAGCTCTACCTTCTTCCTAGTTTGAGAGGCTGCCTCTGAGACTCTTTGTGCCTTTTTGTGCTTCCCACGAGCTTTGGCTATGTTCTAGCCTGAATTCTGTTACTGCCTTATCAGATGGCCAGTCAAGGTCAGGAAGAGCCGGAGTCTACAGCTGCCAGCTCTCCGCTGCCTGTCTCACATCTAAGTCTCCCTATTCCTGGCTGCTTTCTGCAGTTGGCTGCATGCCTTCTCTTGGAGCTGACTCATTCCTGACACTACATGTATTGCCTGAGCCAAAGACCCACCTACACCTGTAATCAATAAAGTTGTGGCCATTTTTAATCCAGTTCATTGTTTATTTGAGTTCATCCTATCATACTTCAAGGTACTCTCTGTGATGGGTGCCGCAAATGCACCCTCCTATCTTTCTCTCCAGCTGCAATTATTTAGAGTAGATATCTCAACCATAAAGTTGCTCCGCGGACACAAAGGCCCCTTGGAAAGGCACACAAGCAAACTCATACAACAATAAGATTCGTGATGGTAAAGCAGTTTGAGAAGTCCTTCCTAATTTACTGTAGCCCTCCGATAATAAATAGCCCGAGCTCAAGGATATACAGATCCATCTCATTCCTCAAAGATATAGGCAGGAGGGTGTTTTGAATCAGAGCCTTAAAATCCCATTGCATGTACAATCACAGCATTCATCAAAGACTCCTGGCACGTTGTCCATTAAGAATAGTGAATGGAGGCAGAGCGAAGACGTTGAAAGGGAAAATCTTTGACAGCCGCTATGCTTTATTTGTGGCAAATGGTGTTTTGTGGAGTGTGGTTTCTTTTTCTTCTTCTCTTGATAGGGACGAGTGAGAGATTAGAAGTGTGCCATGCAGTTAGTGCCAACAGAGCCTTTTCACACTGCTTTTACACTAAAATGTTTAGTTCTTCCATTTGTGTTTTTAAAATGTTTGGATCTACACAGATTAGGAAAGTCGTACGTATCTATGCAGACATTGGGATATTGTAGAACCCCCTAAAGCAATGTGACACAGAACACTGTATATCTGAAATCCTGTAACTTTATCTGTCACAAAATATTTGTGGTCTGGAGGGTGGCAACACGAGAACGGGCCTTTTCTGTAGTGCCTTCCCATATGCGGAATGTTTTTCATCATAATCTGGTGAACCGAGTTCGCTTTCTCGCTCCTCCACATGCAGCTGCTGGGTGACCTTGGGCTAGTCACACTTCTCTGAAGTCTCTCAGCCCCACTCACCTCACAGAGTGTTTGTTGTGGGGGAGGAAGGGAAAGGATATTGTTAGCCGCTTTGAGACTCCTTAGGATAGTGATAAAGCAGGATATCAAATCCAATCTCTTCTTCATCTTCTTCTTGACTGGTGCCTTCATAATATAGATATAGATATAGATATAGATATAGATATAGATATAGATATAGATATAGATATAGATTTAGATATAGATATAGATATAGATATAGATATAGATATAGATATAGATATAGATATAGATATAGATATAGATATAGATATTTATTGGAGTTTTCAAAAAAAAATTAAAGAAAAAAACACACACATAGAATTTGCATTCCTTACTTTCAATAACATATTTCCCTGACTTCCCCACACCTCCCCTTCTTGTATTCCAGTTCAATCCCCAAATTTTACCTTATTATATTTAATTCATTTTAGTTAACCAATTTTAACATAAGCCTCAGTCTTTATACGTCAGTACTTATTCTTAATATCTTTTTCTAAGGTCGACCCCAATTCCCTTTCACGAGTTCCCCATTTTTATATAAGTAGCAAAACAAAATACAAAGAAACAAAGTATAATTGTACACCCTTTGGATTCCCAAAGCCCCACTCCCCGCCTTTCCCGGTTTCGAACCCCAACAAATGTCCATCAGTCTATCTGCTGTCAGCCTGGTGATCTCACGTCCGAGGCTCTTAGTTCTCTCTCAATTCCTCTCTGCCGGTTTTTTTGATAGTCCTTTGTATTGGACACCAAATCTCAGAGAAGCTCTGTCCCAATAAGGTCCATGTTTCTTCCAGCCAGACCTCCATATTTAAGAGTGTAGCCCAAATCTTGTTTCTTACTTCTTTTAAGTCCAAATGTCCCAAAAACTCCAGCTTCCACTTTAGTCAGGTTTGTAATCCATAGGTCTTCAGATCTCCACATGAGGAGATCTCTCCATTCCTCATTCTTCAATTCAAACCAGATTTTCATGATCCCATTCTTATTTTCCTTTATATCCATCTTAACAGGCCTCTGGCTCTCCTTAATCATCTGCGGCATTGTAGCTCCTCCTTCCTTTCCCTCCAAATCATCATATATCTCTTTCCCCACTTTCTCAAATTTCTCAGATTTCTTTTCTTGTTCAGCTGCAAAGATTTTTAGTTCAGCTACAAAAACTTTTTGTTCAGATGCAAAGACTTGAGTCAAGTCCCTTCCAGATTCAGTAAGTTTATTTACTGCTTCATTCAATGTTGTGACATTTGTAGCCAAAACATTACTTTGTTCTTGTAACTTTCCCAAGAGAAAGAAAACCCTCTCCAGTTCAGTCAGTATTTTTCCGC
The DNA here is from genome assembly GCF_964270895.1 of Podarcis filfolensis. Lineage (NCBI taxonomy): Eukaryota > Metazoa > Chordata > Lepidosauria > Squamata > Lacertidae > Podarcis > Podarcis filfolensis. Next base: position 14,704,763 of record NC_139604.1, read on the forward strand.
TTGCAGCCATTCTTGTAATGTCCCAGAGCCCCCTCTAGAGGAGTTCTGGTTGCTTAGTATTCCTTCCAGTTCCAATCCAAAAGTCAAATTAGCTTTTTCTCTTTGTTTTCAACAATTTATTACCTGAATGTAACAAATATAACCAGCAAAGACAACAGAAACAAAGTTCTCTCTTTTTTTTCCAGCTTTGACAGCTAGTTTGACAGCTGTCAAAATCTTCTATGTCTCTTCAACAGGCTCTCTCACAGATCGCTCCCGGATCCTGGGGGGGGGGGGACGGTTCCACTCTCAAAGTTAACAGCAAAATCACTTATACTGCCAAAACGTGAAATTAATTACTTTTATCCACTAAAGAAGAAGGTGTTCTCTCAACCTTAGTTATCTAGTCCTTGCTTTAAGATGTTTACAAGGCGGGGAGACGGACTTCCTCTTTGCGCCTTCCCCGATCGTGCCTAATCCAAAAGAGAAATTTTAAGTCCAATTTCCGTATTACTCACGGGTTGTTACTTTTAGTCCAAATGTTCAAAGGAAGAAGTCAGCGCTCTCTGACCATGGCATGCGGCTTCACTCTGTAGGGGAAGCAGTCGACTCACCACACCACGCCGCTCCCTGTCCCCCGTTCCGAAGCCTTTAAAAAGGCTCATTCGTGGGTCGGGGGGCGCAAATGGTGCCCGCCGAGTCACCAGGTCCACAGGCTTCAGCGCCTGTGGTTTCTGAGGGTCCCCACGTCGCCGCCGCAGCAGGACCCGTCCCCTACTGAGCCGATTCCCTCCGGAGCTCAGAGGGAATTCGCCATTAGCCGATCGCGCTAACCCGGAAGTTCCATAATATATATTTTAGACACCAGGCGAAAATGTTCCTCTTCAACCAAACCTTTAGCTGGTTCTACAGCCTTTTAAATGTGTCTGTGGGAATGGGGGGGGGGTATTGTTTTGCTGCTTTGTTTCACTTATTTATTTGTTTTTATCCTGTATTTTGTTCTGTGAACTGCCCTGAGATCTTATGATGAAGGGTGGTTTATAAATCTAATAAAGACTGTGGTGTCTTTATTCTTTTAGGAGGGATTCAAGGGGTCTTACCTGGAAAATATTAGAACATATTTCAGTCTGGACAAGGCAGACTGAATTGCTTATTGTCTTTAAGAAACTCACACGAGTTTGCAACCTGTTTTCTGCTGTGCGTGAGAAGGGGAATGTAAACTCTGCTAAGTAAAGGAACTTGCTAACACAAGTTAGGAAGGATATTAATATACAATATATCCTTTCCTGCCACCCTGAACATTGCCACAAACAATGCAATAACACTGGGGAAGCATGGCAGAACAAATCCTAAGGCAGATGATGTGTGGACTGTCCAGTATAAATCCACCACTATTATTATGTCAATGACACGTTGCAGAATGTCCCTACATATAGACCAACAATAGTTTGGAGAGGTCCGTAGTATCCTGCCCCCATTTCAAATGTATTTCTCTACACACAACTGGGCCACAACTGCTCTATGCTGGGGGAAATAAGTTATGTAGATAGGTCTCATTTGATAGCAACTTATATGTCCAAGGGCTTAAGTTAACAAAAGGACCTTGCAATCAGTTACTCTTGGAACCTGGGCATAAAGAGGCTGCAGCAATGGTTTTTTTTATTTTATTCAGGAAGGTATATTAATTAAAGTTAATGATATAAAATGGTTCGTCACCAACATTTCCCAATTAGACTGGGTCTATGTGAAAGGTTGCCCTTTGACATATTGTTATAGCAATGCAAAATGAAAGCTACTTGAGGCTTCTATTTTGCTTTTAACTGGTTTTTATTTATTTATTTTAAAAGGGCGACTCTCCTGACATGTCTATAATTAAAAACGCAAAATGTCTGCAGTTCTGAAAGGAACTGTGTGGGTGCTCGAAGCAGACTTTACAGAATTTAATAGTGACTGCTCTGAATTACTCTAGGAGCACCAAAGGATTCAGCTGAATGTGATTATGAGCTCCCTTTTGAACTTTCAGGGAGCTCAGATATGGAATGGGCTCGTTCAGGATGCCTGAGGACATTGGGGAGTGGGCTGGCACATTTGCCCCAGTTGCCCCTTTCCTTTCCAATTTCACCCCTTGGGCGTGTTTTGCCATTATTAACAGTCAAAAAGGTAAAAGGTAAAGGACCCCTGGATGGTTAAGTCCAGTCAAAGGCAACTCTGGGGTTGCAGCGCTCATCTCACTTTCAGACCAAGGGAGCCAGCGTTTGTCCACAGACAGCTTTCCAGGTCATGTGGCCAGCATGACTAAACCACTTCTGGTGCAATGGGACACCCTGACGGAAGCCAGAACGCATGGAAATGCCGTTTACCTTCCCACCACAGTGGTACCTATTTATCTACTTGCACTAGTGTGCTTTCGAACTGCTAGATTGGCAGGAGCTGGGACAGAGCAACTGGAGCTCACTCCATCACGGGGATTTGAACTGCTGACCTTCCGATCGGCAAGCCCAAGAGGCTCAGTGGTTTAGACCACAGCGCCACAGGCACCTGCTGTAGAGGGAAGTGAGAAGCAGGTGGGGCTCACAACCGATCTAGGAGAAAGAAAACACTTCTTCTAAACCCCTGCTGTCTTGCAGGATATCTTCTGGGGAATAAAAAGTTAAGGAGTAAACTTCATGCAAATCCTTAAGATGGTTGAATGGTGCCTTGTATACCACCTTCCAGTAACTCCTGCAGCCAAGCTGGTGCCAAACGTATTGCTCTGCTTTCCTTTGGACTACATCAGCGCGGCCGAGAAGGGGGCTATTGTCATCTGGGCAGTCCAGAACCTTCATACACAATGCTCAAGCTTGCATCCTGTGGAGGTTGGTCTTCACCCCTGGAAGTGTGCTCCATTGTCTCTCGAGACAGATTGATGCCAACCGAACCTTATGCCAAGTCAGACAATTGGTATACCTAGCTCAGTACTGTTTACCCTTATGGGAAGCAGTTCTGCGACCTTACAGGCAGGGAATTTTTCTCAGCCCTACCAGAAGCCTTTAAAAAAAACAAAACCTGGGATCTTTTTAATGCCAATGATGTGCTCTGCCACTGACCTAAGACCCCCAGAGCTATGTAGCTGATGTCACATGTCAAGCGCTAAGTGTTGCTGCTTGTCAGCTGTCACACACTGTCACATGTTAATTGCTACATTGGCACTTGGAGTCAAATGTTCCCAGCGACGGGGAGAAAAAACAACAACATCATTTTGTGCCATGCATCAATTGGCAGGTGTCAGCTGGCAATTCATATAAAATTTTTACATGCTGTCGATCAATTTTAACTATCTTTCTCTCTCTCTCTCTCTCTCTCTCTCTCTCTCTCTCTCTCTCTCTCTTTGCCAGATATCCCCATACCCCAAAAATATTCACTCTGAAGTTCTATGAAATGTTTCTTCAGTGAATCCTACTGAGTTCAATAGACTTACTTCTTAGTAAAAAAATAAAATAAAATAAAATAGGAAGACTGCAGCAGAGAAGGTTGGTTGAGGGTTTTGTGGAAAATGTTGGGGAATCTATTGATTTCAGTGTCACTTTTTCAATTTAATCCAGTATTACTATAATGAAATATTAGATATCTGAACACAGAGACTTCAGAAATCACATTTTTAATATGTATACCTAAAACTGGAAGGCGATAGAATAGTAGTAGTAGTAGTAGTAGTAATAATAATAATAATAATAATAATGTTATTATTTATATGTCACACATGTGACTGGGTTGCCCCTATCTCTCTGGGCAGAAATGTATCCTATAACAAAGGGGGATATTGTTTTTTTGTTTTTTTTGTTTATTTACTTGTGTTTTATCTTGTGTTCTATTCTATGAACCGCCCTGGGATCTCTTAATGGAGTTTAGTATATAAATTTAATAAATAATAATAATTCTTGTCACAAAATTATGGTTGGCTGCCATTGGCCTGTTCTAGCAGGCTCTTCTTACATTCTGGTAAAGACATTTTTATTCTGTCAGGCTTTTGTCTTCTGACTGTATTATACGTGAAGATGGTTTGTATGTGTGACCTCTGCTGCTGTTGCTTTCTAAATGTATATTAAGTATTGCATGGGTTTGGGAGGGAATTGTATTTCCAAATTATTATTATTTTGTGATTATTATTATTATTATTATTATTATTATTATTATGTGATTTTGTACTTAGTGTAAGCTGCCCTGAGTGCTGCATGGGCACTGGCGGAGGAGGGGGGCAAGACAGAACTTTTCTATATAAATAAATAAATAATAAATAGCATTTGACCATGCCGAGAATGCTGAGAACCTCCTGAGACTTCAAAGGTAGAGGACTTCCTTTATAAATGAGAGTGGTTCCTTTATCTGATCCTTAAAAACTTGCCTTTGAATTCTTTCCCCCTCAAATAGGAGTTGGTTAGACTGAACTGGAAGAAGCGGCCACTGAGTGAATCTTTTAACAGATCAGCACTTGAAAGGCAGTTTCAAGTGCTAAAGAAAAAGAGAGACTTGCTTCAGAAGTAGTTTTTTTAAAAAAAAATTGGAAGGAAAATGTGGGCACCGCAGAAATGTAAATGCACTCCTAGCATCTGAAAATTCGACCTGCTTTGCAGAACGTTTTCTGACATCTTCATTAATTGCAATTCTGCTAATAAGTGAGGGGTGAAATAGGCACCTTTTCTCTTGAGGTAGTCTGGTGGCCCCACTGATAAAGAACCAGCCTGTTACAGGAGCTAATTTCTGTTCGAGTTCCGAAACATTCAAAAGCCAAGGCACAAAGTGCAGTCTGTAAATTTAATTGAGAAAATTGAGAAACATGCAGTGGAAGTCGTTTGACTTCCAAGGCGTGTTTGAAAATGGAAGCATTTACTTCTGGGTCTTTGGCGTTTGAAAACCGAAATGTTCGTCAACGGAGACGTTCGAAAACCAAGGTACCAAGGTTCAAAAACCAAGGTAGAAATCCACATTAAAATGCTGGTGAATTTCCATGAGAACTTGCTTTTTTTATAATAATAATAATAAAAAGTGAAGACATGGATAAATTGAAAGGGACACATTCACCCATTCTTACCACCAACCCGGAACTACAGTATTTTAGGGCACAAAGCCAGGATGACCACGGAGGAGGATGCTATCATGAGAGTGCTGAATTTATGTGATTATTCTTCATGTTCCAGAACCCAAGTAAATATGTCTGAAGCTTAGGGAAAATCAGTCTGTTTCCAGTTCAAGTCGCTTCTGCCCATGTTCCTCTGTAAGTCCATTTCTTCAGTTATCCAGGAATTTGGGGGGGGGGGCTGCATGAAAAAATTCTAAATGTGTTTTCTGAATACACATTATTTTATTAATGAACTGGGATCTGAATTAGAACATTTGGGAAATACAAAACTGAGTGGATAACATAGGCTGTAATCTGAACCCCAACTACCTAAGAGTGAGTGCCACTGAATTTAATAGGACTTGGCAGAGGAGTGAAGGGAATTGTACTTAGACAGGTTGGTAGAAAAGTGGAGCAGGACTGATGGGGAGCTTTCTTCAGCTTAGATTTTGATCTGATCTGAGCCAGAGAAGAATCTGGGTTTTTAAAAATCTCGCTTCCTTTTTGGGAAGGGCTTCTATGAGCTTCCAAAGTGGGTATCCAAGTTTAGCCAGAAAGCATGTCACCAGTACCTCTGATTTTTGGGTGCTGAATAAGTGGGGTGGCGTTGTGGTCTAAACCACTGAGCCTCTTGGGCTTGCCAATCAGAAGGTCGGTGGTTTGAATCCCTGTGATGGGGTGAGCTCCCATTGCTCGGTCCCAGCTCCTGCCAACCTAGCAGTTTGAAAGCACGCCAATGCAAGTAGATAAATAGGTGCCGCTCCAGCAGGATGGTAAACCGCGTTTCCGTGCACTGCTCTGGTATCGCCACAAGGGGCTTAGTCATGTTGGCCACATGACCCGGAAAAACTGTCTGCAGACAAACGCCGGCTCTCTCCGCCAGTAAAGTGAGATGAGTGCCGCAACCCCAGAGTCGTCTGCCACTGGACTTAATTGTCAGGGGTCCTTTTGTTAGAATTCCTGCTCCATGATTGCAGTCATGGGATTGTTGTCTATCACATGTTTTGACTCCACAGAGTGGGAAGTGTATATGTTTTGACTCCACAGAGTGGGAAGTGACGGAGGCAGGATGTTTGTGTTACTATTTTCCATGAAGTGGGACTATTGTCCTTTGTTCTTTTTATCTTTGCTGTCTAATGCTAGAGAGAGAGGGAGCCATGTTTCAGTGCTTCATGTGTGTTTATATGCAAATTAAGTAGTTTAGCCAAAATGCTGAGTTGCTGAGTTCTGTTATGCCAGCTGCGAAGACTCTGCGGATTCCTAAATGTGCCGGTGTCTGTTGGCATTGGTTGCTGTGATGTTCGGGCTGAAGAAAACTTTTGAAGCTCCCGAACGAACGATCAGGAGGGAGAGAACATGCCAGTCGGGCATGTGTCTCTGCCAGAGTCCTACTTGAGTGTAGGATGAGCTCCTGACACCTTTACCTTTACACAAGGAGTCATCCCCCTATTTGCCGCCTAGATTGTTGTCATCTTAGCAGGGCTGTATCACATGATTCTGCTTTGGAATAGACTGGCAGTAAGAGACTGCTGCAATCATGAGTACATAGATGGGCTCCTATGAGAAATGCAAAGAAGAATGAGTAGCCTTCATACTGGGGAGGGGTGTCTGTAACAGATCGTCATGAAATCCAAAAGTGGCCTGATGTATAGTGCTGTTGAATATGTGCCAAGCATTTCTAATCCCGTTCTATATTCAGGGGTGACAATGGCTGTAATGAACAGGAAGTGGAACATTATGAATTCATTCTTGTGATGATAATTGTAACGAGAATAGTGATTGGTACTGCAAATCGAATCCATCCTTGTGACAATTTGAAGATGGCAATTTGGTTGCTATGTTGTGATTCTACCAAAGTAGGTATTGAAGCTGTAGAAAGGAATGAGACTCTAGGCATTCCACGGGAGAAAATAAAGGCTTAACTGGAATGAAATATGAATGTTTGTGCTCTTTGTCCTGGTACCCGCAAATTTCCAAGTATCATCTACACAACTTAGGTGTGAAAGGAAAGAGGAGGGGTAGGGGATCCACTAAAATAATAGTCAGTGTCTCTGAATTCTCTACAGTATAATGACATGTACTCAATTTAACAGAGGAGAGAAATCCATGAAAGATCCACATTGAAAAATGTGATGAACATACACTGATCTGTCTCTTTACCATCTCTCTATCTTTCTACTATCTATTTATCATCTATCTATCTATTTATCATCTGTCTATCTATCTATCTATCTAGCTCTCTAGTTCTCTAACTTTCTATCTATCATTTGCCAAACATCTATCTATCTAGTCACCGTTCGAAAACATTTTTATGATTATCATCATGAAAAAGACAATGTGGACGACTTTCAAGAATAAATAGATTTACAGAAACCAAAAAAATATACTTGAACTCCAAACAAGAAGGCACAACATCAGCTTTAGACAACTGTGGGTCCTTGGAGAGGACACCCACAGTGGATTTTCCTTAAAATATGATGGGAGGTGAGAGAGTCAAAATAGCATCCACCCCTTCTGTGTCACCCAGAGTGGGCCACTTCCAAGTTGCCCAGCATAAAGCCAGGGAGTGTCTTTCCCCTCTATGAATTTCTGTGTATTGCAAATCACTTGGAAGGCTTAGGGTCTCTCACTTCATGGTAGATGAAGCATGGAAGAATAGGGGGGAGGGGGTAGCTGCTGGCGTTTTGCTCACTGTCACCTATCACCACCATCCCAGGAGGGGGAAGCAATTGGCCAGGCCGTACGGGTGAGGAATTATAGGACTGGAAATGCCATCTAGTCCAACCCAATGCTGATGTAGGAAATCCACAACTGCTGCATCCCTAATAGGTGTCAGGGAGTCTTGATAACAAAGCAAGCGTAGTTAATTAAAAGGAAGATTTATTGCAAAGAAACAACAACGTTCATTGGAGTGGTGAGCACAGACATCTGTCCATTAATCTAAGATATCGCTCCTAAGGCGAGTGTTTCCGGCGAGGCCAGAAACAGTCAAACTTCCTCTTGTGACGTGTTCTGTCTTGAAGACCCCCCAGACGCCGAGACCTAGGGGAGAAGGGGTCAGCTCCCACCTCTTTCTTATTCTCTGAGAGTTTACTTCCATGCTCTTTCCCACTTCCTAAGCTGGTTTCATTTCTAACTCCTGCATTTTGCTCTTCACTAGCATGCTGGCTCTCTAATAGGTTTTTATCAATTGGCATTCCTACGGGTGGGGGAGTTGGCTCACGGCTATAATCCTCTTGTTTTGTAGTTAACCCTCTCTACTCCTGGCTCCTCTCTTGACTGGGAACTAGCTGCAAACTTCTCCTGGGGTCTGGCTCATTCATGACACCCAGCTTCTGCTTAAGAAATAACAAAGGAAAACCATCACTTTCCGAGACGGTCTCTTCCAGTGTTAGAGAAGCAGGAGCAGTTTCTACCTCCATCTTCCTCACCTTCTCTCCCTGGGCTTAAGGCTATTGTGCATTAGCTGCAGGTGGAGAGGAGGAGGAGGAGGAGGAGGAGGAGGAGGAGGAGGAGGAGGAATGCTGGTTGACAGAGGGAACCAACCATGCCAGTTTTGATTCTGAGTCCAAGGCAGGAGAAGTAAGCCTGGTCCCCTTCCGGTCCATTTGGGAATTCCATCAGTCCAAGCCAGCGTGGTCATTAGCCAGGGATGATGGAAACTGTGGTCCAACAACATCTGGAAGATCCTAGGTTGAGCACTCCTAGTTTAAGTGCAGGTTGGATACTTATTGCAGAAGTAAAGAGAGAATTCTAGCAGTCCTATTCAATTCCTCTATTGTGTGGGCAGGTAATCCCTCCCCTACCTGGCCTGGTCTCCTTGGCAACGCTTCCCCCAGGTGGGATTGGACAACTGACTGAGGTAGGCGGAGACCTCCAGGTATCCCACCTGAGGGAAGGCAAAGCCAAGCCTATGCTGATGGAGCCGCTCCAGATCTAGGGGCTGCACGCGTCCACGCAAAGGGCGCCCCCTGTTTTAAGCGGGGAGCGGTCACTGTGGCATCAGTCCAGAATACACCAGCTTTTGGTCATGGATTCAAGTACCAAGGTTGTATTCAACATAGCGTTAAGCAGATTTATTGTTGTGCAATGGAATTATTTTCCTTCTCAGTTGCCCCCCTAAATTTTGGGCTCCCCCCTCCCAATCCTCCAGAGCATTTGGGGATAGCACAGGTCATGGGCTGGAGAAGAGAGGGGATAATCCTCTTGCATCAGCACAAAAAATGTAGTTGAATATTGCCCAAAGTTATAAATATAGAAATGAATGCTAAAACACAGGCCATGTTTCTACAGCTGTGACCTGTTTAGCGGAGTTTTATGAATTGGTCCTTCAGATAATTTTGATTAGTTTACTATATAGATTTCCATTTTCACTGTCTTCTCAATGTGCTAACATTTGCAAATGAGTTCAAAATATTTTGATACGTTTTGATCTTGGATCTGAATTAAGACCAAATGATGTCTAGTATGTACCTAATTAAGGCTTGCATGTGGAGGAAGGATTCAATTTTGTGTTTAAGGGGTAATTTATAGCTATCAAGTGCCTGTTCCATTAAAATATTAAGATAATATTCTGAAATCATTAAAATAAAATATGTGTTTTTCTTTTTAAAAGAGAGTGACAGCTTGCAATTATTATGTTCTGCTGTAAAAATAAAAAATACTTGAAGTTGAAAGTGCTTCGAAAAAGCAGTGACTTGTATTGGTGTAGTCACCTTCATAAGTCACGGGCGGTCTTTATCAATGTTTTTTAAAAGAACGTTATTGATTTGCTTAGGAGAAAATGTATTTAAAAAGTGCCCCAGTGGTGTAGTTCTGCTTATTATGAAAACACTAAATAGCTGAGGGGCATTAAAATAGTATTTGAGGGGGAAAGGAATCTATTTTTAACAAATTAGCTTTGAACCATTTGTCCAGAGAATCCATGTTTTCAATCTATGCCAGCGTTTGGGATGTAATTGAAAACCAGCTCTCTATCATGCTTAAGTCGCCCCCAGTGTAGTACGATTCAGTGTAGGGTGCATGAGTATTGGGGAACTTGTAAGAAGTGTCAACTGGGATGTTATTAAGTGAAGCCACAGGGGTCGGGACATGGTTGTTAATAATATTAATATAATAATAATAATTTATTATTTGTACCCTGCCCATCTGGCTGGGTTTCCCCAGCCACTCTGGGCGGCTTCCAACAAAGATGAAAAATACACTAAAATGTCACATATTAAAAACTTCCCTGAACAGGGCTGCCTTCAGATGTCTTCTGAATGTCAGGTAGTTGTTTATCGCTTTGACATCTGATGGGAGGGCATTCCACAGGGCGGGCGCCACTACCGAGAAGGCCCTCTGCCTGGTTCCCTGTAACTTGGCCTCTCGCAGTGAGGGAACCACCAGAAGGCCCTCGGAGCTGGACCTCAGTGTCCGGGCAGAACGATGGGGGAGGAGACGCTCCTTCAGGTATACTGGACCGAGGCCGTTTATTTGCCAAGTACTCCTTGGCAAATAATGAGAAGCACTCCTTCCTGTGTAAACATTGGCTGAAGCCATGATCCTGAGCATCTTTAGTCTCACTGGGACTCCTTTGCAAGTTAATGGATGTAGGGCTAAAGTAGTTATTCAAATGGAAGCGTTATCACTTTACCCAGTTGTTGGTAGAAAGTCAAGGTGGAGAGTGGAGTGGGGTGGGGTGGGGTGGGGTGGGGACGAAAGAATGGCTTGGATCAAAATGTAAATGTATCTGCTGGGAATAGATTTTCAATTTCTGTAAATGGTGTGCAAAGCTCTGTTACTGGAACACGCTGCATTATTTTCTGTACACCGTGATCAATAAGCAGGAATTGATTATTTAGGGAGCACATCTATAATGGCATAGAAATAATGGGGACCTAGCAGAATAAACACAGGGTTGCATTTTAAAATGTGCTTGGGCAGAGAATGTACGGTACTGGGAATGCACTCAGCTTCATTAGGAGGAAAATAAATGGGCCCAAGCTGGGTAGAGAAGCAAACTGAGGATCATCCCGGGGGGATGCCATTAGAAATATTTTATGAAGGCAAAGCCAACCTACAATGAAATGGCCAATTAAAAGTTGAATGAAGTCCGGCCCAATAAAAATATCTTTAGCAAGCTATAGAAAGAGCGTTGATGGGTTTTTAGGGGAAAGGTATTCTGTAGCAGCCAATCAGAATTGGATGCATGGATGGAATAAGTAAACAAGCATTGGATGATAATGGTGCTAGGGCAAGGATTAGTGCTAGTATTCAACATTCCCCTCCTCTCCTCCCCCAAATGTGCTCCAGTGTGTTGGAAGAACCCCCCATAACAAATTTAGGGGGCTCACAAGGAGAGGGGAGAGGGAGAACCTTCTGTTGTGCAAGGAGAAATCTTTGCACCAAAGAACAATTTGCTTAGTGCTACATTCTCAGCTTATTTGAGATACAGAAATAGAATGCAGGGAAAGAAATAGTGTCTTGTGTTGTTTGAGATCTGGATCACTTAGAGTTTGTAGATTGAAGCTACAGTGGTACCTTGGGTTAAGAACTTAATTCGTTCTGGAGGTCTGTTCTTAACCTGAAACTGTTCTTAACCCGAGGTACCACTTTAGCTAATGGGGCCTCCCGCTGCCGCCGCACTGCCGCCGCGCTATTTCTGTTCTCATCTGGAAGCAAAGTTCTTAACCCGAGGTACTATTTCTGGGTTAGTGGAGTCTGTAACCTGAAGCGTCTGTAACCCAAGGTGCCACTGTAGTGCCTTGAATTGTATTCAGAAAAATGGAGACACATTTCAGATGTTGGGGTTGTGGTGTAGCGTGTTCCTGATAGCCTACCCATACAAGGAAGTGCGACATTCTGTTTTGACATGATGAAGTTCCTGAGCAGTCACAACTTTTTCAATTAAATATTTAGAGGCAGAGAAACTGATTGAAATACTCATTCAGGGCATAATAGGATAATAGAAAGAATACAGTCAGAAACACACGTGGACTAGGAAGAGAAATTCTGGTGCTCCTCCCATGAAAAAAAATGAGTAATGGGTGTTAGGGTATGAGACTAACAAGCAATTACCTAAGTGAGTACTCAGATTTAATTTCATCTCATCTGTCTGCCTATAAAATTGGGAAGAACTGCTGAAGTGCACATTTATGGTGTGTTGCGATTTTCTCTCAGCATATGCCACTGGACATGATGGGGCCAGTGACAGATCTCATTTCTTTAGCCACAACTCTCTCTCTCTCTCTCCCTTTCATGCTTGCTGTCATTTTATAAAGACAATATATTCTTTTTTTTATTATTTTGTACAGTGGATGCTCAGGTTGCAAACGGAATCTGTGCCGGATGCACGTTCACAACCCGCAGCATTCACAACCCACAGCGGCACGTATGCGCATGTGCGGGTTGCGATTCAGCTCTTCTGCGCAAAGCACGATTTAGTGCTTCTGTGCATGTGCGATCCCTGAAACCTGGAAGTAACCCGTTCTGGTACTTCTGGGTTTTGGCGGGTGCGTAACCCCCCAAAAATGCAACCTGAAGCGGCTGTAACCCAAGGTATGACTGTATGGGGTTGGGATGTTTTGCACACCCAAGAAATTGTTCCCCGTGCATTTGGAATAGTGTCCCTATGTGCATAGAAGCATGCCGGGTGGTTTGTTTGTCCCCCCCTTCTAAGTTTAAGGAGAATGAAAGCTGAGGGGAAGATGAAACAGGCTGTTTCACAGAAATAGCATGGCTGAGCAGGAGTGCAATGATTATTTCATACCTGTGAGTGGAGAAAACAACAGGCTGCCAAGAATCCCTAAAAACAAGCACAAAAAATGTGACAGTAGCATCCTAAGCAAAGCAAGGGGAGCAGGTTTGAAGTGATAACTATGGAGATAACTTCCAGGTGCTTTGAACAGGTGAGTTCATCAGAAACGGAACCACATTTTGTCTCGGGCTTTAAGATCTTGAAGGTTTTCAGGGTAAGTCTAAGCCAAAATACCCTCCCTGTTTCCAGAGGCGAAAACAGGGAGAGGAAAGGAGGGACCCTCAGTGTCAACCGCCATTACCCCCAGAATGCCCTTGTGGATGATGCTATGTGATGAAGCAAGGTCGCTGATTGCAGCTTTGTGAAGGGAAAATGGCAAACTGATAGCTGCCGCTGGGGAAACAGGCATTACGAGCAAGCAATAGCAGAAAGGTAGATTAAAACAGATGATTCATTTATTTCAAATTTATAAACTACTCTACATTCAGAGAATACCTTGGCAGTGTTCAGAAGTAGATTGTAAAATGGAATGCAGATGTATCACAGAGCAGTACTAAAACCAGCAGGAATTAAAAGCTGAAGAAATGAAATAACAGTTACTTGGGAATGCTTGGAGCAACCTTGTTTTCTGCTGCTCCAGAGGGTAGGACATTAGGACGAATTTTCTGGTGGTAAGAGCTGTTTGATAATGTAATGGACTGCCTCAGAAGGTAGTAGTGTATGGCCATCTTTCAGCAATTCTTTAGCTGTGATTTCTTTTCCAACTCTTCAATTTTATGATGGGCCCAAAGTTTGAACTTTTGGCCACCTTCATTCTGAGTATGTTTATGGGTTAGCATTTTTACCCTCATTCCAAGACTGGCGGTTCTAAATAAAGTTAGATATATATATAGCTACTTATTTATGTTCCCAGTAGGTTCTTCTTAGTGTTAGAACTAGTATTATTGCCAACTTTCAGTTGAAAAAACTTCACCTGATCGTTAACTGCAAAAATATTTCTTTGAAGCTCGAGAAGGTGATGAATAAAAACTAGTAGGTGGCTCATAATTTGTAATGTGCTCACCAAATAATGAACCCAGTAATATAAACTCAGGTGGAAGTTCACTGTTGTGATATATTTTAAAATTATGCTTGTTTTTGTTTCGTTTTTGCACATGCAGCTGGGAAATGTGGTGTGCATAAGGTAAAAAAGGTAAAGGACCCCTGGATGGTTAAGTCCAGTCAAAGGAGACTATGGGGTTGCGGCGCTCATCTTGCTTTCAGGCTGAGGGAACTGGCGTTGTCCACAGGCAGCTTTTGGGTCATGTGGCCAGCATGACTAAACTGCTTCTGGCACAATGGGACACCGTGATGGAAGCCAGAGTGCATGGAAACGCTGTTTACCTTCCTGTCGCAGCAGTACCTATTTATCTACTTGTACTGGTGTGCTTTCGAAATGCTAGGTTGGCAGGAGCTGGAACAGAGCAACGGGAGCTCACTCCGTCATGGGGATTCAAACCACTGACCTTCCAATCAACAAGCCCAAGAGGCTCAGTGCTTTAGACGACACATGCCACCTGTGTGCATCAAAACATCAGAAGAGTCCTGTTAGGTCACTGCAATGAACCATCTAGTCCAGCATCCTATTCTCACATTGCCCAACCAGATGCCTGTGGAAAACCGTCAAGCAAGACCCAAGCACAAGAGCACTTTCCCCTCCTGTGGTTTCCAGGAACTGGTGTTTGGAAAAGTACTGCCTCTGATCATGGAAGCAGTGCATAGCCATCATGACTAGTAGCCATTGATAGCCCTCCATGACTTTGCGCAATCTTCTTTTAAAGCCATTTAGGCTTGTGGCCATCACTGCCACCTTTGAGAAGGAGTCCATTAGTTTAACTGTGTGTGTGTGAAGTACTTAATTTCATCTGACCAAAGGTGCATGCATATCCCCAATAAGACTTTTTCATTTCCTTCCCACAGTAAAGGGATATGTCAAAGCTGGCTGGATCAAAGCCAGAGCTCATAGTACATTAGATAATTCTGACACCTGCAAGATTCGAGTTACAAGCTGACCCATTTCAAGTTTCAGCAGTGTCACTTAGAATGACTTCTGTGAAACTGCTCTGGGGAAACTGATGTGAATGTGAGGTTCCCTATACTGTGGGGATGTCATTATGATGACACCCCCCACAGTATAGAGAGACCACCCTGGAAATGTACCTTGACATTCCCATGCGGGCAGAACTGTCAAAGGGTGTAGTGCTGAAATGTGAATAATTTTGTATTTCTCTTAGTGCTCTTTCTCTGTTTCCCTTGAAATCTGCTCTGTTGTTTGCTGCTTTTAAGAGAATTGAGAGGACATACTACCCAAAGGTCTATTAGAGCACTAGGTGAAGGTATAAAAGGTAAAGGACCCGTGGATGGTTAAGTCCAGTCAAAGGTGACTATTGGGTTACAGTGCTCATCTCACTTTCAGGCCGAGGGAGCCGGCATTTGTCCGCACACAGTTTTCTAGGTCATGTGGCCAACATGACTAAACTGCTTCTGGCACAACGGGACACTGTGCCGGAAACCAGAGCGCACGGAAACGCCGTTTACCTTCCCACCATTGCGGTACCTGTTTATCTACTTTTGAACTGCTAGGTTTGCAGAAGCTGGGACAAAGCAACAGGAGCTCACCCCATTGTGCAGATTCGAGCCACTGACCTTCCGATCGGCAAACCCAAGAAGCTCAGTGGTTTAGACCACAGCACCGCCCACTTAACAGACTCTCAAAGGAGCCCCAAACACACTTGGATGCATATTTTCTGTACATTAAGATTGCCTTCTCATTTTCTTATTTTCTTTTACAACAGAAAGGAGATGCAAAAGTGATTCAACCTATTCTCCTTTAGTTTCCAACTGCAAAGGTCCATAGAATCCTGTGCTGTTGGCTGACAGTTCAGTTAAGTGAACTCCCCTGTGTCTCAGTATGTCTCTCGTTTCCTTCCTCTTGGGGTTTGCTTTCATCTTGTTGTGCATGTCCCCACTCCGCTTTCTCTTGAAAGGCGATCAGGAGCGTGTCTGTTCCTGCAGGATGAGTCAGAGTGCACCACCACCAACTTCTAATGGCTTCAATTATTAACTAGACAGCAAAGGAAAATAGGAAAGCAATTGACAGCATGACACAGACAATGCAGGCTAAGTTGTTTAAATCATCTGTAGGCATGCTCTAATTTTGCCCCTTATTAATTCCCTGCCAGGAAACCACTGGCCTCAACCTTCTTCAGTCATAAGTCGGTCCAAACCTTTGCACAGACAACGAACTGAATGCAAAGCTTTTGTCTCATTACTGAAACCTCAGCTATGTCATGTATTTCCTGCTAGAAAAGAAAAGAAATAGCAACTCACTAATTGAGAATGTTGTGGTCACTGCTGAACTAGGTTATCCTCTGAAGAATTTGCTTCTTCTGTACCAGTCCGGCATTCACATTTAACAATAATGCAATGTTGGTGCACACAAACATTGATGGTGATACAACTGAGTTCCAACTGTGTCACAAAATGAATATTAGAAAACATATTATTTGGAGGCAAATGATGCGAAGAAAAGAAGAAACATCTAACTGGCTTTCTCAGGTAAAAGAAAATGTTTGCCCATTAATCATCTTGATCCACACCACTTCTTTCTTTTTTGGGTTTTCTTTTATGCCTGCTCTTTGTATGTGCCTCCTACATTGGAGGGGTAAGGAAAGAAAAACAAATGAGGAAACGTTTCCTAATTGCCAAAACAGAAAGCAACAACAACCCAGAAGAACAAATTAAGAATGCTAGGGGATAGATATTGGCAAGTATCTGTTGTTAGTAGATAGCTATCTTGACAATGGAGGAGAACTGCTTTCAAACATGCCAAACAACACTTGAGCCAAGGATACAATTAACCAGTGCCATTCCTACCTAACTGGCATGGGGGTGAATTTGCCACATGCGCAGTCCCCTCCAAAGAAGACTTTCTTGGTTTTGCCCTGGGAATGGGCTTGGGGACGGTCAGGTGTCTGAAGTGAGCCAATCAATGGGAGGAGCAGAGCTGGCTTGCTCCTCCTCAAATTGTCCAGTCTGCTCTTTGCTACTCCCTCCCTCCCTCAATATGCAGTATGGACTTGGGCTAGTCATCTGTTTAAAGGAGGCTGAGTAGGAATTTCTAGGGGAGCCCTTTGACTGGCCCTGGACTCTCCATTTATGCCTGCTTTACACTCTTGTAAATATTGTGTTGTTTTTGTTAAGTTTAAATGAGACTTAGTCCACCCACAAAGACAGGTTATGAGTTACAGGGTAATCAAATGATACAATATTAGGTTAAGGGCACTCTTGGTCACCATATGCTTTCTTGAGTTCATTGGGGTGAACCCTGAGCTGGTGAGGCTTGTTGACTTCACACATCCAAGGTACTTGGAGTAAGGAGGAGGGTTTCCTTCCAGTCCTTTTCTCTGATACCACCAGTGATGCCTACAAACAGGCCCATGATTACGGAGGTTCTTCAGCTCTTCAAATTCGGAAGCTTCACTGCCCAGACTATATTTTGATTTGCTTAATCAGGTTATGTGTTTCCGTAGACCCTCAAAGTTGTTATGTTTCAATCATCCAGAGATTGTGTGCTGAGTCTTTTTTCCAGATGCAAATGCCTATTTCTTAAGCCTAAGTATGTGTCAAGTATGGGAGTTCCCCTCTTCCTCCTGGTAGCTCAAACACAGATCAGCCTCCCTCTGCCAGGCCTCCCTCTGCCAGGATCAGAGTAGCTCACTCTGACTCCTCCCCCCCCCCCCCACTTCCACAGCAAGAAGTGCACCAACAGGATGTCCCGCCTCCCCTGCGTCTCTTTTGCTCTGACATGCTTGTCCCCCGATCCCCCCCACTCTCTATCCCTCCCTTCTGGTTGCCCAGCAACAATCTCAAAGCTGGGTAACCCTATGGCTTCCTGTCTCTCTGTTTCGGGAAACGCTGGCAGTGAGGGGGGGGGTGAATACTCCCCCTCTTCTTCTGTTAGAAGTTGATCTCCCTGCCCTCCACAGTCCTCGGCTTCAGAGTTCAGTGGTACCTCGGGTTACATACACTTCAGGTTACAGAAGCTTCAGGTTACAGACTCCGCTAACCCAGAAATAGTACCTCGGGTTAAGAACTTTGCTTCAGTATGAGAATAGAAATTGTGCTCCGGAGGCACGGCGGCAGCAGGAGACCCCCATTAGCTAAAGTGGTGCTTCAGGTTAAGAACAGTTTCAGGTTAAGAACAGACCTCCAGAACGAATTAAGTTCTTAACCCGAGGTACCACTGTATTCTCTGTCAGTATGGATCCATTTTACTCCATTTCCACCTGTCTACTTATGCAAGCATGGGCACACAGATACAGAGAGACTCAAGCCTGGCAACAGTGGTCAACTGGATCAGGCACTGGTCAAGGGCCTAGGAGCTTGGAAGGGTCCCTCACAAGCCCAAACCATTCACATTATCATTCACCAACATCCCCACAAGCCCCCTAATTACTTTGCAGTGGTGGGCAGCAGCGCCATTTTGTATGGGAGCCATGCTCAGTCCCCCTCTGTGATGATAACTCCTCATTTTTAAAAAGTGCATGCACTGGGGCACTGCATTTTGGGTAACTTAAGATGGCGTAGGAGGGCATCATGGATGGGAGCTAAGCATTCATTCACAACTGAAGCATGTCCTGAGGTCCAGAAGAAGGTGAGTGCTGCTGCCTAGGCCTGACCTCACAGCTGGCACTCTGCCAAGGTTACCCCCAAGTCTGGGGCCAGCCCTGCACAGACTTGAATCTAGACCTGCTTTATCATGAATGGAAGGGCTCCTTCTATCTGAACAAGGGTCTTTGGTCCAGTAGAGACTCTGCTAATGGAAGAAGCAGGTGACAATTTCCATCTATTCCTTCTCTAGGTCCCCAACATCGTGTTCTGAGATAATAATAATAATAATAATAATAATAATAATAATAATAATAATAATAATTTATTTGTACCCCGCCCATCTGGCTGGGTTTCCCCAGCCACTCTGGGCAGCTTCCAACAAAGATTAAAAATACATTAAAATGTCACACATTAAAAACTTCCCTGAACAGGGCTGCCTTCAAATGCCTTCTAAATGTCAGGTAGTTGTTTATCTCTTTGACATCTTATGGGAGGGCGTTCCACAAGGCGAGCACCATTAGCGAGAAGGCCCTCTGTCTGGTTCCATGTAGCTTTGCTTCTTGCAGTGAGGGAACCGCCAGAAGGCCCTCGGCACTGGACCTCAGCATCCGGGCAGAATGATGAGGATGGAGACGCTCCTTCAGGTATACTGGGCCGAGGCCGTTTAGGGCTTTAAAGGTTAACACCAACACTTTGAATTGTGCTCGGAAATGTCAACCAGGAACCCGGATCAAATTTTCAGAAGGCACAATGGGCTGTAAGCAGAAATTGAGGGGGAAACCCCTTTCTCACTTCTGCCACCTGGAAATCTTTGGGAACAATGGTCCATTCACAGTACTCTAGTGTGCTCAAGTAGAAAATATCTACTAGAAATGCCAATATGAATATTCCTTGCTTGAGGGTAAAGATTGGTGCTCAGCTACATGGAAAATACACGTGGAGCTTTCTGCTGTCCACAGAACACAATAGAAGCTATGCATGTTTTCTACACAAGGAGTGAAATCTCTCAGATCAAGCCACATTCTCCAGCATCCATCATCTCCCATATCCATAATGACTGAGCAATGTGCAGGATCCCTGTCATTCTCCACCATAATGTGAATGTGCACCATCATTTGTAGTTACGGGCAGCCTCCAGAAAACTCACAGTAACTCATCTTTGTCTGTCAGCTGCAAAAATAATTATTTTAGAAGCTGCCAATGCTTGATTTGCACTATAATTGTAGATGGGGGGGGGGTTTGCAGCCGATTTGAAAAAATAATAATAATAATGCCCCTGACAAGGTTACATTAGTCATGAACTCTCTAGTTTTAGAAGGCCAAACCTTTAATCATCCTGCAACTGCTGAAAAGGAAATTTGGAATGACTGCCATTCTGCATTTATTCAAATCAGCCACTCTGCTATGCTCTCAGAAGAGATTTTCACAGCTATGGTGTCCATCAAAGCGAATTAGGGATTTTTTTGGGGGGGGGAGTGTCTTTTAATGCAAGAAATGCCAGATATAACAAAGAAATCAGCTTTATTAGTGCCATCACCTAATCACATTCTATTGCTAAGACAGCTGGCAGATATGCAGCCAGCAGAAGTATCAGCCAAAGAAGTCAGCTTCGACATTTCCCACTGAACATTGGCTCGTATGCTATGATGATGGGTAGAGCTGAACAGCAGTGTGCACTTAAGAAAAAGCTGATTATGAACTCTAACAAATGATAGAGCTAACTGTGCACACAATTGGCTATCCAAGGCTAAGACCACATCTGCTGGCACTGGCTGTGCAGCTCATGATTGGCACCTGCCCTGAGTTCCTTTTATATTGCTTGTTGGCAATTGTTTTTCACTCTCCCCTTGCTCTTCACAGGCTGCTGCCCCGCATACAGTGGTACCTTGGTTCTCAAACTTAATCTGTTCCGGAAGTCCATTCCAAAACCAAAGCATTCCAAAGCCAAGGCGTGCTTTCCCATAGAAAGTAATGCAAAACGGATGGATCCGTTCCAGACTTTTAAAAACAACCCGTAAAACAGCAATTTAACATGAATTTTACTATGTATCGAGACCACTGAGCCATAAAATAAAAGCAGTAATCAATGTACCATGCCATAAAATAAATAAGACAGTATTGTAGATGATAAAAATAAAAATAAAAAAAATCTTACCTGCACTGATGATAGTCATCGTTTGGATGGGGGGCTTTTATCCATTTCCGCAGTCACACAATCAATCAATCAGTAGCTGAACTGGGTTCCACACAGCCACAAAAACAAATTAACCAAAAAAGCCTCAAAAACAAAAACGCAAAATAAATAGCAAAAACAAAAATGCCAAGTCCAGTAGTACCTTGTTCGTGTACTTCTGATTGGTGCAGGTGCCCCGGAAACAATAGCCGACAGCTGCATTGGATGTTCGACTTCCGAAAAACATTCAAAAACCAGAGCACTTACTTCCGGGTTTTCAACGTTTGGAAACCAAAGCGTTTGAGAACCAAGGTACCACTGTACGTAGGAACCATCCCACACCCTTCAGGCTATGAGGGAGACATTTTCTATAGCCCAGGAGTGTCTCACCCAGTGGGGTAGAATTGTACCAATAAATCGCTTCCAGTGTCAAGGGGCTGACAGGTTGATCAGGTCATTCCCAGGTCAGAAAGGGAGATGCGAGGCTAATGTGCAGTTAGTTTCTTTATTAAGGGAAGGAAAATAAATACCAAACATACTGAAGCTAAACAGGTGTAAGCATGTCCAGTCCCTGGATGGGAGATTACCATGCACCCCATAGAAAAAAAGCAAGGCATAAATATATTTTAAAATATGTAATTCTTTTGTCTTAACCATAAACATATATATGTAGCTCAACAACCCCACAGAATGCAGGGGAGAAACGCCATGCATGTTAAAGATAGGAAGACTGATAGATACAGATGATATAGCTGTAGCCATGGATAATTGGTATTTCAGTCCTTAGATTTTTATCGACAGGCATCAGTTGCTAAACAAGCAATTGGGAGGATCAATAATAAATTATATTATATTTGCAGGCACTAATAAATATGCTTTCTTTCTTCTATAACCACTCTGCAGGAGTCTAATATTATACAAAGCACTCAAGGCTTTCCCCCGTTGTTCCACATGGCTACTACTTAAGGCACAACTGTTGAAGAAATCATTGGGGACTTTGTTTTTTATTTCATTTCATTTTCAATCATGTTCTGCTCTGATCCTCCTTTTGCAAATTCTATTCACAATTTTGGCCTCCAAATTTTATGAAATACCCTCGCCTGCAAATTAGGTTATTTTAATCTGCATAGTAGGATTCATGTGGCAAACTGCAAGTGGGGCCTATAACAAAATGTGACAGTGTGGAGTGTTAAGTTGTGGGTGAACATATCAGACGACACAGTGATTCTTCAAACAGCTCTTGTTTATTCACAGGCCAGAACAGAACTGGGCTGAAGGGTTCAGCCAACCTGCTTATATAGAGCTCAACTACAAGGCAACAATAACAACTTCCTGTAACTATCCAATCACTGAACGTCACTTTCAATTCCATATTTGCATATGTGGACCTGAGTGAAAACTATCTACAGTATTCCCCTGCTAGCCCAGGGTGAGAACTTCAGTACATAACATGGAGTGCTCCTCTGCAGGCTTCTAGCCTTTCCTAGTATGCATTACATCTCCCTCACTCCAATTTTCCACCTCCCCCCATCAACAGCTGGTCAATATATGAAGAGCCCCATTGGCATTAGACGAAGCTCCACCCATTCTGGACTCCAACAACCTCTTTCTTCTAGGAGCCAACCAGATGCCCCAAGGAACCCCTCAACCAGGGCTAGCAAGCCATCATTTGCTGCTGGTGTTCCATATCTATTCAGAGACATATTGCCTCTAATAATGCCAGCTTGGAAACGAACTTTGGGGACTTCTAAAATGTATGGAAGTGAGAGCTGGACCATAAAGAAGGCTGATCGCCGAAGAATTGATGCTTTTGAATTATGGTGCTGGAGGAGACTCTTGAGAGTCCCATGGACTGCAAGAAGATCAAACCTATCCATTCTTAAGGAAATCAGCCCTGAGTGCTCACTGGAAGGATAGATCCTGAAGCTGAGACTCCAATACTTTGGCCACCTCATGAGAAGAGAAAACTCCCTGGAAAAGACCCTGATGTTGGGAAAGATGGAGGGCACAAGGAGAAGGGGATGACAGAGGACGAGATGGTTGGATAGTGTTCTTGAAGCTACCAGCATGAGTTTGACCAAACTGCAGGAGGCAATGAAAGACAGGAGTGCCTGGCGTGCTCTGGTCCATGGGGTCACGAAGAGTCGGACACGACTAAACGACTAAACAACTAAACAACAACAACAACAAAAAGCCTGGCAATCAAAGGAGAGTTCCTCAGTTTGGATTAGAGTCCAAGCAAGAGAAGAATACACAGCTTACCCCACCCCCAACCTGGCCACCCCCTGTGATCTCTCAGGCCTTTCCCATGCAACCCTCTTTGACCATATGTACCCATTTCTTTTTCCTGCTTTTTTTTAGTAGTGGCAGCAGTAGTAGCAATGACACAAAGGGGGGCCACTAGGGGCACATTGGAAGATGGCCGACAATACCATCTCTCCGGCTCACACGAGGTAATTAAGAGGCTGATATGGGAGTATGCAGCCTCCCTTGTTACCCCAGGGAATGGGGAACACTGCCTCACCTGCGGTTGCCATAAATCACCCCCGAGTTCGAAAAAAGGGGGTGAGAGCACAAGGCGCACAGCACCTGTGTGGATTGGCTCTCCCAGATGCTGTCTCTGATCGCGCGGTCTGGTTGCAGCAACTCAAAATAAATAATTAGAGAGAGAAGCAAATCCACATTTCGAGTGAAGAACGGGAGTTAAGACTGCTAATTGAAGTGACCTCTGTGAAGTGGAGCGACGGGTTGGATTCAACAGGAATAAATCAAGAAGAAGATATATCAAAGGGTCGGTATGTCGGAACGGGGTGGAATGGGGGGGACTTTTCTTTTTTTACTTTATGTGATTACCTAACAATCCCACCCCCCCCAGGAAGAATCGTTGCAATTATTGACTATTAGCGGGACGATTAAGAACTGTGTGGAAATGAATTACTAATCAGAGACATGGCTTGTGTAATATCTGGAAAGGAATGAAAGGCCTTTGGAATGACACAGTTATAAAAAGAGACTTCTTAATAAGCAGGCCTGGCTGAAGGTTTTATGATCGAGGGGGAGGAGACCAGCTCTGTTATTATATCGGACTGTGAGCTTGACCTGGCAGAACCCCCTAGAAGATTGAGGAGAGACTGTCAGGCCTGTGAAGATTAACGACAGACTTTAAGAATGTTTTGTACGGAAGTGTTGAAATGGCGTCTGTCTGTTTGAATATGGCTCTTGGAGGAATGGAAAATTCACACAGGATATAACAACGTTTGTTTTTAACCTGCTTGTGGACACTATCAGAGGTCACAAAGAAAGGAATATATGATAACAACAAGAAGATGAAAATAATAAAGCGAAGATTGAATAGAACTGTGAATATGATTTGGATAGAACTGTGAAGATTAAAGCAGCAGGAAGAGAGATGTTTGGATCCCTTTCGGAACTCGAAGCATGGGTACCCCCAACAAAAATTTTAAAATTTGGCTTTGTAATTTGGAAATAATGTGATTTGATTGGTTTGTTAATAAAAAATATATTTTTTTAAAAAAAGCAATGACACAAGAGGTGAGGAGAAAGGTTTTCCCCTTTTGCCCTGTTACTAGCACGCCTGGAGGATTCTGGGAGTTGCTCTTCTCCTGAGGGCAGCAATACATCCTCATAATCTCCCCATCCCACCCCAGATTCCCATTGCAATATAAAATTCTGCCTTGGGAAATCAGGCTCCTTCATGCCAACCTCACAGGGTTAAGAACATAAGAAGAGCCTACTGAATCAAACCAATGGCCCGCCTAGTTCCGCATCCTGTTCTCACTGTGGTCAGCTAGAGGCTTGTGGGAAACCAGAAAGCAGGATTAAAACACAAGAGCCCTCATTCTTCCTGTGGTTTCCAGCAACTGGTATTCATAAGCAACATACATGAATAAAGTTTAGGTAGTTCTGTCCCTATAATTCACAAAATGAAAGCTTCTGGGTGTGTTTTTTTTTTACAAACATTATTTTAAACATCTTTTTTCAATACATTACATCTCATTTCCCAGTAAGCTTTAACCTTACTACAAGACCACCCCATATGATAAAAACAACCTTCTTTCTATTTACATTTCCAACACATATTTGATTTAGATTTCTTCATTTTTGCCAACTTACTCGGTGTTAGATACCACTGATATAACATTTTCATATAATTTTCTCTTAAAGAGTGCCACACTGTTAACCCCTAACACATATGCATACCAGAGAAAGGAGAACCCCATGCCTTGCAGGTTGAATGAAGGAGTTGTAATATATATGTGCTTAGATAGCTAAGTTAATCATACACCCTCAGCATACGAAGTCTTGTTCGGTATGGTTCTTAATCCTTCTTCTTCAGTTTCTTTAACCAAATCATATTGTGAATTGGAAAGCTGCAAAGGAAGCAAGTAAATAATACTTAATTTGATCATTACTCAAAGATTCAGGTTATAGGGAATAAGCAGCTATGACACAAATAACACCTCCATAATCAGGTCATAAATCAACATTTATTCATAAGACAATGCTCAGCATTTCTAATAAGAAACGTGATGATACGGTATCACACCAGGCCTGGGAATGAAGAAATTAATGCCCCTTCTCCCCCAGCACAAAAAACCCTCTTTACTGTCATATGTTCATCCATGTGCATTTACTGTTGTTTTTGTTCTTTAATTGTTATCCAGTTATATTAGGCCCTTGGGTTAATTCCACAAGGGGTAACGGTCAGTGCTCAGGAGTAGCCAATTAGTCTTGGCCAGAGACTGACAAAATCTGTGATGTTATGGAAAGGGGGCAGGAGAGAATCTGATAGGACATGGGTGGCTCACCACATGCCCAGAGATGAGATCAGTACTTTCTAAGGTCAGCTCTTGAAGATTGCTGCTGTTGTTTTTTCAGACTGCACACTGGTTAATCTGCCTTCCTATAGTTTTACTGATTGGATCATAATAAATACAGCTAGTGGCTGGCATTCCTAATTGCAACCCCCACTACACCCATAAGAACGTGTTACCAGTCTGTAACCAACCTGATCAGACAGTAAATCTGAAATTGCCAAACCAAGTGTGGTTCCTCAAAGGGGGCAAAGAATGTGGATGTTTTTAAATGAAGGGTTGTTGTTTTATCTAACCTATGGATTACCAAGACAATAACAAACCATTATCTGAAGAAGAATAAGCCTTCTGCTGTCCATCCTTGCCCTACTTCTCCTCTGCTTGCACACCCGGCTCCCATTGTGGTTTATTAAACCAGTTTCCCATTATAGCTGAACCAGTAAACTGTGCCTTCGTCACTGCTTACGGAGCAGGATTGAAACCAGGACCAGAAAACAAACCATAGTTTCTCTGTTCTAATGTGGTTAGAACAGTTTCTCCTGATGTGGTTTAATAAATAAACATCAGGAGTCTTTTACTGCAAGCGAAACGTTGAGGGAAGGATAGGAGAGAACATGTAGTCACCATGGCTCTTAGAATGCCCTCTCTTCACTTTGGCTCACTTCTGGGAGCCCCTCACCTGAATCTGAAGTCCTGCCATTGACTTGCTTTGGGACTGCAAAGAGCAAAATGATAGACTACAGTTTCAGTGTGGTCTCATCCTTAGGTTGTCCCAAAATTCTCCTTTCCCTTACCCTGTGACTAAAAACACTAGCTCCTTGCACCTATCAGAAGCCTATTGGATCTGGTGTGATTAGGTGGGGAATAAGCAGTTCCTCGTTTCCTCAGTCTACCAATCTGTCAATCACACGGGAACTGATGTGACGGCAGCAGCAGCACCATCCATCAGTGTGTTAGTGAGCAGCTAGAGGTGGTGTCTGGTTGATCAGTCAATTTCCCTCTCCGAGGCCCATAACTGTCTGAAGCAGTACTTGCTATATTTGTCTACACTGATTTTGGGGATTCTATCTGACTCTTCAATGATTGTCTGCAGGAAACATATATCTGTTATTCTAAAGACAAGTTATTTACCCTCGCTGCAGAGACAAGATCAACACTAATGGCCTTGTGCATTCAAATGGCAGCGCCTTAATGGCCTTTGTAGAAAGCAACTGTGGGATGTTGGGTTTAGTGCGTCTATTTTTACTGCAGGGGAAATGATGTTTGCATCCTGTGAAGAACGCAACCCCCTTGCCCCTTATCTGTCAGAGCTCCTGCGCGTATAGAAAATCACTGAGGCTGTGATAAGCTTATACCTGAAGCAGGGACTGACAGATGTTTGCCTTTTTACAAGGTGAATCAGTCCCCCGCCCCCCGCTCACTTTAAAACATATTAGGGAAGATGATGTTGTTGTTTTTAACTCTGGCAAAAAAGAAATGACTTTTATGGAGGTCAGAGCTAAGATTTTGCAGGTGTCTTACAATTCTGAAAACTGTTTCTGGTAAAGAACATTGAAGCCCTGAAGTCGTCGTTCTGAATAGCATGGATTCTTAAGGACCTGGGTCACTTTTAATTTCTGATGGGAATGATCTAATGAGCGAATCAGAACATAACTTTGCTTAACAACATCAACTTTCCTACTGGTTTTTCATTTCTCTGAATTTTGCAATAAAAGTTCTTGGGTTAGGGAAGGAAAGGGGTGGGGAGATATTTCTCAAAAATGTGCATCTCAGGATAAAGTACATACAGAAATGTATATGTTGAGATGAAAAACATAGTTATATGTGCTAAAATGGTTTTTTAAATATAATTTTTTGCACATTTTTTTAATACACAAATTACAGTGGTGCCTCGCAAGACGAAAAGAATCCGTTCTGCGAGTCTCTTCGTCTAGCGGTTTTTTCGTCTTGGGAAGCAAGCCCATTGACGGATTAGCGGAGTAGCGCTATTAGCAGCTTTTAGCAGCTTTTAGCGGCTTATCAGCTTAGCGGATAAGCAGATAAGCGGCTTAGCGGCTTAGAAAAAGGGGGGGGGAGGAAAAAAAACCCGCAGGAACTCGCAAGACATTTTCGTCTTGCGAAGCAAGCCCATAGGAAATTTGTTTTGCGAAGCACCTCCAAAACGGAAAACTGTTTCGTCTAGTGAGTTTTCCGTCTTGCGAGGCATTCGTCTTGCGGGGCACCACTGTAATGCAGTGGGGGAAAGGAAACATATGTATGAATGAACATAGGGAAAACTGGGGAATGGGGTGACTGGAAACAGACTGCCCCTAGTTATAAGTATTGGTTGTTACAGCAAGTAACTTACCATGATGCTGATTTAGCTGATAAGCTAAAAAGGCACCCCACAAAATGTGCCTTAAAAATATTTTCACATTAACTCTTGCAGTAAGCAGTTTGCTACTGTGGACTAGTTGTAATTGTGATCACTTTACTTTTTTATTGTTATTTTAAAGGAACTCACTTCTCCTCTGTCTTCCTATACACACTGACATAAATCAAGACGACTCCTCTGAGAAATCAATTAGTGCTTTATCCTGTACTGTTAGATCACATCTTTCCCCTGCTAACTAGATACTGGATCGATGTTGTGGACAAGATTTCTTATCAAATTATATATATTTTCAATAAAGTTTGGAAGCCACAAAACTTTCTAAAAAGACAGGTCACACAAAGGGAGGCTCATATGTTGCTCAAATGAGAGGAAGAGACTTTAGGTCATCCCTGCATTCCTGCTAATAGGCAATTGATGGACCTCAGGTTCAGGCTGCAGATGTGATAGAGGTCTGTATGAGCAACTAAAATTTAAAGAATCCTGTGAAAAGCCGTTAATCAAAGTCTCTCCGTTTCATTTGTGATACAAAATCAAAGGTGGAAAAAAATCAAAGGCAAAGAAGAGTAACAGAGCTTTCTCAGAATGAAGTGAAATGTATAGACCACAGCGCCACATGCGCTCCTTATATATAGTAAAGGTAAAGGGAACCCTGACCATTAGGTCCAGTTGTGACCGACTCTGGGGTTGCGGCGCTCATCTCACTTTACTGGCCGAGGGAGCCGGCGTACAGCTTCCGGGTCATGTGGCCAGCATGACTAAGCCGCTTCTGGCGAACCAGAGCAGTGCATGAAAACGCCGTTTACCTTCCCGCCGGAGTGGTATCTATTCATCTACTTACACTTTGACGTGCTTTCGAACTGCTAGGTTGGCAGGAGCAGGGACTGAGCGACGGGAGCTCACCCCGTTGTGGGGATTCGAACTGCCGACCTTCTGATCGGCAAGTCCTAGGCTCTGTGGTTTAACCCAGAGCGCCACCTATAAATACATCCATACATGTCCATCACACATAAATGGAAACAAGAAGTGTCCCAATCAGCAACAAGTTCTTCAACATAAATTTCTAGGAATTAAAATTCACCGCCATATTAGACAAGGACTGAATGCGAGATGTTTCCTTGCTCAAAAACACACTAAAACGAAAGACAGAAACAGCCGTCTATAAATGCTTCCCAGCAGGGGAACAAACCAGAACAAACTATCATGGGTACCACACATACACAACACAACGAAGCATAAATCACATATAAAGATGACTACAGCACGTACATTCATAGCTAGCTTCACCTTCCATCAAAGTGACCTTCCCTTCTGAAAGCAACATTCTCTTAAAGATCCCAGACCAAGCTAAAAATCACTGGAAACCAGTGATTGTCTTTTAAGGGAAAGGAACACAGTTACTTAATAATATTTTCTAGGCAGTATAACTCTTACTTTGGCATCCTAAGGATATGAAAGAGTAGAAGTTGCAGAAACACACAACAAAAATTATTGATAAGGTGCTAGCCATTGTACTAAACTTCCAATTCTCCTCACCAGGGCTAGTCACCCTCCATCATCTCTGACTATTGGCCACGTCAACTGGAGCTGATGGGAGTTGTAGTCCAACAGGAACAACATCATTATCGTCATTATCAATTACTATTATTACTATTAATTATATTTGTCAGTCACTTTATACAAAAGTCTCGAGAAAATGTAAAAAAAGGGCAACATTTATTTATTTGAAGCCAATGAAAGGTGAACTAATGAACAATAACAAATGCAGAAAATGCTTCTCCATTAACATAATAAAGACAAGTGCCAGCCAGGTTGGCTACCCCTACCATATAACAAGCATCTGATTTCTTTTTTTTTTTTTAAAAAAATAATTTTTATTAACTGGCCAATCACATCAAATTAAATCACATCACATAAATTCCAAATTACAAAGCCAAATTTTTAAATTTTGTTGGGGGAACCCATACTTCAAGATCCAAAGGGGGATTCAGATCATCTTCTTATTACTGCGTTAATGTCCAAATCAGTCCCAATCAGTCCAGACAAAATTCATAATTCTATCCAGTCTTATCTTGGTGTTTCCACATCATATCTTGTTCATATAATTTCTATTTTTCCTTTACAATCTCTTCTGTTAGTCTCCTTAAGTCGATAAGCAAAATAATAATCCTGTGTGGATTTCCCGTTCCTCCACTAAGTCCAGATGGTTTCCATATATCTCCTTCGTAGATAGCATCGCTCTTTCCATCATAAATTTGGCATTTGTCACTCTTAAGTCCCACCGAGAAGTTGATCCACGATATGTAAACAACTCTATTTCTCTCTTTCTCCTCCCAGACCCAAGAGCTCCAACAATGCCTCCCAAAATGGCGACGGCATTTTTAACTGCATCATTCCAAAACTCTTAGCTTTCCAGCTTCATCTTGAAACATTGCTTTGGTTCGAAAGTTTATCTCCACACAGCCTTAAATCCACAGCTTAAGTCCTTAGTTTCTGACTCATTAGGGGAGGGGATTCTTGTTAAATCACATAAGAAAAAGGAAGGCAGGTTTTTTTCCCCCTCCCCCCTCAGTCATTTATAGTACCGTATCTTGACGTATCTTCTCATATTTTATTCTTGTCTTGTTATCAGAGATCTCTTCTGTCAGCAGTCTTTACTCCCCTTTTTCCTTGAAGCGTGTGCAATTTATCTCGTACAAATTGTTTCTTTTGAAGATGCTTGCAACTAGCGGCGCGAATCAGGGACGGCGTCCAGGAGTGCCGGAGTCCCACAGGAGGGCTTTGTGCCTAGTGCCCCCACCCCCACAAATTCGGGGGTGGTATAGGGCACAGCAGGCAAGGGCCATCCCCCCCACAATCCTGGGGGGGGGGTGTTAAGGAGGCTAATTACCCCCATCATAGCCTCCAAATTACCTTGTGTGGGTCGGAGAGATGTTATTGTCAGCCATCTTCCGATGCGCCACCTAGTGGCCCCCCAACAAGCATCTGATTTCACAGGCAAGGGAAAAAAGTAATTTCCTGATTCATATTTTGAAGGTTGTACTGCAGTTCCTTGAACACATTAGAGTCAGGTGCTGTTAACTTCTTGACAGTTCCTTTAAAGTTGCTCAACTTGTCATATAGCCTGTCCAATTTGGAGATTTGTGGCTGTTGGAGCTTTAAGAGCCTTATATTGCTGAACTTTATTACCTCTGACAACCAAGAACTGACTCTTTGCAAGAGACTATCAATAGAAACTCGAACACTTCCAAGTGTTTGATGGCAGTTTCGTTACATTCTTTCAACGCTTGAAGTTGGAATGTCACCTAGATTTCCCAGCAATCATCTCATAAAGTATTTTTTTTGAAAAAAAATGTAGAGGTTTTTCTGCTTTCTGAAAACAGTGGAGGATTTGTTAACAAAGCCCGAACGCATAAGAGATCTAGCACTGATAAAAAAAATGCCACCGAAATTTGTCCGCACATTAGTAGACATTTTAATGCGGGAGTTGTTTTGCCAATCGGAGGGTTGGCCATTTTCTAACTGGTTACAGGACTCACCAGTAGCAGTGATGGCAGACTCGTTTTCTCTTTTTTTAATCAAACAAACAAACAAACAAATCCTGCCTCTATCACTTGGGACTAGGGATGGAGGAGAAAATAAATTCTCTTAATTAAAACTTTCCTTTTTTAAAAAAAAAAAATATTTATTAGGGTTTTCCATTTTATACAAAAAAAAACTTTCCAAAGCAATATACAACCGCCAGTAAAGAAAATCTGATAATGTATAGGCCTGGGTGATATATTGATATATTGTCCAAAACCAATCTGAAGTCCATATCGTGATAACAGTTTCATAATTTTTGACCTGGCAATATATCACAAATCGTGCTGTTTGTGTGTGTGTGTGTGTAAAAATCATAATGTGGGAAAATCTGTGAAGCCAGTCAATGCCTCTACATAGTTCCTTCCTTATTTCAGACATTATGATATCACAATGTTTATCTGGTGAACCACCCAGAGACCTCTAGGTATAGGGCAGTGTATAATAATAATAATAATAATAATAATAATAATAATAATAATAATTTTTTATTTATGCACCACCCATCTGGCTGATTTCCCCAGCCACTCTGAGTGACTTCCAACACAAGATTAAAAATACATTAAAACATCAGTCATAAAAAACTTCCCTAAACGTCAGATAGTTGTTTATTTCTTTGACATCTGATGGGACGGCGTTCCACAGGGTGGGCGCCACTACCAAGAAGGTCCTCTGCCTGGTTCTCTGTAACTTCACTTCTCTCAGGGAGGGAACCACCAGAAGGCCCTCAGTGCTGGACCTCAGTGTCCGAGCTGAATGATAGGGGTGGAGACGCTCCTTCAGGTATATAAATTGAAATAATAATAATAATAATATCACAATGCTGAAAAACAGGTTTCACACAGCCCTACAGGGTCACCTCTACATAGTTCCAACCTTATTTCAGACATCGTGATATATCAATATATTGCGATGGTTAGCTGGTGATATATTGCGATTTTGAAAAACAGATATTGCCCAGCCCTGAACATGTCCTGAGGTGCTTTATTTCACTGTCAGCAACTCATAACCATTAAGAAGTTCGTCCCAATAGTTTTCAGGTTAAATCTGCTTCTTTGATACATGGACCTATTGGTTGTAGCCCTGCTTATCTGTGCAATAGAAAGAAAGTCTGCTGTATCAATCTATGACATGGTTGGATTTTTGTCCCCCAAAAGGAATGTTCATTTCAATGAACCCACAGCTGTAGCAGCACAGCCCACAGTGAGAAATAAGCCGTTGTCCTACAAGCCAGCTAGGACAATCGTGATTGAAGGTTATTTATTTTTTAGTTCCATTGAATTCTATTCCATTTTATCCTCTTCTCCAGCAATGTGCTGCGCAGGTGTGCTCTTTAACCAGGACTTCCCCCTTTGTATAACAGTGACAGCTTGTCTCCATCTCGTCTCAGAGGACCGTTTTGTAACTTTGGCAGACTGCCTCGCGAGAATGCAATATGACCAAACAAATCAAAACACTGCCAAAAAGGCTCGAGCTGCAAGATCTGATAGATAGTCCAAAGTCCTTGCACTTTAAAGTTTGTCATCATGTTGTCCTCAAAAATTTGACACCAGCCTTTACCTGACTCGGAGCATCAGCTAAAAAACAACAATAATGCAAGACTTTAATCAGAAAGTTGGGTGCTTTGTGGCAGCTATATAGGGTATAGGTTTGTGAAAGAGCCTATAGGTTATAGCGGTCCCAAGGAATCCAGAAATCTTCTTAATTATCATATGCACCTAGCTATGCAAACACTCGTTATTTGAAAATTCGCTGAACAGAACACAAGGGATTAGTGCCCAAACTTTGCTATACACACCACAGATTCAGATATCCAAGCAACAAGACCTGCATCTGGTAAGGTAAAGGTAAAGGACCCCTGACAGTTAAGTCCAGTCACGAATGACTCTGGGGTTACGGCATTCACTTTACAGGCTGAGGGAGCCAACGTTTGTTCGCACACAGTTTTTCCAGGTCATGTGGCCAGCATGACTAAGCCGCTTCTGGTGAAACCAGAGCAGCGCACAGAAATGCTGTTTACCTTCCCGCCAGAGTGGTACCTATTTATCTACATGCGCTTTGACATGGTTTCCAACTCCTAGGTTGGCAGGAGCTGGGACCGAACAACAGGAGCTCACCCCGTCGCAGGGATTCGAACTGCTGACCTTCCGATCGGCAAGCCCTAGGCTCAGTGGTTTAGACCACCCGTGTCCCTTCTAAAACAAGCTTTACTTTTTGTGTTTTGCTGGTTCGCAGCAGTTGTTTTGTTAGAAAGCACTGTGGGACAGAAGAGGAAGGGGAGACATTAGACAAATAAAAAAGCACCCCCCCATTTTTGCCTTATTCAAGGTTTCAGGGTGGGGGTGGTTCTGGGTTTTCAATCATTTTGGGGTCAAAATTCTATGGCCAGGAACACATTATCAATTTTCCCATAGGAATCAGTGGAAAGCATTGACTTCTTAGGAGAACGCTCACCTAACAATTTCCTGGGAACACATTGTGTTTAGATAGTGAGACCTGTGTCCATTTCCATCATACACTTAAGTTCTTTTTAATTTTCCCCAAATCAAATGGTCATGTCCATTAACAGGAGAAAGATGTGTTTGCAATTTATATGCCTTCTGAAAACAGGCATTTTATGTTTCTCCCTCCCATAATAATGTTTCAGCTCTGATTAGAAAGCACGGTACATAATCAAACTAAACTAGGACACGCATACAACAACCTCAACGTATTTCATACAAGAGCTCACAGTGCAGGACAGTTGTCAGTGTGGGCACTTGTGATATATTTCAGAAAAAATGCTCTTTAAAATCAGATACCCACTAGCTGAACCTAGAACTCTCCAGCCCCAAATAGGCATGTTCTTAACACACAGGTGAAATCAACAAAATAGAATCTTATAAAGGCCGAAACCATTTGCTCAGCCCCCATGTGTCTGTTGGAAGAGCATGTATAAGTGTCCCACACCCCTATTCCACCCTGTTCTACCCCCCCCCATTCTGCCTTCTTCTTCCGGGGCCAGAAGTACTGCATACCAGCAATCCCACATTGATTGAACAAGCCCAGAATGGGCACCACCTGTAAAGGAATTAGGGGTAGCTTCAATTGATCATTCCATGGGAGGCCATGTGTAAATGAGGGCACATTTTAACCCATTGGTCTGTGTAGGGCCGTCTTTACCCGGGGGTGCAAGGGGTGCAGGGCACCCGGGCGCTGATTTCTGGGGGGCGCCCACCGCTGAAGCCGCCTAAGCTCTTAACTATCTACCTCTTATGAAATAATAAATAATTTTGATCAAGCTAGAAGAACAAAATACGTATATACCTAGGTATTACCGAAATGTATAGCTACAGTTTCACTAAAGGACTTTCGCCTTTGTGTGCTCATTTACCAAAGACAAGCGGTGGCGCTTGTCATTCACAATGATGGCACTTGTCCGACTCAACGACGGCGCTTGTCATTCACAATGGCAGAGTGCACGCAAAAGACTCTCCTCCCTGGAAGAGAGGGGAGTGGTTGTGGGCGGGAGCCCGAGCTCCGCCTCCCCCACTCACCTGGCTGGCGCCCACCCCCATCGGCTGACACCCAACCAGGTGCCTCCGAGGGGGCGTTTTCAGCAGCCTATATGCTGCAGCGCCAGCCCCTCCTCGGCCTCATTCTCCTTCATCCCGTCGCGAGTCACCCACCCTCCACTCCCTTTGAGCTCAGGGTCTTAAATTTTCCTTGGCCTTGCTATGGACCTTAGGTTGGTCGCCCTGGTTGTCCGGGGGGCCTGGTAGGAATTTTTCCATTTGGCATTAGGCTTTTTGGTTTTTTCGCCTACCTCGTAGCAATCGTCACAACTTTCGTGGTATTGGTGGGTAGGTTAGGCATTGGAAAAATGTGTTGTGGTGTCGAAGAGCTAGGTGTGGCCATCGCCTATGCCTTCAATATTTTGGGTATTCCGTTAAAGGAATCTGGCGGTCGTGTATTCTGTCCGATGCCTGCTTGGCGGGAGGCCATGGCACGACCCTCGGTGACATCAGGGGAGAGCCTATAGTTGGATGAGCATCAACAGGCTCCACCTACTGGTGAATAAACCCCCTTGTTTTAGACATCCAATGCCTAAGCCAATACCTTTTCACTGCTGTAATCAATAAAGTTGTGGCCTTTTCTTGCCCATTAACCTTATATCTCGTGTCCTTGTGTATTCATTTTACATTGTGGGGGTCGGGTCCTCGAACCACAAATTAACTCTTACATTAAAATATTATGTTACGTATTGTATTGAGCTGCTGTGCAGCAGCGGGGTCACGACTGATGTTTCTCCTAAGTGGGTGCCTAAACAATACTTATAGGTTTAAATGTGGTGGCGTTGTATACTTAAGTATAAGTGTATTGTAAATAAATGAGCAAATAAAAAAGTTTGTTTCTTTTTCCTCCCTCCTTTCCTAAACAAGAGATAAGGCGTAAGCATGGTGTCTGACATAAGCATAACAAAAGTTAATTTGGGGGCTAAACTAAATTTGGGGGCACTGGGCGGATCTTTGCACCCCGGCAGTGCATATGCTAAACACAGTGCTGGGTCTGTGAGTTAAGAAGGCACTTGTTTGTTTAGAGAAACTATTTTGGTTTCAGTATGTAAGATTGTACTGTAAGGTTGAATGAACAATGGAAATAAGGAATCTTTTTCTTTCAACAATAAACGGTAGTGTCTGTACAATGGTACCTCGGGTTAAGTACTTAATTCGTTACGGAGGTCCGTTCTTAACCTGAAACTGTTCTTAACCTGAAGCACCACTTTAGCTAATGGGGCCTCCCGCTGCCGCCGCACCACCAGAGCACGATTTCTGTTCTCATCCTGAAGCAAAGTTCTTAACCTGAACACTATTTCTGGGTTAGTGGAGTCTGTAACCTGAAGCGTATGTAAACTGAAGCGTATGTAACCCGAGGTACCACTGTATATTAAATGGCATACTATCTAATCATCCTTCAGCTTCTTTAAAAAAAGTGAGACCTGGAAAGTTATGAAGGCCTTGCTCACAAATTTATTGACAGCTGCACAAATTATTATAGCTAGGAAGTGAAAGGGGCAAGCAGAATATAAAATGGAAGAATGGTATAAAGAAGTGTGGGATATAGCTATTAATGATAAATCAACATGTGCCATTAAGGTAAGATGGGGAATATGCAGGAGAAATGATTCTGAGGAGATATGGAGGGTGTTTGTAGAATTTGTACTGTTAAAACGGAAAGGGATCAAACCAGCACAAGAGGTGCTGAAATTTTGGAAGGATGGATAGTTACAATGGAATGGTCTCGGTGGTGAGGTGCACATTTTTATTCTTATTTATTACTTTGTCAAAATTAAAATAAAATAAAGAAGTGAGACCTATTTGGACATTTTCACAGGACGCAAACACATTTCAATTTAACCAGTTCATTAATCAATCAGGGAAAATGTAGAGCATTAATCAACTGAAGTTTTTTCTCATTGGTCAACAAATAAATAAGAATTGAAAATTAAATCTCCCTTTCTGAACTATACCCGAACTATAGGCACGCACAGCGTCTGCATAACTGCTGATGCGTTCAGCCATTTATGCGTTTAAGCAAACCTCTCGCAGCTCTCCTTTTATGCCGTCCACCATTTCACTCTCTCGATTTCCCCTCTGGCCTTTTTCTCCTTGGACTTCCTGTCATTATTCAGTTCAGCTTGAGAAGCCGAATGGATCCGAGGGATGACATCTCGTCATCTCTTTTTGTGACTTTCGGTGCCACGTTCAGAATGGAAAGCTAGGGAAGCAACAGAACACACACATACAAACACACACTCTGCATTGCCAGGCACAATTCCCCACCACAACCACAATCACAGCAAGAAATCAATAATTGCAATTGTGCAAAATGGAAAGGCTTCACATCTGAAAGGTAAATTCAAACTGAAATCAGCCTTACCCAGGGCTGTTTTTGTGTGCGCTGCTTGTTTTCTTGGTGTTAAAAAGGAATTATAGTTCTCACAGAATATACCAGTTCTCTTATGTGTCTCTCCCCCCCCTCATTTTTTTGGGGGTAAAGATGCTACATACCGTAGTTCCTTTTTTCATCAATTGCTCCATAGCTTCCAGCTCTTGTGAGGGTACCCATGGGTTTAAATCCTCTTTTTTCCCTTTCACCATTCCCCCTCTGCTCTTTCATCTAATGTTAATTAGAGACTGCTGGCTTTGTTGTTCCTATTCAGCCATCAAGGCATTCTTTCTACTTTTTCTTCCTCTCCATCTTTACTAGAGTCCTATGCAACTTTAAAATATTGATATCCTGTTCCACAACTGTAAAGTCAATAGGCAAAGGACACCATGACAGATATAGGCCAATATAGACATTAAATAAGTCTTATATCTTATTATCCCCCGGGAGGCTGGAGTGTGCATGTTGATTAATGATGATTACAATTCTGGTGTAATTAAACATGACCCAAGATTCCTTTATTTACTCGTTAATCAGCATACCTTTTGTTAACCTTTCAGAATAAATATTCCTACCTGATTCAGTCAATCTGCAAATATTTTATCAGCACACTGTGCTTTCTTCTGACCACCACTCCACCTTGGAACATGGGAGGCAAAATTGGAACATTTATCATTAATATATTGATTGGATTATGCTTCTAGGGGTGTTATCATTGATCAGTCAATACATCTGATCTTGCCCTCCTGCTTCTCAGAAGTATGGTAAATTACAAGCTTTTTCTTTTCTTTTCTTTTCTTTTCTTTTCTTTTCTTTTCTTTTCTTTCCTTTTCTTTTCTCTTCTTTTCTTTTCTTTTCTTCCTGTAACTGTTGTAGGTAGTTTTGCCATTTTTATTTGTTATAATCAACTAACTGTACAGAGTTCCCTAGCATGGATAGTTATTAATCTATTTGGTTTTGGTGGCCCTTGCTTCTAACTAAAAGCCAACATCCTGTAGACCAGGGATGGGGAACCTGCGGTCATCCAGATGTTTATTTATTTTATTTGTATTGCATTTATAAAAGTATTTCTATACCACCAGCTCATACACTATAACGTTGTGGTGTATACGAGCGTGTGCATCTGACACATAAAACACCATGAAAACAGTTCCAAATGATTAAAATGAAAAGAACAATTTCACCAAGACCATTTCATTGCGTATGTATTGCCAGAATGGGTAGGAAATAATACACAGCTCAGGGAAATGGAGAATTCTCATTTGATTTCGGAAGTTGAACTAGACAGACCTTTTTTTGTGCATGTTACAGGATCTGCTTAGTCAGGCCCTGAACTGATATTGAGGAGCTTAATTTAACTGCTGTGTGCACTGTATTGCAAATTGGCACGGATGCAGGTATAATAAAATACCTATCCCTGAACTAATATTATTTTCTTTCACGTTTGTCTATCCCATAAGGTGATTTCAACGGAGCTATGACCAATGTATAAAAAAAATCTAAAAGGAAGGGAGGGAGGACACCAACAATAACATATTCCATTGAATGATTATTTTGGTCTGTTCCATCATATCCGTATGGTATTGATTAGGTTTCATTATTCTGATCGCTCGCAGATTGAAACTGAAAAAATAGTAGATATGTTTTTAAAAATTGCACATTTTTTAATATATAAGATATTTATTAAGGTTTTTTAAAGTATTACAATAAAATAAAAAAACCAAAAATACAAAATAAAAATAATTAAAAACACACAAATTTTCCATTGCTTATTTTCCTTTAGCTTGTTTCCCAGACCTCCTCATACCTCCCTTTTTTGTATTCCACCTCAAATTGTTGGTTCAGCAAATCCTTACCATTATGTTTTTACCTATTTATAACCCTTTTTTCATATTCTCTTAAAGTATTACAGCTGGAAACCACTTAATTTCTATCCAACATCATTCTAACATCATTAATTTTACAATATTTCTGTAGATAGTCTTTAAATTTCTTCTACCGACTCTTCTCCCTGGTCTCGGATTCTGCCAGTCATTTCTGCCAATCCCATATAGTCCATCACCTTCATCTGCCACTCTTCCAAAGTGGGTAAATCTTGTGTCTTCCAATACTTTGCAGTAAGTATTCTTGCTGCTGTTGTAGCATACATAAAAAAAGTTCTGTCCTTCTTTGGCACCAATTGGCTGACAGTGCCCAGAAGGAAGGCCTCTGGTTTCTTCAGGAAGGTATATTTAAATACCTTTTTCATTTCATTATAGATCATCTCCCAGAAGGCCTTGATTCTTGGGCACGTCCACCAAAGGTGAAAGAATGTACCTTCAGTCTCTTTACATTTCCAACATTTATTATCGGGTAAATGATATATTAAAAATTGCACACTAGTAATGAAAAAATGTTGTTTTTCTTGATAACTTCAGTTTCAAATTGCCTGGAGCATACCTTGCGGTGAATTATATTATATTCTTATGTTTCTCAGTGAACACACACACACAACTTTTAGAAACAACCACTCCAAGTACAGCATACGCCTTATTTGCCTGATAAGCAAAC
Source organism: Podarcis filfolensis (assembly GCF_964270895.1). NCBI lineage: Eukaryota > Metazoa > Chordata > Lepidosauria > Squamata > Lacertidae > Podarcis > Podarcis filfolensis. Next base: position 14,744,666 of record NC_139604.1, read on the forward strand.
CACAATTAAAAGGTTCTGGACTTCCTGGACAAAAAAAAAGCTTACAGACAAAGAAATATGAAATGCAAAGCTAGGGTTGCCATATTTCAAAAGGTAAAATTTTTGACACTCGCAAAGTTGTTGATGTTTTTCTGGAAGACCCCAAAATTGTTTTTTGGGGAGAAACCTAAACCCCCAAAATAGTGATGTTTGAGCTGTACATCTGGGTTTTCCCTGATATTTTGCAACATGGGCAAAATCCCCCCCTCCCGATACCATTTTTACACCCGAAATCTAGGACATGTCAGGAATTTTTGTTACGTATGGCAAGCCTGTGCAAAGCAAACATTTGATGGCTTTTGTTATCTCAATTTAAGCTCTTTCACAATCCAGGCTTTCAGGTCCAGTGTTTCTATGGTACTAGGTAGGTCAGGATGCACATATACAGTAAACTGAAAATGTGTTGTTGACTCATTATCAGTCATCCATCGTTCTGATCCTAAATATTTGAACCACCGGATCTGTTAGCTGCACCAGAGTAATATCGTTGTCAACAGTGCTGTAGCTTCATGATTTTGCAACATGATACTGATGCAATAAGATTAGCTACTTAACACACTGGAACAGCAAACCCTCAGGAGAAGACTGTAAGTGCACCAAAGCACACGATAGCTGTTTCACAGCTATTTATGCAAGCTCTGGTCAAAGTGGAGTTTTGCATGACCAGATGTGGTCCTACTGAGGACTGCAATGGGATAATGTATAAGTATATTTTGGTTGGTGCACCACAAGAAACTGCTTGTGAAACGTCGGTGATGAGCAAATGGGTTTAAACATCCCCCTCAGTTCCCCCCACCCACCATATCCATTTCTCCTTATGGAAAAAAATGTGTTATAAATTTGAGAGCAGATATTCTTCCGAGGCACAGGCCAAAGTGTTTACAATTCCATTTGACAGGTCTTCATCATTATTATTCATCATGCTCTGTCAAAACTGTTTAATCATCTGTAGGGCCTACAAAGGATTTCTTCCCCTTTCTCTTTTTAACAAACATGCTTTTGAAGGTAAGCTTGCATAGCTAATAACTTATGTGATAGAAATAATTACAGACAGAAAAGGGCGGGGGAGGGATCTAATCTAATCTGCCGGGAATTAGCTCTTGCTTCCATTGTCCTGCAGCACCATTTTATCAGAAAGAACTCTGAATAATTAAAGGTCTGCTAATATGATTGCAATGTCTTCTGATGTTCCCTACAATTGCTCTAAGGTTGCCTGGATAGGTGGTTGTATAAAGGGCTCAGAGGAAGGAAATGTAATGAACTCAGACACTGATGGCAGTACTATGCAATAGTCCTTCTTAATTAATTGAAAGATATCTGAAGAAGAGGAAAAACACAGGGCATATCAGCCATCATGAAAATGTGCATTCCAACATTTGTAAGTGGGGGGAAGATATAATCTATCTGCTTTATATTTTGAAAGAGGTCTGTTCAACACAGGGATATAAGCAGCATGTACAGACTGTTTTTTGTTTTTGTTTTGTACAGTGGTACCTCGGTTTCTGAGTGTCTCGGAATCCGAACGTTTCGGTTTTCGAACACCGAAAACCCAGAAGGAATTCCTTCCATTTTCAAACATGCCTCGGAAGTCAAATGGCTTCTATGGCATTTTTTTTTTTTTTTAATTTTCACCACTGAAATTGACAATCTCCCTTTGTGCCTTGGTTGTTGAATGTTTCAGAAGTCGAATGGTCTTCCGGGACGGATTACATTTGACAAGTGAGGTACCACTGCAGGTCCAATTGCAGCCTGGTAGGCCCCTAAGTTGGTGCTGGAGGAGACTCTCGAGAGTCCCATGGACTGCAAGAAGATCAAACCTATCCATTCTTAAGGAAATCAGCCCTAAGTGCTCACTGGAAGGACAGATCCTGAAGCTGAAGCTCCAATACCTTGGCTACCTCATGAGAAGAGAAGACTCCCTGGAAAAGACCCTGATGTTGGGAAAGATGGAGGGCACAAGGAGAAGGGGACGACAGAGGACGAGATGGTTGGACAGTGTTCTCGAAGCTAACAACATGAGTTTGACCAAACTGCGGGAGGCAGTGGAAGACAGGAGTGCCTGGCGTGCTCTGGTCCATGGGGTCACGAAGAGTCGGACACGACTAAATGACTAAACAGCAACAACAAGGCCTCTAAGTCTATTCCAGAGGTGCCAGCTTGAATAAAATATGGGAGGGGGCAGGTAAGCCCAGCCTCATATAATTGACCATATGACATGGTGCGCAAACACCATTTGAATGGCAATGCCCATCTACTCTGAAGGGGCCCAGCACCCTCAAATATTTTATTGGGGGGTTCATCCCCTAGGAGTTGGGTTCTATAGTCTATGCCATGGGATTCTCCCCAGGCCACACCCCTTCTCCAGGCCACACCCTCCTTGGGTACCAAGCTGAAGTTTTAGCAGCCCCTCCACTCCAGGGCTGGCAAAAGACAACAAACTGAACTGAGAGGAGGAGGCACTGAAACAAAGTTGACTCAAGTCCTGGGAATAGGTGGTTGTGGAAGCATCAGGAGTCTGTCCAACAGGGTCATCGGTGGCCAGTGGACATGTTGGCTACTGTGAGACAAGCCTTCTTTCAAGTCTATTTTCAGTGGGGCAGATGGGACTCTGTGGCCTTCACAGGCACCACATGAGGAGTATTCAACTAAATAGCAGAATGAATTTTTAAATAAAGCATTTCTTCCTCTGCCCCGCCCCCTGTGTGTTCCCTTCACTGTCCCCAAAATCTGCTGTGTGGGGTTGGGGACCCCCAGAACATATTTAGGGAGTGCTGGGGGTTGGAGAGGTGTCAGGCATCAAGGAATTCTATCCCTCCCATGGTGGGATTCCAAGAAGCAGATTGTGGCATTCAAATGGAGCCCCTGGTCATCTCATGGACTATTGACCCGTACACCACTAATCCGCTGCCACCAACCAGGTCCTCCCTGGTAAAATCACTTTAGCTTCAGTCAGGTTCTCAATTAATAAAGAAGAGTGTATTTTATTTCAGACACAAACAAACCTTTCCGGCATTCCAAACGTTGTTCTTCTTTACTTTCTTAGTCTTATTTTCCTCTCTCTATCTCTTCTACCTCCCCTCACTCAAGAACCCACTGCCCTGTCTCTCTATTTCCAACTGCCTGCCAACTGCTTCTCCAACTGCCTTTCCCAACCAGCCAACCCACTAAAACTAACCAACTACCCACCAACAACTCAAACAAACCTCAGGCTAAGCCCTTTTATACACATGTAGGCTCCGCCTCCAGCTTTCCTATTGGTCTACATCTTTAACCCTTTCTTTCCCCCCTGTACAGACAGGCTCTAAACCAATGGGCAAACGCCACACAGATAAACAAGAAGAGTTCTTACCTAGTAGTTTATTTAATATTCACAGAGAGAGAGAGAGACAAAGGAATGCGGTCTCTCTTAGATAATGGTGTTGCTCCAAGTAAAGTCCACCCCCCCCCAGTCCCTCCTATTCTACGTCACCCCTGTGCCAGCTGATCTGTGCTTTCTGCCTCTGAGCTTTCCGTTCTACTACTCTCACGGCACACCTGGTTCTGGGAGAGCAGGGGTCAGGAATGCTTTCAAGAGACACTGAGTCTGTCAGCTGTCTCTCCCCTAGAGCTTCTTCTTCCTGCTGCTCTCCCAATATTTCCCAGCTTCTCCGCTCTGCAGCCTCTGAACTATGACCTCCTGCAAACCATTGTTCTAAATCTATACTATCCTCTTCTCAAGAAGATGCGGGAAGAGGGGGAGCGGTTCCCACCATTCCTCCTCAGTCTAGCCCCTGACAAGAGGGGAAGAACCTTCCATTGCACAAGGAGAAATCATTGCGCTGATGGAATATATTGCTTTGTGCTACACTAATACAACCCAGAGCCTTGCAAAAATGAGCAGATTCACATGGTAGGCATAACATACAGAGCAACTATGGATCACACAGTTCCTATTGAAATCAGTGGGGCATTTTGAATACAACTGATTTTCTTTAGATCAGGCCCTTTGAATTCAGGCAACAAAAACAAGAAAGATGTTGGATGCCGAAGAGGCTCCTATATGTGGCTTATGGGTACATTCACCTTGTCACAAAGAGGGGGAGAGAAGGAAGCATGAGAATCATATGAGCGCCTTCACTCCTGCCTGTTTTACTGTGTGCACAGACAGTGAAATAGATTCAGGTCTGATCACCATGTGTCTGATGATCTACAGCATGGATTTGAGCACTTTCTGTAAAAGAGGCAGCCCAAATTTGTAGAGGTTGTCCCTTCCTCGTGTTGAGAGCTATGTTCCGTGAAATGAGTTCTGACTCAACCGGTTGCTATACCCAGCCCTTTTCTATTCCCCGGGCAAAAAACCTCTAAAGAGCAATGCAAAATGGACATGAAATTAACCAACTTTTGCATGGTAGTCAAGGTCAGGAGTCCAGCTATGCGATCGAATGCTGTGAAGCCGGAGAAGAAAATGAAACAGAGTGGGGAGAAAAAAGGGATGTAAATTCAAAGAGATGAAGGGAGAATTTGAGGGCAGGAAGACAGGCTGGGCCTGGAAAAACGCATGCTCATACGCCAGCTCCTAGGTGGCCCCCCAATAAAATATTTGAGGGAGCTGGAGCTCCCCAAAGTTGATGGGCATTGCCATTCAAATAATGTGTGAACCCTATCATGTGATCTATTATGCGGGGCAGGACTTTCCTGCCCCCCTCCCCAATATTTTATTCAGGTTGGAACCCCTGAATGCTCAGTTGTTGTTGTTGTTGTTTAGTCGTTTAGTCGTGTCTGACTCTTCGTGACCCCATGGACCAGAGCACGCCAAGCACTCCTGTCTTCCACTGCCTCCCGCAGTTTGGTCAAACTCATGCCAGTAGCTTCGAGAACACTGTCCAACCATCTTGTCCTCTGTCGTCCCCTTCTCCTTGTGTCCTCCATCTTTCCCAACATCAGGGTCTTTTCCAGGGAGTCTTCTCTTCTCATGAGGTGGCCAAAGTATTGGAGTCTCAGCTTCAGGATCTGTCCTTCCAGTGAGCACTCGGGACTGATTTCCTTAAGAATGGATACGTTTGATCTTCTTGCAGTCCATGGGACTCTCAAGAGTCTCCTCCAGCACCAGAATTCAAAAGCATCAATTCTTCGGTGATCCGCCTTCTTTATGGTCCAGCTCTCACTTCCATGTTACGAAAAAGGAGCAATGCAGTTGAGAGCTCCAGATGGCTGGAAAGCCAAACAGGATGTTGATGTTTTGGGACTGTACCGTGGGAACAAGGGACAGTCTATTCTGTGCACTGAGCACCGGAAGTTAGCTCAGAGTGTCACATGACCCTGTACTGGAAGTACATGGGAGGAGTTATTCTCTCTCTGCTGTTGGTGTTAAGAGAGTGCAGACACGTTTTCTCTGTACTGCTGGAAAGACAGAAATAAAGGCATGTAAATATATTTCTGTTTGTCTCTCTCCCCTCCCTGGGAATGAGGGGGGGAGGAATGGTGTGTTCTTCTCACGTTTGAGGAGGATCGCCGGAAGAGATCTCGCCTTGTCTTGCCGGGAGTCGAGACGGGGGAGATCAACAAGGAATCCAAGCCGGGCACCTGGAGAGTGGCCAATTCCTCTGACTAAGGCTTGAATTCCGACAACTGGTAGCACACGCCGGTGGTTGTCTGATCCATGGGAATCAGCATGAGAGGTGAGAGGTTGATGGATTGTGTGCCATCCTCTGCACCAAGGAAAGAAGATAACGTCTGCATTGCAGGCAGAAGCTGAACAGACAGCTGGACACCGAGAGGGGTGTTTTCCAAGCATCGGAGCCCCCCCCCCAAAAAAAAGGTATGCTGAATTTCGGGCTGAAAGTGTGAACGCAGATTGATTCATTCTCTGGTTCACAGGAGCTGCGTTTGGAAAAACAGCTCTGAGAGCAAAGGCTTGCATACCAGGCATTTTTGTGGTAGATAAGAAATCCTGTCTGAAGAAAGGTATGCACAGTTGCTAGGCAATGACCGTCAGTAGGCTTGGAAAGTTACTGACACGTGGGGCTGGCTCAGTGAGAGCCTGGGAACTCAAAGTTGTTTTGACTTTGAGACAGCTTGCAGTTTGCCTGCCAGAGAGGCAGTAAACAACCCAGAAGAGACTTTTGGATTTTACTGGCTCGAGAGTGAGAGCTGAGACTTGGATTCAAAATGGATGCCAAGAAGGGGGGAGGCTTACCTTACCCACCTCCCCTGACTAATGACAATTATTCATCTTGGTCTGTAAAGATGAAGGCCCTGCTGCAGAATCAGAGGGTCTTTGAGGTGATTCATAACCCCATCCCTGCAGCTCCAACGCGAGGTTGGGAATCACAGAATCTAAAGGCCAGGACGGCTATAATTCTGTGTGTCTCAAATAGCCAATTGGTGCATATTCAGAATTTACAGTATGCGTGAGAGATTTGGCAGACGCTGCGTAGAACACATCAGAGGGATGCTGGTTCTTCAGCGTTGCTGTATTTTGAGAAGCTGACCAATCTGAGGCTTGCGCCTGATGGAGATGTTCAAGCGCACCTGACGGAAATGAAATATCTGCGCCAACAGATGGTGGAACGCAATTTCCGTCTACAGGAGGAGGTGTTTTGCTTCATGATGATAAACAGCCTAAATCGGACTTACAAAATGGTTGCCAGTCAGCTTGGTTCCCTTCCAGCTCACGATTTGACCGCGGAGAGGGTGTGTGCCGTTGTTTTGAATGAACACGACTGCCTTGCTGTTCTGGAAGTGAAGGACAGGGGGAGGGAGGAACGGAGTTCTAATTCCCCCACTGATGTTGCTACTGGAGAGAATGCTGTAGCTTTGAACGTTGTCCGATGTTACAATTGTGGACAGGCTGGGCATCTTCAGCGGAACTGCAAGAAGCCACACCAGCCAAAAGGAGCTAAGGGCCGCTCAGCAAAGCCTGAGGCAGCAGGCAAAGGTCATACCAAGTCTTCGGTGAAACCTGCAAAGGCCATGATGGCGAAAGGAACCACGCCAGAAGTTGAACACTCATTTGTGATCGATACGGGCTGTACCTTCACAGGTGAAGGATGAACCACTGTTTACTATTGGAACCGGTTCTCCTAAGAGTCCTGAGACTGAACCAGTGAGCAGAGTGGATCAGCACCTCATACGCAGGTCTGAAAGAGTTACAAAGGGTGAACCACCCAAAAGGTACTCAAAAGAGTTTGCTAACTTAGCTGTTGCATGTGTTGCTGTTGTACACAACCGAGGACAGGTTGGAGCTGTGTCTAAGTCAGAGACAAAGACACAACAGAGAGTTGCTAGCCAAGGTAATGTAGATGCACTCATTCCTTGGAAGCCAGACAACCAGAGAGGTACACTGGGGAAACCAGTGGCGAGGAGTTCCAAGGGTGGAACTGTAACAACAGGGGAGTATTATGTGTATAACAACTGTTTGTTTTCTTCTCTGGATCACGCTTTGCTTGCCGCAACACGCATTGATTCTTTTGGGGGAGGATGTTACGAAAAAGGAGCAATGCAGTTGAGAGCTCCAGATGGCTGGAAAGCCAAACAGGATGTTGATGTTTTGGGACTGTACCGTGGGAACAAGGGACAGTCTATTCTGTGCACTGAGCACCGGAAGTTAGCTCAGAGTGTCACATGACCCTGTACTGGAAGTACATGGGAGGAGTTATTCTCTCTCTGCTGTTGGTGTTAAGAGAGTGCAGACACGTTTTCTCTGTACTGCTGGAAAGACAGAAATAAAGGCATGTAAATATATTTCTGTTTGTCTCTCTCCCCTCCCTGGGAATGAGGGGGGGAGGAATGGTGTGTTCTTCTCACGTTTGAGGAGGATCGCCGGAAGAGATCTCGCCTTGTCTTGCCGGGAGTCGAGACGGGGGAGATCAACAAGGAATCCAAGCCGGGCACCTGGAGAGTGGCCAATTCCTCTGACTAAGGCTTGAATTCCGACATTCCATACATCACTACTGGGAAAACCATAGCTTTAACTATATGGACCTTTGTTGGCAAGGTGATGTCTCTGCTTTTTAAGATGCTGTCTAGGTTTGTGATTGCTTTCCTCCCAAGAAGCAGGTGTCTTTTAATTTCGTGGCTGCTGTCACCATCTGCAGTGATCATGGAGTCCAAGAAAGTAAAATCTCTCACTGCCTCCATTTCTTCCCCTTCTATTTGCCAGGAGGTGATGGGACCAGTGGCCATGATCTTTGTTTTTTTGATGTTGAGCTTCAAACCATATTTTGCGCTCTCCTCTTTCACCCTGCTTATTATTGCAGGCCTGTTGGAATCGAGTCCTGGGCAGGAAGGTGAGGAATTTTTCACTGGGTTCACAACAATGGAGAAAGGGTTAAACTTGACCTTGCACCCCTTGCTACTCATTCTCTTTTCAGATGCTATTGATGTAACAAAATACATGCACTATGGACTCAGCTACTTTAGTGAAAAAACAGCACTTTGAATGTGTTATAGACATGCAACACCAGATGGCTCTGGAAAGTAATAAATAAATGAATCTTTGCGATTTTACATAGCTCCCCCCCCCACCCATTTGTTGTAACGATTCAATTTCTGACATTTATAGCGGGGTTTTTCCTCTGTTTGTAAATCCACCCTTATTATATTTCCACAATGAATGTTGCACCTCATATGGCCCTAAGGTCCATTAGTTGGTGACATCAACCAGAAACTTTGATAGCTTTAAACAGTTTCTTAAGATGTATTTGTGCATTGTCTCCACCACTATATCCCTTTCTTCTTCTTTTTTGCACATTTTACCATAGTAAATAGACTTTTGCATACGTTACTGTCAGTTTGCATTTCTTAGTGCAGAAAGTATTGATCTGATATGTACAGATCTTTCCTATTCTAATTCATTCAAGAGGATTCTGGGAGCTTCTCTGTGTGAAAGAAACAAACGGAAAGTTCATGATGTTTGGGTTATTCCTTCAGAGAAGCTGACTACAGTTGGTTTAAACTGGTTCTCTTATCTCTTTTTGTCAAGGTCATGCTGACTATAAAAGTAGGGCCAGAAGGAGCCTGGGTTTCACACTTCCTCTTTCTATCTTTTTTCTTTCTGTGTGGTGTTCTGGACATAGTATGCTTTGTGTTAAGGTTTCCAGGCTTCCTCAACCTCGGCCCTCCAGATGTTTTTGGCCTACAACTCCCATGATCCCTAGCTAGCAGGACCAGTGGTCAGGGATGATGGGAATTGTAGTCTCAAAACATCTGTAGGACTGAGTTTGAGGAAGCCTGGTTTAGACTTATAAGTTATTGTAAGTTTAAGTTAAGTCTGCTGCAACTGGATTTCTTATGGACAGTGCCAATCCGGAATGTATTAGATTTGTGGCCATTAGGCTCATTTGCCTTCAGTAGCAGTAAAACACTGCTGGATGAAATACAATTGCTTCTGATCTATTTTGGGGGGAATCCTGCAACGTGTTTAAATTTTTACTCTGCTAACTATACATTGGAATCTACTCTGCTAACTATACATTGGGATCAATATTGAGTAGAATTTCAAATGACAGTTACATGGCAAAATTTGGGTAAGTGGAAATTTTGAAGGATATCTATGTTTTGATTTGCACATTGTTTCAGTGAGTGCATGTTAAATAAATCCACTTTTAAATGTGAACTGAATCTGATATCCTCCCTCAGTGGACCTTCACTATTGTTGTTTAGTCTTTTAGTCATGTCCGACTCTTCGTGACCCCATGCTACTATAGAATGTAGCAAAAGTTTACATACCTGTGACCAGAGAACAACCTTGCTAAGTGACTGCATCTTTCATCAGTAACAAGATGAAAAGCACAGATCAAATAACAAAAGCATACAACAAGAGAGGGTACCATATCACCAAGCATCTTCCTGATGTGTCTGTGGGGCATGGTGCTCTGAAAACAAGCTTGCATTTCTTTTTTTAAAAAAACAATCCTCCTGACTCAAGCAATCATTGCATATAGCAAACATTACGCTGCAGGCAACACTGATTTGAGCTGCTTAATGCTTTACTGTGGGTAAGAAATCAAATCAGTCCACTTAGCCTGCTATATATTTGGAGCTTTTGGGGGCTCGGTTTCAAATCATTGGCTTGTACATTACACAAAGCCCATGAGAAACTCAGCTAATTGTCTCTGTCCATCTTTGTCTTGTCATATACTTGCTGAAACAACAGCAGCTCTCTGGAGCTGGAAAGCAGGTGCAGTTTGTAGACTGGGAGACAGATAATTTTCTAGTGCAATGGACTTCTTGGGCTCAATATGTCTCCACGACTTACAAAGTTTGCTGTCACACTGGAAAGAATTACTGTATTGGCACGAATACAAGCCGCACCCAAATATAAGCTGCACCTTTAAAATTCAAAGGGGGGGGGAGAGGAAAAAAAAGACAATATCCAAATATAAGCTGCTCCCTTAAAATTCCACAGGCATTCACACCCATTCCATTTTACCGTTTCAGCAGCAATATCGTAAAAGCCTATTTTTGTAAGGTCACGAATTTAAGCCACACTTTAACTTTTCATGGACAAAATTTTTGGGGGGAAATGAGGCTTATATTCAGGCCAACATGGTACTTGAATTGATCCTATTGGGAAAAGGTTGGGTTAATGGTTTAGGTGTCCTGGGATTGGCTGGGTTTCTAGAAAATCCTAGACTTTTGAATGGGGGGGAGGGGCATCAAAATGCAGTGCATCTGATTCGACGCACGTTTCCCAAACAGCACTCAAGCTTAACAGCATCTGTTCATCCCTTGCCCTGTCGATGTTTCAAAGGAGACAAATAACAATGAAATGAACTATAATCATATAATCATCTTGTTTTAGACAACAGTTAAGGCTGTTGCTTCATGTTTGTTTCATGTTTGTTGAGAGGGAGGGAGGGAGGGAGGGAGGGGAGAGGTAAAAGCTGCCATCTCATATTGGATGTCATGTGAACAAATTCTGCTTACATGAATGGGACTATTGGCTTGCTTCTATGTTCCATCATATTGGAATGATTTTTATTATTATTATTTCAGCTGATGTTTGTGGCAGATACGTTTATTCACTTATTTAAGACATTTATTACCTGCTTTTCAGTGGAAATGCTGTTCCGGAGTGAGTTATAGTTAAAAGAAATCTATATACATAATACAGTTACACACAAACACACACCACCCCAAGGCAGATAACCAGCCAAATACTGGTTCACTGCTATTTTGTGGTAGGTCCATATTGCTCCTTCAGACAGCATGGAGCCAAAATTAGTCCTAATTAGTCAGCTGTCATCTGGGGCAGTGCTGGGCCTGGAAGGCCAATGAGTGGACCCATATGGTTTCCAGGGGTGAGGTCTGAGGCATGGACCACAGTGAAAACTTGCCGTCTCTTGTACATGATCCAGGAGATTTAAACAAGGACACTTTGTAAAGGGAGAATAGCAGCTGCCCAAGAAAAGTGCCACAAGAGAATCCAATGAAAAGAGGGAAAACAGTGGAGGAACTTCCCCTAGGAACATATTGGAAGAGTGGTCAGGCAGAGTAGAAGACCCAAGGTCCTCCTAGCTAGGGATGTTGGGAGTTGTAGACCAAAAACAGCTGGAGACCTAAGTTGGGGAAACCCTGATCTATAGCAACCTACCTCAAAGGATTGTTGTGAGACTATGGAGACTATGAGGAGGACTGCCTGCTGAGGGCCTGAAGGGCCCTGCCCTGGCCTCTCTCCACCTGGCTTGGGGTGGGGCCTGACAGGCTCTTAAGGACTGCTGCTGCTGCTCAGCAGAGAGGGCTCCTCTTTTAAATTGTTTTTAATTTCTATCTGTGTTGTTTTCAATGAGACCATCTTGGCTATGAGCCCTGGAAGACCTGCACCCTGGCTTGCTGGCCCTTTCCCATCTGGCCTGGGAGAGTGGAGTGCTGACTGACTCCAGCTACAAAAGCTGAGGCCGTTGAACAGATTCTTGGGCTGGAGTGTTGTTCATGGGGGGCTGAGAGAGCTTGTTGCTGTTATGGATATCATTGTCGTATCTTTAGTTTTAGATCTTACGATTTACAGCTTGTGAACCTGGGATTCGGCTGGCACCTTTTGCGCCTCCCCTACTCACGGGGAAACCTGGTTTCAGGGATCCGGAGCGACGTGGGGTGAGTGGCGCGGTGCTTTGAATTGACTGCTTCTTTCACGGAGGGAAGCCGCATTGCTGTTGCCGGAGAGCGCTGACTTTTTCCTGTGGACAATTGGATTTTAAAGAACTACCCGTGAGTAGAACGGAAAATTGGATCTTTAAATACCTTAATTTGGCACCGAAACAGGGAAGGTCTTAAACAGGAAGTCCGCCTTCCCCTTTTGTAAATAGATTGAAGCAAATACGTTATAAGCTAAAGTCTTTGAAAGCTTTTGGCAAAGTATTAAATTTTCATCGGTTAAAACTACAAAACCCCCCTTGGAAGCAGGAGAAGGGGGGGGAACTTTGGACTTAGCGAGCCTGCAGGAGAGAGTGAAAAACCAAATTACCACTGCTCCGAACCTGGTAAGGGCTGCCAGAAAGAGTGAAGTTTTGGGAGAGTTCATTGACTGCGAACAAAACATTTTTGACAGCTAGTTAAATAAAAGGAAGATACTGTTTCCATTGTCCCCTTCTGCGTTTAAAAAGAAGGAAAAGTAACTGGAAATTGAAACTATTTTTATGGCTTGAATTGTGTCTGAAAGGATTGATACAAGTGGAGACTGTTTCCCTCTAGAGGGAGTCTTTGAAACTGTCATAGGAGTGCAACTGGGGAATCACCAGCTGCAAGATAAGTAATTGTGAGAACCAGAGATTGACCTTGGACCATTCAAAATGTTGACAGGAGAAGCCATTGTGACGGTATTATGCAAGATAAGCTACTCGCTGGAACAGCTTCATAAGAAGATGGATGACATGTCTTTTAAAATTGACAACTTGGATCAAAAAGTGACTAATTGGAGTCAAAAAGTGAGTACCAACACAGAGATAATTCAGGACTTGGTACAAGAATCTACTTTGGCAGGACAAATTGTGGAGGAGAAAGAGAAAGCTGTGGTTGTTGAGCCTAAAGTAATACAAGCGGGATCCTCAGTCTTACAGAAGCAAATTGAGGATTACAAGTTGAGGTCTTCTATGATTGAATCTAGAAAAAGCCAGATTTTGAGGATTGGATCCCGGCTTGAACGGAAGAAGGAAAGTTGGAAGGATCCCTCTATGCAGGGATCAACTGACTTTTGGGACATGGACTTGGGTCTGGAGGAGATTGGAGTTCTGGGGGCCTTTGGATTCGGAGGAATTTTGAAACATGTCATGAAACATCTTATAGACCTCAGCTTCAACTATGGAAATTTGGCTGACCTGCCTGGAAGGAATAAAAGCATTGTTAGGTTGGAGTCTTCCCGAGATCTGCTCTTGGGCATTAAAGAATATGAAGAAGACCTGCAGAAGGGACCTGGAAAAGAGTTAAGAGCCTCGGACATAAGATCTCCAGGTTGATGGACTATATGGAATTGACGGAAAGGACTGGCAGAATCCGAAACCAGGGAGAGGAGATGGTGGAAGAAGATTAGAGAATTTTAAGTTTATATATAGAAATACTGTAAAATTAATGAATGATAGAAAAATGGTGGAAAGAAATTTTATGGCCTTAGCAGAAATGTTATAAGGAGTTAAGCATTTATAAGTATTTTAGTTTTAATGATAAAAAATATGTTAAGATATTTATAATATGACAGAAAATAGAGAAAGATGGAAAGGATTTGCTGAAACAATTAATAGAAGTGGAATACAAAAAGGGAGGTGAGAGGAAGTTGCGGAAACAAGGGAATGAAAGATAGAGTATGGAAAAGGTGTGATGTATGTTTTTAAATGGTTATTGTTTTGTTTTGTTTAGGGTTAAGGTGGGTTAGGGTTTTGTTTAGTTTAGTTTAATATGTTTAGGTTGTGTTTTGTATTGTTTATATATTGTATTGTATTGTTTTTTTCTCTTTCTTTGTTTTTTCTCTTTTCTCTTTTTTTCCTTTTCTTTTCCTTTTCTGTAATCTTTAAAAGTAATAAATATTATTTTTTTAAAAATAGATCTTACGATTTACATGGAAATTGCTTTTTGATGTATTTTATGTATAGTTTAAGGGACGCGGGTGGCACTGTGGGTTAAACCACAGAGCCTAGGACTTGCCGATCAGAAGGTCGGCGGTTCGAATTCCTGCGACGGGGTGAGCTCCCATTGCTCGGTCCCTGCTCCTGCCAGCCTAGCAGTTCGAAAGCATGTCAAAGTGCAAGTAGATAAATAGGTACCACTCCGGCGGGAAGGTAAACGGTGTTTCCGTGCACTGCTCTGGTTCACCAGAAGCGGCTTAGTCATGCTGGCCACATGACCCAGAAGCTGTACACCGGCTCCCTCAGCCACTAAAGGGAGATGAGCACCGCAACCCCAGAGTCAGTCACGACTGGACCTAATGGTCAGGGGTCCCTTTACCTTTACTATGTATTGTTTATGACTTCTGTTATGTTTGTAATTATGTAAAGCTTGTCATGTTGTAACCCGCCTTGAGCATAATTTCAACTATGGAAAGGCGGCATAACAAATAAATACAAATAAAATGATGGTGGTGGTGGTGGAGGAGGAAAGGTAAGCAAAAAATGGAGTAAACATCTCTTTGAAGTCCGGGAGCACCTCTGGTGAGTGATGTACCAGAAGAGTGGGCTGCTGTCTTTTTTAGGATCCTGTCACTTGTGTTTTCATGACATGCTCTCTGCTTCCACTCCCACAGTGTATAAATGGCGCGGCTGCCTCTCTACCCCGATTGAATACTAACTCCCTCGCCATGTCATATTTATGTATATCAGGTGTTTGGAAACTGTAATAGCAGCTCTCATAGACTAAAACGGCAACATTTAGAAGTCTTTGTCTCCTCGCAGATTTTTGACAGATCCATTACTAGTTCATTAGCCTTCAGTGGCAAGAGACATTAGGTAAACAAATGAAAATAACTCTGTTTTAAAAGCTACTGAGCTAAATGTGGTTCTTCTTTGGCTCAGCTTGCTAATTACCTACGGTGTCATGCTCGCTTACACACTGAAATTGGTGCCGGCTTGCAATAAGAGGTTCGTTTTAAAAAACGGCAAGTGCTAGAAAACTGCTTCCCACATTGCAACGGGAAGTCAGTCTTGCAACCGAAACCCTGAAGATCGCTCTGTATGCGATGGCTGGTGAATTCCCAGCAAGACTTTTGAGTCCCTGCCACCACCGCTACCTTGGAAAGCAGCCCCTCTGTGCTGAGTCCCTGGCATTTCAAAAGTGGTTTGGCACACAGAGGGCTCCCATGAAAAGAGATGTCAAAGCCTTGTTGGAGTTTCTCGTGTGGTTTTCTGGATCATGGCCCAGGAAAGAATAGGCACACTTGTTCCTTTGTGAGTGATAACAACTTCACGCATTACGTTTTGGAGCTAGGACATTCACTGTCAGAGACTGGACTGAGGAGGAATGATGGAGACTGCCTCCCCCCTTCTCCTGAACCTTCCTGAGAAGAGGAGGACAGTATAGATTTACAATGGTGGTTTGCAGAGGGTCACGGCTCAGAGACAGAAGAGGGGCAAAGCTGGGAAATAATGGGAGAAGCAGAGCAGGAACAGTTGGCTGACACATTATCACTAGAGAGCATTCCAGACCCCCCCTTATCCCAGAACACAGCGAGCAATGAAAGTAGGAGAGCAAAGAGCCCAGAGGCAATTGTCCCTAAGCAGACACCGTAAGGGAGGTGGGGCTGTTGGCGACTGAGAAGGGAAGAGGGGGAGGAGATTACTCGGAGCAATGCCATTATCCAAGAGATGGCATTGCTACGTCTCTCTCTGTGAATATTGAATAAAAGACCTTGGTAAGAGCTTCTTGTCTTTCCATTACTGGCAGTCTGCCGTGAGGGAGGGGGGTCGGATTGGCTGAAGCCTGACATTAACTGGGGGTTTTGTACATATTTTTCAAGCATATTTTTATTTTTGTGGCAAGCTGCCATGAGCAGAAGGTTGTAGTTTGCATATATCTGGGTGTTTGCGTGCATGTGTGTATCAAGCACACATATTCACTGTAACTCAGGCATAGGCAAACTCGGCAGTCCAGATGTTTTGGAACTACAACTCCCATCATCCCTAGCTAACAGGACCAGTGGTCAGGAATGATGGGAATTGTAGTCTTAAAACATCTGGAGGGCTGAGTTTACCTATGCCTGCTGTAACTCCTTGCCTATTAATATTCACCAGATGCCTTCACTGCCTCATTTTCAATGCCTTCTAAACACTTTCTTTTGCCTACCCAAACATATAATTTTATTATGTGTATTTTTTATTTTTATTTTTTTAAAAAAACACAAACCTGTTGATTGTACATAGCTTGATGAATTTATTTAGTTTATTGGTATTTCCTAATGAATATTTAATGTAAGCTGCTTAAAGGGATTTTCTTGTTATATGGTGTGTACGTATGTCTTTGTGTGTGTGTGTGTGTGTGTGTGAATATAAATGGACCTCCGGTCAAGACGGCGACAGGGCAGGCAGCTAGCTCTGGAGCTCCATAGAAATGCAATTTGAATTTAGTTTTAATTGAGTACTAATTTATTTTAAAACAATTATTTTATCAACAATTTATGTTTTGGTGCTGGAAGGTAAAGGGTATGCAAATATAAATGTACAGTGGTACCTCTGGATTATGAACTTAATTCATACCGCTTTAGCTAATGGGGCCTCCTGCTGCCACCATGCTGCCACCACACGATTTCTGTTCTTATCCTGGGGCAAAGTTCTTAACCCGAGGTACTACTTCTGGGTTAGCAGAGTCTGTAACCCAAAGTGTTGGTAACCTGAGGTGTTTGTAACCCGAGGTACCACTGTATAGATAATGTTTTCCATTACCCCATTCATACACACACCCTTTGAGTCATAGTCTGTTTGTATTGGTATTTGCCTCCATTAGGATGGTCAGATGGAAAAGAGAACAGAATACCCATATCTGTAAGGGCTCCGTAGAAGACAGAGATGGGTGAAGTTTTCAGTTTTGCTTTCTCCTAATGTGCACCTCTTTGTATGCAATTTTGCATAATATACGCAATTTTGCAAAGCAATTTCCCATTGTCTAATGCATTTTTTGTATGACATTTTCACAAATGTGTGCCTTTTACTGCACACTTTACCCTAGCATTTGCAATTTGTAGTCACTATATCTCCCAAGAAGTGCACTGCAAAATTCTGACAAGTGCAAATTTCAAAGGATAGCTGTGCTTCAGTTCATGGAACGTTTCAAAAAGTATGAATTTTGTAAACTTGTCTATACATGCAAGCTGAAATGAATTTCTCTCCCATCCTAGGAGAGGAGGACATTTCAGCAGGTATATTATTATTCAAGTGACACCTCAAAAATAAATGAATCCCCTATTCCACACAACTCTTACATGTGGAGGAGTCCCATTGTCTCTTCTCTCCAGGCCTAGCTCCAAGCGATCAGCTTTGAGTTTATGTGCAAGAAGGATATGCTCATACCATACTTACTGAAGAATGAGCATGGGCATGCAGATTTAGAGGCCTGCTGTGGATGTGACAAAGGATGAATCAGGTTTCATTTCAGTCCCTCTCAAGTCATTTTTAACTTGCAGCTCTATAAGACTGTTCTTTTTCCCCCTGTTGTGTTTTAACCAGCACCATTTCCAAATGAGATAAGCGTATATGATTGAGAACGTTTGTATTTTCCCAGCAAACAGTAATGGATCCATTCTCGTTGTAATTGCCTGCTATAGAAATATGTACACAGACAATTTTAAAACAGTTATGTTGTTTGGGGGCCTTTCGGAAACTGGTTTATTTAATCAACAGTCAATAATGGCTCATGCTGCTTGCATCCGTTTGCCATTTTCTCAAAATGCTTAGGAGAGGCAATTCTACAAATGCATAGAAAATAAAATAAGAGCACAAAAAAGTCTACATGCAGAACTGGGGGGACCGTTAAATGTGGGGCAAGGACTAGATGCTGGACTGGCAGTGGCCACCCTTGCTGCGAATGAATGCTCTGTTGACTTGACCTTTTTAGTTTATGTATATGTCCATAGAGTTGTATATTTGAACGGGATTTTTCCCCAGGACCTCCCAGCTCTGCTTAGTTAATGAATGAAAGCTCTATGGAGCTTTTTAGTGCATCATAAAATGCTGCCTCCATAATGATATCTATCTGTCTGAAGTCATTTCCACATTTTATTGGTGACATCTTTCTCTGCGAGAAGTTAAAAGCAGTGCTACATTGCAGCAGTCTTTTTTATTTTATTTTAAGGTCAGTTCCAAACAAGGAAATAAAGCTAATGATCATAAAAATAAAACAAAGATAGAAACCGGCTTCATAGTATCATGGATATTAAAATGTTGTCTTTTGGGAGAAATCATGACAAAGCACTACAAATTCTTACGTTGGGTCACCAACTATGAGATCCCAGGTGTCCGTTTCAGATTAAAATGGATCTAGAAAGTGATTGGCTGAGCTTTCCCAAAGTCACAGAGGGAGAAGCCAATTACAAGGCCTCTCTCTGCATTGACTGATCTACTCAGATCAGAGAGGGACAAACAAAGGATGCGTCAGAGAATATTAAGAAATTGATTTTGTAGTATTAATATTGTCTGGGAAACATAGCGAGTCTCAGGGCAATAAGTAGAACAGAAGATGGTGTCAAAATCCTGGAGCTGGGGGAGGGCATTCTGGTTCATGTTCATAACATGAACAGATAAAGATGCTTTATACTATCTTAGACAATTAGTCCAATTGACTCCCTGGTCCTGAATGGGGTAACTACATGGGCCTACCTTTGAAGGTGACCCAAAAACTACATCTAATCCAGAATGCGGCAGCTAGACTGGTAGCTGGGAGTGGCCACCGAGACCATATAACACCTGCCCTAAAAGATCAACATTGACTCCCAGTATGTTTCTGAGCAC
Organism: Podarcis filfolensis; assembly: GCF_964270895.1. Classification (NCBI taxonomy): domain Eukaryota; kingdom Metazoa; phylum Chordata; class Lepidosauria; order Squamata; family Lacertidae; genus Podarcis; species Podarcis filfolensis. The sequence continues at coordinate 14,763,607 of NC_139604.1, forward strand.
AATTCAAAGCCTTTAAAGCCCTAAACGGCCTTGGCCCAGTATACCTGATGGAGTGTCTCCACCCAGATCATTCAGCCTAGATGCTGAGGTCCAGCTCTGAGGGCCTTCTGGCGGTTCCCTCAATGCGAAAAGAGAACTAGGCAGAGGGCCTTCTCGGTAGTGGCGCCCACCCTGTGGAACACCCTCCCATCAGATGTCAAAGAAATAAACAACTCTCTGACTTTTAGAAGACATCTGAAGGCAGCCCTGTTTAGGGAAGTTTTTCATGTTTGACTTTTTATCGCTTTTTCATCATCATTATTAATAATAATATTCTGTTGTGAGCCGCCCAGAGTGGTTGGTGAAACCCATCCAGATGAGTGGGGTACAAATAATAAATTATTATTAAATTATTATTACAGAGTTCCACAGCACATCTGCATTTTCACCATGCAACTCCCTGTTTTTTTGTACTGGTGCGGTGGTGTGGCTAACTTGCATTAGTACATCTGTTGTGCAGCCTCCTTGACTGAGCATAGCACCATATTCTTACTCATGAAATGCTCTGATTTCCACTCTGCTCCTGTCGTGATAGGCAAGGTTGGAGTCATTTTGATCAAACTGCTCAACACAAGGAAGCTGTTCTTACACACACCAAGTCTGTTAATGGCACGACGTTAGTTAATAATGAAAACATGTCACCAGCATGTCTTAGTCAGCTGCTAATCTATTTTCAAGGTAGGGGGAGTGGGGGGGGGGATGCCAGTCTCTTTTAGAAATGACACTGTTCTTTACAAATTACCACTATCAGGGCTTCCATGTTCTGTAATTCTATCACCATACATGGTAACAATTATCTTCTTCTCAGAGAGTTTAAATGCATGAGAAATGCTTTCTGTCAGGGGAGCTCCGAGTTTGTTTGAATATGGCACATTTCACAGGATCTTCCTGAGATGCATCTTTAATTTTTACCTCCCCCCTCCAAAATATTTTAATTGAAGTCCTGAGGGAGAAAAAGCCATTCCCTACATTAAACATGAATCCCATTATGTTAAAATGTTCCTCAAAGGCTATTTATAGATATTCAGCTTGAGCTGTGAAAACATAAGACACCACTAATGAATACGGATCCCCAAGCTCTGTTTAACACTTCTTGTGCCCTTGACATGGTTTTTTTAAAAATAAATAAAATAAAATAATAATACTAATAATTATCAGTTGTTTTGTTGTTCAGGGTTTCTGGGCAATATTTGGCAAATTAACCTTTGATGTGTATGTGTCCATCACAACAAACATATATATAAACACACATATAAACATACAAGCACACCCAGTGCTGTTTTTCTAGAAAAAAGAGGTGCCAGAACTCACCACAAGCTCCTCCCTTGCTCTCTTATAATGGCAATGGCACCCACCTGAGAGGTGTCAAGTTCTGATGAGTTCTGGCTGAAAAAAGCCCTGTGGCAGAATATGGCCCTGGGAGTTTGAGGATTTGAATCTTGTCAGAGCTTATTTTAGGGGAGGTTCCCATAGCTCATTCAGTACTAGAACAAAAGTCTGAGTGCACAAAGTCTCAGGTTTCTCCGGTTAAAAATGATATCAAGTAGCAGTGGTAAGAAAGACACCTTCAAGAAAAAAATCGATAGCTACTACTGCCCTCAGTCAGTGCAAATGACCCTGGGCTAGATGAACCAATGACCTGACTCGGTGTATAAGGCAGAGACAAAGGCAGTAACTTGTTAATTTAAAATGAAAATGATCAGTCAGAATGTCCAGCATTGCATACTGGTTAGAGTGTCAGGTAATGACTAAGGAAAGTAAAGGAAAGTAAAGAAAGTAAGGAAAGTAAAGGTAAATGGACCCCTGACCATTAGGTCCAGTCGTGACTGATTCTGGGGTTGCGCACTCATCTCGCTCTATAGGCCGAGGGAGCCAGCATTTGTCCGCAGTTTTTCTAGGTCATGTGGCCAGCATGAATAAGCTGCTTCTGGTGAACCAGAGCAGCACACGGAAATGCCGTTTACCTTCACGCCGGAGCGGTACCTATTTATCTACTTGCACTTTGACGTGCTTTCGAACTGCTAGGTTGGCAGGAGCAGGGACCGAACAACGGGAGCTCACCCCGTCACGGGGATTTGAACCACCGACCTTCTGATCAGCAAGTCCTAGGCTCTGTGGTTTAACCCACAGCGCCACCCGTTTCCCTTATGACTAAGGAAACCCATGTTCAAACTCCCACTCAGTCAGGAAGTTTGTAACAGGAAGCCAGTTTTCTCTTGTTCCCTCTCTCAACCTAATCTTCCTCAAATGATTGCTGTGAGAATAAAAAGGAAGAGGGAAGTGCTGGGGTTCAGTTGAAAATAACAAAATAAATCACCTTTCAGCTTCCCCCCCCCCAAAGTTAGAAATCGGTGTTGAACAGTGGCGTAGCGTGGGTTGTCAGCACCCGGGGCAAGGCAATAATTTGCGCCCCCTAACCCGTGAGCCAGGTAGGGGCAGAGAGCTGCGAGTGCAAGCGCCCCCCCAGATGTTGCGCCCGGTGCGGCCGGACCCCCCTGCACCCCCCACGCTACGCCACTGGTGTTGAACATCGTTCAAATGTGATGAATCCCCACCACCAGGAAAGAAGGGGTAGACTTTGGTACTATGGGTGCCCTGAGCTAGGCCAAAATTTGGTTCTCCACCTCCCACCTTTGCACCACAAAGTGCTTTGGGAAGGAGGTGTGAGGGATACGGCAGAGTACTAGAGCCCTCCCACCTTCCTCCTATAACTAGGCAAGTACTTATTGAGAGCCCTCCCCACTCACCGCCCAGTGCAGGATACACTGCCTTAAAACCGCCTCTGACGAAAGCAGGGGGCGGGGACACTAACCATTTTGGGCCAAAGGCTTTGCTCATTTGCTGAGATCTACAACCTATGTTAATACATTGAGGCAGGGCTAGCAAAGCATGTTATATCAGGGATGAGGCAAGAGGTGCAGTCCGCCTCCCTCTCCATATGTTCATCTCTTCCCCGCCCCCCACCTGTCAGGGGCTGGACTGAGGAGAAATGGTGGGGTCCGCCCCTGCTTCTCCTGAGCCTTCCTGAGAAAAGGAGGACAGTATAGATTTAGAACAGTGGTTGGCAGAAGGTCATAGTTCAGAGGCGGCAGAGGGGAGAAGATGGGAAATATTGGGAGAGGAACAGCAGGAAGAAGAAGCACCAGGGGAGAGACTGCTGGCAGACGCAGTGTCTTTGGAAGGCATTCCTGACCCCCTTTCTCCCAGGACTAGGCAAGCATTGAGGGTAGTAGAACAGAAAGCTCAGAGACAGAAAGCTCAGATTAGCCGACACAGGGGTGATGTAGAATAGGAGAGACATAGGAGGGTGGGACTTTACTTGGAGCAACCAGGGCCAGATTTAGGTTTGATGAGGCCCTAAGCTACTGAAGGTAATGGGGCCCTTTATATGTCCAGCTGTCCTTTGTCAACAACAAATTGTCCCTTTTTTTGTGTTGAATATATGCTATATGGTAATTTATGGGCACCCTGTATATAGAAATGAGTAAGCCGGTGATATTTTAGGGAGCAGGCTAGCAGGCAGGGCCCATTAATTCCATCATAGGAGCCTAGACAACACAAAACACTGTTGCTGTATGTAGGTTTTATTTTATTTGTTTTTTTATCTTATGTTTTGGAAATGTACATCTACAGTGGTACCTCGGGTTACATACGCTTCAGGTTACAGACTTTGCTAACCCAGAAATATTACCTTGGGTTAAGAACTTTGCTTCAGGATGAGAACAGAAATCGTGCTCCAGCGGCACAGCGGCAGCAGGAGGCCCCATTAGCTAAAGTGGTGCTTCAGGTTAAGAACAGTTTCAGGTTAAGAACAGACCTCCAGAATGAATTGTACTTAACCCGAATGAATGTACCCGAATGAATCAGAATGAAGTACTTAACCCGAGGTACCACTGTAGTGGTTTTTTCCTTTAAGTTTTTTGGGGCCCCCAAGAGAGTGGGGCCCTAATCGATAACTTGTTTAGCTTATACGTATATCCGGCACTGGGAGCAACACCATTTTCTAGGAAAGACTGCATTCCTTCATCTCTCTCTGTGAATATTAGTAAATTATGTGGTCAGAACTTTTATTACTTCTCTTCTTCTTGGCTGCTACTGTGGGAGGGATCGTATTCCCCAAAGCCTGACACCACCACACACACACATGCAGAGGTAATGTGTACAAAACAAATTTATGCTCTGCAAATCGCAGGTGGGGACCTGAGTTCGGTGCCAGATCTTTCCCTGCGATCAGTGTCATTCACACAACTGCATGGCAGATGAACAAATGCACATTTCCATAGTCTGGAGGTAATCAGGAGCAAGAAGGCACTGATAAACTTGGAATGGGCTCGCATTTTAGAAACCTGCCACCTGTGTTTTCATTCCATTTGGGCTGGTGCTTGATATGATAAGTAGCCGCTTCCTAGCCTTCCAGACAAAGGGGACCCCATATTGAGGTAGCCATATGAAAGCTGATACCGCATGCAGTAGTTTTTGCATCCCACAGCAAGAGTGAGCTTTTCCTCCACACTCTCAGTGAAACTGTGACTTGTATAGTGAGAGATGGTGATGTCGATAGGCTCCTCTGGTTCCACAGTTGAGACATAACAAAGAGAAATTTCAGCATTGCTTCTAATTACATTCAAGCTGCCTTATATGGAGTCACATCAATGGTCCACCTGGCTAAACCTTGTCAAGCTTTTGGCAGTGGTTCTCCAGACAGGAAACATTCCCATTCCCAAAAGGAAATATCAGGGATTGAACTGGGAACCCACTGCAGGCAAAGCACTTTTCCCCCCACAGATATATTTTGCTTGTGCTTCCCAAAATCTTATGCTTCCTGTTCCAAGTTATTTTCCTTAGAGCACAGGCAATGCCTTGCCCTTGGTGCAGAACTGTCAGTTTTGCTTACAGTTGATCCAAGTCTAAAACAAGACAGTTTCCTCTCTGTTATCTGACTTAGCTGGGGTGGGCGATTGTTCCCTGGGCTCTAAGCATTAGTGGTGAGCTGAGGTCACCGGAGAAACAAGCTGTTTTCGATCACCTCTGTACAAGGGCTGATGCACCTGCTTTTAAATTACAGAAGGGGCTGTGCTCTGCTACGCTGGTACTTGCTGCAGTACAAACAAGAGCAGGAAATATCTGGAATTGACATCTATGTGTGTTTCCAAACAGCTACTTCCCTTGGAGGGTAGGATACTCTTCCTCCAGGCATAGTAATGACAAATCGGGTCCTCCCTTAAAGAGGGCACGTGTGGCGGCGAGACCTGGCAACCGAACCCTGTGTTGTGGTTGGGTACAATTGGATAGCCATAACACCTGATTGGTAGGTCCCTTGATGCAGGGTTTGATCAGGCCAATGGGACACAGCCTAAATGGATCAAGGGACCTATATATATATATACCAATGCACATGACCCAGAGCTTCCTCTTTTGGCGCGTGCATCGGAACACCCGCCCACCTCTCCCTACTTTTAGGGCTGTGCACATGACCTTGTTATGCCGTTGTGTGTCGTCTGTCATTGGCACAGGGGCACAGCAGGAGTTTCCCCACTTGGCTGATTGGCTGGTGCCATTTGGGTTTCGCCTGCCACATAGCAAATCATCACAACTTGTAAGGTTGCGGATAGGCTCTGGTTCGGGTGATAAGGATGGGAGAACGCTCTCGCCTTCTGTATGTGAAGGGTATTCCATTAAAGGAATCCAGGGACTCAATGGTTTGGTCAACCCTGTGAGGGGATTGTGCCCGTGTCGGGGTCCAGGGGGACATTTGGGTGGTGGACATAGCCTGTTCCCGGCTTTCCACCTATCCAGGTGTTCACCCTAGGCTGACCTATGCTGGTGCCCTGGGTCAGCACTACCTACAACGGTGCAGGGAGCTAGTCGAACCAGAGCCTATGCAACCACTCACTTGCTGTAATCGATAAAGTTGTGGCCTAAATTCTGCCAAAAACCAAACCAAAATTTAAGTCTTGTCTGAATTTATTTAAGGGTGAGGGTTAAAGGTCTGAACACGCAAATATAAAATGAATTATTAAAGGAGGGGAAGCCTAGCTGGATCAGGCAAATCAGAGATAAATGTTTAGTGTCTCGTCAATGTGTTAGCCAATGTGCACAGAGGGGGGTTTTTAATGTGGGAGACCATTCAAAAAATTACGGCATGCATATCCTCTGCAGTCTGAAGTGGAACAGGCCACATTTCTACCACATTTGTTTACTATGTCCTTCTGTGTAGTTTCACCTCTTCTGTTCTAGCCACACAAAGGTTAACTTGGATGTTATGAATCTGATGGTAAAGTTCTGAGGTAGAAGAATGGATTATATTAGCAAGGAGAAAACTAGCACAGGTGGACAGAGGGTGGATGCTCACCAGAGCATTAGGAAATGACACACCCCACCAGCAGCCTGAATTGGTACAATCCACTGAGCTACCTCAGGATTCTGTCACCATATTTTGCTGCATGTGCAGTCCAGGCGAAAGCCTTCTGCGTTCTGGTCAGTAACAATGCTGCTGACCTCTTCTTCTTTGACGATCACTCATAGCCGAGGAAGGTTGTCTTCCGTGAACACAGTTTTAATAGTGAGTCCGTAAGTGACTGTGGAGGCCAATTCTGGATCCTCACATCCTTCCACAGTGGGGACATAGGTTTCCAGGCGGGAGTTGATCATGGTGAGGGTTTGCCAAGCATGCCTTCCTCTTGTACCTCACAGCAGTGCAGCCCTGGAGTCTAAGGCATCTCTCCCAGCCAGACTGCAGCCAGCCTTCCCAAGATGGATCCCAGTCATTCTACTTCCGTCTTCTTCCCAGAACACCCTGCTAAAAACTCCCGTTTCCTGTCACCTCACACCCAGTTACCCTGGCAACCTTTCAAACCCCTGTCTCTGTTCACACCTCAGGGCAAGAGGGGAGGACAATTCTCTTGCATTGCCAATGTCCCTCAATGTCCCTGTGTTGTTTCTTAATGCCCCTAACTTGGCCAGGTCATTTTGCACAAGCTAGCCCAGGAATTCCTCTGCAGCTTGTATTTCTCCCTTCGCATCCCAAATCATCAAAATCCAACCATTTATTAATTTCTAGTGTTTGGGAGGGGTCCCCCTAAACATCTATAGCACCACGATAAAATTACAAATACAAATAAACTAGAAGATTAAAAATGTCCCGGGAATTTTAGTCAAATATATGCTGAGCTAAAGCAACATGAATCATTTCCTCTGGTTATATTTCAATTTTTATTACAAGCATTGATACAGATTTTACAGTTTCCTACAATTGTTAAATAATTTTCATGAAAGAGTCTGGAACCTAACAGATTTTGTAATTTAATGCTATTCTTTACTTAAGCGACCTTTTTATTTTATTTTTTTCACATTGGGACTGGTTGACACTTTTCCCCTTAGCCAATTAAGCAAGCGATAGGCAAATGTGAAATTGAAGTGCTAAGCCGTTACGATTCACCAGATACAAAATATTTTTTAAAATGTTACAAATGAAGGTTTGCTATGCTTGGGATGACTAAAGGTGGACACACAGATCCTACTTCTAATTGGGGTGCCATATGGGAATTTAAGAGGAAGGAAGCTCACTTAACTTCATTGGATGTGAATCTGACTGCATAGCAAAGCTGTGTTCAGATTTTTCCATTTTCACATTTCCTTATCTGATAATTTCCACATTTTAGATGAACAGAAATTAATTTTCCTCTGGCAGATGTTTTTTTACTTCCTCCTCCATTTGCCCCATCATCATCACCACCATGAACAAAACACAGACATGCATCGTGAAGTCAATTCTATATACAGAGGGTGCATAATTTGAATTATGGAGCAAATTGGGGTAGTTTTGCTATCAAAAAAAGGAAAAGTATGCCCTTTGGTCTCAACTCTAAATAGAATGCAAAATACAGTTGACTTAGCACACACAAATCCGCTCTGAGAATGGATTACTTGATTCATGATTCAAAGACTGAGTCATCAGCTTACCTACAATATACCAAAACACTGAGTAAAGCATGACTTCAAGAACATTTTCTTGCCTATTCTAAAGTGCATGGATGGGGAACCTGTGGTTATCCAATTGCTCTTGGACTCGATTTCCACCAGCCCCATCCAGCATACCCAATGGTCAAGGATGATGGGAGTTGTAGTCCAATAACTTCCAGAGGGTCGCAGGTTCCCTATCTGGTGTCATCTATGTACCACAGTACTCTTCTATGCCATTCAACAGCTATGGTACAAATTATACAGGTAATGATGGGTGTAGAGCTTCTGATCCTATCTGGGTGGTTCACCTCAACTGACCTCTGGAACATGAAAACAAATCGGACTTCAAGTTCCTTCAGTGGCTGTTATGCTAGGATGATACGATTTCCCCATAATGCACAAAAATGCATTTTTAGAGGCAAATTCTGAAGTGATTGCAGAACGGAGGTTTCAGCCGTAATTACTTTAAGTAACACATTTAGAATGGAGGAGTATGGTCCTTTCTGCATTAACCTTTCAAAATTATAGTAGATCTTACTCCCTTTGCCTGATTATTTATGTGGGAAGTAAAATATGTGAAACATAATTTTCTAAGCTCCCCCCGCCCCACTGCCTTGCTGAAGTTTCCATTTAAAGAGTTTTCTCAAGCTAGTTCTATTTCACACCCATCAAAGTTTCTTCGCCATAGATCACTCCTTTGCCACACCCACATTTCTTCGGCAAAGTTTTTAAATTGGAAATGCAGAAGCCACAGCTTTGTCTAGGAAACAGGCCTCTGGGATTAAACCTATCATCGCTGAAGTGTGAAGTTCTAATTGTATTGCTTTTCATAATGTATCTGCTAGATAAATATTATTCAATACCTGCACCTTCTCACTAGTGGGAAATGGGGAGAGGTTATAATGCAAGGAAGATTTATGCCCACTAGATGCTAGGCTGTCATGATTAAAAATTTTCCACCCATTATGTGAATCCTATTGATCATCGCAGGAAGCAGAAAATGGTGCTGTTCATTGATTTTGCGTGGCTACCGAATGCATTAGGCCTGATGCGTTTGATGGGTAGGCAACTTTTCAAAGGGAGCTCAGTTAAGCTAATCTTAGTTCAGAGGAATGTGCACAATGGAATAAGAAACCTTGTAATTGCAAGAGCAACTATAATGTAGTCCTCTGACTCTTCTAAGCCATATCAGCATAAGAATGAGACATGAGCCTTCCCAGGAGACAACAGTGAAACGCTATCAAGGCTTTGATGCTGGTTTTCATGAACGTAGCAATTACTGGATAAATTGGGTTTTAGCTTCTCCACCATCAACCAAGACAGTCAGCTGAAAGCAATTAGTCGGCTGGACTTCTTTAGCTGAAGGGGGTTATGGAGAAGCCATCGACTACATAAGGCAGAAGCTAAAAAGCTAAAAAGAAAAATGGAGGGAATTGAGGCGACTGAAGGAAAGGGGATGGGAATGCCAGATAATGTCAAACCATGTTTTCCAATTAAATTATGGATGTGCTAAAGCCTGCCCTTTTATTTTCATAGATATTTTTGCCCTCTTGCATCACAAGCTTACATCACAAGCTTTGGATGTTTCTTACCAAGAAAATGAAATAAAAATAATATATAAATATATATGATTTTTGAAAAACGCTTTATTTAAATCAGTTTTTAATCAGTTATAAGAACTGTTGCTCTTTGAAATTTGGCCTGGTTGAAATTTCAAGTAAGTGATCTTGTTTAGTGTCCTTGTTGGCATATAGTGAGAGTGACAAATAGAATTCTCCACTGAAAGCGTATATGGACTATAGGATAGAATGCTCGGATTTATTGTTATTTAATCGCTTTCAAAAATAAAATTATTCTCTAATTAGTTTTCAGATTTGTCTCAAAATGGAACAATAACGGCTCTATTTAGTTGCAAACTAATATGATTTAATTTTTGCAGCAGAAAGTTAGTATGCATGCCTGTACAATGTAAAATGTGGATTTCAATACTGGAGACATAATTTAAAGCAGTGGTTTAAGACTTCTTTCTTGGTGATTTAAATCAATCCATTATTTAAATTGCTTCAATTTAATTCAATGCACTATGCTTTGGAAACATCCACAAAAGTGATATGCAGTTTTCACAACACAGATCTGACATATTATTAGCCTATGTGTTATCAACAGTTGGCTTAACTGCACAATTCAAAAGTACAGGCACGCCATATTACTATGCAACTCTAACAGTGCAATTCTATTCATGTCTACATAGAAGGAAGTCCCATTAGATGTAATGGGACTGTAAGCAGACCAATGATTGCAGTCTAAATCATCAAGGGGCATCACATGCATCTACAGTTAACTGTGCAACAGTTCACATATCTGCTAGGACTGGGCAATATCTGGTTTTCAACATTGTGATGCATCACCAGCTAAACATTGCAGTATAGGTAAAGGTAAAGGATCCTTGGACAGTTAAGTCCAGTCAAAGGCTTGGGGTTGCGGTGCTCATCTCGCTTTCAGGTCGAGGGAGCTGGCGTTTGTCTACAGACAGCTCTCCGGGTCATGTGGCCAGCATGACTAAACCGCTTCTGGCACAACGGAACAACATAATGGAAAGCAGAGCGCACGGAAATGCCATTTACCTTCCCCACCTATTTATCTACTTGCACTGGTGTGCTTTCAAACTGCTGGGTTGACAGGAGCTGGGACAGAGCAACGGGAGCTCACCCTGTTGTGTGGATTCGAACCACCAACCTTCTGATTGTCAAACCCAAGAGGCTCAGTGGTTTAGACCACAGCACCATCCACATCCCTTTACAATATACCGATATATCGCAATGTCTGAAATAAGTATAGAGCTATGTAGAAGCATTGGCTGACTTCATGGTTTTCCCCACATTGTGATTTTTGCATAGCACACACACTCACACACCTCACGAATCATGATATATTGCCAGGCCAAATACTATGAAACTGATATCACAATACAGTGGTACCTCGGGTTAAGAACTTAATTCGTTACAGAGGTTCGTTCTTAACCTGAAACTGTTCTTAACCTGAAGCACCACTTTAGCTAATGGGGTCTCCCGCTGTTGCTGCGCCACCGCTGCACGATTTCTGTTCTCATCCTGAAGCAAAGTTCTTAACCTGAGGTAATATTTCTGGGTTAGTGGAGTCTGTAACCTGAAGCGTATGTAACCTGTAGCGTATGTATCCTGAGGTACCACTGTATGAACTTCAAACTGGTTTTGGATAATATATCAATTTATTGCCCAGCCCTAATATCCACGCTTTTGTTTGGCTTTCTTTGACAATACTGGTTAAAACACCAACAAAGGAAGAATGGATTTTAAAGCTAATGGACTATATGGAACTGGTGAAACTAACAGCAAAAATAAGAAACCAACATGAGGGACTATTCGTGGAAAAATGGAAGGCCTTTTTGAAACCTCTGGGAAAACATCATCAGATGAAATCACGAGCCAGATTTGAAATAGGAACAGTGGTATAAAATTGATCATATATGTGTTAGGTTAAGCATGTATTAGAATGCAGTATGTAAATGGGATCAGATTAAGAACAGTGTGAAGGGAAAAGCGGGAAGTCAACATTCAAAGAGAAATGTATAACAAATTTGGAATCTGGAATTTATATCTAAAGATTTTGAAGTTCAATAAAAATTTGACACACACAATACTGAAACCTGCTGCCTTTTGTGGTGGTGGAGGGGAGATTTACCCACACGATGATGCCGTTTCCCTAATATGGTTTTTGTATCAGAAGCACAAACTTCTACAAAGCACCTCTAAATTTAGTACTTCTTTGTTTCCACTGATGTCATTTGGGGATTAGCTGTCTTGAGAACTGTCTGTTAGTAAGGTTTGACTGTTGGGCTCCTGTACCTTGACAAAGGCCTTTGGTGAACCTTATCTCTAAAATGAGTTCCTTCAGGATCTAATATAGGGAATAATTGCCATCTAGTAACTAAAGCTTGAGAGAGAGAAATACCTTGTATCCCACTTGGGCCCTATCTTGATGACATGCTATCATGTGAGCTTATAGCATTTAGTCTCTGTAATACACAGCGTGTCAGAGGGTCTTGTATCTCTTTCCAGTACATTAGGTATCAGAGCACAGTGCACACCCACCCACCCCGCTTTTAAAAGCAGAATATTAATTAAGTCACCGTAAACAATGGGGGCCTTTCTGTCTCCGAGGCAAAGTTGTGTGCTGTATAATCAGGCCAATCTCATCCCATCGTTCCGGACCATTTAGTGTGCAGCCTCACTTTATATGAACAAATGAAGTTATATAGCCATTTAATGGCGCTCTCGAAACAGAAGCCTAATGCAAACAGGAAGAAAACAGATATCCCATCTAGAGACATTATGAGCCAGCCCCTTATCTGTTATCTCCTTAACTAACTATGGCATGGATTTCCAAGGGGGAAGCCATAAAGAGAGCCATTTGCAGCCTCAATGCACTCACGGTGCCCTTAAATGCTATCTCAGGCCACGAAGTGCAAACACTGACTTTTGAACTCCATGATCCTTCTGAACGCAAGGATAACTAGGACACTCTCCCATTCCCTGGCTACTTACCCTGAGCTGAAATGCTGACCCTGAGATTGATCTTCATAGGTCACAGATATGTCAAGACTCGCACATGCACTCAGCCATTGATATGAGGGCCATTTTTTCAAGCGTCTATAGAATATGAAGTGCCCTGTGGTATAACGTGTAGGAAACCAGCCCATCAATCTAGATTTCTATCTGTGGGGGTGCTCTTTTATGGAAGCAGAGCTCTTCTTATATGTGATTCTCATCTCAGTCTGAAGTAGCAGTCCACAGCTATGGGCAAGTAATTGTATAGACCTCAGTTCATATCCAACTAGGGGACATGGGTGGCGCTGTGGTATAACCACTGAGCCTCTTGGGCTTGCCGATCTGAAGGCCGGTGGTTCAAATCCCCACACAGGGTGAGCTCCTGTTGCTCTGTCCCAGCTCCTGCCAACCTAGCAGTTTGAAATCACACCAGTGCAAGTAGATAATTAGGTACCGCTGTGGCAAGAAGGTAAACGGCATTTCCGTGCACTCTGATTTCCGTCATGGTGTTCTGTTGTGCCAGAAGTGGTTTACCCATGCTGGACACATTTGTCTGTGGACAAATGCCAGCTCCCCCAGCCTGAAAGCGAGATGAGCACCACAACCCCATAGTCGCCTTTGATTGGACTTAACCATCCAGGGGTCCTTTACCTTGGACTACTGCAATGTGCCCTACGTGGGGCTACCTTTAAAGGTGACCTGGAAACTGCAGTTAATCCAGAATGTGGCAGCTAGACTGGTGACTGGGAGTGGCCGCCGGGACTGTATAACACTGGTCCTGAGAGATCTGCATTGGCTCCCAGTACGTTTCCGAGCACAATTCAAAGTGTTGGTGCTGACCTTTAAATCCCTAAACGGCCTCGGTCCTGTATACCTGAAGGAGCGTCTCCATCCCCATCGTTCAGCCCGGACACTAAGATTGATTGGTTCCCTCATTGCAAGAAGTGAGGTTTCAGGGAACCAGACAGAGGGCCTTCTCGGTAGTGGCACCTGCCCTGTGGAACGCCCTCCCTTCAGATGTGAAGGAAATAAGTAGCTACATTATCTTTAAAAGACATCTGAAGGCAGCCCTGTTTAGGGAAGTTTTTCATATTTAATGCCGTATTGTTTTTAACACTCTATTGGAAGCCGCCCAGAGTGGCTGGGGAAACTCAGCCAGATGGGCGGGCTATAAATAAATAATAATAATAATAATAATAATAATAATTATTATTATTATTATTATTATTATTATTATTATTATTATTACCTCTCTTTTTTACCATATCCAACTTCTGGCCAATCTTCACCTCCACACTCTTTATCAGCTTTTCCCAACATGGCACCCTCTAGATATTTTGGACTACAACTTTTCTCAGCCCCAGCTAGTATGCCTGAAGAACTTGAGGTGAAACATGGTGCACCCCCACTGCGCTCGTGGCCGCAAACCCTCACTCACTGAACCCTCGCTTACCAGGGTCGTACAGCTAAGTGCAAATTTTGAAGAATGGCTGTGTTTCATTTCACCTATTGTTTTGGAATGCGCATATTAGTTAGGTTTGCCTTAGATGCGAAACGAATTAAATTTCTTCCCTTTCCCTGACTTGGAGGAACTTTAACTTCTTGACTGAAAAGTGCTTTTAGGTCAATTTAAACTCTAGACTTCATGAAGGAGTCTGTGTAACGGTCAACAAATAAACGAAAAAAGTCCAAGACTAACTGGCTGAAAAAGGAGGAGAAAGAAATCTACTCAAGAAGGAATCGGTGAGAGAAGAATAGTCTGCCTTTCTGTTTATCGCCCCCACTGGTTTGAGTAATGTATTACAAGCATTATTGCTTTACCTCTAACAGTATAAAGTGGAGTTTTCAGGACACTAACTTTCTGAGCCTAGTTTGCGACTTGACTTTGGTATCCTTGTTTTGTTTCTAACTGGCTTGCGACTAAAATAACTACATAGTCCTTGCTTATTTTTAAGTATACTGTTCCTTAGGGTTGTTTTTGTTGGTGGTGATGTTTTAAAGAAACATGGTTTGTGAAACAGTGCGGTTTTCTCTCTCGCTCTCTTTTTAATGATGATTTCAAAGCTTGTTCTAACTCTTTTGTACAGTGACTACTACATGGACTGTGTAATTATATTTTGTAGAATAATTAAACAGCTGAAATGGGTTTTACACTCTGCCTGATTGTAATGAATCTTTATGGGGAACTGTAATTAACCTCTGCTGATGCTAATTATACACCAGTAGGGGACCCTGAAATTGCTGACTGTGTAATCCCGTGGAATGCTCAGAACGCAACATGGCTTTGTAGTGTGTCTTTGAAGTCCTCCTTCAGATGGACAAGTTGCATGAAGCCCAGGTGGCCAGATCTGTGTGTCTTGAACTCAGTTGGTGTTCGTAGTATTCACTAGGGCTGGAAGCTTAAAGCAGTTTCATTGGCAGATTCATTAACTAATCTTTAATTGCACAAGATGGAATTTTGTCCCTCCTCTCAACCTAGTTAATCACAGGCTGTCCAAATGCACCTCTGTCTCCCCTCTCTGTGCCACATTTGATGAAAAAGAAATCCATAAAGTCACTCAAATCCAGCTTTTCCCTTCCAGATTTATTTCCAAAGCTAACAAAGAGTTGGTACCGTATTTACTGGAATGTAATCACACCTCTTTTTTGGCCAAATTATGTCACGAAAATTAGGGTGCACATTAGATTTGATGGTGCATTTACACTCACCAGCAAATACTTTTTTGGTTTAGAAGTTTTGGAAACTGAGGGGTGCATTAGATTTGATGGCGCATTAGATTCACGTGAATACGGTATTTGGGGATAAAATGACAATGACTGTCCTTCTGGCAGTGAACAACACAGGAAACTCAACGTGAAAGTGCACAGTTCAAAAATCAATGCCTTTGTAACTTTTTCAGGGCAAGAGCCACCTGGAAATTCTCCTATATAAACACCCTTGTACATAAGAAGAGCCTCATCGGATCAAAGTATAGCTGGATCCCTTTTCCAGCCAGTGGGCACTAAATAGCATGATACCACTGGAAAGCTCACAAACAGGGCACAAGGGCAACAATCTCCATCACTATGTGTTCACATGTATAAAGAAGAGTTTGGATTTGATATCCCGCCTTTCACTCCCTTTAAGGAGTCTCAAAGCGGCTAACATTCTCCTTTCCCTTCCTCCCCCACAACAAACACTCTGTGAGGTGAGTGAGGCTGAGAGACTTCAGAGAAGTGTGACTGGCCCAAGGTCACCCAGCAGCTGCAGGTGGAGGAGCGGAGACGCGAACCTGGTTCCCCAGATAACGAGACTACCGCTCTTAACCACTACACCATAAAGCCCCTAAAGGAGGTTCCATGTAGACATCATGGCTAACAACCAGTGGTGAATCTATGATCTTTGAAGGCTTCATTTATTTAATCAACCATTCTTAGGGCAGTTCACAACATTGTCTAATCTTTTCCAAAGCCATCTAAGCCATTGTTCTGTTTGAGGTGGTGAGAAAATTTTCCAATACAAGCAGGGGGGTCCTAGGCAGAAATTTGGATTCCAGCCAGCAAGGTGACAACCCAAATTCAGGTTTCTCTGATGCAAGGTAAGATTTGAGATTCTGATGAGGCAAAAGCTGAGCAAAGAAGAAACCATTTAGGAAGAAGGCAAGGGTGAATGAAAGCAGTCAGCACCTTGGAGAGCTCATTGGAATGCTTGGGCTGGAGAGTCATATGAACAGGCTTGAATGTTGCTTCAGAAAACAAGGAAAGCCAGGCAAAGACCACATGTGCTCCATACATTTAAAGCACTTTTATGCAACTTTCACAGCCATGGTCCCCCCCCCAAAGAATCCTATAGGCTTGTAGTGGGAGTTCTAAAGAGTTCTATGGATGCGGTTATCTCACACTCAAAAACCACCAAAAAACAACAACAACATCAAAACTAATTGGACTGTTATGTTGAGAGTGCATGTCGGAGTTCGTCTTTAGTTTTCCTTTTCTGTGATCCATCCCTTGGAGCTCTCCTAGCCCCAAGCCGTCACTTGGCTCTGCTCAGTGACCCACCCTTGCATCGTGGTGTTCACCTTCTGTTGTCGGATATATCTGTTTTTATGTCCCTGTGTTTTTATGTTTGTACATATTTTATGGGCTAATAGCCGTAAATAAATAAATAAATAAAGAGTTCTATGGGAGTTCTAAAGAGACCCGTATCTCTCTCACACGACTCAGCTACATTACCCAAAAACTGTCCTTTGAATGCATTATAAACATGCAAAACCCGATGGTGCTGAAGAGTAAAAAAAATTAAAAAAAATATGCGATTTTCCATAACATTTATTTTCTTTTGTTGTACAATTTAATTTCTGATTTATTTATAGCGTTTTTTCATGTGTACAGATCCACCCTCAGACAGCTACAATTCTCATGGTTCTCTGAGAAGAGGAAATGGTGGTCAAACCACTCTAGGTCTTGTACAGTGGTACCTCAGATTACAGACGCTTCAGGTTACAGACTCCACAAGCCCAGAAATAGTACCTTGGGTTAAGAACTGTGCTTCAGGATGAGAACAGAAATTGCGTGGCAGCGGTGTGGTGGCAGCAGGAGGCCCCATTAGCTAAAGTGGTACCTCAGGTTAAGAACAGTTTCAGGTTAAAAACGGACCTCCAGAATGAATTAAGTTCTTAACCCGAGGTACCACTATATGATGATGATGATGATCAATTTATTGCATTTATAAACCCCAAATTTATATACTCCCAAATGGATTTGGGGTCACTATTCTTTGGTATCCTACAGAGTGGGTGCCACAAATATTTTTTTCTCAGATTAACTGAGTTTTTCTCACCCCCTCTCATAAAATGAGAACTCAGGGACATTCAATGAAGCTGAATGTTAGAAGATTTGGGACAGAAAAATGTACTTCATCACACAGGTATAAATAAAATTGTTGTTGTTGTTAACTAGAATGCATGCTGCAAAGGCTTTGGGAATTCTATCCCTCCCCCGGTGGCAGCAAGAAGCAGAGAGAACAAGGTAGAGTCCTTTTTAATAAGTTTATTCATTCATAATAGTGAGAGACAATAGACCACAGCAAACCCTGTCAATGGCGTTGCTCCAAACTGGGCTCCTCCTCCCTCCTTCCTAGCAATTTCCCTTTACAGTGGCCAGAGCACACGGAAATGCCGTTCACCTTCTTGCCACAGCAGTACCTAGTTATCTACTTGCACTGGTGTGCTTTCGAACTGCTACGATGGCAGAAGCTGGGACAGAGCAACGGGAGCTCACTTCGTCACAGGGATTTGAACCGCCGACCTTCTGATTGGTAAGCCCAAGAGGCTCAGTGGTTTAGACCACAGCTCCATCCACGTCCCTATGTCCAATCCCTGACACATTCCTCACCACAACTGAGGCTTCAGCCCCTTCCCCATTTCCACTACTATTGCACCTACCCCCAGAAGTTTATTTAATGGCTCTTATGTGGCATGTGTGCTCCCACGAGTGAATTGCTCTTTTCTGTGTTCCCTTTGTCCCACCCTGTCTGTGGACTCCCCAGTATAAAAATGTGCTGTCAAGACTGTCTACCACTGCTGTTCTGCTTCAGCCCTGTTTTTCTATGAAGTCTTTAACATGTAAAGATACACAAGTGTATATGTTTGTTTGTTTTTAATGCGGGTACTAGCAAATGGAGAGCTAAGAAAGAAGAAGAAAAACATGATTTTTTTTGGGGGGGGGGAGAGGCACCAGAGTAAACATACCTATTATAGCTCTTCTCCCAGAACTCACTGAACTCATTAACTCATTTCTGGGATGCTACAAAATTAGCTTTTAATTGATACATTTTCATATCCGCTACATTCTTGTAAACTGTGATTATATGCATTTGTGAAATGCCAGTCACTACAGTGGCATTCAGCCAAAGCTGTCACAACATTGTCTCACCGGACTAATTTAAAATGTGTGTGTGTGTGTACGTGCATGCATGGTACTGACTGTGATTCAACAACTGTGTGTGTGAGAGAGAGAGAGAATGAAAGAATGAATCATGCATTGCCTGTAGTGGCCCCTTCTGAACGCAGCGCATCGCTGGTGCTTACTGAAGGAAAGGGATGATGTGCAAAGTGCAGTGCTGTGCAGTGCGGCAGAGACAATCCACTGTTTTTGACATGATGCAGCTACACTGAGCACCCCAAAATTCCCACCTCCCCTACTTCCTCCAGTAAGAACCAGTGACATGCTGTGTTTGGAAGCCCCAGGAGAACAGTGGTGTGCCACCTGCGCTGCTACTACACATTGCTCCAGTGCTGTTTTGATGGTGGCAGAAGTTGAGGTTGCAAAAATGCCCTTTTAAAATGTATCTATCATCAAAATACAAAGCCTGTTGCTTCAGGAGAGAAAGAAGAGACACCAAGCTGAAAGAGTATCAGGGATGTTCTCTCCCCTTGCAATTAGTGCTGCACTGAATTTCTGCAATAAATAAATACATAAATAAATAAATTTCAAGGTGGAGAGTGGGTTAGGTGTGTGGGTGTATGAACAACATTAAAGAAGAAGAAGAAGAGTTTGGATTTGATATCCCGCTTTATCACTACCTGAAGGAGTCTCAAAGCGGCTAACATTCTCCTTTCCCTTCCTCCCCCACAACAAACACTCTGTGAGGTGAGTGGGGCTGAGAGACTTCAGAGAAGTATGACTAGGCCAAGGTCACCCAGCAGCTGCATGTGGAGGAGCGGAGACGCGAACCCGGTTCACCAGATTACGAGTCTACCGCTCTTAACCACTACACCACACTGGTGAAAATACACTCACACAAACACCCCATTGCCTTGCTGGTATTTCTTCATTTCTTTTCGCAGCCCTACTGTTGAGGTGGCTAAGGTATGTTTCCAAGTGTCTTTTCTTTCATTCTGCAAATCATTTCACCAGCATTTCCAGGTGCCTCTGCTTCGATTAAAGCCCAGGGAACACATTAGGAGGTAGCTCTTCCTGTATTTTTTCCTTTAAAAAAATAAATAATAATGTCAAGAAGCATGGACAACTAGGGAGTCTCTCTCTGTGTGTTTGTCTTCCACCCTTGGCTGCCTCACAACAATAATACAAGTTCAAAGCCCACTGCAATTCTAACAGAATTTTAAAGTGCCATGAGAATGAGGTAGAACAATGAAACCTCTTTTGCAGGGTAAGAAAACTTTCAAGAAACTGAAGAACAGAGCTTGGCAACACACAGTTTTATATGAATTTTGCAGCAGCCAAAATTCCACAGAGTCTCCCACTAGTACATCTACCTAGTACTGTTGCCTAGAGGTAAGAATCCAGGTAAAGGGCAACTGCCAGAACAACTGGAATTAATTTGCTTGCAAAAAAGGGTGTGCAGTGCTCACCTGTTGTTGCCTACCGTCTCCTTAAGCGAGGCAAATCCAGGACTTCTCAGGATGAAGCAGGCCAGGTGAGTGAAGTGGAATGGCTTTCTGGGTTCAGTTCAGTGTGTTCAAACCCTAAGTGGTTTGGAACCCAAATATCTGCAAGCACACCTTCTCCCATATCAACCCAAAGTCTTAAAATCATCAGATGAGCTCCCTACATGGTCATTAACAAGCCTCCTCTCTTTATCAGCTTCATTGGGCTGATTAACGAACACATTTTTGGAGGGTACTGATGCTTTTGTTAGCAATTGTTCACTTATTTGCTGTGTTTCTGATGGACTGCATTTTAATGGGTTTTATGTACTCTGCTTTTTGAAAAAATGTAAACCAACCTGCACAAAGGGTGGTATGTTAATTATCTCCAGTGGTGTCCAAACTTTTTTCAAAGAGGGCCAGATTCGATGAAGTGAAGGGCCGTGAGGGCCGACCAAAGTTGTTGTTCTTTTTTTAGGATTGAAGTTGTTAAGCTTTCTTTATGATTTTACCCCCAAGTTGTTGAGCTTGTTGAGGGTTTTTTTTTTTTGTTTTTAGGATTTTACCCCAGGAAATAAACTACCACAGGGGCTGGATTAAACCGACCGGCGGGCCAGATTAGGGCCCCAAAATGGACTTTGGACATGCCTGATCTAAACAAATAAGTTCAGCAGCCTTTGGGAACTATAATGAAATTAAAAATATTTTTAAACTTTCATTCCCAAAAAACCCCGAAGACTTCCTGTTAGGAATAATGTCCATGAAATTTTTTTTAAAAAATTGAGACCCCTTTTCACAGTGGCCATGATTTTAATAGCTAAGAACTGGAAAGGTGATAATATCCCCACTAAAACAGACTGGCAAGCAAAAATGATAGAATATCTACGACTTGCAAAGATGACAGGAAGAAGAAGAAACTCAATACAGAAAGTCAATAGAGATTGGATAATATTTAAAGAATATCTTAGAAATTTTTGTGACAATGTTAATCTCCTGGCAGACGTAGAATGAATCATGAAATACAGAGCAAGTATATAATAAAATTAGTTGGCTACGAAATGGGAAAGTAATATAATGATAACAAAATGTATATAGATTAACAAAATATAAAATAGCACAATGAAAAGAATCAGAAGTTAGCGTCTATGGGTGTGGTTGGTGTGTTTCTGTTGTAATATGAACAGTGTGTATTGGATGTGTTGTACGTTAAATGTTATAAGGGATATGTAATTTGATTTTAATTGATCTAGAATAAAGGTTATTTTAAAATTTTAAAAAATCTAAATAAATAAAAGCAGGAGTCATTGGGCCTGCATAATCTCCTCAGGGGCCTGATGAATCCTGGACATAGATGGACCATGAGCCAGGGCCAATTCTCAAACAAATTGCCTTTGTTTTCGAAAGCAACCCTGTTGAGTCCAAGTTCATAACATGTGAACCTAGAAACAACATTTCTCAGAAAGCTTCAAAATGCCGCCCACAGGTGCCAGCAACAAAGCAAAGAACAAGAGAACGGTCTTGACCGAACGTGCCCTCTCAAGTGGCCTGAGTGCCTGTGTACATTTCTTCAAGGTAATATGGAGAGCGATGTTTTCTGGCAGCTGCCAGGGAGTATCATCCATCACATCAAGAGTTTGGGCAAACAAACTGCTCACTAGGCTCTTGAAAGGATGTGGAATTCAATGCAGAACAGGCTTATATGATGGACGCTGCGACAGGTGATTGCCGAAGGAAAAGACCGAGCGCCCGCTTGGATTTGGTGAAGTTTCAAGAAAATCATTTGTTAACAACTGTAAGAAGGGGAAAAACATGCCCTCCACCCCCCTTTTTTTTATTTCTACCAATAATGAATTAGGTTGTTGCAGTGGCGTAGCGTGGGGGGTGCAGGGGGGGCGGGCCGCACCGGGCGCAACATCTGGGGTTAGGGCAAATCCATGGGTTAGGGGGCGCAAATTCACGGGTTAGGGGGCGCAAATCCACAGGTTAGGGGGCGCAAATTACTTGCCTTGCCCCGGGTGCTGACAACCCACGCTACACCACTGGGTTGTTGTTCCTTAAAAGCCTCCAGATCCAAAGTCAGTCAGCATCTTGATTCTGCATCACTTCCTTTGTGTTTATGGCGTTTTGTCTGTGTTGCTGTTTAGAGTAAATAAACTTGTTTCTATTAAAAAAAAACAATTATTTTGCTTTCTAAGAGTGAGACATGTTCTAGTCCTTCCCCCTTTTTTAAATGAAACCCAGTCTTTTCCATTACTGTCTCAGATAACATCCATTCCCACCAACCTTTCTTTACACTGAGCCTTGGTTCATAAAGTGAGTTTCCCATGTGAGAAAGAATTGCATCTTACAATGAAAAGTTGCTTCCTGGAAGCATTTTAAAAGACATTTTACTCAGACAACAGTGAGCTTTCTATCTGCTCGTAGCAGTTGTAAAATGTTTGTTTGTTTGTTTGTTTGTTTGTTTGTTTAAGTGAAAGGCAGTCATCAGGTCATCTTGTAAGTTTTTGTTGTTGTCGTTGTCATTGTTGTCATCCACATCAGTGCTTTTTTTCTGCGGAGACGCAGGGGTATGCATACCCTTAACATTTTGTGATTCCAATGGGAAAATCACAATCTCTAGCACAGTGAATCGTCAGTTCCATTGCTACCCCCGATGGCGGCCTCATTTACTGTCACGGTGTTTCCTGAGTCTCAGACAGAAGCGAGCATTTAATGTGTGAAGTAGGAGTTGGAATCTAGCACTATGATTGGTCAGTTTCATTGTAATTACTGTATTTATTTTTCCCAATTTGAGCTATAAAATGGTGGTTTTTGTGAGTCAAAATGAGAGTACCCCAAACATTTTTTTTTTAGAAAAAAAAGCACTGGTCATCGTCGTCATCATCATCATCATCGAAGTATGTTGTTGATCACTACAGATTTAGGTGAAAACAAAAGGAAGTATTTCTTCACAAAGTGTTTGGTCAAATTATGAAATTTGCTTCACAAGATGAAGTGATGGTCATCAACACACCCTTCAATATTTCTCCAATGATTTTTTTTTTTTAATACCCCACCCATCTGACTGGGTTGCCACTCTGGGCAGCTTCTCACATGTATACAGTAAAACCATAATAAAATATTTTTTAAAAACCTTCCGTATATAAGACTGCCTTCAGATGTGTTCTAAAGGTTGTATAGTTCCTTATCTCCTTGGCTCAGGGGTTGCATATCTCCATGCCCTCCAACACTTCTCCAATGAAAATAGGGACGTCCTAGGGAAAAGCAAGACATACCAGGATCAAATCAGAAACTGGGATGGCTTCTGTAAATCCGGGACTGTCTTTGGAAAATAGGGAAACTTGGAGGGTCTGCATCAAATTGCATGGCTTTACCTAAAGTCCCATGGTGGACTTCTCCAATAGAAGCCATAGCGGTAAAATGGAAAAACACCCAGGAAAGTTGGCCAACATACAAAACACTTTTAAAAGATGAAGATAACCAACTAAAATTAAAAAGCTTCGAGGAAATAAGAGAATACATCTCAGACTGGTTCCAATGCCATCAGTTATTTGACAAATTTAAATCAGACAAACAAAAGGGGTTCTCAACAGAAATTTCCTGATTTGAATCTGATCTTGTAAATTCTAAAAGAAAAACTCTTTCCAAAACTTATCGACTCCTTCTTGACTGGACAGTCAAGGAAGAGGAGGTAACAGTGGCAATGGTAAGGTGGTCACAAGATTTTGGTTATTCAATAACCATGGCTCAATGGCAAAATGTATGGAAAAACAATTGGAAATTCATAAATTGTTATACGATTAGAGAGAACTTTCTAAAAATGCAACACAGATGGTACTTAACACCATGGAAACTTTCGAAAACGTACAAAAATGTGCCAAGTAATTGTTGGAAATGCGGAGACAACTCAGGAACTTTCTACCATATGTGGTGGTTATGGAGGAAAATACAGGTATTCTGGGAGTCTATTCATTCAGAAGTGCAAAAAATGACAAAGATCTTTTTAAATAAAAAACCCAGAGGCCTACCTCCTAGGAATTACAGATCTGGATATTCTGCAAAAAAGGAAGGGTATCTTTTTTATACGCTACAGGGGCAGCAAGAGTTCTTATCACGGCAAAATGGAAGAGTAATGAAATTCTCTCTATACAAGATTGGATTCAAAAGCTGACAGAATATGCAGAATTAGATGGTCTATCAGAAAAAAATAAAGAATAAATCAAAACAGGAATTTGTTTCAAAATGGGAGGTTTTCAAAGAATATTTGAAATATAAATATAGTAGTTTAAACTCGGTTGCAGTATTCGAGGAACTTCAGTAATAGTTGCAAGGCAGATATAAGATTCAAGATACAGTGGTACCTCAGGTTAAGTACTTAATTCGTTCCGGAGGTCCGTTCTTAACCTGAACCTGAAGCACCACTTTAGCTAATGGGACCTCCTGCTCCTGCCATGCCGACGGAGCACGATTTTTATTCTCATCCTGAAGCAAAGTTCTTAACCTGAGGTATTATTTCTGGGTTAGTGGAGTCTGTAACCTGAAGCGTATGTAACCTGAAGCGCATGTAACCCGAGGTACCACTGTATATTAAGAACAAGTTTAATAATTATAAAAGTGTGTACTGGCAATAAGTTATATGAAATCAAAATATGGAATAGACGGGAGGTTGGGTCTTTAGTGTTAAGACCAATTTATATCTTATTGTTTGTTAAGAAAACTCAGTATCTATTGTTATTCCTGTGTGTAATTTGATATTGGTGTTTTCTCTTTTTTTTTCTTTTCTTGCTGTATCAATAAAAAAAAATGCATGGCTTTAAACGAGGATTAGACAATTCATGGCTGGTAAGGCTATTAGTGGTTACCAACCATGATGACTATGACCTGTCTTCATGGTCAGATGTAGTATGAAAAGCCATTGCTGGAAATCACAGCTTGGCTTTTGTTAAGGTCTTGCTTGCAGGCTTACCAAGGGCATCTGGCTGGAAATTGTAGATGGTAGAAATCTTTTCTTAAAGCAAGAATACAAAACCCACGTATGAATGGAACAACACAGATCTGTGATTGTGAGTAGAGGAAGCCACCACAGGAGAGAAACAGGCTGATCATTTCATCCCTACTCACACAGATTGATGGTTTTGATCTAATTCTCCCAGGTGCAGTCGCAGTAAGTCTTTAACATGTGGTTTATCAGAATGGCCTAGCTTATATCTTCCCAGGACAACAACAAGCTTTGTGGGGGTTGGGTGGGGGTAGAGATTCACTTTAAAAAATAATAATAATAAAGCAAGACTATTGAAAACGTCAAGTACTAGTCACATAAGAATGTTCTGATTTTAAAATTATATATTGTTGGTTTCCAAAGGGATATTTTATCAGGGAAAAGATAAAATGGACATCTGGGTGAGAGTGTTCCAACAGACTGTGTGGAGATCTGGAGGAAAGAAGGAAATAATTGCAGCCACCGCCAGTCTGAAAGATCAGCTGGATTACAACATTGCTAGCCACAGGCTTTGAGTTTAGTACTTGGAAGTTAAAAGTATAAAATTGCTGAGTTCAGTCTGTACCAGCCCTTTGAAATGTTTGCTTTGTTCCATGATGAGACATTTTAGGATTATGGGTGCCCTTTGCCAGTATACTGAGGAGAAGAGGAAGGAAGGAGGAAATAGTATAATTCAAGGGGATGGTAGGTTTCAAACGCAAGCACTTTCCTCTCAAATTCATAAGATGTTTGATTCCTTCCACTACAAATTAATAGGAATGTGTTTTCCTGTCTTTCATCCTTCATCTTATTTTCAACCATTACTTTGCTCTATAAATACATGGCCACCTATTGTGGTTCAAATATCTTTTTCAGGTCTTATCCCTGAATAAGAATGCTGAAGAAGAAGAGTGTTGCTGGCATGAATAATTCTTTTTTTGGGGGGAGGGGGGTGAAGTTGAACCATTTGAGACGTATAGCTCCTGCAGCTATAGAGCCTGATACAGGAGAGAGATGTTTTGCATGTTCAGACCCAGAAACCTCCCCCCTAAATAAATTCACACTTGACTCAAATTTTGGTTTTTGGTTTTGGCAGAATTTAGGCCACAACTTTATTGATTACAGAAAGTGACTGGTTGCATAGGCTCTGGTTCGACTAGCTCCCTGCCATGCAGGTAGCACTGACCCAGGGTTCCAGCATAGGTCAACCAAGGGTGAACACCTGGATAAGCAGAAAGCCAGGAACAGGCTTTCTCCGCCACCCAAATGTCCCCCTGGACTCAGGCACGGGCACAATCCCTTCTCACATGTTGACCAAACCATCGAGTCCCTGGATTCCTTTAACGGAATACCCTTCACATAGGGATGGCGAGATACCCTTCACATAGGGATCCCTATCACCTGAACCAGAGCCTATCTGCAACCTTACTAGTTGTGACGATTTGCTACGTGGCAGGCGAAACCCAAATGACAACAGCCAATCAGCCAAGTGGGGGAAATTCCTGCCGTGCCCCTGTCCCAACGACAGACGACACACGATGGCATAGCAAGGTCAAGAGCAAAACCCTAAAAGTAGGGAGAGGTGGACGGGTGTTCTGAATGCACGCGCTGAAAGAGGAAGCTCTGGGTCACATGCATGGGTATGAATAGGTCCCTCGAACCGTTTGGACTGTGTCCCATTGGCCAGATTGCACCCAGCTATGAGGGACCTACCAGTCGGGTGTTGTGGCTGACCAATTGTACCCACCCACAACACAGGGTGTCGGTTTCCAGGTCTCACCGCAATACGTGCCCTCTTTAAGGGAGGATCAGATTTATTGCAGCTGGGGCAGAGGAAGACATAGCGTGTTCTCACTACAGGAGAGCACGTGTTGCGGATGGGGCCTAGCAAGACACCCCATAGTTGCCAGGCAGTATAAGATAGAGGGGCCTGGCAAGGATTGGCTGTTTGAGTTGCTGGGATAAAATTGATGTTGCCAATTTGGGGGTGGGAACAGGTTATTTAAACAAGGTTCACAGCAAGCTGCTTTCTCTTTCAATGTGGGAACCGGATCACCCGCCCGCCCTCCCTTTTGGGCTTGTGCTTTGACCTTGCTATGCCTGTCATGGGGTCGTCCGCCTTGGTGCGGGGGCCTAGTAGGAATTTTTCCATTTGGCTGATTAGTGTGTGCCATTTGGTTTTTGCCTACTGCGTAGCAAATCGTCACAACTTGTAAGGTTGGCGGTTAGGCATTGGTTTAAATTGGTTGGTGGAGGGGTATGGATTGGCTGTGCCTGCCCCTCCAATGCTGCTGCTGCACGGGAATTCCGTTAAAGGAATTCAGGGGCTTACCATCCTCTCGTCCAAACCCCTGGAATCGGGTGCGGGCCGCGTAAGCCCCTGGGAGCATGCGGGGAGAAGCTGAGGGTCTGTGCCGCAGCTCCAGTTATCCCTGATCTTGTTCCTCCACACTGGCTTTCGCTGGAATCCGGGAGTCAGTGCTGTCCCCCAAGGCGGGGGGGACAGATAGTCATAACCAATGCCTAAGCAACCACTCACAATTTGTATGTTTAATAAAGTTGTGGCCAAAACTATGCCAAAAACCTTAAACAAAAATTTATGAGTGATGTGTGAGTTATTGGGGTAGGGGTGTTTTGGGGGACCTCAGCACGCAACTGGTTGCGCTGCTAAAAGTGCATTCTAAGAACTGTTTTCAAAAATTCACTTTTCTACGTTTTTAGAGGACACTTACCCTAAACAGCAAGCTAGAAACATACAGCAGTCACATGAAAGGCGGGGACAGGGTATTGTTCAATACACCTTTTGTGCATTGTTTTTGGGGCCACGTGGGACTACTTGTTGTCATCAGTCCCTCCAAATGTTCTTGGTGAGTATTGGCTGAGGACATCTCTGCTCAGCTCTGCTGTCAAGATGTGGTTCAAAAGAGGACCCATGGCATTTCTCATCTTTCTGAGTTCCTTCTAAGTCTGAAAGGTGAGCTGTACTTTCTGTCAGATACAGAAACAACCATTCATGCTCCTCTGAAAATGCTCTAGTTGCTTTTTGTGTTGTGTGTGTGAACACAGACTCTCCAGGTGTCCCTATTTTCCAGAGACATCCCTGATTTACAGAAGCTGTCCCGGTTTCTGATTCGATCCCAGAATGTCCCACTTTTCCTTAGGATGTCCCTATTTTCACCGGAGAAATTTTGGAGGTTATGGTAGGATGTTCCTATTTTCATCAGAGAAATGTTGGTGAGTATGGAGTTATCCGACCACCAAACCATCTGAAGGCAGCCCTGTATAGGGAAGTTTTTTAATGTTTAATGTTTTGCTCTATTTTATATATGTTGGAGAAAGGGATGCAGGTGGCGCCATGGGTTAAACCACAGAGCCTAGGACTTGCCAATCAGAAGGTCAGCGGTTCGAAATGCCACAACAGGGTGAGCTCCCGTTGCTCAGTCCCTGCTCCTGCCAGCCTAGCAGTTCGAAAGCACCACAAAAAGTGCAAGTAGATAAATAGGTACCGCTCCAGTGGGAAGGTAAATGGTGTTTCTGTGCGCTGCTCTGGTTCGCCAGAAGCGGCTTAGTCATGCTGGCCACATGACCCGGAAGCTGTACGCCGGCTCCCTTGGCCAATAAAGCGAGATGAGCGCCACAACCCCAGAGTCAGCCATGACTGGACCTAATGGTCAGGGGTTCCTTTACCCCTGACCATTACTGGGTGACTGGGTGGTTGGAAGCCACCCAGAGCGGCAACCCAGTCATATGGGTGGGGTATAAATAGTAAAGTTGTTATTATTACTACTACTACTACTAGTAGTAGTAGCAGTAGTAGTAGTAGTAGTATGGAATAAGTTGTCCCTAATTTCATCAGGCAAATGTTGGAGGGTATGTGAACAAGGGGTTTGGAGTTGATTGGCAGAGGAACAAGAGAAATACCTTTTGTTTTAATATAGATAAACAGATGGAAATGTATTCCTCTTCTGACCTTCAGAAATGGAAAGGCGTTTTGAAAGCACCAGGGACTATTTCTGTACACACACATTACATCCCAAGGGCCCTTGGATTCCACACGGTTACCCATCCCATTGCCTTTCGGTTGTCTTGTTGTGAGAATCTGAAAGGTCACACACCTTTCTGACATCAGCATTGCAAGTCCTCCTGAACAGGCCCGCAAGCAGTTTTGCTCCACTGTGACAAGATTACCATAGAGCAACCTATTTTCCACCAGGGCCATATTTTATTATCAACATCACTGCGTACCACAAAGATTAAACTTGGCAGCATGCTCCTCTGCATGCCCTTGCTGTGTGTGGTGCGTCAGGGCTGGCTGTGTCTTTTTGCACAGATCTGATGACAACGATGAGGCAGCACACTTACACACTTGGTTACTGCTCACGCTTTTGCTGCAAACCAGCAGTTATGAAAATAATGGCCTCATTTGCTTAAGAAGGGTTTTTGCAGGAGTGTTGCATTTTAAAATCCCATTTCTTTGCTTTTTTGCCTGTGTTACCTCGAAGGAGAAATGTGGGAGAAATTCAATTCAGTTCTCATTTAAAGGCAATCTTACCTAATTAACACTTTCTGAAATAAGATGTGAATGGAAACACCGGATCCATTTGAAATTCATACTTCTACCATTTTTGCAGAGCAGTTCTCCAGCCCAACAAGATGCTTCTACAAGCGCAGTTATTTAGCTGGATCTAGCCCATAGTGGAAGCAGGATAGGTGGGTTTTGGAGTTGATTGGCAGAGGCAGCAGCCAACAGAGTCCTTCCAAACACAGAGATTCTTTCAGACCCAGCTCAGGGGAATTGTAATTGAAAACATCAAGAAGACACTACTTTGGCTCCTCCCAACATAAATACTGGCAATATAAGAAGGAAGTCAACACACTTTTAAAATTCTAAAGATTTGTGTATCCAGGCCATAAAAATGTGCCACAATGACCATTCTCAATATGTGCTGGCGTTTGTCTGTCTCGGGAAACAATGGAGATGTGTGTCTTTATTACTGAACATTTTCTTTTTCCCTTTTCCCTTTGGTTTGGAAATGAATCTAAAAAAAAAATAAAAAAAAATCATTTTTATTTAATTTTACAAATATAAATTTATAACAATCCAAATCTCTACATAGAGAGATTACTCTGAATCTCGAGACTTCCCTCCATCCCCTCCGTGGCTCCTAATGTCAACATTTACAACTGTATATTATTCCATGGGACGCGGGTGGCGCTGTGGGTAAAACCTCAGCAACTAGGGCTTGCCGATCGCATGGTCGGCGGCTCGAATCCCCGCGGCGGGGTGAGCTCCCGTCTTTCGGCCCCAGCTCCTGCCCACCTAGCAGTTCAAAAGCACCCCTAAGTGCAAGTAGATAAATAGGTACCGCTTTATAGCGGGAAGGTAAATGGCGTTTCCGTGTGCTGCGCTGGTGCTGGCTCGCCAGAGCAGCTTCGTCACGCTGGCCACGTGACCCAGAAGTGTCTCCGGACAGCGCTGGCCCCCGGCCTCTTAAGTGAGATGGGCGCACAACCCTAGAGCCG
Source organism: Podarcis filfolensis (assembly GCF_964270895.1). NCBI lineage: Eukaryota > Metazoa > Chordata > Lepidosauria > Squamata > Lacertidae > Podarcis > Podarcis filfolensis. The sequence continues at coordinate 14,794,062 of NC_139604.1, forward strand.
GACACGACTGGCCCGTACGGGCAGGGGTACCTTTACCTTTACCTTATTATTCCATAATCTATATTTTATATCCGTCCCTATTTTCCATAGTACTTGTTGCATTACAAGTGTGATTAAAATCCTGCTAATGTTTTCATCTGCTTGCATTGGTCTCTTAATATTTTTTTTTTAATTCCCTTTTTAAAAAAAAAAAAATGTCCTCTTGGTTCCTGAGCATTTTCTTACTGAACATTTCCAACAATATAAAGTTTGCTGGGGTGGTTGTCATTCCCAAATGGCAACTGATCTGCTGCTTTTTAATTTTTTTAGTAAACAACACAGAAAGTCAATCTTTCTGATGTTGTTTTCCAGTCAACGAAGAAGATATTTATATCACTGGATCATGCTTCTCTGATTCAGTCACCATGAAACTCCATGAAATCTCCAGTGATATTTTGAGGCATTTACCAAATCAAACAGTCATTTTTCACAGAGAAAATTTGCACCCGTTTGCCACATATTAGCATGTGGGGACTAGCAGAGCATTTCAAATCAAGCTATGTAGCTGATGCTCAGCCTTTACATCTTAGCACCGTTAATTGTTTGCACAGTTAATTAATCTATTGAAGAGGCATTTTGTTAAATATCCATGGAAATGCACATATTGACTGTTTCAAGGTCAACACTTTTCTAAAGCTTGAGCTATTGAGTGTTGCCTCTCTGCGGTCCATTCCTATAATTGGCTTACTTTTTCCTCTCGCTTCCTCTCCCTCTTGTGGTTTTCTTCCTCATTTAAGAAACAAATAAGAACATCAGCGTCTGTTTCAAGGGGAGCCGCAGAAGACAATTCTGGTTATGTGTTTTAAGGGCAATTTCCTTGCGTGTTCGTATCACGAAATTTGGAAGTCATCCCATCAGCACATGTGTTTAGAAATATGTTTAGTTGGGAGAAAAAGGTTAGACATATAAGGTTGCAAGTTGTTCTAATTTAGTTCCATGGATTTTTCTTCCCTTTGGTGCAATTTGTTACTTGGTTTCCCCTTTAATTGGCAGGTCTACCAATAAAAGGAGGCAGAGATGAAGAGCCAAAACAAGAGGTGAGCAGATTCACAGAATAGTAAAGTTAGAAGGGACAATGGAAGTCATCGAGTCCAGGCATAGGCAAACTCAGCCCTCCAGATGTTTTGGGACTACAACTCCCATCATCCCTAGCTAACAGGACCAGTGGTCAGGTATGATAGGAATTGTAGTCTCAAAACATCTGGAGGGCCGAGTTTGCCTATGCCTGATCTAGTCCAACCTCCTGCTAAATACAGAATGAGCCAGACAGGATACAACTAGGTAAAAAAAGGTAAAGGACCCCTGGACGATTAAGTCCAGTCTAAGGGGGCAATGGGGTTGCAGCGCTCATCTCGCTTTCAGGCCGAGGGAGCCGGCATTTGTCCACAGACAGCTTTCCAGGTCATGCGGCCAGCATGACTAAACCACTTCTGGCAGAACACAACACCATGACAGAAACCAGAGCACACGAAAACGCCATTTACCTTCCTGCCACAGCTATACCTATTTATCTACTTGCACTAGTGTGCTTTCGAACTGCTAGGTTGACAGGATCTGGGACTGAGCAATGGGAGCTCACCCCGTTGTGGAGATTTGAATCACCAACCTTCTGACTGGCAAGCCCAAGAGGCTCAGTGGTTTAGACCACAGCGCCACCCACTGTGCATCTATGCGCATCTGTGCCAGATGACTCTCCAGCAAAGGAAAGAAGGCATTCCCCACACTCTCCCTACCCCAGACATATTTGTTTGGTTGTGTACGCACAGATCCTTTTTCTCATCTAAATACAGTGGACGCTTGGGTTGCGAACATGATCCGTGTGTGATGCACGTTCACAACCCGAAGCAGCGCATCTGCGCACATGCGGGTTGTGATTCGGCGCTTCTGCACATGCACAAAGCACGATTTAGCACTTCTGTGCATGTGTGACTGCCAAACCCGGAAGTAACCCATCCCGGTACTTCCAGGTTTCAGTGGTCCGTAACCCAAAAAAACACAGCCTGAAGCGTCTGTAACCCAAGGTATGACTGTAGCAGGAAAAGGTGTCCAGACATGCCCACAAGTGGACATAGAGTTATATATTTTCAGAGAAAACCCTGCTGAGTACCTCTGTGGCAGATTTGCTGCACTAGCAGATACACAGGTCTTAAATCATTTCACCAGTAGGCCCCATACAGGAGAATTTCCTTGTGGACAGTGTCCTTGCTGTGTCACAACCTCCCTTCATACTCCCCACAAACAAGCAAGTGGAAGTCACTGGGGTAGAAACTTGAACTGATGCATCAATTTAAAAATGTAGTTATCTTACCTGTATATGCAAGCATCAAAGCAGCATCTGATAGGCACAATTCTTTGTTTTTCGGTGCTAAATAGGCAGGTATGTGTATGTGTTTTATCACTCCAAGTGCCACTCCCTGCAGCGTTTGCGATTCATTGTTTTTCAGCTTTATTTTTATCTGTAGATGAGAAGATTCTTCTAATTAGCTGGCTTTCCCCTTTTTCTTTTGCACAAGAGGTTTGTGGCAGGAAATGTTGACGACGGGAAGAGTTGACTTTGAAAATTCAGAGAAAGGGGTTTGGAAAATTAGAGGTGACTTTTTAAAAATGCCCCAATGCAAATAGAAGTTCTGTTGGCGTGGGAGGGGGGACCAAGACAATCTAATATGGCTTGGCAACTGGAAGCTGAATCTGGGATCCTGCATAGTCCGTGATGGGCAAGTTGCAGGTATTAAATATTGCACAGTTTGAGGCGACTGGAAGCATAAGAACTGACTCCTATGGAAATGAAACATTGTCCAGGCCCAAGGAAAATATTATTCAAACTTTAGTGGCTGAACTTTCTTTAAAACATAATTAAAACATCAAAAATATCCGTACAATACCACTACCGAGAAGGCCCTCTGCCTGGTTCCCCGTAACCTCACTTCTCACAGTGAGGGAACCGCCAGAAGGCTCTCGGAGCTGGACCTCAATGTCCAGGCAGAACAATGAGGGTGGAGACTCTCCTTCAGGTATACACAGGTAAACAACCCTGTGAGGTAGTCTAGCAAGAGGCTCAAGGTCACCCAGTGGATTTAGTGTCTGGATGGCAATTTTTACACAAGTTCCTCACAGTACCTCACAGAAGCTTCTGTGATAGCATGAGCACAGCTTTATATATAAAACAAAAACAGGCAGGAGTCAGTGAAATCAGATTCCAATTGATTTTATTATTGAAGCTCACCTGACAACCTGAAACAATGTTGAGAGTTTTGAAAACCGCAAAGGATTTGTTCTGAAAGAGAATATTGAAGGGCTTCACATTTGACAAACCAAAGGCCCAGTTTAATACATTTGCGGACAGGTTGGCGAGGGGGTGGCGGGAGAGGAGAGAAAGAAAGAGTACAGCCTTTTAATCTTTCCATTCCTGTTTCACTGTATCTGCTTTCATGCACTGCTATTGACTTTGTGGCAAGCAGTTCCCCCATCTTGAATTGATTAATGGCACGCTTTGTAGCCATCCAGACAGCTTCCAGTGAAGTGACAAAGAAGTTCTGCCTCTATACCTCCCTAATCAATGAAAGTCAAAGTAAGACCAGGCGAAACTTAAATTCACACACTGCAGTGCTGGAAGCCCCCAAATGTGTACAGGTGTGATAATCAGCAATTCCACTTAATAGACAAGCCAGGATCCCTTCTCTTAAACATCTTCTGATAGGAGCCCTGTAGAATGAAGCAAGCTGTCCACAAATCAGTAGATATCATAGGGGAGACACAGGAGCCCAAAATAAACAGAAAACAATTTTCTGATAAAATTTCCAAAAGTTTTTCAATCTCCAACTGAACCATTGGTGAATCTGGTGTGAAATCCCTACAGCATGGGTAGGCAAACTAAGGCCCGGGGGCTGGATCCAGCCCAATCACCTTCTAAATCCGGCCTGCGGACAGTACGGGAATCAGCATGTTTTTACATGAGTAGAATGTAAATTTATTTAAAATGCATCTCTGGGTTATTTGTGGGGCCTGCCTGGTGTTTTTACATGAGCAGAATGTGTGCTTTTATTTAAAATGCATCTCTGGGTTATTTGCGGGGCATAGGAATTCGTTCATTCCCCCCCCCAAAAAAAAAATGTAGTCCGGCCCCCCACAAGGTCTGAGGGACAGTGCACCGGCCCCCTGCTAAAAGGGTTTGCTGACCCCTGCCCTACATCAAGGTATTTCTACAGGGAGCTCCTATAGAAAATCATCCTACAGTTGGGTCACCATATGTCTGGAATTTTCCAGACATAGCCGGTATTCAGCTGCCTTAAGCAGCAACTGAGTGGCAATCACTGAAATGTCTGAGAAACTCTGGACATATGGCAGCTGATGTCACTAGTGTAGATTTTGGTGATTTTCATTAAAAAAAAATAGCTCAAAAACTCTGGGCATAAATAAATAAATAAATAAATAAACAAATAAACAAATAAATAAACAAATAAATAAATAAATAAACAAGCAAGCAAGCAAGCAGGCTCAACAACTTTTGTGTCCAGATTTTCACTTTTTGAAATATGGCAACCCAAATATGGCAACCAGACTAATGGTCCCTCCAGCCCTGTACTGTCACATGTGATTGACTGGTTTGAAGGGCCTCGCTGTGACCCTCGCTGTGGACTGAAATTAGATCTGCCAGAGGATGGTGAGCCTAGAGGGAAACTCTGGCATGCACCGTGGCTATATTAAAGGCAGACTTCAAAAGCACTAGGAGCTCTACATTTTTGAGGATGTATGGATGAACAAAAGGACTACAGTTGTACCTTGGTTGTCGAATGGAATCCATTCCGGAAGTTTGTTTGACTTCTGAAAATGTTCGCAAACCAAGGTGCGGCTTCCAATTGGCTGCAGGAGCTTCCTGCACTCAATCGGAAGCTGTGGAAGCAGTGTCGGACATTTGGCTTCCAAAGAACGTTTGCAAACCAGAACACTCACTTCTGAGTTTGTGGTGTTTGGGAGCCCAAACAGATGAGTGCCAAGGCGTTCAACAACCAAGGTACGACTGTACAGGTATTGAGGAAGGAGGGGCAGAAATCTACACTGTGGAACAGAAAGAAAGCTGAAGGATTAAGTGTGCTTGAGCAGGAACATTGAGTAGGAAACTTGGTTTATAGGTGGGGACTAACTTGAATGCTTATAGAACAGTCTGCAACCAGCACTCGGCGATGAAGAAGATGCTTGTCTTCCTAGGCAGCTAGGGACCCACCAGGAGGGCCCAGAAATCTCTGAGCTCTCCCTCTAAGAGAAGGTTTTCAAGGACCATAATGAATTCCTTAAAACAGAAAAGACTTCTTCTTATAGATCTTAGCAACAGTAAAAAAAATAAAAAGCACTGGAATATATACAAGAAACAGAACAATACAGAAAACACTTTATGTGTCTAATACTTAGACGTAGAGTTCCTCCTTATGTATTTATAGGTCACCATACCAATAAAAATAGTGTAAATGGGTGACATTGGCAGAGATCAGTCAAAGCAACAACTAATGAAGGTATTAGAGTGCCTAAATGACACAGAGGTTTGGAAGGGGTCAATTTTATATATATATATAAAGATCAAGTAACCCTTTCTGCCCCCCGACAGACTAAGTTTGAAGAGACGTGTATAATTCAACAGAGAGACCGTGTATCCAGCTGGCCAAGTCTGGCAGATTCCCATTGATTTTCTCTTTTCTCTTCCAGCCCTGTCTGTCACAAACAACTAATTAAAAGTGCCGTAATCCAATATAATCTGTTTTCCAATTGGTTGGGACATCAAGCTATCTAACAGAAGTAATTGATTTGTAAACTGCCAAACTTAATACACGTAGACCTCCATTGTCCATTTTTGACCATGCCCGCCAAACAAATTTGGCTGCTTTTGCATTGAATGGACTGCATGTTTCAGGTTTCCATTCATTTTGAATCAAGGGCAGAGGAGCAATAGTTTAATGCTGCCTTAATAAAGATGGAGTTGCACAAAGTGAAGCAAATATCTCTGCTTTCCCCATTTCATTTCTGACTTTGGCTCCATGTTTTTTCCTCCATAGAAGAGAAAACTGGATTTGAGCAGCCTCTATAATGAAACCAAATTTCTCCACTGAAATGGTTGTGACAACAAAACCAATTAAGGCTGGTTCAGGCATGAATATTTGCCACTTCATCTCTTGTCACTGGAGCTGTCATGACTCAAGGACTCAGCTTAATGTGTGAGCTGTCTCCATTGGAAAGGATTAGGCTTTGGTTTTACAAATTCTGTTCTGTTTTGCCCATAATGACTCATGCAAACATGCAAATTATCACTTGTTGCTATCGTCAAAGGAGTGATGTGTGTGTATCTGTGTGAAGGAGCCCGGATGACCTTTGGACTGCAATTAAGTTGTTAAAGTGGGCAGTGTCATTGATTTGAAAATATTTTGCACCGTCAGTCGTAGACCTAGTCAGTTTATTTACATAGCACATTTTCCTCGGAAAGACATTGTGGTCAAGCTGGTTTGCAGAAAACAGGCAAACGCATGATGAGCAAAATAAGTGGAAAAAACCCATGATTAAAATTGCAATGCAAGTGATGTCATAGTTGTAGCCCACACTGCCACAAGGAGTGAACCACCTAACTCAACTTCTCCTTCTTTGAACCAGTGCTTTGTATTGCTGCTGCCAAGTGGATATTCACTAGTACGTTTTGTGGATTGTCCTTGTATTACTGATGAAGGGTACTGGAAATATTTTAAATATTAATATTTTTATTCTCTAGCAGCCTCCCCTAAACCATAGCTGTCAAGCGTCCCTTATTTGGAGGGACAGTCCTTTATTCCAGCACCATGTCCCGCTGCTGTCCCTTATTGATGGATGTCCCTTAAATATCCCTTAAATGATGTCCCTTAAATTTCAAAGGAAGCAGGTCCTCTCCCTCCCTCCCTGCTGGCCAGGGAGAAGGGAGGCTCCAGCTGTGTTGCTTGGCTGTGTTGCTCACCCAATAAGAAGTCTAAGAACGACTGGGGGGTGGAGCTTGCATGCCTTATGCTGATCAAATCGGCTGCATTGCCTGGGGACTCGCCTTTGCTCAGCGCTTCCCAGCGGAGAGGTGACGGTGGTTTTCCTTGAGGCTTCGTTTGGCTGCTGGCTGGGCTTTCTGCCTTTGGCTCAGAGGGGCTCAGAAGTTGAACATATCTGTGGTGAGTGCTTAGATCGGAATCGGATGCATACGTCATCGACGGCCCACTCACCCTTGCCGGCGAAAAGGTCTGTCTGGAGTGGGGGCACATGGTGGGGGGAAAGGAAAGGAGATCTTGTGGGAGTGGGGGCTTTTGAATTTGTTTTGGAGGCTCCTTTGATTGACTTATGGGGGAAAAGAAAGGAGCTGGTTGACTAAAATGGTGGGTGACTGGCGATCTCGTGACGAGGGGGGGGGAGGCTGTGTGTGTGTGTGTGTGTGTGTGTGGCTAGTTAATGCAAGCTGAGGGGAGTTTTGAATGCTGGACGCCATTTTGTTGCACGTGCTGCTGCAAACTTTGCAGTGCAAAGCCAGGCCAGGGAGCCATCTTAAGTTGAGGCTGCATAGGCTTTGTGGTGCATGTGACTCAGATTCTATTCAGTTGAACCTCTGGTTACAAAGTTGGTTGGACAGTGTTCTTGAAGCTACCAGCATGAGTTTGACCAGACTGCAGGAGGACAGGAAGACTGGAGTGCCTGGAACAGGTGATGCTGCAGGACCCTTATTGTGGCTGCTGGTCCCTTATTTTCAAGGCTGCTGGTCCCTTATTTTCAAATCTGTAAGTTGACAGCTATGAACTAAACAGTTCTGAACAGTTCCACTTCTGGAGTTTGGGACCACTGCACGATCTTTGATTCTTCTGATTCCAGCTGTTTCTTCACCGGTGCTCTAACTTAATTCTGTTTCCTTGTGTTATGCACGTCCCTATCCCAACCTCTTGGACAATCCAAAAGACAGTACAGTTCATAAGCAGCATCTCTTTGCTTACATGCCGCTTCAACACAAGCTTGTGCCTGTATAAGTGTTTGGCAGTGAAAGTGTTGGTGCTGACCTTTAAATCGCTAAATGGCTGCACTGCAAGAAGTGACGTTACAAGTAGCCAGACAGAGGGCCTTCTTGGTAGTGGCGCCTGCCCTGTAGAATGCCCTCCCATCAGATAAAACAATTACAGTGGACCCTTGGGTTACGTTACCTTTGGGTAATGTAACTTTCGGGTTGCGAACGCGGCAAACCCAGAAGTGTATTCTTCCGGGTTTCACCACATGCGCATGCGCAGCTCTCTGCATGCCTCGCGCATGCGCAGAAGCGCTCTATCGCGCTGTGCGTGTAAGCAGAAGTGGCACCTCTACTTGCAGATTTTTCAGGGTATGTACGGACCCCTGGAATGAATTAGATTCGTATCCATAGGGTCAACTGTATTTGACTTTTAGAAGACATCCGAAGGCAGCCCTATTCAGGGAAATTTTTAATGGTTGATGTTGTATTATGTTTTTAATACTTTGTTGGGAGCAGCTCAGAGCGGCTGGGGCAACCCAGTCAGATGGGTGGCTAATAATAATAATAATAATAATAATAATAATAATAATAATAATGGAAGACAATGGAGGGAATTGTTTTTTATCTCTCTGACAGGTGTTAGTAAAGGAGGAGACAGAAGTTGCTGGTTTTTCAGCTGAGCCAATGGAGAGGCCCCACAGACTCTCTCTCTCTCTCTCTCTCTCTCTCTCTCTCTCTCTCTCTCTCACACACACACACACACAGAGAGAGAGAGAGAGAGGGGGGGGGGACTGCTTCTCTTCAGTGCATAGTTAAAGTAGGGAACTCGATCTCACAGGAGCCAACTTGGATGGCTCTGAAAGAGGATTCACCACGTTCATGGAGGAGAAGGCTATCAATGGCTGCTAGCCATGATAATTTTCCTCTGCCTCCATGGTCAGAGTCATCAATGCTTCTGAATGCCAGTTTCTGGAAGCCAAAGTGGGCCTTTGGCCTGATCCATCAGGACTCCTCTTACATTCTGTGAATGAACCCAAAATATAATCTATTCCTCTTTGTATGAACAGACACCTTCTTTTTTGTTAAAGTTTGACTCATCCTCGAGAAGATACAATGAAAGTAGCATTATACATTAATTGTGCATGATATCTCCAGCAGCATTTCCCAGAAAAGCACTAATGAAAACAAGTATTTATATAGTCTCCGAAGTTGATAACAATTAACTAGAAACTTGCTTTTGCTCTCTCCGAACTTCAGCTCAATAAAAACGACGGGAGTGTGGAAGTGGTGGGGGGTTATTTTTTAAAAAAGTCAAGCCTTTCCCCCCTTCCTGAATATAATGAATTCAGCTTTATTGTTCAGAAACTCTCTATTAATCTTTTAATAGAATTCACATTGATTCAAAAAGTTCAGCCAAGCACTTAAATGAAGCACTTAACTCTGTAGGTCCAGGCGATGAGGCACTGGCTGCAACCTGAGTGCTGCTGAAGACAATGGGGAAATTTCCCACTGATTGTAGACTATGCTTTTGGCCTTTTCAGAAATGTGCTGGGAAAGGGCTGAAGCTCAGTGGCAGAGCAGCTCAATGTGGAAGGCCCCAGGTCTCAGACTCTATTCTCTGCATGCCCAGGTAGGGCTGGGAATGTCTGCAACTCTGCAAAGTCACAGCTAGTCATTGTAGACAATGCTCTGACACAGCTTCTGCTGCTGCTGCTGCGATCACTCGTAGCCGAGTAATATTGTCTTCCATAAACACGGTTTTAACAATGAGTCCGTAAGTAACTGTGGAGGCCAATTCTGGATCCACATGTCCTTCCACAGTGGGGATATTGGTTTCCAGGTGGGAGTTGATCACGGTGAGGGTTTGCCAAGCATGGCTTCCTCTTAGCATGTTTCTCCCTTACATCCTGAGTTTGATAAGTCAGCTATGATTAAATGGGCGCAAGATGTTGGACACAACATTATGTTTGCTGACTGGGAACAGTTATGGACCACAGGTATGAAATTTACGGCATGTAATGCCTTAAGAGAGAATATTATGAAAATGATATACAGGTGGTACATGACCCCAGTCAAGCTTGCAAAAATATATCATTTGCCCGATAATAAATGTTGGAAATGTAAGGAGGTTGAAGGTACATTCTTTCACCTTTGGTGGACGTGCCCAAAGATTAAGGCTTTCTGGGAAATGATTTATAATGAAATGAAAAAGGTATTTAAGTATACCTTCTTGAAAAAACCAGAGGCTTTTCTCTTGGGCATAGTCGGCCATTTGGTGCCAAAGAAGGACAGAACTTTTTTTATGTATGCTACAACGGCAGCAAGAATACTTATAGCAAAGCACTGGAAGACTCAAGATCTACCCACTCTGGAAGAATGGCAGATGAAGTTGATTGACTGTATGGGACTGGCAGAAATGACCGGCAGAATCCGCGACCAGGGAGAAGAGTCGGCAGAAGAAGATTGGAAGAAATTTAAGGACTATTTACAGAAATACTACAAAATTAATGAACTCTGAAAAGATGCTGGATTGAACTTTTGTGGTCTCTAGCTGTTATGATAAAGATAATAGGGATTAAAATTGTTTAAGTCATAAAATTTAAAAAGTTGATTGGAAAATAAGGTGTTAATTAAAAGGAATGTTAAGAGATTAGGATTTGCTGGATTAACAATTTGAACTAGAAAACAAGAAGGGGAGGTATGAGGAAGTCAAAGAAACATGTTATTGAAAAACTGTTATTGAAATTGATTTGTTTTTTAATATTTTTCTTTTCTTTTTCTTTTTGTGTTTGTATAAAATTGGAAAACTTAATAAATATTTATTAAAAAAAAATACCTCCTGAGTTTGAGTGTCTTCAAAGCCCATGACACCTTTGGTAAAGGCTGTTCTCCAACTGGAGCGCTCACAGGCAAGTGTTTCCCAGTTGTCGGTGTTCATACTACATTTTTTATAGATTTGCCTTGAGACAGTCATTAAACTTCTTTTGTTGATCACCAGCATTACGCTTTAAATTTTTAAGTTCAGCATAGAGTAGTTGCTTTGGAAGACGATCATCAGGCATCTGCACAACATGACCAGTCCATCGAAGTTGATGTTGAAGAATCATTGCTTCAACACTGGTGATCTTTGCTTCTTCCAGTACACTGATATTAGTTCACCTGTCTTTCCAAGTGATATGTAAAAATTTTCAGAGACACCTTTGATGGAATCTTTTGAGGAGTTGGAGTGGTGTTTATAAGTGGTCGATGTTTCACAAGCATATAGTAAGGTTGGTAGTACAATAGCTTTGTAAACAAGCATTTTGGTTTCCCTGCAAATGTCCTGGTCCTCAAACACTCTGCACTTCAATTGGGAGAAAGCCGCACTCGCAGAGCTCAGGCAATGCTGGATTTCCGAATCAATGTTGGCCCTTGTGGAAAGATAACTGCCTAGGTAGGAGAAGTGAATGTTACACCATTGAGTTGGATTTGTGGTGCTGCAGAGGGGTTATTTTGTACTTGTTGGTGCAGCACTTTGGTTTTTTGGATGTTGCGTGATAGGTCAAGCTTTTCGTAAGCTTCTGCAAAGATGATATATGATTTCTGACACAGCAGAAGACAGCTTTCTGTGTGCTTGAAATCAGTGCTGTTCTACTAGTGGAATCACAGAAATGTAGGCTCGTAAGGAATTCCAAAGGTCATCTTGGCTAACCACCTGCAATGTGGGAATCACAGCTAAAGATTTCTGACAGAAGCCACACAAGCTCTGTTTAACACCTCCAATGAAAGGGAGTCTACCTAATGATGATGATGATGATGGTGATGATGATGATGATGATGATGATGTTGTCTTATTTGTATCCCGCCCATCTGACTGGCTTGCCCCAGCTACTCAGGTGGCTTCCAACAAATATAAAAACATAATAAAACATCAGACCTTAAAGACTTCCGATACAGGGCTGCCTTCAGATGTCTTCTAAAAGTTGTATAGTTATTTAACTCCTTTACATCTGATGAGAGGGCATTCCAAAAGGAGGGCACTACTGCTGAGAAGGTCCCTGTAACCTCACCTCTCACAATGAGGGAACGACCAGAAGGCCCTCAGAGCTGGATCTCAGCATCCAGGTTGGAAGATGGTGGTGGAGACACTCCATCAGGTATACAGGGCCGAGGCCGTTTAGGGCTTTAAAGGTTAACGCCAACCCTTTGAATTGTGCTCAGAAATGTATTGGGAGCCAGTGTAGATCCTTTAGGACTGGTGTTACATGGTCCCGGCAGCTGCTTCCAGTCTCCAGTCCCAGCAATGAGCTGGGAAGGAATGCGTTTATCCAGGGGGCTGCCACAACTTCCCTGTCTATGTTTCCTGTCATAGTGACCTGGTTCTCACCAGTTAGTCACATTTCAATGCCTCACCTTATCACAATTTACGGTAAGAAATAGCTGACAAATTGTGCCCCCTAAGAGTTAATAAGGACACCCCCCCAACATTCTTACTCAGTCCTCAAATAGTGACTGGCTAACCCCACACTATAATATAAGGGAAGGGAGGGGAGTGAGTTGCTGGAGTGAGTGCAGTGTAAAATCAAATTTTGCAATTGGGTCTGTCTGTGCTGGTCACAGCTATGTAGCACCAACCTTGTACTAGGCAATAAAAGGAGCTTATTCCATAAATTCTCGCTTTTCATGCTAAACAGAGAATGTGAGCTAAGTGTTCTTTCAGCGCTGAGCCATTAATAATAGGATCCTATGCTTGTTTACATGGACTAAAGTTCCATGGACTTACTCCCTTGTAAACGTGCCTAGGGTTGAAGCCTTATCTGAATGAATTGTGTCTCTGTGTGTGCATTTGGGCAAACACACACACACCAAATTAGATTAGGCTGGCAAAAAGCAGAAAGTGCTATTGCAGGCTATTAGGACATTCAGAAATGTACTGGGATCACTCAAACAACAGAATGAAAAACAGGTTATTTCTTTGACAGCAGACTCCACAAAGGAAATTAAGCACGCAACTCTGTAAAAAAAAACACAGGTTGTTTACAGTTCTATTCCTTAGAAATATAGGTTCTGTCAGGTTATGGTGGCAAACTTAAAAAACCCAGTCAATTTCCATCACATGGTTTTCATACATACATTCATCAGGGAAGCTTCGTGGGCAGCAGCTCTGTGGAAGAATACAGGCTGCACCTGCAGAAGGTAACATATTTCATCGCTGGCATCTTCACTCACAAAAGAAGACCCTGGAGAGTTGATGCCAGTCAAAACAGACAGCACAGGACCTATTGGTGTGACTCATCATAGTACAGCTTAATGTGTTCAGCATAAGCTCAGTGGCAAATGTATTTTGTAGTGTGTAAAATTGCATAAACTGTGCACCCCAATTAGAAAAAATCCTATCTATCTATGTATGTATGTCTCAGCCTTGAAAAAAAGGAACCTGGAAGATATGAAGTGCAATCTCAAAGACAGCTGCAGGTGGGTGTGTTTAATGAAACCGACTTGAGCTTCCGCCTAATTCAATCTGTGTTTGCATGAAAATGCGGAGAGAGTTTTCTGCTTTATGAAACATTTGGCAGCTTGATTTGACATGTGTAGCCTACCTCTTCTCGTTACCTGGATCGTTTATTTCGGCAAGTCCCTGAGTGAAAGAGAGAGAAAAGGGAAATCTAGATATACCTCCCTTTCTCACCTGGGTAATTTGCCATCGCTATGAAATCCCCGCGATGGGGTGAGCTCCCGTTGCTCAGTCCCTGCTCCTGCCAACCTAGCAGTTCGAAAGCACGTCAAAGTGCAAGTAGATAAATAGGTACCACTCCGGCGGGAAGGTAAACGGTGTTTCCGTGTGCTGCTCTGGTTCGCCAGAAGCAGCTTAGTCATGCTGGCCACATGACCCGGAAGCTGTACGCTGGCTCCCTTGGCCAATAAAGCGAGATGAGCGCCGCAACCCCAGAGTCGGTCACGACTGGACCTAATGGTCAGGGGTGCCTTTACCTTTACCATGAAGGATTCAGGTTCCCTGTCCCCCATTACTATCTCCATTACTTCAGGTGCCAAAACACAGGTGAAGTGTTCCCCCAAATGATGACTGGAACATCACACTTTCTATCTGTTGCAGCAGATTTAAAGTGAATTGGGCTCTGATGAGCTAACAAAACATCCCTAAATGACCACTTTTAAAATAAATAAATAAATAAAAATCTGCAGTTTTAAGAGCAAGAAGCAAATTGATTTTGTGGATTAATATTTTGTTAAATCTGACTAAACTGATTTTGGTTAGTGTTTAAGAAACAATGCATTTTAATTTTTATTTATTCTGTTGCTGCTGAGAACCATGCAACAATCAACAACAGTGGACAGAAAGCCGGCTGAGGGTCTATATCAGCAAAGTCTTAGGCTGAAGTTGTTGCTACTGTTGGCATTCCCAACATCTCCAGGTAAGAGAGACCCTTGTCTGAGTTCCTGCAGAGATGCTGCCAGCTAGCATAGACAGACCAGTGTTCTGATACAATAAAAATCAGCTTATTTTAGTCAGAGTCGCAGGCATGTAAGGGAGGGATGTCACCCTCCCATCTATTCTTTCCCCCAGCGAAGTCCACAACAAATCTCCAATTGTTTCTAATGACCATGGATTACGTTCAAAATGCACTTTCATAAATTCTGCTCCATTTTATGCTCCCCACCACAATATGTCTAGATTATTATTATTTTTTCAAGGCTGGCTTTTCATTTCTTGGCATTTAGTAAAGGTCACCATTAGTACGTTTTCAAATAAAATTGTATAATTTATCTAAAGTTTAAGCAGCATCTGCTACAGTTGATCTATTGCTCTGCTTGGTAAATAATGTTGGGAGGTCAACACTCAGTTCTTAAACGTATGCCTGCATACTTATTGCTATTATTTCCCCCATACAGTAGCAAACTATATAGTTTTGCTAGGATGTCCCGTTATGGAAAAAGAGGAGGGAAAGAAGCATCAGTTAAAAAGTGGATTGTTTTATACATACATATGAAAAGCACTCTTTCTCTTTCCTCACAGCAAACTAACAATTGTGGTGGGGGATTTCTTGAAAACTCTCCCCTCCATCATACTTCCCATTGGTTATTATTCAGAGACACTGAGCACCACAAACTGGTTTTATGTGTTTTCTGCGGCTACCATAAATTCTTATTTGATGGTTTATTGTGCCAGACATGAGCCCAGTAAATGCCAGCCCTGTTTTATGATACAAAGGAGAAAGGGGGATGCTTTTAATGATGTGCCTAATGACAGCACCTCATGATTTTTTTTTATGTTCTAACAATAAAAAATAAAAAGACTGTTTGTTTTTAATCTTTTGCTACTCTCTTGGGCTTCATCCACACTCTTTATTGCAAAGAATCCACACACACACAAACATCTAGTGGAAATTTCACACATTTTACCCTAATTTGCCTTTTAGTATAGTGTTTCATATTTCATTAGGACTTTCCCCTGTTATTATTACCTTTCAGTGTGAGGCCACTGCAGACAGGAATGGAGTCAAAATAAGGCCACAGGTGAGTGTTTTCTTCAGGCACATAAGGAGTCGATGACAGACGCACATCTTTAAGGAGTCGTGTATACATCTCAGGGAGCCCTTCTTAGAAACCAAGTTCCAAGAGAGAAAGAAAAAACAGCAGCGAGAAAACATGCAGCACTGCAGAGCTGATGTGACAGAAATATATGTATTTACTGGTTAAAATTGGTACGCTAACGATGCACACACACCTTTCGCCAGGAGACTGTGTGTGTGTGTGTGTGTGTGTGTGTGTGTGCGCGTGCGCACGTGTAGGGGAGAGAATTGATTTATAGACCAAACTAAATCTATGTGACAATAAAGTGTAGAAAAAAGAAAATGAAATGAGTTGGAAGACCTTTCCTTTTGTAAATGTGTCGGTAGAATAAGGCAACAACAAGAAGAAAAAATACCATCTAAATCCTGTGATGTTGTAAAAATTCAGCAATTTATCACAAGTGACATCTCTAAACATCACGCTCTCTCTCTTTCTTTTTTGGTATGTTTGTTTACAAAGTATTTCTTTTGAGTTTGTTGACTGGCACCTCTGAAAGTTAATAGCTATCTGTTTTGCTTCTTATAAAAAACTGTGTGTGTGTATGAGAGAGAGAGAGAGAGAGAGAGAGAGAGAGAGAGAGAATACATTTGGGTCGTGGTATGCTTGGCATGTATGACTGCCTTGGGTATTACTCATATTCATTTATTTGCCAGACTTTGCGCTGCATTTTTAATTAGGTTTACCCGTCACACCTCAGGAGTGTATTTCAGGTGATCCGGATGACCTTTAAAGGGCCAGCAGCAGATGGCTTGAAGTTCGTCTGTTTTGTCTGTTAAATAAGTACATAATTACTCCCAGACTTAACTTATTTCAACAACCATGCCAGGAAATGACTTAGCACGCCTGAAAATGAAGTAATCCTTTTGCCAATCTGATAAGCTTGAGCTTGACTTGTTGGTAGCAAATGTGCACAATTGATGAGAATAACTCCCCCCCTTCATTTTATTGGGGGGAGGGCAGAGGGGAAAAGCTTTATTGCAAGCTTCAGAACTTTTCCACAGAACAAGGGTTGGGGAAATCTGACCATTTGGGTTTCCCCAGGGCTATTTTTCTAGAAGAAGAGGTGCTGGAACACACCATGAGTTTTCTTATAATGACCGCTCCCCGCTTAAAACGGGGGGCGCCCTTTGCGTGGACGCGTGCAGCCCCTAGATCTGGAGCGGCTCCATCAGCATAGGCTTGGCTTTGCCTTCCCTCAGGTGGGATACCTGGAGGTCTCCGCCTACCTCAGTCAGTTGTCCAATCCCACCTGGGGGAAGCGTTGCCAAGGAGACCAGGCCAGGTAGGGGAGGGATTACCTGCCCACACAATAGAGGGAGGATCTTACCTGGGAATCCTCACTTGGCTCCTGAGCTTCTCCCACCCTACCCACCCTCAGTTAATGTCTTATTTTGCAGGTTAACTTTTCTTCACAGGTATGCGGGCGCTGCTACGTTAAGGTCGCTGTTAAAGGGCCGGAAAGGAATTTCCCTGCATTGGCAGGTTTCGTCTTTCCCGTAGCAAAACGTCACAACTTTGGCGGTATCAGGCCTTGGGCGGAATCCTTTTGTCCATCTTCCTCTTTGCGGCGGCGATACCAGGGTTCCCCGTTAAAGGGGTTTTCTGAAGGGAGGCTTTGACCGTACGCCGAAAGGTCGTCATTGCTCTCCCCTGTGGCGGCGGCGTTACGGGGGCAGCTATCTCTGCTTGAACATATGTTCTCCAGAGCAGGCCCATCCCCCCCCACACACACACTGGATAACCCTGATGCTCCCTAGGTCCCCGGCTGGGGACTGGGGAGGGAGAACGCCCAATGCCTGAGCCAAGGTCTACCCACATTTGAAATTTAATAAAGTTGTGGCCAATTTAATCCCATAGCACGTTGTCTTGAGTCGTTATTCCACATGACGGGGGGACCGTGCGGGATCTGGGGACTCCGCCTGTCCACGCAATGGCAAAGGTGCCCACCTGAGAGGGGGCCAAGCTAAGTTCTGGCAAGTTCCGGCTGAAAAAAAGCCCTGGGTTTCCCATTCTTCCGGTCCTAAATTCAGTTTTCTGTATCAGTTTGTTTTTCTTTTTTCTTTTTTAAGTGCTTATCAGTATTTGTGTTCACGTTTCTCCTCATATATACGTTTGTATGCAATTTTGCCTAACATACTCATTTCTGCAATACACTTTTCCTTAAAGCAACACACACACACTCACATTTTTATGGACATTTCACCCCAGTGTGTGCATTTTTATCCACATTGCATGGATGGGCAAACACATTACAACATGCAAAGAACTGCAAACTTGGTGACATGCAATAAATGTAAACTATTTTGGGAGAAGATTTATAATGAATTGAAAAGAATATTTAGATATACCGTACTTTCCCAAAAAACCCGGAAGCATTTTTATTGGGAATGATTGGAGAGGAAATAACAAAGACTGATGACTGTTTATGTATGCCACTATGGCAGCTAGAACTTATTAGCCCAAAATTGGAAATAGCAAGAATTACCAATGATAGAAGAATGGCAGATGAAGACGATGGACTATGCTGAATTAACAAAGCTGACGCGGGAAATCCAAAACCAGAGTGGCCAAGCTTTCCAGAGAGACTGGAGTAAATTTATTCAATATATAGAAAATTATTGTAAACATTTAAAGACACCAGTAGGACTGCGTTAAATCTCACAACGTTTAATTGACAGACCTTTCTACTTGTATTTAAAGTTGAAAACAATTAAGAGAAATGTTCAATTAAGAGAAATTGAGATGGTATAAATGTGTACAATGATGAAGTAGTTATAAAAAAAAAAACACCAGTTGATGGGGCGGAGGGAAGTCGACTGGCTCAACAGAGCTAAGATATTGTAAATGGAAATCAGATGTTACATGAATGTTAAAAATGGAAAACTAATAAAAATATTATTTAAAAAAAGAACTGCAAATTTGGAAGGTTGGCTGTGTATCAGTTCTCATATTCTTTCATATACAGCAAATAGGTTTGCCTTTAAATGCAAGCTGAAGTGAAATTCCTCGCACCCCTACAGACACCCCTAGTTTGTCAATGGCTACTTCATAGTTAGACAGATCTGCTTCTCCTCCCCATCAAACTGCCTTGCTTTTGATAATGTCTTCTCAACTTTCTAAGAGAATTCTGGGTCACACAGTTGTGAAGGAAAGGTTAACCAAGGCCCAATACCCAGGAGGAACCTGGCAATCAGTCAGGCACAGGGCTACACAAAGACTTATAGTTTAGAGTTGATTGCAGAGAGTAAGCTCCTCTACATTCAGTTTCTACCAATTACCTGTTGGGGGGGGGGACAGCAGCAAATGGTCTCTCTGTTTCTTGTTATGGTTGGTTTGTCTTGAGACTTGCGAAAGTCTAAATCTAAGCATATCCATCTGAATTAGTTTTCAGATCTCATCTTTGTATAGCATTCATCATCATCAATTTTATTTAACATTTCCGAGAAAAGTATTCTATGGTCATTTTAAGGGTGATTTAATAATAACCACAAAACATAATTATTCATATAGAAGTTAACCTATAGTTTTTGCAAACAACCAAGGACACCAGGGCTCTCTGCAAGAGTAGAAGCATTTTCTCCAGTGTGGTGAGAGCCAGTGAGAGCCAGTGTGGTGTAGTGGTTAAGAGTGGTGGACTCGTAATCTGGTGAACCGGGTACGCTTCCCTGCTCCTCCACATGCAACTGCTGGGTGACCTTGGTCCAGTCACACTTCTCCGAAGTCTCTCAGCCTCACTCACCACACAGAGTGTTTGTTGTGGGGGAGGAAGGGAAAGGAGAATGTTAGCCACTTTGAGACTCCTTCGGGTAGGGATAAAGCGGGATATCAAATCCAAACTCTTCTTCTTCTCCTCCTCCTCCATATTGCAGTAACAGAAGAAACACAATTGGGCTAAGCATAGCTGTCAACGTTTCCCCTTTTCTAAGGAAAATTCCCTTATTCCAAATAGGATTCCTCGCAAGAAAAGGGAAAGGTTGACAGCTATGGGGCTAAGGTGCATTTCAAATTTCTTCCAGGCTCTTACTATTCAATGGTGTGTGTGTGTGTGTGTGTGTGTGTGTGTGTGTGTGTTTTCCAGCAGGAAGAATATAGGAAGTAGCATATGGTGTGAATATAACTCTCCGGGTGCCCTATGAACATAGGTAATGACTGCTTTATAGGTGATATAAACAGAATTCCCTAGTTCGCTTGCTTCATTCTCATTGCATCTGCCAGATTTAAGTTGAACAGGTTGCTTGCCACATAATTTGATTGCAAGTTGCAGGTCTCAGAGCAATATTCATTAACAACTCTCTTGGCAGTGCCTTCTGTAGGTTAACGTCTTTCTTTCAACAAAGGATTTGATTGGGCTTCCAAATGAGATATTCTGACCATTGTCCTTGGAATAACCTTCCTATGACCTCTCCCTTTCTTGCTACTTTCCAACAAGGCATATAACATCCTTTTGTTAGGGGTAATGTAAGCTGAACAGGTATTGGCATAGTCTGCCCATGAAGAGAGATTTGTGTACAGTTCCAGGCCAATATGTATACAAGCAGGGCCGGTGTCAGGCTAGTTTGCATTCTAGGCAAGGCTAACAACTTGTATCTCCCCCAAAACACTGCAAACTTCAGTTTTCAAAAACAAATCTAATGTACGATTTACTTCAAACATGATAAAGCGTGTTCTCCTTCATGGAGAGCACGTGTTGCGGTGGGGGCCAACAGGACACTCCAAAGTTGTGGGGTGGGCTAATTGATCATTGGCCACTGTTGTGATTGGGCTTCCCTTGTTGTTGGGAAGAAGTTAATGTTGCCATTTGTTGATTGACAGCCAGAAATGCTAAAACTCCTTGCACAAGGCTAGGGCTTCCTCTTTTCGCCCGTGCATCGGATTGCCCGTCCCCCCTCCCTAGAATTAGGGTTGTTCGCTTTGACCTTGCTATGCCTGTCATGGGGTCATCTGCTCTTGGGGCAGGGGCCCGGTAGGAATTTTGTCCATCTGGCTGATTGGCTGGGGCCATTTGGTTTTTGCCTACTGCGTAGCAAATCGTCACAACTTGTAAGGTTGCGGTTAGGCATTGGTTTAGGGTTTGCTTGGTTGAGGGGCATGGATTGGCTGTGCCTGCCCCTCTAATGCTGCTACTGAAAGGGATGCCATTAAAGGAATACAAGGGCTCACTATTGCTTTTGTCCACCCTGTCAAGGGTCTAGGGCCACGCAAGAGCCCCTGGTTGCATTTGGGGAGGGCTGAGGGCAGGTTCCCTGCTCCATCGCTACCCCCAAGTGTATTCCCCTTTTCTGACTTTCGCAGGAGTGCGGAATGTCAGTCTGTCCCCCATCTGTCCCCCAGATAGTCGCAACCAATGCCTAAGCAACCACTCACATTTTTGTATTTTAATAAAGTTGTGGCCAAAATTATGCCAAAAACCTTAAACAAAAATTTCTGTGTGATGTGTGAGTTATTGGGGTGGCCCTGGGGGCCTCAACACGCAACATTCCTCAACATGTAAAAGTAAAATATTATCAGAAATTTATAAACTGTAACAAAAACTAATCATTATAAAGCTCAAGGCCTCCAAGGCCAGCACTGTGCCCCTCTGAGATTTGCACTCTAGGCAGCTGGCTAGTTAGCCTAATGATAGCACCTACCATTGTCTACAATAGGCCTTGGGGGATGTTCATGTACTGACTGCATTTTGGTGCATTTGCACAATCCCCAACAGGCCTATGTGCATATCTGGACTCTGTGTTATATGTCCTCCAGCCATTATGCATGATCTCCAATGGCCTTGGGGAATGTGCATATCTTGACTGCATTTTGTACATTCTCCAGCCAATACACACATTTTCTGGTCAGTGTGTGTAGCCTCCATGTAGAATATCCTTGTTTTCTATTTCAATTTTTAAGAAGAATTCTGTGTATACTGCCCTTAGCACCTTCAAGGAATGTCAGGGTAAAAACATGATCAAGAGATAATATATCAAATTAGTCACTGGTAAAGTTGGACTGCTCTTCCTTCTCATCAACTCAATTGTCTTTACACTCCCATTCTCTCCCCCCACTAAAAAAATCCAGCATCCTTTTCTAATACCTTAAAATTATGTTTTCATAATGTTGACTTGAGCTACTTTGTCACTGCATATGAAGATGTTTCACCACTACACAATCACACCTTGTTTATGGTCTACTGGGTGGCTTGAGCTAAGTTTCTGCTTAATAGTTCTTCTTTGTCTTCATTAGTAGACAGTGGCAGCTGGTGCCCATTGAGACTGGTATGGCAGTAGGTTGAGAGGCCAACAGTAGATGGAACCATCCTCCCTGTTGAGTTTTTCAGGGACTGAGAAAGAGGGAACTAACAGCCACTGCCACCTCGTGAGGTGGTTGTAGATCACAAAGTAGACAAGTAGGGTTTGGCTGAAGGCAGAGTGAGGTCGGTGTTGGTCAGTGCGCCATCTGCCATAATGAACCAGCCTCCTTGGTTAGGAGATGGTGTTGTCCTAAGAGTGTGAACCTCCTCACCCCCACCTTCCCCCCCAAAAAACAGAAGTGGAGAAAGCACATGAATGGAAAAGGCTTAAATGAAACTTGCAGGATGGCTCATTCCCTACTGCAGAAGTAAAAAAAAAGCAAAGCGGCAGATGGCTAAGTGCTAACAGCACAGGAAGACATCAAGAACCACAGGATAAGAATATTTCAGAAAGCTATAAGGGGGATCAAGGGACATTATAGACAGTACCAAGTGTGAGGCAATCATCTGCACAACCATAAAATAACCTTCACCTTTTTTTCCCTGGCAGAGTCTGAAACTGCAGTAAACAAGCTCACAACAGGGAGGGCACACATGGCGCGGCGTTACAGATGAACTCATAAAAGAGGCTGGCAACTGTGAACTTACTGTCCTTCATAAAAACCTGTCAACAGGCAAATGGGGAGCAAGGGACTGGCCAGAGGAGCAGGGCAAATCAATCTGCATCACGCCACCGAAGGAAACGGGAAGAGCAGAAAAATGAAAGGCTGCCCACCGCTGGGTTATATTAAACGTTCACATGGAGCATAGCGAGGTGATGTTTTGGGGAGACTGCCGAAGTCAGAAGACAACAGCAGGGGTGGGCGGGTTTAATAAAAACTGATATCGTTCCAGCCTAATTCAATCAGTGCGGGCGTAGAATTTCAAGCAGGGTTTACTGTTCTGTGACACATTAGACATCTTGGTTGGATACACTGGGGTTGCCATTTTAGGGGTGAAGCTTATTTTTTGCAGATGTCTTCACTGAGGGGTCTTAAAAATATAATTTTGGGTGTCAGGGACTCAAATCTGCTAGTTTTTTGTGATTGGAGAACATTTAGCTTGGTAAGTCTACGTCTGATGAAGAACCAAAGGATTTTAATTCTACCTTCTGAAAATGTCAGATAATCCTAAATAATAATAATAATAATAATAATAATAATAATAATAATAATATAATATAACTGCAAGTACTTGACAATCATTTTTAATTAATTCTACGTAATTTTACACACATTTTGCACACTCACCAATCAAAACCAAATTATATTCAGTTAACCAAACTACCTTTTCAATTTCCCAGTGATGTCACAACTTTTTAGCACCCCTCATTTTTGGAATTTGAAAACTGAAAAATTCAGCACGTCTATTTATTTTGGGTTTTCTAGGCTTCTTTATTCTCTATGTGTACTATGTGGAGCGGTTGCATCGGGTCCTGGGGGTGAAGGCACCTTGGTCCCCCCAAAGTTTTCAAAGAGGGGGCTCAGCACCCTCAATAACCAGCGGCGACTTCACAATGTCACATGGCGTTGTGAGTGGGATGTCTTTGCTGCAACCCTAATCCCACATATCTGAGTGTAAGCCCCATTGAATTCAATAGGGCTCACTTCTGAGTAGATGGGGTTAAGACTGCAATGTGAGTCTCGTTGAAAGCAATGGCAGAGGACTTAGTTCCAAGTTCTGGTAACTCAGTGCTGTCAATTTCAGTCAGTTTCAGTTGTGACTAACATCTGCTGGGTGGTATCTCTAAAGTGGATGACATCCACAGGTCTTTAAATGACTAGGAGCCCTGGCACATCATTCACTATGACGCCCTGTTGAAAGAGACTGAACCAACATTGTGAGCCGTCTCCTAAGATATATACTGCCATTGGCACCTGTTTAAATTGCCAAGGAAAAAGTTACGTTTTTTACTGTAAGGCAAGTGTCAGTAAAATAGCCCCTCGGGGACCTGGTGGGAATGAAGCATACTTTTCAGAAAATGAAAGATTTCCATCCTTGCACATTGGGAGGAGATAAAGAACAAGGTTCAAACTGAGCTTTCTGCATCAGCCGCTTGCAACTCGAAGCTTGCCAAGATTATCACTTTGTCAAAACGGCAGAGACTACAGCACTTCGCCATAAGACAAGTAGGCTGTTACGCTACTTGGGAAAATGAGAAGCAAATAAAAGAATGAGATTCATATTCGATTTTGAAAAAGGACAGAGAGAAAAATTAATTTGACTCAATGAACAAGAACGCTCACAAAACTAACCACCCTAGAAGAGAAAACAATAATCAATGATAATCCAGCAGATCCCTATTACCCCAGCTTTATTTATTTAACCCTCCTATTTATTAAATTATTCCTTTCCCAGCTGAGAAATGAAGAATGACTCCTTCCACATATTCTCACCTGTTAGGTGAGGAAGAGGGAGCAAGTGTCAGAATGGAGAACTGGGACTCATTAGCAGCAGAGGCAACGGGGTATACGAACTTTGGTAATCTTTGGTAGTACAGTCATACCTCATGTTATGTTTGCTTCAGGTTGAGCATTTTCAGGTTGCATCCCGCAGGTTTTGCCACTCGTGCATGCGCAGATGCGCAAAATGAAGTCACACACATGCGCAGAAGCAGCGAAACGCGACCTGCGCGTGCGCAGATGTGGGTTGTGTTCTTTTCAGGTTGTGAACGGGCCTCTGGAACAGATCCCGTTCACAACCAGAGGTACCACTGTATGTCACCCTGAGTTAAAATTTGGTGCCTCCAAAGGAATCTTCTCAGTGATGGATCTTCTCAATTAATTTGCACCCCCTTGGCTTGACACCCCATGAGGGAGAACTGCCCACACTGCCCTAAATCTAGCACTATTGGATGGATGAACCTGGTTGATACCATTTCTTGCAGGGAAAGGAGGGGTGGACAACAAAGAGAGGGAAGTATCTCTGATCCTACCCACTGCCATTTCTGGCATGGTCCACGGCTGGCCAATTACTGCAGCGTGAAATGTTCCCAATTACACCCATCTTTGGAAGTGGAACCTATCTTACAGCACCCACTCCAGTTTTCCATAATGAGGTGTGCAAAATAGAACTGTCATGTTCGGTCCATTTTTAATTCCTTGCTTTGACATGGAAGTACGTGCAATGTCGGAAATGTCAGGGAAATATGGCTAACCTGGCCCAACAACAACACCCCGTGCATGCGCATGCGCATGCACACACACACACACACACACAAGCCACACTGGCAACCAGCTGAACACAACCCACAGAGCATTGGACGCTCCGACCCCTCGCAAATGCCAATCAAGATAAGTAAATATATAAATAAAGGGTCTACCCACGTGATGCTGACACAAATCCCCACACTAACACTTTGCAATAGAAGTATAGAACAATACCCCATCTCTTCCCCCTCTTCCGTTCCCTCCTTTCTCCCCAACCGTAAGATGTCCATGACATTAAATGTCTCACACTGAACATTAACAGATACTGTGAAAAAAAGACTTGATAAACTGAAAGTGGAGGCACTATATATACTTTGTTTATTTTGCAACACAAGGAAATCTTCAATACAAACTTTATTAAAGAAAAAAGAAATATTTGGGATAAGAACATATGCTATTTGACAGTTATTGCCTAAGCACCAGTTTCTTGGGTGGGGTGGGATATTTCGTTATTTACCTGTATGGTGTTGCTGTGAGTTGAAAGACTTTAGTAAAAAAGTAATAAAAATAAAATTAAAAAATACAGCAAAACAAAAAGAGAGAGAAAAGCATTCATTGGAACGCTAGTTATGTTTGATGGCACATAATACTTGCACTTGTCATTAAAATACCGCAATGACCACTTACTGGACTTCACAATGCCAGTGTGGTGTAGTGGTTAAGAGCGGTGGACTCATAATCTGGGGAACCGGATTCGCATCTCCACTCCTCCACATGCAGCTGCTGGGTGACCTTGGTCTAGTCACATTTCTCTGAAGTGTCTCAGCCTCACTCACCTCACAGAGTGTTTGTTGTGGGGGAGGAGGGGAAAGGAGATTGTTAGCCGCTTTGAGACTCCTTAGGGTAGTGATAAAGCGGGATATCAAATCCAAACTCCTCCTCCTCCTCTTCCTCTTCTTCCACAATGCTCCACTGCGCTATACCATTTTCCAGGCCATTGTCGCGTCTCCTCGGCTGCTGCAGAGGCTCATGGGTTCCCGCCAGTCCAGCTCATTCAAACTGGCCAATCTGTGGCGGCCTAAGGGGCATGGCTTGGTGAGCGGACCTGAGGGCAGCAGGCTTCACTCAGGTCCACTCTCCATATATCTATTCTGGCCATCGCTGCACTTAGCAGCCCTGCACTATCACACAATGACATTTCAAACTGGCCAGGTAGCAACAATTCGGCCATCTAAGCACTGACAATAGCTACGTTTGTGTTCCCCTCGTGAATCTGCAAAAATTGGTGATGGTTTCATGTCAGTAAGCATGATTATTGTCTTGAAGACAATACCTCCTTGCATATCTATCTATACAGAATCTGATGCACATTTTTTCCTGGAGGGAATAGCCATCATGGCAGCTGGCTAATGTGTTTCACAGTCGCCTGCCATTCAGTAAGTAAGTGAGGTTATCAAGTACTCATTTGCTTTCCTTTGACTGTGAGGAACCCCTGGGCTTCCACAAATGTAAATTTAATTTACTTCTGACATGCCATTAAAAACAAGGAAGAAATGAAAGAATATGTGAATTGAGCTTCAGACTTTGCAAATATCCCTTTTTATTAGTTAATTTTCACAGGCGATTACTATACAGTTTTGTGTTTTTTTTAAGGCTCTTGTTTCCTTACCGTTGGCACATTTCCTTTGCAGTGAGAGAAATGTGGGGTGTTTCAAGAGGTGAACATCTACATTTATCACTCTGGTTTCCCAATTTGTCCTCTGAGGGCGACTGCTGTAAGTGTGAGGCCTGTAAGGTTTACCTTTTGTCCTTGCTGAGAGAGAAACAAATTACTAAATTACTCTTCAGGTTTCCCCTGCTTTGTTAGGTCTCCTGTGTAACATGAATGGCTATGTCACAGGGTAGATAAAAGGAAATACTTCTTCAGGCACTGTATGGTTAAACTATGAAAGGAAGGAATCAGTGATAGTTACCAACAGGGATGGCTTTCAAAGCGGATTTTTCAAAGTGGATTAGACAAAATCATGGACCAGAAGGCCACCAACAGCTACTATTCATTGGCTTCATCCAGCAGTCTTGCCTTATGTTATTACCAATATCTGCACTACAAAATTATAGTTGTCCTTATGCATATAGGTGTCAGGCGGTTGAGAAACCAACCCCCACAGCAGGTTGTGAGAAATGGACAAGACAAGGAAAAGTCCTTACCATCTGCTTTTCTTAAATATTCACAGAGAGAGGATTGGGAATGCAGCCTCTCTGAATAATCATAATATATAACAAGATGAAAGATGAACAAATATTTTTAAATAATTCCAGTGGCACCTTAAAGAGCAACTAAATATAAGCTTTCAAGGTATGAGCTTTCGTGTGTAATACACACTTTGTCAGATACTCTGAAGCAGAGGCCGCTTCAGCCTTATAACTGTTGATGACCGTTATGGCAGTTGGTTCCACAAATTAGCTTCAGTATGTATGGGACATGACTCCAATATCTCTATTCAGACAAGATCTCTCCATAGTTTTTAGTTTGGTATTTATTAAAACTAAAATTCTTAAAACTAAAAACTATGGAGAGACCTGGTCTGAATAGAGATATTGGAGTCATGTCCCCTTATACATACTAAAACTAATTTTGGTCATCTATCCGTTTAAAAATCCCTTCCCCTTCCCTGTGGAACCAACTGCCATAACAGTCATGAACAGTTATAAGGTTGAAGCGACCTCTGCTTCAGAGTATCTGACAAAGTGTGTATTACACATGAAAGCTCATACCTTGAAAGCTTAGATTTAGTTGATCTTTAAGGTACCACTGGAATTATTTAAAAATATTTTTTCATCTTTCATCTTGTTATTTATTATGACTGTGACAGATCAACACGGCTAGCCCCCTGAATCTCTGAATAATGACATTGTCCCAAGGAAATCTCCAACCCCCTTTCTCCCACCTCCTCATTCGTCAACAGCACCACTCCCTTTACGGTTTCGGCTTAGCGCCATCTGTCTCCAAGCTCTTTGCTCTCCTACTTTTAAGGCTCGCCGGGTTCTGGGAGATGGTGGGTCTGGAATGCTTTCCTGCTCCGGCTCTGCCTCCTCTCCCATTTTTTCACAACTGCCCCCCTCATCTGCCTCTGAGCTGTGACCTCCCCCCACCCCCTGTTGTAAATCTATGCTGTCTTCCTCTTCATCCTCCCTGGAAGGGTCAGGATGGAGAGGCGGTCTCCACCATTCCTCCTCTGCCCAGAGCCTGACAATAGGGCAGGTGTAGGGAATATTTCTGCCTTCAGAAATTGCTCAGCTACAACTTCCATCATTCCTGGACATTTTATGTAGGTACAGCCACGCAGAGTTTGTGTAGATGTATATGTGTGGGTGGGTGGGGAAAGCATCTATCATTTTTCTTTCTTTTGCAAAAACCACATCACAAGCTTGTTATAAACCGACTAGCCATTAGATCTATCAGTTGCTTGTTACAAACTGATTATCTCTATTCTATTCAGATACATTTTCTCCTAGGCTGCCATAGAACATTTTCTTCTTTTTTTTTTGAATTATTTTTTATTCATTTTACAATACAAAAATATAAAAACACATAACACGATTTCTCACAAATACATTTTTTGGAGTTCCCTCAGCTCTTCTGCAAATCCTCCGTTTTAGTCCTTCTTCCGCATTTCTTAATCTAATATTGCCTTTTATTAAAAACCTCCCTCTTATTCCCTTTTTTACAATATTTCTAATATTATTTTCACAGAGCCTCTTGCAAACCTACAAACGTTAATTGTTCATCGCAAATACTTTTCAAATAGTCTACAAATTTACTCCAGTCTTCAGTGAATCTGTGGTCTCATAGGCCTCGGATCCTTCCTGTTAGTTTATCAAGTTCTGCGTATTCCATTAACTTCATTCTCCATTCTTCCATCGATGGTAATTCTTCTTGTTTCCATTTTTGGGCTAGCAGTATCCTTGCTGCTGTTACTGCGTATAAAAAAAGCTTATAATCTTTTCTGTTTATTTCATTTCCTACCATTCCTAACAAAAGTGCCTCCGGTTTCTTAACAAATGTATATTTCAACATTTTTTTCAATTCGTTATATATCATTTCCCAGAAGCCTTTCACCTTCTTACACTCCCACCACATATGATAAAAAGTCCCTTCCTTTTCTTTACATTTCCAACATTTATTACACACTTTATACATTCTTGCTAACTTCACTGGTGTTATATACCATCTATATGCCATTTTCATAACATTTTCTTTTAACGCAGTACAGGCCGTAAATTTTAACCTTTCGTTCCATAGTTTTATCCATTCACATAACTGCCATAGAACATTTTCAGTGAGAAAAATGTGCTTGTCATTTTTGCTGGCTGTTAACTGGTTTTTCAATGAAACCATGGCTTCTGGCTTCTCTTTCTGGGTGCACGAGATCCCAGCCAACCAGGGATCACAGAGTTTGATGATAACACTGTGCTATGTAGCCAATCAGAGTCAACCTTCTGACAATATTGCAAAGCCAGTTTATAAGATAATGCTCCGTGCCCTCACTCTAAATGGGCAAGTACATTTGATCAATTTTGCAGTCTTCCCTGAGCCCAAAAAAGAATGAAAGTGGGGTGCTTCTTCTGTAAAACATTTCTCAAAAAGTGTCTCTCAGTGTTAAACTCAGTGTAAAACCAGCATTTTTTTTCCAGCTTGTGTTTACATTTCATTATTTTACTTTGCTTATAGGTTAGTCGCTTCACCTTCCTGCTAATGATTTGATAGATTAGTTTCTCCCCTGGTGATTATTATTTAATCCTTTCATTCACATTAAGCGTTCAGTAAGGAAGATTGTTATTCTTTTTTCAGGGCAGGGAGTGGAAATTATCCGTAAGAGACAATTTCTGTGGCAAAACAGGTGGGAGTTGTTTACCTTTTCCTTTTTCTCCAGATCAGGCTGTAACATCCTGGAGACAAATGATCACTTTGCTTACAGAATAAACTTGCATAATTTCAACCAGCTATAAAAACACTCAGGAATCTATTTTGTACTTGCGACTTGACTGAGTCTTTATGAATCACCTTGCCTTCATTTAGATGCTTGTTAGTTTCTTTGCAGAGCTCAACTCATGTAGCTTCATTATAAAAAGTAGAATAGCAAATGACTCCCTAAGCAAGGCAATCTTACTCAGAGGTAAGCCTCACTGAGTTCAATGGAACTTGTTCTCATATAAGATTGCTGACTTTTGCTGGTAGTTGGGTGGATTTTTTCTCCTCCTTCCCCCGCACCATCTCCAAATTTCTTTTGGGGGGTTGAGGAACCCCCAGAACAGTTTTATAGAGTGCAGGGGGGAAGGAGGACACAAGAAATTCTACTTGCACAAGCAGTTACTTAGATTACTTTGGATACAGTTAGTGCTATTTTCCTAGGAAAAGAGGTGCCAAAACTCACCAGGAGCACCCTCTTGTTCTCTTGTAATAATAATAATAATAATAATAATAATAATAATAATAATAATAATAATAATTTATTATTTATACCCCGCCCATCTGGCTGGGTCCCCCCAGCCACTCTGGGCGGCTTCCAACAAAACACTAAAATACAATAACCTATTAAACATTAAAAGCTTCCCTAAACAGGGCTGCCTTTAGATGGCTTCTAAAAGTTTGGTAGTTATTTTTCTCTTTGACAACTGGTGGGAGGGCGTTCCACAGGGCGGGTGCCACTACCGAGAAGGCCCTCTGCCTGGTTCCCTGTAACTTGGCTTCTCGCAGTGAGGGGACCGCCAGAAGGCCCTTGGCGCTGGACCTCAGTGTCCGGGCAGAACGATGGAGGTGGAAACGCTCCTTCAGGTATACTGGACCGAGGCCATTTAGGGCTTTAAAGGTCAGCACCAACAGTGAATTGTGCTCGGAAACGTACTGGGAGCCAGTGTAGGTCTTTCAAGACCGGTGTTATATGGTCTCGGCAGCCGCTCCCAGTCACCAGTCCAGCTGCCACATTCTGGATTAGTTGTAGTTTCTGGGTCACCTTCAAACGTAGCCCCAAATAGAGCACATTGCAGTAGTCCAAGCGAGAGATAACCAGAGCATGCACCACTCTGGCGAGACAGTCCGCGGGCAGGTAGGGTCTCAGCCTGCGTACTAGGTGGAGCTGATAAACAGCTGCCCTGGACACAGAATTGACCTGTGCCTCCATGGACAGCTGTGAGTCCAGAATGACTCCCAGGCTGCGCACCTGGTCCTTCAGGGGCAATGGCAATGGCACCCACATGAGAGAACTGAATTCCAGCCAGTTCTGGCTGGAAAAAAAGCTCTGGATACAGTCCTTTGCTTCCTCCATCTTTCCCAGTGACATTCGTTGATATGAATGTAGTTCAAGGAAGGGGAAATCTGAATCCACATCTCGTTGACTGATGGGAATTTAAAAAGGGATATGTGCATGCAACCCTAACTGTTGGTTAGGGAGATTCAAGTCCAGCTTCTACGCCCCCTATAGTCCCCTGCTATGAAGCTAGAAAGTAAAGGCCCTCACTTCTCCCCACTTCTCTCTCTCCCCCAACCTTACAATGCCTATGACAGCGGTGTCTCAGATCGAATGTAACCGACTCTATGAATTGAAAACAGAGACATTATATGTATCTTTGTTATCCATGCACATCTTTCGATATAACCAATTTGTTTATTAAAAAGGTTAAGCCCTTGGAATCCAGCTACAGTCTTACCTTGATTCTCGAATGTCTTGGTACTCGCAAGTTTTGGCTCCTGAACGCCGGTAACCCAGAAGTAAGTGTTCCAGTTTGGGAATGTTTTTTGGAAGCCGAACATCCGGCGCAGCTTCCGCTTGAGTGCAGGAAGCTCCTGCAGCCCATAGGAAGTTGCGCCTTGGTTTGTGAACAGTTTCAGGAGTTGAACGTGTGAGGAGAACCTGAGCTTACAGGGTTAAACAGCTCAGAGTGTACGCCCTGCCTACTAAGGGGAGGGGGGAGATTATTCGTCATTTCCGAGAGTCTCCAGCCTTTGTTCTTTTTCTCTACTTTCGGTTTTGAGGCGAGAGGACGTGTTTTCACGACGCTGTTCGCTGTGATAGACAATGGATAGTCTGCTGTAAATAAAAACTGCTTTTAGCTGCTAAGATTCTGAGTGGACTTTATTTAAGCACACTGAAGAAAGCACTTGAGTTTCCAGCTTTCTCTTACCGCTGCTCATCTCTGCGTTTGCTCAGAGCCTTTGGAATGTGGCCTTTGAAGTCCGGAGGCCTGGCCGGTAACTGCACAGCCGAAGCGGGCTGGACGCCAAGGCTTATCTGAGCAATAAATATTCTTCAGAATGGATTAAGTTCAAGAACCAAGGTACCACTGAACTTGGTTCCCTCAGGGTAAGGCTGAAGGGTACCTAACAGTTTTCCTTTCTGAGCTTCTCTCATGTGACTTTTTCCGCACTGGTCTCCCTAACGTGCTGTCTCTCTCTTGCTGCACCTCTTCCTTCTGAGAGCCAGCATGGTGTAGTGATTAAGAGCTGTAGTCTCGTAATCTGGTGAACCAGGTTCGATTCCCCGCTCTTCCACATGCAGCTGCTGAGTGACCTTGGGCTAGTCACACTTCTCTGAAGTCTCTCAGCCCCACTCACCTCACAGAGTGTTTGTTGTGGGGGAGGAAGGGAAAGGAGAATGTTAGCCACTTTGAGACTCCTTCGGGTAGTGATAAAGCGGGATATCAAATCCAAACTCCTCCTCTTCTTCTTCTTCTTCTTCTTCTTCTTCTTCTGCTTCTGCTTCTGCTTCTGCTTCTGCTTCTGCTTCTTCTTCTTCTCTCATTTGCTTCAAGCAGACGCAGCCACTGTAGTGTTCTGAACCTATTCTCCATTCCCTGTGGGGCCTGCTGCCCAACCTTTTATGCTGGAGCCATGAGTATAGGCCCATCCACCTAGACCAGCTGTTGCCATGGCACCCTCTTTTTGGCATGCTCACCTCTGCATCCGAGCCATCAGTGAGGCAGTGCAGCAACCATGTGTAACTGTCATGTTTTCATTTCTGTGTGAATTAAAGGAGAAGGGGGCGACAGAGGACGAGATGGTTGGACAGTGTTCTCGAAGCTACCATCGCTTCTCGGCCTTTTGGCTAAGATCAAGTGCGAAGCTACCAGCATGAGTTTGACCAAACTGCAGGAGGCAGTGGAAGACAGGAGGGCCTGGCGTGCTCTGGTCTATGGGGTCACGAAGAGTCGGATAAGACTAAACAACTAAACAACAACAACAAGGAAAAGTGGGACATTCCACGATCAAATCAGAAACCATGATGGCTTCTCTAAATCAGGGACATCCCTGGAAAATAGGGACACTTGGAGGGTCTGCTATCTTGCCCTCTGCTTCTCCTGTGTCATGAGAGAGATCTTGCAGGACCTATATGTAAAAGCAGTAATCGGGTGGGATGATCCAAAAGTAGAGTGCTTTTCACAAATACATTTTCTGTTTTCCTTTTCCCTTCCTCTTCGTTGATTTATTCATTGCCTTCTAAACAACCATCTCAAGGTGATCAACACTGAAGATACATAAAAACAGTCAACTTCTAATATGAAAGTACTTGAAAAAAACAAGGAAGTTTTCAGGCGTACAATTAAGGCAGTGTGAACCTTCGGTGCAGTATATTTTATGGTTTAACTTATTCACTAATTAGGAGTAATCTTCTGATCTTCAGGCACCATGCAGATAAAAAGCAGGCGTCACACAGCTTGCAACTATTTGTACGGAATTGTGAGGTTCCCTCCCTGCTTTTTTCCTTTAGTTTTATCAAGGCTGCATTTTCAAAGGATTCTGATGGGAACGTTAGATGAAGCAAAAAGAAAGAAAGTCTCTCCCCCCCCCCCCATATCTGAAAGGCTGTTTAACTATGCATAAATTCAAGGGGGAGAAAAATAACACATAGTTTTTCCAGTCTAATAATTTAGATTCAACTAAAAGTTCCATGAAATGATACACAATTGTTTCTGTTCTCCGTCATTCTTTTATTCTCTCTCTCTCTCTCTCTCTCTCTCTCTCTCTGTCTCACAAACACATACAGCTGAATTGATTTGAGTAATGATTTGCAATGAAAATGCAACTAGCTTTTATCAGGTCTCTCCCAACCCATTAGCTGGAACTGGGGTCACTCCATACCAATGAAGAAGTCTCTTGTAGCTTTCTTCTGAAAGAAGGAAGCAGTTGCTCCTGACCATGTGGCCTGTTTTGGCTATTAGATTGGAGGGAGCTTGCCTATGCAGTCATACGTTGGATCCAGAACCCCCTGGAACGCGAATGTTTTGGCTCCTGAACGCCACAAACCCGGAAGCGATTGTTCCTGTCTGCAAACATTCTTTTGGAACCCGAATGTCCGGCGGGGCTTCCGTGGCTTCTGATTGGCTGCAGGATCTTCCTGCAGCCAATCAGAAGCTGCAATTTGGTTTTTGAACGTTTTGGAAGTCGAATGGACTTCCAGAACAGATTCCATTCAACTTACAAGGTATGACTGTAAGAGCTTGCTCTCTGCCCCTGGAGTTTTCCTTGCTTGTTATATTTTACTAGCTATGACTTTTGATCAATTCCTTTCTCAAGTCTTACAGCCCCCTGTAAGCTCAGTCCACCCACTTTTAAAGTTTCAGTTGCCTGCTTGAATGAGTCTGGCAGCAAGTGGTAGTTTCATCCTATTGATGCTTCCCCAGAATGCCACCCAACATTTCTCAAAAAACATAATAAAACATAAAATGTTTTTTATTAAAAGAAACCTTCCCTATACAGGGCTGCCTTCAGATGACTTCTATAGTTTGTGTAGTTACTTATTTCCTTGGCTGTGGGGTCGCATAACTCCATACCCTCCAACATTTTTCTGGTGAAAATAGGGATGTCCTAAGGGAAAGCAGGACATTGTGGGGTCAAATCAGAAACTGGGATGGCTTCTGCAAATCTGGGACTGTCCCTGGAAAATAGGGACACTTGGAGGGTCTGAGTTGAGCTCTCCTGTACATTCAGAAGCACACAGTCCCAGGCCAGCAGGAAAGTGTACATACATAGGGATTATCCCCTTTTTCTAAAGCGGAGCAAGAGATTTTTGTCTCCTGATTCTCCCACCTCAGTAAAACAACCACACCTGGCCATCGCGAAGCTAAATGCTCATTGTGAATAACTGTCAGATTATGCATCTGTATCAAATGGTTTAAAGAACCCTGCCTGGCTTGATACAAGTTTCCTGATCGCTCTCTTGTGGGTGATTACTTTGATTAAACACCTTTCCCTTCATTTTTATTGCTTTTTAATGTTGATTTTGCAAAACATTTTTTAATTATACAGAGGGCGAACTTTTCCTTGGGTACCCAAAACTCGGGTGGAAACATCTGCAGAGGTGGATAATATGGCATGAACTCTCGTGTGATCTCCCTGGCTGGCTATTTCCTTCCATAGTGTAAACACCTATCTTTTGATATTAAATCCTTAACCATTCACTTAACCATTCACTGAACCTTTCTCCTGCCATGCAGCCACATTAAAAGAACAACAACAAAAAGCTTCAGGATTAAGGCATTTTGGGGAGAGATAAACCTATGATTCACTTTAGTTGGAGTGTGCCCAAAAATGTCATCATTTTTTACATGATAAAGTAAAGGTAAAGGTAAAGGTACCCCTGCCCGTACGGGCCAGTCGTGTCCGACTCTAGGGTTGTGCGCCCATCTCACTTAAGAGGCCGGGGGCCAGCGCTGTCCGGAGACACTTCCTGGTCACGTGGCCAGCGTGACGAAGCTGCTCTGGCGAGCCAGCACCAGCGCAGCACACGGAAACGCCGTTTACCTTCCCGCTATAAAGCGGTACCTATTTATC
Source organism: Podarcis filfolensis (assembly GCF_964270895.1). NCBI lineage: Eukaryota > Metazoa > Chordata > Lepidosauria > Squamata > Lacertidae > Podarcis > Podarcis filfolensis. Next base: position 14,829,902 of record NC_139604.1, read on the forward strand.
TACTTGCACTTAGGGGTGCTTTCGAACTGCTAGGTGGGCAGGAGCTGGGACCGAAAGACGGGAGCTCACCCCGCTGCGGGGATTCGAACTGCTGACCATACGATCGGCAAGCCCTAGGCACTGAGGTTTTACCCACAGCGCCACCCGCGTCCCTTTTTTACATGATATGCAAACATAAAGTCAATGGGCATGATTCACTTGAGCCCTTCTAGGCTACAATTGCATAAAAGGTAAAGGGACCCCTGACCATTAGGTCCAGTCGTGACCAACTCTGGGGTTGCGGTGCTCATCTCGCTTTATTGGCCAAAGGAGCCGGCGTACAGCTTGCGGGTCATGTGGCCAGCATGACTAAGCCACTTCTGGCGCAACCAGAGCAGCTCAGGGAAATGCCATTTACCTTTCCGCCGGAGCGGTACCTATTTATCTACTTGCACTTTTACATGCTTTTGAACTGCTAGGTTGGCAGGAGCAGGACCGAGCAATGGGAGCTCACCCCGTCATGGGGATTCGAACCGCTAACCTTCTGATCGGCAAGTCCTAGGCTCTGTGGTTTAACCCACAGCGCCACCCACATACCCAATCCTAATAACATTATTGTAGTAGACATCGGCCATGACAAATCTGAATCAAAAATAAATGCAAGCAAAAGGGGTGTCACGATCACAAATAATGATCTCTATTTCGATCACTGCATCTCCCTTACAGTTCACTGCTATATTGTCTTGGGTCTTCTTTCTGATCTTTTTGGCCGCCAAAGCAAAAGGGGTGACTTTACATTGCTAAGAAGCCATAGGACCTTTTCTGCCGGGGAGAGACATCTTTCCTGTATGGATGCTAAGGTGAGTAATTGCTTCTTGGGTCCAATGTATCATGGACAATATAATAAATAGTGCAATATGTATTCTACGTGCAGTTGCCCACATATACAGAGTCTGTCTTCATGGTACCCTGTTATATCGTCCATCTAGAAGGGCGGAGGACATAGCTTGAAAATGCAGCTCAATCACAGTGAATCTAAGTAAGGCTGGCCAGAAATTCAGCAGGTAACTGGCTCTAAAATGGACCGTTTGGGGGAACGTGGGTGGTGCTGTGGTCTAAACCACAGAGCCTAGGGCTTGCTGATCAGAAGGTCGGCGGTTCGAGTCCCCGCGACGGGGTGAGCTCTTGCCAACCTAGCAGTTCAAAAGCATCAAAAGGCAAGTAGATAAATAGGTACCGTTCTGGTGGGAAGGTAAACGGCGTTTCCGTGCACTGCTCTGGTTTGCCAGAAGCGGCTTAGTCATGTTGGCCACATGACCCAGAAGCTGTACGCTGGCTCCCTCGGCCAGTAAAGCGAGATGAGCACCGCAACCCCAGAGTCGTCCGTGACTGGACCTAACGGTCAGGGGTACCTTTACCTTTACCTTTAGATCATGTAGTGATTCTGTCCAGTGGCACCAATCCCTTGATTGGCATTTGTCTGTGGATATCATCGTCTCTAGTTTATGGAAATAATAAAGTTCAACTTACGTTGGGTGTTAGATTTCCACCATTGGTTGTTCACCAATTCCGCATATACCCACTTAACCTGAACTCAACAGAACTGACTTCTGAATAGATACATATATATATATAGGATTGTGCTGTTATGGGTACAGACTAAGTACATTTACATAGGAGTAAGCTGCATCAAACATTGATATTTAATGGCAAGTAAATGTGTAGGGATGGGATGAGAAATTTGTTTGGTTCTCTTGTTGTTAAATTTATATACTGCTTAACTGCTAAATTTTCACATGTTTTAGAGAAAACTTATCTCATACTTACTGAAACAATACCAGACCCAAAATGCAGCTAAGCTTTGAAATTCCCACTTCTCCAAATACATTTCCAACAAAAAATGTGTGTAGAAATCGATATATTAGGGTAAATAGTGAATAAAATTTCCATACTTTCGTAAAAACCTTAGAACATGCATTATAAAGGGAAATTGCTTGCAAAAATACATGCAACTTTGCGTACAAAGTTGTGCAAGTTAGAAACACATTCTAAAACTCTGGCAAATGCTTGTGATGACTCTTTTTAAAAAATAAAATGCAGACTGGTGGTGAACAGAATTTAAGATTGGAAAAACAAGAAAAAAATACAGGATCTGAAATTGACATATTTGTGCAGTCCAATCAACACTACAGAAGATTTTATGGCACACCATATTTATTTCAAATGGGATGTGGGTGGCACTGTGGTCTAAACCGCTGAGCCTCTTGGGCTTGCCGATCAGAAGGTCAGCGGTTCAAATCCCCGCAACAGGGTGAGCTCCTGTTGCTCTGTCCCAGCTTCTGCCTACCTAGCAGTTTGAAAGCACACTGGTGCAAGTAGATAAATAGGTACCGCTGCAGCGGGAAGGTAAACAGTGTTTCCACGCGCTCTGGTTTCCATCACGGTGTTCCTTTGCACCAGAAGTGGTTTAGTCATGCTGGCCACATGACCCGGAAAAGCTGTCTGTGGACAAACACTGACTCCCTCGGCCTGAAAGTGAGATGAGCGCCACAACTCCATAGCCGCCTTTGACTGGACTTAACTGTCCAGGGGTCCTTTACATTTATTTATTTATTTAAGTGTATGCCTAACCTCCTAGTAAGATTATTGAAATTTAAAACTGGATTCCGTCCACTTTTTCCAGGATCACTGCTTTGGTGTCCTCCAAATAAACTCTTTGCCTTTCAAAGTCATTGGGCTTTAAAGAGACATTCTCTTCTACTTCCTTTAAAAAAGAAAAAGAAACTAATTATCTCCCTTCTCCAGAGTACCTGTTTCCACACACCCCTTCAAATATAGTCCTCCCCTTCCTTTCAGTGATTGCACTGCACTCATTTCCACCGACTGTTCAAGGAGCTTTCGTAAATGAGGTTAATAACCTCCTTGCCCCTCATATGATTTTTGAGACTTGGGAATCTTAATTTTTCTTTAAATGTGGCATGTAATGTGCTGGGAAAGTGTTTCAAATTCAAATGACAATCTCCCTATAAACGTTCACATATATCCTCAGGGGTGCTATTTCATTGTTTCATGTTTAGGGAAGGCCAAGGCTATTCTGGCAAATGGACAAAATACACAATAAATGCCTATTATTGGCTACATTTAAGAGATGAGCAGTGTAATGCTGTGTGCATCTACTCAGAAGTAAGACCCATTGACTGACTCCCAGGTAAGTGTGAATAGGATTGGTGCCCTCTAAACCCCTTTGGCTTATTTTAATATTCTTGTTCTGTAGACTAGTTTGTTTCTTATTGTATTTTATGTCAATTAATTTCAAAAAAAATATATATAAAAAACTCCATTCACTTCAATGACACTCACTTTTCAACAGACATGCATTTAATAATAATAATAATAATAATAATAATAATAATAATAATAATCTATTATTTATACCCCACCCATCTGGCTGGGTTTCCCAAGCCACTCTGGGCGGCTCGCAACAGAATATTAAAAATACGACAAAAAATTGAACATTAAAAATTCCCTAAACAGGGCTGCCTTCAGATGTCTTCTAAAATTCAGATAGTTGTTAATTTCCTAGACATCTGATGGGAGGGCGTTCCACAGGGCAGGCGCCACCACCAAGAAGGCCCTCTGCCTGGTTCTCTGTAACCTCACTATTTACAGTGAGGGAATTGCCAGAAGGCCCTCTGAGCTGGACCTCAGTGTCCGGGCTGAATGATTGGAGACGCTCCTTCAGGTATAAATTGTGAGATAAACAGCCAAAAAGCAGAGTCTCAATGAATCACTGAAATACACGAATGCCAGAGGGGTGTGCGGACCCATTACCTTCTCTGCCACCCCCTACACATACTGTTTTAGAAGATTTTGAAAGGGATGGGAGTCAGGGGGTGTGGATTTGTGCCCCAGAATCAGGGATAAACATTCTTCTTTCGTAATAAGCAGTCAAGGCTATGCCAAACCTATTGGAAAATTATCCCACAGAAGGCAGCAATAGCTTATATAGGACACCTAGAAACAAAACACAGTCGTACCTTGGTTCTCGAACGTTTTGATTCCTGAACGCCAAAAACCCGGAAGTAAGTGTTCCGGTTTTCAAATGTTCTTTGGAAGCCGAACGTCCAACGCGGCTTCCGCAGCTTCTGCAGCTTCCGCTTGAGTGCAGGAAGCTCCTGCAGCCAATCAGAAGCCATGCCTTGGTTTCTGAACAGTTCCAGGAGTCAAACTGACTCCTGGAACAGATTAAGTTTGACAACCAAGATACAGTCATACCTCGGGTTAAAGATGCTTTGGGTTAAATCTTTTCAGGTTGCGTCCTGCGGCGACCCGGAAGTACCGGAAAGGGTTACTTCCGGGTTTTGCCGCTCATGCAGGCACAAACATTCAAAATGACATATTGCGCATGCGCAGAAGTGGTGACTCACGACCCGCACACCTGCAGATGCACAGACGTGGGTTGCATTCTGCTCATGTTGCAAACGGGGCTACGGAACGGATCCCGATCACAACCAGAGGTACCACTGTTTCACCCAAAGAACTCAAAATATCACCAAAACAATTCCTTTTGAAGTCTAGGGGCTATGTGAATCATTGATATAAATATAAGAGTCCAGATTGCGGGGTGTCAGGGAACTGCCATTGACTCAGGGGTGAGAGGGGAAAGGCCAGATGGATTACAGAGAGCCCCCAAAGAAGCAGCACCTCCTCAGCGGAGGAGAGTAACCACGCCTCCAGCGGAGAGGAGCTGCAGGGCTCGGGGGAGGCGAGGCAGTGCCAGGACACCATGCCTGGGCAAAGCAGGGAGGAGAGAGGTCCTCCATTACCCACGCCCTCCTTGCACAGTAGGCTTCCGCGCAGAGAGGGGAAGCGCAGACTGGGCGTCAAGAAACTACTCTGCTGGGGAAGGTTTAAGGACTGCCCACTCTCAGATTCTGCCAGTGAATGAGCGAGCCACGGAATAGTGGCGCTCTGCATGGTGAAGGTTTCTTTGGCACCAATAACAGCGCTTTACAGCCGACCAGGAAGGCATTTGCCTGATTGCTCTCGAGCAACCCCCTGATACCCTTGCACGGGGGATGCAATGGATGGCTGCTGTTATGTCCCTCTGTGACATTAGAAATTATTACAAGATTCGGAAGGGTGATGGTGATTTGTATACTGAAATAGAACATTCATTTCCCACTCTGCTGCTCACTTGCTCCCTCCTGGGTCCTTCGATAACCCCATAAGCATACTGATCTGCTGATCAGCCCCAGGGTAACTTTTAGTCAGTGCCTAGCTCTACATCGCTTCATGGTTCCGGCCCAGAAATGTTGCCATTTTTCATCTTTATGTTCATCTTTATTTTTCATCTGACACTTGGAGCAAGGTCCTTTTTCTAAAATGCAGTTGCCTTTGACCATTAGACTGTAGCCTGGATAATATAACTACTTGAAAGTTAATCGCAGTCCTGCTATAGCTTTGCTCAGGAGTCCTGAATAACCTTGATCCTGTCTTGAATTCTTCATGGGAGGAGGAAAGTGAAGCGAGTTTGGAAAATGTCAGAGTATTCTCAACACATTTCACCAAGGTGGCCTTCAGGAGCCTCTTAATTCTACGTTTTCTACCCATGATATGTGGCAGTGTAGGAATGAGCTTCTGTGAGCGTCTCCACCCCCATCGTTCTGCCTGGACACTGAGGTCCAGCTCCGAGGGCCTTCTGGTGGTTCCCTCCCTGCGAGAAGTGAGGTTACAGAGAACCAGTCAGAGGGCCTTCTCGGTGGTGGCACCCGCTCTGTAGAACGTCAAGGAAATAAACAACTATCTGACTTTTAGAAGGCATCTGAAGGCAGCCCTGTTTAGGGAAGTTTTTGATGTTTGATGTTTTATTCTGTTTTTAATCTGTTGGGAGCCACCCAGAGTGGCTGGGGAAACCCAGCTGGATGGGCAGGGTATAAATAATAAATTATTATAATAATATTATTATTATTACTAGGAAGTGCTCGTTCCACTGTCAACAGGCAGGACAGCCACAATTGCCCCAGTGCAGTGGCAGCAGGGAAGAGAAAGAAAAGAAATACTTCAGTCTGTTTTCTCCATACTCGAGGTTATACCCTAAAACAATGCATTTCATTCCAGGCTTTGAGTTCTGGCCAAATTCACTACACTTCCAGTCTGATATTAAATTCAAGCAAACGTCATGATCTTCTTAAAAGTGTGAAGGAGGAATTTCTGCTTCCATCATCCATAAGATACACACAGTGGGAGACTGAAAGGATTCCCTCTGCACTTCATAAAGGAACTCAACATGAATATGGAAGGAAGCCATGTTTTTGAAACCCCTGCTTTCTTCTTAATCCTTTAAAAAGCTTTATAGTATTTTATTATTATTATAATAACAACCGAAAACTATACTGAATAATAACTTAATTATCACCTAGTTTTATGTTTGCAATGTGACTAAATGTCTAAAGACTACCATGCTGTTCTCCGAATTGTTCAGGGCCCTGTTGTTTTGTTAATATTTATGTAACACACTTTAAAAAGTGAGGCCTTTAATTCTGGCAAGTGGTGAATACAGGATATAAAATTTATCCCCTCAAGGTGTCAACCAGTCTACTTTATTAGCTTCTTTAAAAAAAAAAATTGTTGACTTAAAAATTGGAATGGCGGGGGGGGGAATGCTATTAGAAGGAATCAAATTTATGAATCCAATTTATTCAGATGTGCGACACGGAAAAGCATATAAATGACATTTATTGCTTAGGTAATTACTCATTTTTATTGAATGGCAGCATAATTACTTGAACAAAGTCGTATGTTCAGTAATGTATGCACCAAATGTTACAGCTGCCCTTGGCTACAGTAACTTTACTCTCCCCCCCCCCCTTCACGGATTTCTGCATGGTATACTCAGCCCTCGTTAAAGGATTCTCTGTTAAAACCAATTGTAGTGGCAGTTAGACTTCAGCGGCTGTTCTTTGAACAACTTCATGCTCCACGACACCCAACCACAATTATTTCCAACCAGCGTTGTATTCAATTTCATTAGCCTGGTTAGGAAGGGCAACATTCAGCTAAGGAATCCGCTGGCTGAGAAACAAAATTCTAATTATGTTGAAAAGCACATCTCGTCTTGTTTAGTTTTCTACAAAAGAATAGTCCACCATTAAAAAAAGAAAGAAGATCCAAAAGAATTCAGATATCTATGCTGAAATTTTTAAAAAGGCATTTTTTAATTGGAATGGGAATATTTTGGCCACCTAACAAGGCCAGTTTCTGAATCAGTCTTCTTAAACCAGGACATCCCTGTCTGGGAATTCAAATTTACAGTCTGGGCTTGTGTTGAAGGGTTTTCTCCCTAAAGCAGAGGCTCTGGCTTAATTTAGGGTTGTCATACGTCTGGAATTTTCTGGACATAGCCGGTATTCAACCTCCTTAAGCAGCGTGCAGGCAGAAATTGCTGAAATGTCCAGGAAAATCTGGATGCATGGCAGCCATGTTGGTAGTGCAGATTTGGGCGATTTCCATTAAAAATAGCTTAAAAACTCATTTTTGGGTTGAGATTTCACCAAGAAAGCTCAACAACCTTTTTGTCTGGATTATCACTTTTGGAAATATGGCAAACTTAGCTTAATTTGAACTAGTAGAGGGTTTAGTTTGTGTAGGATAAAAATCTTGACCTTTGGAAACATCTAAGTTTCAAACAGACTAGACCCATTGAAATGAATGTACATAATGTAACCATGTACATTCATTTCAATGGGTCTGTTCTTTGTAAAACTTAGTTGAATGCCACCACTTTTTCAGAATGAGGATGCAAGGGGTTTTTTCCGTTCTTGTCTGCATTTGTCACACGCAGATCTTTTTCTGTTCCTCTGCATTTCATCTCCTGCCAATAACTGCATTATTCATCTCCCTGCCCACTGTGGTGAAATGATATAGCCATTACATTATTCCTTTTTTTTTAATAAAATATTTGTTGAGATTTTCAAAAAGTTTAAAGAAAAACAAAAAACAAAAAAGAACAAAAAACAGACATATAACTTTCAATCACATATTTCCTTGACTTCCCCACATCTCCCCTTCTTGTATTCCAATTCATTTTTTAATTCAACAAGTTCCTATCCCCAAATTTTACCTTATTATGTTTAAATCCTTTTACTTAACCAATTTTAACATAAACCTCAATCTTTATACATCAAAACTTATTCTTAATACCTTTTTCTAAAGTCAACCCCAATTCCATTTCACGAATTCCCCATTTTAATCTAAGTAACAAAACAAAATATTTACAAGAAAAAACCAAATATATTTGTACCGCCTTTGGATACCCAAAACCCCACTCCCCGCCTTTCCCGGTTTCAATCTCCAACCGATGTCCATCAATCCATCTGGTGTCAGCCTGGTGACCTCACGTCCGAGGCCCTTAAATCTCTCTCCTTTCCTCTCTGCCGGTTTTTTTGATAGTCCTTTATGATAAACACCAAATCTCGGAGAAGCTCTGTCCCAATAAGGTCCATGTTTCTTCCTGCCAGGCCTCCATATTTAGAATTGTAATCCAAGTCTTGTTTTTTACTTCTTTTAAGTCCAGGAGTCCCAAAAACTCCTGCTTCCACTTTAGTCAGGTTTGTCTTTTCCTTTGAATCCATCTTTACAGGCCTTTGGCCTGCCAGGCCTCCATATTTAGAATTGTAATCCAAATCTTGTTTTTTACTTCTTTTAAGTCCAAGTGTCTCAGAAACTCCTGCTTCCACTTTAATCAGGTTTGTCTTTTCCTTTATATCCATCTTTGCAGGCCTTTGGCTCTCTTTAATCCTCTGCTGCATTGTAGCTCCTCCTTCCTTTCCCTCTAAATTATCATGTGTATCTTCTCCCACTTTTTCAAGTTTCTCAAATTTCTTTTCTTGTTCAGCTGCAAGAGTTTTTAGCTCAGATGCAAAGTCTTTTTGTTCTGGTACAAAGGCTTGAGTCAGGTCCCTTCCAATTTCCGCAAGTTTATTTGCTTTTTCATTCAATGTTGTAGCATTTCTAGCCAAAACAATGCTTTGTTCTTGAAATTTTCCCAGACGAAGAAAGATTTTCTCCAGTTCCATCTGTATTTTTCCACTTACAGCCATTCTGTAATGTCCCAGAGCCCCCTCTAGGGGAGTACTGGTTACTTAGTATTCCTTCCAGTTCTAATCCAAAAGTCCTTTATTTTCCTTTGTTTTCGACAATTTGTTGCCTAAATGTAACAAATATAGCCAGCCAAGGCAATAGAAACAAAGTTCTCTCTCTTTTTTTTTTCCTCTCAGCTTTGACAGCTAGTTTGACAGCTGTCAAAGTCTTCTATATCTCTTCAACAGGCTCCCTCACAGATCGCTCCCGGGTCCTGGGGGGGGGGGTAGCAATTCCACTCTCAAAGTTAACTCTTATCCTCCAGCACATTCACTTATATTGCCAAAACGTGAAATTAATTACTTTTAACTTCTCACGAAGAAGACGTTCTTTTCAACTTTAGTTATCTAGTCCTTGCTTTAAAATGTTTACAAAAGGGGGAGACGGACTTCCTCTTTGCGCCTTCCCCGCTCGTGCCGAATCAAAAAAGAAGTTTTTAATATCCAATTTCCGTATTACTCACGGGTTGTTACTTTTAGTCCAAATGATCAAAGGAAGAAGTCAGCGCTCTCCAACCATGGCATGCGGCTTCACTTCGCGGAGACGGGTAAACAGCTCTCAGCTCCGCGCCGCTCACCCCCGGTCTGTTCCGGAGCCTTTAAAAAGGCTCCTTTGCAGCGGGGGGGGGGACGCAAATGGAGCCCGCCGAGCCTTCAGTTCACAGGCTTCCCCGCCTGTGATTTATTTCAGGTCCCCGCTTCGCCGTAGCGGTAGAACCCTAGCTCCACGAAGCAGATTTCCTCCGGAGATCAGAGGAAATCCGCCATTACCGTTGCTGGCGCTGACCGGAAGTCTACATTATTCCACCTCATTCTTAATTGGGTGGGAGACGGGATGCAAGCAATTACATATCACTTGCCTACTAAAAGCAGCAACAATACTGATCGTATTCACTGAATGGATTTCTATTCTGGACATAGAATGTATACGTGAACATTCCCAGTTCATTTTCATCCCTCATTCAAACATTAAAAGTTGGGCAGAAGAAGCTCACCAGATGGCACAGACCCACTGATTAGTGACCCAGGGTGTAGATTTTATTTTATTTTAAAAATGTTCAATATTATTATTATTATTATTATTATTATTATTATTATTATTTATATCCCGCCCTCCCCAGCCAGAACCGGGCTCAGGGTGGCTAACATCAGAATATATAATACATTAAGACATAAAATTCAACAATCGACTAAAATACAGCTTAAAATCAGATTAACATCGAAATAAAATCAGATGGCTACCCGCAAATTATAACTATAGGGGCTGGGAACCTTAAATACTCACCAGGCTCAGCTATTTATATGGGCCGATGAGAGGAGTTAGAGAGGCCACTTATATGCAGGGTCTTGTAAGAGGAAAGGGGTCAGACTGAGCCCTGACCAAAGACCTAGCAGATATTACTTGCAATATTACTTGCCTTTAACCTTTGGCTGGAATACATCCATGAATGATACCTCCATGCCTGCATTTTGTGACTCCCTTCTTCGCTGCATTCCACCTCTTCTATCTGACCCTGAAAGTGGTACAAATGGCAGGATGCTTTCCTATGTCTGTTGTGAGTTAGCAATGGCATCTCCTTGAAAGCTTCCATGGAGCAGATAGCAGCTGGAATGTAAACAATCCTGAAGGCCTGGTTGCTAGGGCGACGGTGACAGAAGCATGATATTTGGGGTCAAATGGCCTGGGCACATTTGGGACACTCCAAGGTGATTCTGGGAATGAAGATACCCATATGGAGCCATGCATATTTTACTGCTTATACCCTGTAACCTTTCCTGATGTATGTCAAAGGATGTTTATGTTTTAAGAATCTTTAGATGTTTTATGACTCTTTCTGTGCGCTGCCTATCAAACCCTTGCTCTTCCTTGTGGCAGACCTTCTTAACTGGCTAGGACAACCACATTAAGTCGAGCTCTGCCCTTTTGCAATAGCTATAATAAGTGCTGGCTCCCACCTGGACACTGGACTTGAATTGGTTTCCTTGGTCCCATGGTTTATTTGAAAGGTGGTCCCTTACTTGGGTAAGGAACAAGGTGGTGTAGAAGTGAATTCTTGCCATACCCCTACACTAGGTTTGTTCCTGTAGCTTACAGGGGTGGGCAGGGGGCACAGGCAGAGTAGCAGTGAGGTCCTTCTTATGGTTTTCCCACAGGCAACCAGTTGACCACTGTGAAAACAGGGTGCTGGACTAGATGAGTGATTGCCTATCTAACTGGAAAATCCTTAGGTTAGTACTCTTCACTGTCAGAGATCGGTCTTCTCTCCTCTGCTGATGAGTTTGCTTTGCCTTTTCCATCATGTATGTATGTATGTATGTATGTATGTATGTATGTATGTATAATGGACCTTGAATGGACTTTAGATCCTGATTCATGGTATCTTCTCATTTTTCCAAATACTATGTGTTCTAACTCGATAGAAAAGTAAGTTAAAGGATCAATCTATTTGGGAGTTTTTTCATGACCATGAATGGTTTAGATTCCTAATGAAGACACTAGATCATGGGGACTTTTGAACTTTCAGTAATTTGTTTAAACTTCTCATGTCACTCATTTATGGGGCTGCCTTTATTTGTTGCTCATTATCTATATTGCTGCAGAAAAGCAGGCTTTCAAATTGAGAATAGGTCAAGAGAGAGCATGCAAAATGGCTTCTGACCAAAAACTGGCCTTTTTTTTTGTTCAGTTCCTAAGATGCACTGAACTTCATGCTACTAGCAACATTTATTCCCAGGGAGTTCAGTCATTCTTGTTGGCTTTGAGAAAGGATAAGGAAGAAATTTGGAATATGTGGGCTGTACTGCTGCAGACCCTACGGAATTGGTCAATTGACACACAACATGTTAAGTTTTCCCCCACTGACAATTTTTGCAAATTTTCTTACAAAATTGATCCGTGTAAAGCATACTGAAATGGAGGAGAGGCACTAAGGGAAAGGCCACACAAATCAAAGAAGAATCGACATAGGTACATTTTCTAAAGGAGATATGCAAAATGCCACAATTCATTGTTGGGTATGACAGAGGTGGGTGCGTGATGTTGTAGCATTTGCAATGATGCATTATCACCATTACAGGAAGCCAAAATATTTATCCATCTAGCTCAGAATTGTCTACTCAGATTGACAGCATGTCAGGGCCATGCTGAGGAGGGCTGCACAGATGAGGAATGGTGGGATACTCCCCCCCCCCCCGCTCCTGATCAGGATCCTGAATCTTCCCAGGAGCATGAGGACAGCATATATTTGGAACAGTGGTTCGTGGAGGGACATAGTTCAGAAGACAAAAGTTGGGAAGTACTGGGTGGTGAACAGCTAAGAGAAGACTGGGAGAGAGAGATTTGAGTGACCTGGGTGATTCAGGGGGGGAGTGGGTGTAAACTTTCATTGGGAGCACCTTTACTCCAAGAATGGAATCTTTGTTCTTTCGCTATGATCATTAAAATCTCTTTAAATGGTAAGGGAATATTTTTGCTTTGTTCTGCTTATCCACAGCCAAAGGGAGGGAGGAAGCCGCTCCTCTGAAGCCTAACACAGCAGCTCTTTCCAGGGTTTCAGCCACAGGTCTTTCTTATCTCCTACAACCTGCTCCTGCAGAGGTTGCAACTGGGACCTTCTGCACATAAGGTGTGTTGATCTATGTTATGTACTGAGTTGAATAGGATCCAAACTGCAGCAGTCTGATTGGTCCTAGAACAATAGGATCCAAAAGGCAGCAGTCTGATTGGTCCTAGAACAATAGGATTCAGAATGCAGCAGTCTGATTGGTCCTAGAACAAGGCAGCAGTATGATTGGTTGGCAGGAACCACCCAATCATGCTCCAGATAGAAGTGAATCCACAACCTGATTGGCTTACAGTAGAATTCCAGAATTAGCCAATCATGTGCAGCCCATTGTGTAAATAATGTATATAAAGCAGATACTTTGAGGGGACATTCATTCATTCCTCCTCACCACTATGAGCTGAATAAAGAGCATGAAATCACTTTGCGACTCTGAGCATATTTCAATCTACCACTAAAATGTGTTATATTAAAATGACTTCCAAAAAACCCCAAACATGTCTATTAGGAGAAATATATGCTGAAGTGCTGACTGTTTTCTGTGAATGTTTCTTTTGTGGTGGTCTTGCTCCTTCTTTTGCTCCAGCTATGAAGAAACCATCTGATCACAGATGTGAAGAATTGTGGGTCGGAAGAGACACCAAAGGTCACCTGGCCCAACAGCTTAAAAAAATCTGTGAGAGATGGCCATCCAACCTCTGTTTAAAAATCTCCAATGAAAGAGTCCACTAGCTTCTGAATTAGTCCATTCCACTATCAAATATCTCCTAACACCAGTTCTTCCTGACGTTTAGTCAGAATCTCATTTCTTGTAATTTGAATCCACTGGTTCAGACCCTACCCTCTGGAGCCGCAGAAAACAAGCTTGCTCTGTCTTCCATGTGACCGTCCTTCAGACACTTGAGGATGACTACCATGTTACTAGATACAGGTAGGTAGCCGTGTTGGTCTGCCATAGTCAAAACAAAATTTTTAAAAAATCCTTCCAGTAGCACCTTAGAGACCAACTAAGTTTGTTTTGGAATGAGCTTTTATGTGCATGCACACTTCTTCAGATACACTGAAACAGAAGTCACCAGACCCTTATATATAGTGAGAGAGTGGGGAGTGGGGAGGGGTATTACTCAGAAGGGTGGTGGGAATGGGTGATTGGCTGATAGGTGTGGTAAACCAGTTGACGGCTGTTAACGACTGTAATTGGTCTTGCAGGAAAAAGCAATGAGATGGCCAAAAATAGCTTTATCATGTATAATGAGATAAGAATCCAATGTCTCTATTCAGACCAGGTCTCTCCATGGTTTTAAGTTTGATAATAAGTTGTAATTCAGCAACTTCTCTTTCCAGTCTATTTCTGAAATTCTTTTGTAATATTACAGCTACTTTGAGATCTTGTATAGAATGTCCTGGGAGATTGAAGTGTTCTCCAACTGGTTTCTCTGTCTTGTGATTCCTGATGTCAGATTTATGTCCATTTATCCTTTGGTGCAGGTTTTGGCCTGTTTGTCCAATATAGAGAGCTGAAGGACACTGTTGGCATTTGATAGCGTATATAATGTTGGAAGATGGGCGAATAAATAGTCCTGAGGTCGTATGTTTGATGTTGTTGGGGCCAGTAATGGTGTTGTCCGGGTGTCTGTGGCAGCAAAGTTGGCATCTGGGTTTATTACAGGCTCTGGTACCAGTGTCCATGTTAAGTCTTGTTGCTGTATTATTGTGGGTGAGAAGTTGTTTAAGATTGGGTGGCTGTCTGCAAGCAATGACAGGTCTTCCTCCCAGAGCTTGAGAAAAGAACTGTCATTATCTATGAGAGGTTGTAGATCTCTGAGGATGCGTTGAACCGTTTTAACTTGGGAGCTGTATGTGATTACTAGTGGTGTTCTGTTATTTTATTTTTTGGGTCTGTCTTGCACCAAGTTCTCTCTGGGTATCAGTCTGGCTCTGTTGATCTGTTGTTTAACTTCATCAGGCGAATATTTTAGTTCTGAAAAGGTTTGCTGTAGATCTCTTAGGTGAGAATCTCTGTCTGTAGAGTTGGAACAGATATGGCTGTAACGTAGGGCCTGTTACCTCACAGTCTTCTCTAGGCTAAACATATCCAACTGCTTCAAGCATTCCTCATAAGGCTTGGTTTCCAGACCCTTTATCATCTTGGTCGCCCTCCTCTACATACATTTCAATATTATTCTTAAATGTGGTGCCCAGAACAGAGTACAGTACTCCAGTTGGGTCTGATCAAAGCAGGATTGATTGGTAATATTACTACTCTTGACTGGGACACTATTTTTCTGTTGATGCAGCCTAGAATTGCTTTAGCCTCTTTTGCAGCTGTTGACTCCTTTTTCTTCGCCAAACCTTTATTAGGTATTACCATTGTTGACTTGTGTTCTACTAAGACCCCTAGATCCTTTTCATATTGTCAGAGCTACCCTAGGTCCCAGCTCACAAAGGACCAACGCTGCTTCGTTGTTAAGTATAAAAGTCTTTATTGAAGTTCAGTTTCACTTCCAGAGCCGCAGCGTGCAGCCCCACGTCTAAAGTGTCAGACCACTGATGCTCCGTCTGAGTCTCCTCCCCCTTGACACCAATTTAAGATTCTAGCCTTGCTCCACCTTCTCCGCTGCTCCTTCCTCCTCTGGGTCCGCCTGCCCGCCGGGGTTCCGCCCTTTCTAGCCTCTTCTCCCGCTGATTCCCCTGAGCCTTCTCCCTCCCTCTGGCGGGCTTTAGGAGCTGGTTCCCCATCCGGGTCTCCTGCTGTTCCGCGCGCCTGCACATTTGAACTTGGCGTGCGCGCCCAGCCAGCAGCTTTCCTCCTGACCGTTCCACTGCTGCTGTCACTGCTTCCCCCTTCGGGGGGGGCTAGCTGCAACTGACCTCCCCTCCGTTGGAGGCGTGGTCAGCCCTGACTCCCTCTCTGGAGGAGACACTGCCCCTGACACATGTGACTCTTCCCCCCCACTACGCTCTGGTGGGGAAACTGGTCCCGATCCTCCACTGCTGCTTTGGGGTTCCCCTCTGGCTCCTTGTTTCTGGTGCGTCCCCCCTGGGACCCCCCTTGCCCTGACCATCGGCGCCCCCTTCTGGGAATCTTCTGATTCACTGGAGAAGCTCATGGAATCTCTCAGGCCACTGTCATACTCCCCTACGCTGCCCTCGGATTCTTCCCCTTCGCTCTCCCAATCCTCTCTCCCCAGTGCTCCTGCTCCTGATTCCCTGACACATATGTATTTCTGTCAAGTCAGGTCTCCCCCATGCAATATTTGTTCATCTAGTTATTCCTTCCTAAATGTAGAACCTTACATATCACCGTAGCAGTCTCTACTGACAAGCACTCAAGTCACAATGGCATTACCAAGCAATGGCGTCTCACATTCCAGATACAGGCAACTGCACACTGGTGACTACACCTCACCAAAAGATAACATAACAAAACAAATAAAGAAAAGAATCTCTAGTGATGCTTACAATTAAATAATGGATGCTCAATTGCCTCACATTTGCAGAAAGCATTATCACATTTCTTGGGGGGGGGGTGGGAGGGGATAAGTCATCACTGGAGATGCAAATTAGCATTTTCTCCTGTGGATTGTTTTATTTAAATTGGTGCCACAAGGGGGAAATGTTATTGCAAGCCCTCCATTGTGATCCACCTATAACATTATTCCTGAGTGATTCATGCAGCATCGATGCTTCCAGCCAGATTTAAATTACGTGAACTAAACAAGGAAAGGACCTCCTCTGTGTAAATTATCAGAAATTGTGATCTATCGAGAGTAAAATGCTTTGTACACAACTGGGCAATTGACAGCAATTCAGGGAAATGCAGGCTGTAAAAAGAACATATGCATGTTTGCATGTATAATGAGTAAAAGGGGAAGGAGGGAGGAATTTTTTCCACTATAAATTTAAATTGCAGAAATATTTTGAAGAGCCCAGTCGCATTAGGAAGGTGTGAACAACAACTGAGCAGCCAGCTGCATTCACAAACACTGTAACAAATTGATCGTTTATTTGCATAAGTTAGATTTGAGTTATACTGAAATCTACAGCCTCCGTTAAGCAGCTTATTTTCGCATCACGTGCAGATGGTGAGCTCAGTGATGTCCCATCTTAAAACTTGGATGAGGCTTTCCCCTGCTGCCTTACATTAGCACCCTGTTCAAAACTAGGATTTCTTCTGAAACTTCCAAGGGAAGTTTGTAGACAGATTTATTGAAATTGTATATGAAACGGTGATTTTTTCGTGATGCACTGACGGTGTCCACAAATAAACGACTTATCAGTTTATATGGAATGTACTTTTTTAAAGAAATGAATTTAGATCTCCAGCTAAATACGAGTGTGTGTAAAATTTTGATACAAATTCTCTTTGAGCCCTTAGGCCATACCCATGGCATACATCCACTGTTAACAGTCATGGCTTCCTCCAAGGAATCCTGAGAACTGTAAAACGTTAAGGGTTCTGGGAAGTGTCGCTCGAACAACTTGTGGCACCCCTAACAAATTATACCTCCCAGGATCCTTTGGGGGGGAACTATGACTGTTAAAGTGGTATCTTTAAAATGTATGCTGTGGTGTGACCTTAGATTCCACCCTGCTTAAACTTACAACTTCCGTTCATAGACTTAAACTGAAGATTATTTCTTCTGGAATCCTAATGTTGATATATTTAATGTTGATATTGTTAGGATTCTTACTCCGTGCTTGCAGTCATGGGATTGTTTTCTATCACATGACGGTGTATGTTTTCATTCCGCAGTGTGGGAAGTGATGGAGACAGGATGTTTTGGTATTACTGTGTTTCCGTGATGAGGGACTATTGTCCTTTGTTCTTTCTCTTTGCTGTCTGATGAGAAAGAGGAAGGAGCTAAGTCAGAATGCTCCGAGTGTATTATATGTAAATAAAGTAATTTAGCCAAAATGTTGTGCTACTGAGTTCGTTACATGGACTGCTAATACTATGCAGGCTCCATAAGTGTGCTAATGCCTCTTCGTATCAGTCGCTGTGATGTTCGGGCTGGAGAAAGCTTTTGAAGCTCCTGAACGACCGACCAGGATGGAGAGAACATGCCAGTTGGGCATGTGTCTCTGCCAGGGTCCTACACGTGAGTAGGACAATCCTGACCGATATATCATGCCTGCATTATTTAAATGCACATAAACACACTTAGGTTATGCCAGTGCTTTTTTCTGGGGGGGGGGGAGTGCAGAGGTACGCATACACCCAAACATTTTGTGAATCTTTGTACCATTTACTGTATTTATTTTTCCCGATTTGAACTATGAAATGGTGATTTTCTTGAGTCAAAATGAGAGTACCCCTAAATATTTTTTTTTAGGGGAAAAAAAGCACTGGGTTACACTGTAAACCAAATGTGAGTTTGAAGGAATATTGGTGGTGGGGCAGGAGAGAGGTGCAATAGCCAGAGAAAGCTTTGGAAAGTGGTTTCTGGAGGGAGAAATGAAATTGATTCCCGCCTCCCTGTTTCGGAAGATAACTCTGTAGGCTAAGCATTCAGCTTCAGAGGACTGTGCTTCGGCTGGCTCAATGCTATCAGCTTCCTTCATCATATGAAATATTTTGGTTGCTTGGCTTTTTCTGCTACGTGGAAAAGATACCCTACAGAAAGTGATCATTTTTGACAAAAAGGCATTTATGACAAAAGCTCTGCTCCTACCTGCTGTGAAAGTGTGTAGATAAATCATCAGTGCGCCTTTTCTTCTGTTGTTGACAGCACACTGAATTAAAAAAGTGTATCTGCAGAACTATTTTTATGCTGAGGACCCGCATATCAAACACCTGACAGATTTCACTTGGGTGACTACCAATCTAAGTTACAAAAAAAAAAAACAAACCAAAAACATTTTATTGGACCCGTGTCACCAGGATGTCAACTCAGCTCACAGATTCTGAGTGAAACAAAGGTGCTGGATGTTAGGGAGTGCAGAGAAATTCAATTTGGTTTGCATTTTCCTAATTTGCAAAATAATACGGAAACTGAAAGTCAGCCATTTTTCTGAAATTGGCATTTAGATGAATTTTGCAATGCAGTTCTCTAGCCAAGTAATATGTACAAAATTGTATATATGTACAATAGGCTAGAGGATACACACAGGCCCCCTTCACTGAAAATCAGAAAAAAGAATTTAAAATGATGATGGTGATGGTGATGCAACCGTAAATGTACATTCAGATGTGAATTTGTGTGCAATTCACTTCTGTAGGATTATTTCTCTTTTTTGGTTTGAGTGCGAGAATTTATAGATTGAATTCCTTTTGAAGAAAGTGTTTTGACTAACGCTGGTTATCTGCAGAAAGGGAAAGGAATCCTCCATCATTCTGGGAATTACGAATGCCTCATATGTGCTTCTGAGCCACACTATTGCCATTCTATCTTTAAGGAGACTTTAATTACCACTTGCTATGACATAATCTCACAGTTATGCTGCTTGTGGCAAATAGTATTGGAAACGGCACATGTTTTCTGTGTGTGTGTCAAATAGATGCGGGAGTATTTGTGACATCTTGACAAAACTATTTACTTGTCACTTCAAGGCTAAAAAGGGAACGCTATTAAAAAATGCTCTGTGGCCAAGATGGATTTTTATTTAAACAGCTGTAGAGCTCCTAGAAAAATAAGTGGATTCCCCCTGCCCTTTGAAGCAGATCTCACTAATATTTGCAAGGACTGAGCTGAATGTTAAGAGGTGAGGCCCAAAATCACCTCCAACAACCTACACATGCAGGTGTCATGTGAGATACCTGGGAGGCATATAAACCTGGGGGCGGGGGGACTGATAGATGAGAACCCACTTTCCCCTCCACAAGTTGGGCATGAACAGCCTTCTAAAGCAAGCCAGATGTGTGGGAGAGGCTAAATCAAGGTTTCCCAAACTTGGGTCTCCAGCTGATCTTGGACTACAACTCCCATCATCCCTTGCTAGCAGGACCAGTGGTCAAAGGCGATGGGAATTGTAGTCCCAAAACAGCTGGAGACCCAAGTTTGGGGAACACTGGGCTAAATGAAGAGGATGCAGAAACACAGGTTATATGGGGCAAAACATTTAGGGAAATAAATACTTAAAGAAATTGATCTATGTGAATTCTGATCTGAGATGCATCTCCTGAACTAACACGCAGATGAGAACTTAGTGTTCCACCATAATTCACATTCCTCAAACATTATGATGATGCAGTTTGGGGTTCAAAAAAGTCGGAAGGCCACATTTTACCTTAGGGAGAAACTACATTTAGAAATGTTCTAAGACTAAACCTGCGTAAATATGAAGTACAGATTTTTTAGGGTTTTTTTATAATTTTCATTTATATACATTACAATAATTATTTAACCATAGTTTTAACATTTTCAGTTTCCTTCCCCCTCTTTCTGCAGTTCCTTACATTTATTTCCGTCTTTTCCTGCATACTACAAATTGCTGTAACTTGTTCAAATATATTTTGAAAACTGCAGGTTTTTACAATAATCCTACCAATGTCTTGATCTGTTTACAGTTTGTTTGTCAATACTCAACAAACCACTTCCATGCCTTTCTAGAAAGTTTGTTGTCTTTTTTTCTTATTCTTCTGGTAAGATTCACAATTTCTGCATACTCCATTAGTTTCTGTATCCAATTTTCTTTCGTCAGGACCTCTTCATCTTTCCACTTTTGGGCAAATAACATTCTTGCAGCTGTAGTTGCACACTATACTGTTTGGGTAGTTGTAATCCTATAATTCCCAAGAGAAAAGCTTCTGTGTGTTTTTTTACGAATGAAATCTTTTTCAATTCATTATATACCATTTCCCAGTAAACTTTAACCTTATTACAAAACCACCACATGTGAAAAAGTGCCTTCTTTCTTCTTACATTTCCAACACTTATTTGACTTTGATTTACACATTTTTTCCCAATCTACTAGGTGTTAGGTACCATCTATCTAGCATTTTCATTTAATTTTCTCTTAAACCATAACATTGGCTGAATATTCTTGAGCAGTTGTTGTTGTTGTTAATTCAGGTGAATGTGGAGATGGAACAGAGCAGACTTATGGTGGACATGTGCAAATGGTACACAGGCTGTAAACAGGCTGATTCATTTAACCCAACCTGAGAACAAAGGGATGTTGGGGTTGGCAACCTTTTACCCCACCCAGCTATAGTCCATCTTGACATTATGGGCATGAAAACATGAGCCATCTCACTCATCTATTTTATTTTTATAGGCCACGGGGAATTTCTAAATCTAGGTTTGGTTGGTTGGCTAATTATTTCACACCAGGCATTTAAACCATCCACTCTGGTTACTTCAAATTCACTCCATTGTCCTCTTGCTTCTTTGAATGGACTAGCCGTCAACGTTTTTCATCCATGGCAATATATCACTGGAATGCAATGATGGGTGACATAAAGCCGTTTGATCACTCAACAGGCACTGCAAGCCTTTTCCTTTCCAGAACAAGTTTTTAAAAATGATATTTTTTTATTTTTAAAAAAGAGCATTAGTCTCTATAAATAAATTAAAAGTTTCTAATACATTTTCATTGCTCACAGCACTTAATATTTAAATGTTTTGGCTTAACTCACAGTGCACGAGGAGCACTTTAGATTGTCAAACAGACCTCTTGCAAGCTGTTAAAACTGTATTTACATTTCAGATCCTCACAAATTTCAGTGCTGCCTGGGGGCTTATTTGGCTGAAATGTTCTTTCGCAAGTTGAATTAATATGGCCAATTCAGAAGAAGCTGGGAACCGTGTCCTGTAGCTGCTTGAATAGCAGGGTTACAGTGACCTCCATTCTTTCTGACCCAGGAAAGTGGCCATGCCAGAGATGAAGTCCAATCAGAGAAGTGAACAGTTCAATGAGGATATGTGGGTGATGATTAGAGAGGAAAGAGGGATGAAAGATCTTGAGAGCTATAGATGTCCTGAAGATGGAATGGCAATGCTGATACATGGATGAACTAATACTAGTGTACTGGAAGAAGCAAAGATCACCAGTGTTCAAGCAATGAATATTCAACATCAACTTAGTTGGGCTGGTCATGTTGTGTGGATGCCAGATTATCGTCTTCCAAAGCAACTAATCTATTCCGAACTTAAAAATGGAAAGCGTAATGTTTGTGGTCAACAAAAGAGGTTCAAAGACTCTCTCAAGGCAAATCTTTAAAAAAGGTAGCATAAACACCAACAACTGGGAAACACTGGCCTGCTAGCACTCTAGTTGGAGAACAGCCTTTACCAAAGGTGTCATGGGCTCTGAAGACACTCAAACTCAGGACAAAAGGGAAAAACGTGCTAAGAGGAAGGCACACTTGGCAAATCCACACCGAGGTCAACTCCTGCCCAGAAACCTATGTCCCCACTTTTGGAAGGACGTGTGGATCCGGAATTGGCCTCCACAGTCACTTACGGACTCACTGTTAAAACCGTGTTTATGGAACACAGTCTTACTCGGCTACAAGTGATCGCCAAAGAAGAAGAAGAGAGCTGCAACAATGACGACATCAACAATGGGCTGGTAGTGCTGGGAGAGCCCTTTTACATTACAACCCACTATTCCTTCAAGGAACTCAAGGCTTGTGCGATTGCTTCATTTTGTCTGAGCAAAGATATATGCCTGGGTTTCTCTGGCCCATATCCAATGCTATAACTACCATGGCATTATATAAACTGGTCCCACCATTGCACACACCATATAAATATGGTTATGTCTCTAGATTTACACAGGATCCTTCAGAATCAACTGCAAAGTAAGTGTAATTTCTATGTGTGTTGAGTGTGGGGTGCTGGTGTGGGGGTAAGTACTGTTGATTCTAAATTTTGTACTGAGAGAGCAGAAACAGTAAAGCTCTTTGAAATAATAGGGAATTCAATATTGCAGCTGTGTTTGGTCCAACGAAATAAGCCAAGCAGCGCATTCTTCTGCACTCTCGCATACTATTATGACACAGGGGCTGTAGCAATCAGACCAAGAGCTATTGGGGGGGATCCCCATCCTTGTATCCCCATGGGGGCTTCTCAGTTCTGAACCCTTTATGTGGTAAAGTACGCTATAGCTGAAGCAAGTGAAGTGCTTCAGACCACAGAGAATAATGTGTTTATTTTAGTCTCTCAAAAGGTCAGTAAAGCCGAACAGCAGTAAATTACACTGCTAAAAATGCATTGTCTGTCAACACAACACACTTTCACAGCTGGTTTCCTCACTGTTTGTTAGGTTTGTATTTATTCAATCAATGGATTGTGCTGACTGCCAGGCAGGCTGGCTTTCGTTATTGTGAGAGAGCATCCAGGAAGAAAGGGCAGAAGAAGAAGGCTCCAGTGATTTTTTTTGCCCCACCTTTTCAAAATGCACCTCAAATGATGCAGAAATATTTTAAAACGGTGTTAATGTTCCACATCATTCACTCTCGCAAACCCTGCCTTTCATTGTGACTTGAGAAAACCTAGGCAGCTGCATCTACCAAGGTGTTGTGCTTGAAGACTTTGATCACTCTCCACAGTTGGAACTCTGCTGCCAGGGTGATCAGGAACAGAATAGGAACTGGTGGTGGGGATGTTCTTTGAAAAACTCTACTGCACATGTGACTCGGAATTAGAGCTTGGGCATAAATGGTGACCTGAAATGGAAACATCCAGCTTTTTCTGCCGCATTTGCCAGAGTGAAACTTCCTGCCTCACACAGACTTCTCTACTTTGCACCTGCAAACCTTTCCATAGGTTTTTCAAACTTCAGCGCACACAAACACTACATTTTCTGCATATTAAACTCATTATCTTCAACACAACTCCAATGAATTGCTTTTGATTTCACGTATTTTTGCTTCACCATTTCTTAATAATTTAATTGATTTCATTATAAATTAGATGCCAAGTGTTAACGTGAAATATATGGTGCACTTCAATTCTGTTAATATTAAGATGGCATTGATTATTGTACGGATACATTTATTGATTAAAAGGGAGTGGGAGAAAATATGTGTGGTAGTTTGACTTATCCCCAGTCTCATATTAAAAAAGCAAAACCCAACCGCAACTTTTGTAAGTCCTTAAAAAAAGTGATTCCCTAGGTGGCAAGCACACTGTTAGTTCTTCTGCCAGGAGCTCAGTAAGAGACGTTATCACTTGAAAACATTTTGAAGGGGCAAAAATAGTACATTCCCAAGAGATGGCAGCCTACCCCATTTATGCCAAAAAGATTAAGGCTAGTGTTCTTGTGATGACTAAGTATAGATTTTGGACATTTTCCAATGGGAACAGGCCTGACGAAATGCTCACTCAAGAGCACAGGCAATGCATGGTGAAAGTGTGTATACAGACAGGTGAAAATTGAGTTCTGCATCATGAAAGTGTATTGAATACCCATAATTGTATGATTAAGGCAATTTGCACATTGTACCTGTGTTATGTTTCCTTATCTGATTGGAATAGCAGGAGCATATGACATCTTATTTATGATGTGGAAGAAATGAAGATACAAATAAACAGGGCCTCTATTTATCACTGCAGATTTCTCTTAAAGTAATTGCTCTTGTTTATGAAAGAAATCATATTGGCGGTGAAGGAAAAAAATAGATGCTGCTTAATTCAGGGACACATTTTTTAAAATGGGCAGAGAGCATGTACATAATGTTTGTACACCTAGATGTTTGGCAGTCTCCCGAAACTCTTTTTCAGAATCATTTAAGGCAACTAAAGTGTCAATTCTGTGCTCCGTGTGAGGGTGTCATTGGGGCTATAGCATATCACTAATGCATTTATATTGCTATATAATGCTACGTTTCATATCACTAATGCATTTATATTCTTATATTCAGAGTTATTAGCAATAGCAATGATAAACCATTGCAGATTTTAAAATAAGCTTTGGTGAAGGTTGTGTAAAATCTAGGACCTATTTGTACATCCTATGTTTTAGATGTATATCTAGGATGTGAATATCTAAACATGTGAAGATGACTGCCTGGACACTGAGGTCCAGCGCCGAGGGTCTTCTGGCGGTTCCCTCACTGTGACAAGCCAAGTTACAGGGAACCAGGCAGAGGGCCTTCTCGGTAGTGTCACCCGCCCTGTAGAATGCCCTCCTACCAGATGTCAAAGAGAAAAATAAGTACCAAACTTTCAGAAGATATCTAAAGGCAGCCCTGTTTAGGGAAGCGTTTAATGTTTAATCGGTTATTGTATTTTAGTGTTTTGTTGGAAGCCACCCGGAGTGGCTGGGGGGACCCAGCCAGATGGGCAGGGTATAAATAAATTATTATTATTATTATTATTATTATTATTATTATTATTATTATTATTACATCAGGTGCAGGGCTGCTGGTTGTGGCTTCACCAAAATGGCCTGCTGGGCTGAATAGGGAAGCCTAGTGGACAACCTAATTAGGACCTAATTAGAGCCACCAGTCCTCCCCATTTGGCCCACCATGCCATTTTGGCCAAGCCATACCCAGAAGTGATGTCAGCTTCCCATGTTTAGATAATTACATCCATGGGCCAGAGGTTAACATGCCAAAAAACCCAGAAATCAGGACAGCTTCGGTAAATCTGGAAATGCCCTTGGACAATAGGGACACTTGGAGGGTCTGTTGTGTGTGGACTAGACCTGAAAATAACAGGATTTTGTCTCATTACGTTTGCTCTAGGATTTCTGCAGATCACAGAGGTGAAAGAATTTCACTGGACTACAGTGACAGACTGGGATTGGTGTAAAACAACGGGACCTCTTGGTTTCCTGCTGCCTTTTTTATGTATGTGAAGGGGAAGTTTGAAGGCCCAGAAAACCCACATAGTAATTTGTTTTAATCCATGGTTGGTCATAATTTGAAAGTGGCTTAGAACTCAGAGGTATCGTATGCTATGAGATTGCCTTTCTAAACAATGACGAGTATTTCATTCTAAAGCATATGCTATCTGGGGAATCAAATGTAAGGATGCAGCTGTGGGCTTGGACTTGAAATACCTTAGGGTGTCCATTTATCTGACTTTGCTCCAAAAAAAATGGGATGCTGATTTATGCTTTTGTGCCCCGATCTTTTGAAAGCCTGAGCCTTAAACACTCATGTTAGACTAAAGAATATCTTAATAATGAAACCAGCCGGCAGCAAGACGTCTGCATTCTCTCTGATAAATGGGTAATAAAAATTCATTAAAACGTGGAGAATACTGTTGAGAATTTTCTTAGCTGGTGTGTAAATTATCATTTAGACCAGGGGAATCTTTCTTGGCCTGAGGGCTGCCTTCCATTCTGGGCAGCTTTCCATTGGCCACACGGCAGTGGTGGGAAGGACTAGATGCAAAAGTGGCTGAAGCAATGAGGGCACATTTTACCAGTGCCCAACATTGTGGTTTGCGGGTGCATGCCACCACCCGTGCGTGATGTCACTTATATGTGGCACTGGCACTATGTGTCAGGAGTGCGTGCAGGAGCCAGGCCCTGTGACCAGTAGGGCTTCGCAGGACTGGGGCCTTCCTAAGTTTGTTCCGGAGAGGCAAGGCACGGCCGCACAGGTGAGGCCGCTTGGTAACTCACTGCACCTGGTGGCAAGAGCTGGTAAGGGATATAAGGTCAGCATTTCCCTTCGGCTCTTTGCCACAGCAACACGTTTCCTGCCTTGCTGCATTTGGCTCCTTGCTTCCTGATCCTCGGACCCTTGACTTCGTGACTCCTTGCTCCTCGACCCATTGGACCCTTGACTTCGTGACTCCTTCCTTCTTGACCCATTGGACCCTTGACTTCATGACTCCTTGCTTCTCGACCCTTGGACCCTTGACTTCGTGACTCCTTGCTTCTCGACCCTTGGACCCTTGACTTCGTGACTCCTTGCTCCTCGACCCATTGGACCCTTGACTTCGTGACTCCTTGCTTCTTGACCCATTGGACCCTTGACTTCATGACTCCCTGCTTCTCGACCCTTGGACCCTTGACTTCGTGACTCCTTGCTTCCTGACCCTTGGACCCCTGGCTTCTGGACTCTCGTTCCTGCTCCCACCCCACCATCTTGCCCCCGGTCCCGACATCCTCAGCCGGGACATCGATCGCCCATAGACCGGACAGTGACATGCTGGTCTCATCAGAGAGATGTGCTGGAGTCTTCTTTTTGACAATCACTTGTAGCTGAGTAACATTGTCTTCCATGAACACAATCTTAACAGTGAGTCTGTAAGTGACTGTGGAGGCACAGTTTCTGTCTCTTTGCCAGATCCGAAAGGCCTTCCTTTTCTTGTCAATAATGCGTTCAGTCTCACTGTCATTCTCATCAAACCAGTCCTGGTGTTTCTTGTTTTGGTCAGAACACACCTGGAATACTGTGTCCAATTCTGGCCACCACAATTTAAGGACAAGGGTCTGGAAAGGGTCTGGAAACCAAACCATATGAGGAATGGTTGAGGGCATCGGGTATATTTGGCCTAGTAAAGAGGAGATAGAGAGGAGATATGATAACCATTTCCTAACATCTAAAGGGCAGTCACACGGAGGATGAAGCAAGCTTCTTTTTTTCCTGCTCTGGAAGCTAGGACCCAAACCAATAGCTTCAAGTTACAAGAAGGAGATTCCAACTAAACATCAGGGAAGACCTTTCTGATGGTAAAAGCGTTTTGACAGTGGAACAGACTCCCACAAGAGGTGGTGGACTCTCCTTCCCGGGAGGTGTTTAAGCAGAGGCTGGCCATCTGTCATGTATGATCTAGTTGAGATTTCTGCATTGCACGGGGTTGGACTAGATGACCCTGGGTGTCCCTTCCAACTCTACAATTCTATGATTGCACCCATCTAAGCCGCACGGCCTATGAAGCATTTTGAACGGTTGCCATTCAGGCTCCTGCAAAATGTGTCTTTAAAATGTAAGCCCCATCTCAGCTTTTAACCATAGTGTTTTAGGTAATACAGAATTCATTGCAGCTCTTATCTATATGTGCCTATTGAAAAGATGATGGGGATTTTGCACACATGAACACACAGTGCTCTGTCTTTAACTGTTTAAATAAGTAGGCTCTCTGCTTCTATGCAGGTGAGAACTGGTAATACAGGTACTGGAAAAGTATTCTGTAATGCACTGATTATCAGCTAGCAGGCCACCACTATCACAGCCATTTAAATTTGGTTCAGACTATTCCTCCAGGTCTTTATTCCTCAAGAAAAGAGATAAACTAGGCAGAAAAGGAGAATAGGGTCACTTTATCTTGAATGGTTTTCAAAAAAAATGGACATGTTGTCAGCTTGCTATCACAAAATAAGGAACACACACCACACCAACCTAACCTGGTTCAATCCAAAATCAGGCTTGGCAAACAGAACTATTTCCTAGTAAGTCAGAAAAAGAGTATGATTTATTCAGGCTTGTAATAAAGAGCAAAATGTTAGATGTGCCTTTTGTGGCCGGGTTTGGAATATTGGCATGCTTTATGAGAATACCAAATCTAAATTGCAAGCCAGGTCATTACAAAGTCCAGCAACACCGCTACTTGTGACATTAAAAACAAGCTGCATATTGCAAAAGCTCCCTCTTTGATAGAGTTATTAAATATATTAGAGTCATGTTCTCTATGGGTGGTGGTGGGTTGTTGTTTTTTTTAAAAATGAAAAGCATAATCCTTTTGTACACAGATAATGTCCACCTATGTGTAGGGTTGCACTGTAAGTGAGACACATTTCAAGTTTGGCATTAAAGGTGGGCCTTGGGTAAGCTTGGGGAAAATTCATTTCGCTCCAATTTGCACTGCCCAAAACCATATGAGAACTGAAATACAGCCATTCTTTGCAATTCACAATTCTCTGAATTGTGCAATGCAGTTCTCCAGCCAACGTGTACAAAAATGCATATACTGAGGTAAAATGTGCACATAAATCTATTTCCAAATAGAATGCAGAAAAACACATTATATTTGGGAAAACTGCTCTTCAGAAATGTGTGCATTCGACAAATTTGTGTGCAAACATGTATACATTAGGATAACTTTCCACTTAAATGCTGGCAAATTTTCATGAAGACATTTTTGAACAAATAAATAAATCGCCAACTGATGTGGATATCTGGAGGACTGAATTTAAAGGTTTACCGGTAATTCAGCATAGTACTGTATTAAAGGTAAAAAGGTAAAGGACCCCTGGACGGTTAAGTCCAATCAAAGGTGACTATGGGGTGTAGAGGTCATCTCAATTCAGGCTAAGGGAGCCGCCGTTTGTCCACAGACAGCTTTCTGGGTCATGTGGCCAGCATGACTAAACCACTACTGGTGCATGGAGGACTGTTATGGGTGCCAGGGTGCATGGAAACACTTTTTACCTTCCCGCCGCAGCAGTATCTATTTATCTACTTGCACTGGCATGCTTTCAAACTGCTATGTAGGCAGGAGCTGGGGCAGAGCAACGGGAGCTCACCCCGTAGTGGGGATTCAAACTGCTGGCCTTCTGACTGGCAAGCTCAAGGGACTCAGGGGTTTAGACCACAGCGCCACTCGCATCTTGGAGTAGACACAAGGGGAACAAAGTCTGCTTGTGCAATGAGAATTTATTACCCTCCCCCCTCTAAACCTCTTCTGGGTTTCCCCCTAACCCTCCAGAATAAATTTTAGAGAATGCAGGGGGTGCACATGGGGAGGAGAACAGGAAAAGTCCAGTTGCACAAATAGACCTTGTTCTGCACATGCAACAACTTAGTTGAATCCTGCCCTAAGATTGGAAAAATGTGGAAATGGAGAACCCGAAAATTCACCCATCTCTAGTTTTGGGTCTAGAAAGGTTGAATACAATGGTGTGATATAGTTAAAAGACAAAAGTGTGTGTGTGTTTGTGTGTGTGTGTGTGTGTGTGTGTGTGTGTCTTCCAACAGGTGCGTGTGCACACACACACTAAATCGATGTAAGGAGTGAGAAATCTGCCCAGCCTCCTGGACAATAATGAAGAGAGGTGAATTACAGACAGCAGTCACACATAGCACATGATGAAAATAGGAATGGATTATTGCTATGGATCCTTCTTCTTTATTTTCCTCTTCAGCAAATCCCCTTGTAATTGATGAAGGAGATAATGAAACACATTCTAAAACAATGGCTCACCGCGATAACAAGAAAACCCTCAAGCTCCATTTAACACATAACTTTATTGGCCCTGCTCCCTCATACCATTTACCATTTACTGTGATAATCTGGGAATATAGCCCCAAAAGGGAAGTTGCTGTCACTTTCATAGAGCAACAGAAACAAGAGCTGAACGCTTGGAAAGCTCACCAGCCGGTGAAATGAGACTGAAGGAAATTGAATGTTAAAGGCCAAACGTTGGGTGTGCGCACGCTTGAAGCCTTCCATTGAATGTAGCAGGAGATTAAAGGGGAGGGGGGAATGAACAAATAAACTATAAACTATATGAGAGAGAAGAGAGGAGGAAAGAGACTGTAATGAATTCTGAAGACAGTGTTGGCGCAGACTCAGAAGAAAGCTTTCTCACTGTGGAATGCTCTCCCATCAAGTATCAAGGAAATAAACAACTATCTGACTTTTAGAAGACATCTGAAGGCAGCCGTGTTTAGGGAAGTTTTTAATGTTTGATGTTTTCTTGTATTTTTAATATCCTGTTGGAAGGCACCCAGAGTGGCTGGGGAGGCCCAGCCAGATGGGTGGGGTATAAGTAATAAATGATGATGATGATGATGATGATGATGATGATGATGATGATGCAGGTGACGGGGCTCAAGTTGTCTTGTGAGATGATTGAGGAGTGTGCCTTTGGGGGGCAGGTAAGCTCTGCCCCCCAAGATGTGGTGCACACACACCATTTGAATGGCAATGTCCATTAACTTGGGGGAGGGGCCCTGGCTCCCTCAAATATTTTATTTGGGGGACCGAAAGAACCTCAGCCCCTAGGAGTTGGCTTCTATGCCTGGGTGAGATTTCTCCTGGAAGCCATTTCACTTGTCTGAAACAAAACCTCAAAGCAGTTTTTCAAAAGGATCATAGAATTATAGAATCATAGTTGGAATGGACCTTGTGGATCATCTAAATAAAGCAGTAAAAGAAAATAAACAATAAAAGAAAAGAAAAGAAATATCAGTGAGGGGGGCAGGTGAAATAACTAGGTGTTGTTCCACCAAAAGGTGAACAGTAAAATAACATTTGGATATTTCACTAAAAAAATGCACACCTCCCTATATGAACTAAAGCTTTGAGAAAGAACTTTTTGAGGTTGAAGCATCCGCAATTGCCTCTCAGGAAGACAGACGGTGGAAAGAGATTGGGCAGTGAGTTTTTTATAAATATACTCTCCTTCAGGCATCAGTTTGCTTCCCTTTCTTTTCCCAGGATTATTATACCATTATATGTTTATTTCAAAGTATGAAGGTATGAAAAGATCGTGCCAGCTCTTCAAAGGGCTGAGGGGGAGTCAAGAAAATGTTCCTCAGCATTGAGCTCCTCAACAAATTTTCTTTTCTGCATTGCGCACTGACACAGAGCGTGAAACATAGTTTTGTTTCCTGTGGTTATAGCTTGTTTGTTTCACCGGGAACATCTGTTACGTGGAAATAAAACAGGATCCAGTGCTGCTCTGGATTTTAGGAACAATCTCATTAAATCTATTTTTAAAAGTGTGACGATTTGTACCTGTCTGCTCTTCGTATCCCAAAGGTACCACTAAACATTATTGTGGAGAGCAGTTGTCTCACAAGAAACCATTAGAAGCTGCATATTTATGGCTTCTTGGGGTACACCTTGCACAGAAAAAGTTTCTGAAGAGCTACTTTTGTGCAGTTTTATTAAGTGGAGAAATTGTAGGCCCTGCCCTGTGAGAGAATGAGGAAGAAGAAAGAAAAGAGAGGAACCTCAAAAGAAGGCAGTATCAACCACTCCACTTTATCTGGGGCATCTATAGAGACCAAGACGTGCTCATGATACATTGGTGATGCTAATCAATAAAAACTAGGTCAGAAATTTATTTATTTAAATAAAAAAGGTTCATCAACACTTGAAAACAACACTTTTCATTAAAAAAGATCAGAGCTGTTTAGAACAGTCAGTGCCAACCCAACCATTAGGCAGTTGAGGCAGCTGCCTCAGATGGCAAAAGCTCCCAGGCGGCATGCCTAGACGTGCCCCACCTGCCCTGCTGCCTTCACCAGTGATGGAGAAGTGCCACCACAATTGGCGCCAATTTTGGGGTGAGATCTGGCAACAGTTATAAAGGGGAACCGCCGCTTACGTGGTGAGTTCCATTCTTTGCCACCACATGTGTCAACGGGACATGCGCAAGTCCGCCCCACGCCCGCCATACCCCAGTCCACCCTGCGCCCACCTCCCTTCCGGCGCCGAAAACAGTGTGCATTTCTGCGACTGCACATGTGTTGATCAGTGGGGAGTGGGGAGAGGCATGTACATAAAACCATAAAATAAAAAGCATATAAAAAAATGACAACCAGAAATCAGCTCACTATTTTGGACCTATGAAAAAACTCTGATGTTGGGTAAGATTGAGGGCACAAGGAGAAGGGGACGACAGAGGATGAGATGGTTGGACAGTGTTCTCGAAGCTACGAACATGAGTTTGACCCAACTGCGGGAGGCAGTGGAAGACAGGAGTGCTTGGAGTGCTGTGGTCCATGGGGCCACGAAGAGTCAGACACGACTAATCAACTAAACAACAAATTCTTAATTTCCTAGATTAGACATCACCCCAGAATTGGCCCT
Source organism: Podarcis filfolensis (assembly GCF_964270895.1). Taxonomy (NCBI): domain Eukaryota; kingdom Metazoa; phylum Chordata; class Lepidosauria; order Squamata; family Lacertidae; genus Podarcis; species Podarcis filfolensis. The sequence goes on from NC_139604.1 coordinate 14,862,257, forward strand.
ACTAAACGTCTTCCAAGACAACAATGCCCATTTACACCACAAAGAACTCATAAACCACCTACTTTCAGCAGCCAGAAACACCATAACCAGACACTGGAGAGTCCTGTCAGGAGTAAGCATGGGCCAATGGTACCAAATAGTATGGGAAACAGCCCTACTAGAAAAATTAGCCAATATACTGAAACTGACACGGGGACAAACAGAAGAAGATGTCTTTACCCCGGTATGGCTCCCCTTTATCACATACACAGCCCAACAAGGCAATGACAATAATCCACCAACAGCATACAAATCAATATGGCTAACCTGATCCAAAACACCCACCCACCCCACTCACACATGAAAACAAAGATCACCACAGCCAATCACAAACAAACAACCACACCCTAGGCCAACCCCAACCTCTCTCACCACCAAAGAAACACAAATGAACAGCACAAGCAACACTGACACCAAACCCTACATACATTAAGCATAATAGAAACATTGCCACCCGACCCCACCCCTACCCATCTTCCCCCCTCCCACCCCTTTTTTTTCCTCCTTCTAATGTCTCAACAAATGAAATGGATTTGTAAAAATGTTACATGGAAAAAATACGAGAGATATTACACATACTTCTGTAAAACAAGAAAATCTTTAATAAAAGAAAAAAAGAAAAAATAGGGGGGGAAATTACCTAGATAAGCCTGATGGAATATAGAAGCTTTTAGCAGGCATTTTAGGATTGTACGCCTGACAGCAGGGTATAACCACTTGGGGGCCTTTTTCAGCCGAAGAGTGTGATAAATACATTTTTAAATAAAAATAATAATAAATAAAGAAGGCCACCTCCTTCGCAAGTGAATATGTTAGAACACCATCTGCAAACCTTGCCTAGAAGTATGCCCCATTGATATCAGTGAAAATGAACTCTGAATATGCATGCTTGGGAGAATGAACGTGAAAGAGAGTGAGCAGCTGACTGTGGCAATGTAGCGTTACCTAGATGACTTCTAACAGAAGAACTTCCATTCATCTGGATTTTTATTTTAATAAACACCTAGGGGCATACTTATCTAGCCAAGCTCCTGATCCTTCAAAATTAAATTACCTCCCCTGATGAACCACATCAAAAAGGACACAGTAAAGTGGAATAAGTTCAACTTGTTCGGCTTTTCCTGATGAGGCATGATTAAGATAAATATCCACCACCACCTTTTCCATGTGAATTGCCACTCTGAGATCCTCCCTGTCCTGCCACCCTTGAGTCATCTATAAAAATGTGCAGAGAGATTTATTAATGAAATGTGGATGGGGAAAGCTCTACCTTCAAAACTCCCCACTTCTCTATACTTTAGGTACTCCATCTGCACCGCAAGATGGTAAGTATTGACAGAACAGTTTTGCGATTGCAAGTGTTAATGCCTTAAAGTGGGACTACTTAAGGTTTTCAATTATGCCCTTCATTGAACATTACCAGAGTGATCAATGAAGTGCACATATAGAACACTATGTTAAGACAAAAGCAGCCTCCAAACCCAGAGATGTCATGATTGTTTGTTGGGGTTTATTATTATGATTATCATCCAACACTCCTGTGTTATCCACTGAGGTGGCAGAATATTAAGAGGGGTAGCAGGAGGGTCCTAAAAGCCCTTGGTAGTTGCTCTGCACCCTGATTCTCAGGTGTATGCTCCAAGTCCAACATGTGCATGTCAGGAGGTCCTACACATGAGTAGGAGTCCGGCAGAGAAACATGCCCAACTGGCATGTTCTCTCCCTCCTGGTCGTTCTTTCGGGAGATTCAAAATATTTCTCCAGCCTGAACATCACAGCGACTGATACCAAGAGGCATCAACACACTCCAGGATCAGCAGAATATAGGCAGTCAGCATTCAGACTCAGTAGCACAGCTTTTTTTGCTATACTACTTTTATTTACATATACACTCAGAGCATCATAACTAAGCTCCTTCCTCTTCAGCATCAGACAGCAAAGAGAAAGAGCAAAGGACAAAAATCCTACATCATGGAAACACAGTAATAAAACCATCCTGTCTCCGTCGCTTCCCACAATGTGGAATGAAAACATACACTGTCACGTGATAAAAACAATCCCATGACTGCAACACGGGGGAATGAATCCTAACAGTGCAGTGCTGGATTTACATATAAGCTAAACAAGCTATAGCTTAGGGCCCCACTCTCTTGGGGGGGGGGCAAAAAAATTAAAGGGAAAAAACTGGATATACATTTCCAAAATATAAGATAAAAAAACAAATAAAATAAAACCTACAACAGCAACAGTGTTTTGTGTTGCGTAGGCTCCTATGATGTAAGTATTGGACCCCGCCTGCTAGCCTACTCCCTAAAATATCACTGGTTTGCTCATTTCTATATATAGGGTGCCTACATTCTGCATTTGCAAATGGCTTTAGATACCTATTAGGTCCATAAATTACCATATAGCATATATTCAACACAAAAAACAGTGACAATTTGTTGTTGACAAAGGACAGCTAGACATATAAAGGGCCCCATTACCTTCAGTAGCTTAGAGCCTCATCAAACCTAAATCCAGCCCTGGTTTGATGCATGAACAACAACTGGAAAAGTTTATACAGGAGGCAGGAAAAGCAGGTGGGTAAAAGTTGGTTCCTAGGGTACCACCTGCTAGTTGGTGTGCTAATGAGTGACTATTTGCTACAAGCAACAAGCTGTCAGGAGTTAATTTTCAGATCAGACAACACAAGGAAGATTTCAGGGAAGTTAGCATCTCTTTTAAAACAGTTGGCATGGACACTTCAACCTTGGCAGAACATGCAGGACCAAGAGCTACGACCAACAATAAAAAAAAGACTTTATAATGCTTCTAGAAGCTGTTTGGGCAAGTCTCCAGGAGATGAGAATCCCACAGCGGCATATTTGCTTGCCCTTGCAAGATGGAAATCCCACAACCGCATATTTGCTTGTCCTTGTGGTTTTGCCTCAGTGCATGTTTATTAAAGAGGATACCCTTGGATAACGGTGGACATTCTGATTAATATATAGGAGGCAGTCTTCTTTGTATCTAAAAGCTATGGGCATCATGATCTTTTATGTGCTCAGCTATGAGCTGGACAACATGCCAAGGTATATCAAAATGGCAGTGACTATGTAGCAGCTGAGAATGAGATACACTAAAATAGTTTACCGCAACTTCATTTGCTCCATGTGTTGCTGGTCCGCAGCTCCCATCACCACCAACTATTAACTGGTCTTGCTGGGGTTGTTGGGAGCTAGAGTTCAACAATATCTGATGGGCATATGAAGTCCTTCTATATGGCCCCAAAGCAAGAATCAGGTGAGTCAGGTCTCCTTCTGCTTCCTTTCCCATTTCCAGATACATTTGTTTTTGGATAGCAATGTGTGTGTTCAGTTCAACATGTTTGCATGTTAGATAATAAATAACTCCTAGATACATGTAGAGAGATATAGACTTATAGTTAGAATTACATATATCCAAACAATAATCAAATGCTTAGGTTTTGTTATTTCCTCGTTCCTTTTCACTTTCTTCTTTGAGAACCAATAATTTCACTGATAAAGCATTTAGTTACCAAGGCCTTGTGACCTGCAGTCCCATAGTGGATAAATAAGCACATGGACAAGGGGATTTTGATTTATGGGTTTGAATAGGCCACAATAGGTTATAGATGTGAGTGGTTTGGCTTAGGCATTGGGTGAAGCCAGCCTATATCGTGACTCCCGCCCATCTGCTGGGAGTCCAACTAAGGGTAAACCACCAATAGGGGGAGCCCTATAGGGGCACTCTGAGGGGTCCCTGTAGTGGCATGGCCCTAGCAAGTGGTGCTTGAGGATGGTCTCCAGCCGTGCCACGGTTTAAATTTCCCGCAGTCACGACCCCCACTAGTGCTGATTGGAGAGTAAGGGCTGCCCCTGGGCAGGGTCTCACCCGGCATCACAGCCAAACAGTGACAAGGAAGGCATCAAACTCCACTCCCGGCAAGACTACTGTGGGGGCTGATGCCTGGTCGCAAGACCACCTACCAAATGCGGTAAGCAGACTTCTAGGTAAAATACTCACATTTCTTCTTCTTAAGTCAGTCCTCCAGCTGCAGCTACCATGGCCTCCAGACGAAGAGAACACCTGCTTCTTTTTGAAGCAGTGCAATTGTGAAGCCAAGAAAAATGAGAATTGCAGTTTGACAATATTCGGAGGTCACCATGTTGACTATCCCTGAGTTAAGGCAAGAACTTTAGTCTTGCTGAAGTTTTGGGGATGAACTTAAGCATGCACTGAGCACCCTCGCTGCTGCCCATGAGTTTGTTGGGTGCTGCTCTGACTCTTTTATTTATTTCATGTGTTCATATAAAGGTAAAGGAAAAGGACCCCTGACAGTTAAGTTCAGTCACGAACGACTCTGGGGTTGCTGCACTCATCTCACTTTACTGGCCAAGGGAGCCGGCATTTGTCTGCAGACAGTTTTTCCGGGTCATGTGGCCAGCATGACTAAGCCGCTTCTGGTAAAACCAGAGCAGTGCACGGAAATGCCGTTTACCTTCCCGCCAGAGTGGTACCTATTTATCTACTTGCACTTTGACGTGCTTTTCAACTGCTAGGTTGGCAGGAGCTGGGACTGAACAACAGGAGCTCACCCCGTCACGGGGATTTGAACCACTGACCTTCTGATCAGCAAGCCCTAGGCTCTGTGCTTTAGACCACAGCGTCACCTGTATCCCCATATGTGTCCACATATATCACCTTTTTACCAAGATACCAGAGGCGGCTTACTATTTTAAAATATGAAGTGTTCCCCTGAAACAGGGACTGGTTTTTCTTTCAGGAAAGCCTTGGCTTGGGCTTCTTTGAGCAGTTCTATTTTTCTAGAAAAAGAGGTGCTCATCATGAATGCCTTGCTTGTTCTCTTTTAATGGCAATGGAGAGATGCTAGAACTGAGTTGCTTTTCTTCTTCCCTACACCATGAGAAGGGGGGAAGATGCGACCTTTGCTCATGTAATGAGCAGCCAGTGTACATATGAGGAAACTTTTGCCATCCCCTAAGTTTCAGAAAACACACACACACACACACACACACACACACACACACGTGAGTTGCAAAACAGTTTGCCCAAAGCCCGCTGATTCTTATCTTGAATTAATTTTATTCTTCAGACCTTCTTCACCTGCCAATACTATGCTATTCAGTGCTTGGGCTGCTTGTCTGTGAAGCATAAAATGCAGAATGCCTTTTAATAACACCCTAGATATAAAGCTAGCTGGTGAGGATTAAATGGAAAGTAGATTGTTATCTGATGTAATGTTGGGAAAAAAGCTGCATACTAAAGGGGGGAAATGGTCTGGTCTTTTTCTCTGATTGGCAGTTCTTTTGTGCTACAATATTGTTATGGATGGCAAGAAGACAAAATGAAGCCTGTTTTTTATACCCCTAAGTAACTTTAAATAACAGTCAAAGTTATTCCAAGTTCATCAAGGAACATTGTGATTTGCAGATCCATCAAGCTGGGCTTTTCATCCGTTTGACTACAATGCCTCCTGTCTCACATCTGAAGAATGACTCATATGGAGTGGTATATATTACTATAGGGAAAGAAGTAATTCTCAAAATTTTAATAGGTCCAACAGTTGTGGTACTCACTCTTTCTTTCTTTCTTTCTTTCTTTCTTTCTTTCTTTCTTTCTTTCTTTTTCGAATTCAGCAAAAAAAGTAGCACATCAGTCAACACTGAGAAAGGTTTGCTCTAGGGCCAAAAGGACATATTATGTTAAACACATGGTTTGGCTTTGCCTCTCTCACCCCCTTTAAATAGGAGCCCTGGAAGGGTGAGTAATCTATATCAGGACCAAGATGGGAGTAGAGCTGTAATCCTTTCATCACCCCTTGCCACAGTTCCAAGGAAACCCTCTCTCCGCAAAGTGTAGTGCTCAAATGAATCTCCTGGTCAGCCATTTTAATGGTGGGTTTTGTTTTCCCTTGCTTGTTCTCTGCCATGACACGATTCTGGGCAAATCTAGTGAAATAATGTCCCATATGCATTATACATTTAAAGCAATATCATTCCACCTTATGCAGTTACTGCTATCCTCCAAATAATCCTGGAGATTGTAGCAGACCCTCCATCATCATCATCATCATCATCATCATCATCATCACTTTTAATTTGTATAACATCCTTCTATTTTACAATACTCAAGGCAGTTTACAAGCTGAAGAAACAAAGAATGTAAACCTTATAACAGTCTCGTGCAATACAAAAATGCAATAATAAAACATAGCTTTAAAATAAGCAACCTACATCAAATAAAGTAGCATTCAACAACCATTAGAATAGTATAGAATAATGATATCAGCATATAAAAATTAAACAGAAATCTACTCTTAACAATTCCAATAAATAATTCCTAAACTACAATCAATAAAACAATGGCAACCCACAGTGCATAAAATAATACAATGCAAATTGAAAAGCAGAGACTGGAGGGTGGGGCAAGGCAGGTGGAAGAAGGCCTTGCCTGATGAAGTATTTCCCCTCACCTCCAAGTGTCCCTACTTTCCAGGGACAGTCCCGGATTTACAGAAGCCATCCTGGTTTCTGATTTGATCCTGCAACGTCCTGTTTTTCCTTAGGATGTCCCTATTTTCATCAGAGAAATGTTGGAAGGTATGGAGTTATGCGACCTCAGAGCCAAGGAGAGAATTAACTACATAACCTTTAGAAGACATCTAAAGGCAGCCCTGTCTAGGGAAGTGTTTTAATGTTTAATGTTTTATTGTGTTTTTAATATTCTGCTGGGAGCCACCCAGAGTGGCTGCAGCAACCCAGTCAGATTGGTGAGAAATAAATAATAAAATTACTAGTATTGTTATGAAATAAGATGTCCTTATTTTCATTGGAGAAATGTTGGAGGTTATGATGTTGTCTCTTTAGGGGGCTAAGAGCTATTAGGAGACCTCTATTCCCCTCAGAGCGGGTCACGGGTGGTGCTGTGGCTTAAACCACAGAGCCTAGGGCTTGCCGATCAGAAGGTCGGTGGTTCGAATCCCCATGACGGGATGAGCTCCCGTTGCTCAGTCCCAGCTCCTGCCAACCTAGCAGTTCAAAAGCACATCAACGTGTCTGGACACGTTTTCCTGCTATTTAGATGAGAAAAAGGGATCTGTGCATACACAACCAAACAAATGTACAAATGTGTCTGGGGCAGGGAGAGTGTGGGGAATGCCTGCTTTCCTTTGCTGGACAGCCATCTGAGGCTGGAGAGTCATCTGTCACAGATGCACATAGATGCACAGTGGGTGGCGCAGTGGTCTAAACCACTGAGCCTCTAGGGCTTGCCAATCAGAAGGTTGGTGGTTCAAATCCGCACAACGGGATGAGCTCCTGTTGCTCAGTCCCAGCTCCTGCCAACCTTGCAGTTCAAAAGCACATCAAAGTACAAGTAGATAAATAGGTATCACTCCAGCGGGAAGGTAAACGGCGTTTCCGTGCGCTGCTCTGGTTTCACCAGAAGCGGCTTAGTCATGCTAGCCACATGACCCAGAAGCTGTACGCCGGCTCTCTCGGCCAATAAAGCGAGATGAGCACCGCAACCCCAGAGTCGTCCACGACTGGACCTAATGGTCAGGGATCCCTTTACCTTTACTTTATTCCCCTCAGAGAGCTCCACCTCTCAGAGTGCTTTAGCAGTCAATTCCTCTACCAAGCAAACTCTGGGAATTGTAGCTCTGTGAGAGAAATTGGAGTCTCCTAACGAGTTTACGGAACTACCATTCCCAGGATTCATTGGGGTAAGCCATGACAGTTAAAAGTGTTACAATCATACTGCTTTAAACGTATATGCAGATGGGGCTTAAGACAGCAATATGAATAATTCACCACTATTCTTTCCAGAGGGCACTTCTGTCTCCCCCAGTGAATTATATGTTTTCACTCTGGAAGGCCAGCTGAAGTGTGATTTTATTACTCTCATTTATTACTATTATTTAAAATATTCATATACCACCTCTCATTAAAATAATACTCAGGTGGTGTGCAATATGAGAATTCAATATACAACAGCAATTCAAAAAGAATTCCACATATATATATATATATATATATATATATATATATACACACACACACACACACAATAAAAATATAACTATTATCATAACCAGGAAACATTCAGCTGGAAAAGCTTGAATAAATAGATAGGTCTCGTGAACCTATTTTACTCTTTAATATATTTTACTAACAAGACCTTACCTTTGTTATTGGAGGATTCAGATGGGACTTTATCACCTCTTCAATGCTCAATAGATGATACAAATACAGATACAGATACAGATACATATGGCCTTGTTTGTTTGGACCATGTTGAATGAGGGCATTTATGTGATGCATAAGCCTGGACTTGTTTTGCATAACTAGAAACAAGCAAATTAAAGCTGTAAACTTAAGTATTCTTACTAGAAAGGCAGATAGTTCAGGGAAGTTTTTAATCTGTGATTTTTAGTGTATTTTTGGTTTCTATGGAAGCCGCCCAGAGTGGCTGGGGAAACCCAGCCAGATGGGCGGGGTACAAATAATAAATTATTATTATTATTATTATTATAGTCCTATCCAAACACTATGAACTTTCTTCTGAGTAAACCTGCTTAGGATCAGGCTGCCTTGGTGGCCTGATTTCATATTCCACATCTCTCATTCTGTGGCACAAATATCATTATGATAGCCTGCATCACATTACTCTCATTAACCATAACTCCTAACGAGCTGATTCCACCATGGAATTCCCCATTCGTCAATAGCAGTGTCAGTATGGAAATGATTTATGAGCCAAATTTCTGAAAGATCCCCAGGCTTTTCCTCCGCATTCATATTTTGCAGTATTTACGACAGCAAAATATGGGGAGGAGATACTTTCACCAAGTAGGTTAGATGCCTCTTTCCCACTCACAGAGGCCATCAGAACCACCTACCCTTGTTGGATGGGAGGTTGAAGCAGATAGCAGATTGGGTTTCCATCTTCACCATCCATCTCCAGAATAGACGGACCTGTCAATTGCTCACAGTTGGTGGGGGGGCAGACGTCAATGGGCCTGCAAAGAACAGAGTGGACTTGCATGCCAAGACCCCGTGACCCCACAGTTCTCAGGGAGAAATTAACCAGAAAAGACACCGATATCTGAATATTGTAGATATCAACAGGTAAGCCACCATTCCTACAGTATCAAGCCTGAAGATATGATTAGTGGGTAGTATTCAACTAAGTTTTAATCAGAGTGTACCCACTAAAATAAATGGACCTAACTTAGTACGAGTAAAACTTAGTTGAATACTATTTATTATTATGACTATTATTATTTAGCTTATTAGTCTTTTGTTACTAAGGTTTCCAAATGACTGAGATGAGCTATATGGGACTGGCAGAAATGACTGGCAGAATCCGGGACCAGGGAGAAGAGGCGGTGGAAGAAGATTGGAAGAAATTTAAAGACTATTTACAGAAATATTGCAAAATTAATGAATGTTAGAATGATGTTGGATAGAAATTAAGTGGTTTCCAGCTGTAATGCTTTAAGAATATGGAAGAAGGGTATAATTAGGTAAAAAAAATAACTAAAATGTTGTTGGATTGGAAATAAGTGGTATTGGCAACAAAGTTAATAAGAATATGCAAAAATGAATTGATAATGGATGAAAATACTGAGTTATAAAATGTTAAGTTATAGAGATAAGATAAATGAAAGAGGGCAAGGATTTGCTGATTTGATTATTTAAATGGGAACACAAGAAGGGGAGGTGTGAGGAAGTCAAAGAAACAAGCAAATGAGTTTTATGTTATGAAAAACAATTGCTTTTAAATTTTTTTGTTTTTTCTGTATGTTTTACTTATTTTTTATCTTTTCTTTTTTTATTATGTATTTTTGTATATTTGTCTTTGTAAAATCTTAATAAATATTTATCAAAAAAAGAGAGATGGGTGCTGGTGCTGGTGAAAGCAGTATCTGGAAATCTCCTGAGCTTGGAGTTCTTGCAATTAGCTCTCAGTGCTGCCCTGTCACTGACTCTTGACAAATGGTGATGACTTGCAAGCCGGCATAAGTAGAGCTTGCCATAGATGTTTCAAACATATGTTTAATGCTTATCTTATCCTATGAGCATAATGGAAATCCATTTTTAATCTATACATAATGTATAGAAGCTATGCACAAACCCGTAGTGGATGTAAATATGCTTCTGGCGAAAGAGCATCATCAGTTATATCTCTTGAAGGCCTAGGAGCTTCCAGAAGCAATACGTAATTTGTTGTAAATGTTGGAGGGGAAAGCGAGAAGTAAGCATTATTGCAACTGTTCACTGATCACTTAAGACTGTGCTTGTTAATCAGTTGGTGTGTACACAAAAAGTTTGGGTCTCTTTTCTGTACAGGGGATGGGGGGGTATGGGCAGGAGCTAGGGTAGGTCTTCTGTGTAGGCTTGCCATACATCAGGAAAATGATTTGGGTTTAAAAATGGCATCGGGGGAATTTTGCCAAAGCAAAAACCCAGATGTATGGCAACACAATGGAAAAAGCAGTGGGCTTTTATATTATTTTGCATATCTCTTGCTGCATAGTGTGTACGTGTGTATCATTTCTGTTTCTAATAGCAATTTCCAATAAACCTATACTGTATGCAACGGTTATTGTTTCTTTTTAGTCATTTTGCAGAACAGCAAGATGATAATGTGGTCGGTATTATGGCTAAGACAGGGAGGGGAAAAAAACTCCTTAGCCTTTCAGTGCACCCATTACAGAAGATGCGATGCTCATTCTATTTTATTTTTTTTAAAGATGCCTTCATACTCTGAGGGCACTCCAGAATCTGATTATAAGAGATAATGGATCATTATCGGGACAATATAAACAGCATTTGTATTGATTAAGCCATCTTGCGATTCTTTAAAAGAGCTAATCATTTTACTGCCAAATAAATAAGGGATTGCAGCTTCCAGTGAGGAAATGGGCCTAATTGCCATTTGGGTAGTGGAGAAGGGATATTTATGAGACATCATCCATTACTCGCATCCAACAGTTTTTTGGCAATGGTGCTGATTACCACCCACAGCCCATTAATTTCCCACAGATGCTTGGGGAAACAAGAGAACAGACATTCTTCATTGGAGAAAGTAAGAAACTGCTGGTGTTTAAGCAGGGAAGCTCAGTGGCAAATTCCTTGCTTTGCATGTGAGAAATGCCAGGTTCAAATCCCAGCATCTTCAGAAAGCAATTTCCAGTCAATGAAGACAACGGATTGTAAGGCGGCATCCTGAGTAGTCAATGCAAATAGTGCAGTTGTGAGTTCTTGCAAACCAAATAAACAGACTACCCTACAAACTTTGGGGTGTGTGACTTCTTTTGCCACCAAGCCTTAAAAAGTGCTGCGTTGATTTCCCCAAGGAAAGGTGAGCCATACTCTGGGTCAAGAGCATAGCTGTCAACTTACAGATTTGAAAATAAGGGACCAGCAGCCTCAAAAATAAGGGATCAACAGCCAAAATATGGGATTTTCCGGGCACAGGTATGTTCAGCTTCTGAGCCCCTCCAAGCCAAAGGCAGAAAGCCCAGCCAGCAGCCAAACAAAGCCTCAAGCGGTGGTTCCCGCAGCGCAGCAACCCGGCAAAGGGGATGCAGCAAGGAAAACCACCGTCACCTCTCCGCTGGAAAGCGCTGAGCAAAGGCGAGTCCCCAGGCAACGCGCCCGATTTGATTGGCACAAGGCATGCAAGCTCCACCCCGCAGTCGTTCTTAGACTTCTTATTGGGTGAGCAACACAGCCAAGCAACACAGTTGGAGCCTCCCTCCTCCCTGGCCGGCAGGGAGGTAGGGAGAGGAGCTGCTTCCTTTGAAACCCGGGAAATTTAAGGGACATCATCAATAAGGGACAGCAGCGGGACATGGCACTGGGATAAGGGACTGTCCCACCAAATAAGGGATGCTTGACAGCTATGGTCAAGAGGTCGCATAGCCCTGCCCTTTCTACCCAAGTGATTTCAATAGCTCTTGCTCAGGAATTGTGGATTTATACTGCATTATTTCCTAACGGGATGCTGTTGAAACTGAACAGACCAGACATAAATCAACCCAGCCAGGAGCAGGCAACTGCCCATTCTAGTCATGATGGCTGTTCCCCAAGTATGCCTTGTGTTTGTTGGAGCTTAGCTGACTATGTTAAGTATAGCAATTTAATTCACTACAATTGTAAATGATTGTATGCACTATTTGATTGGTTGGTAACTGGATTCTAGAGAGTTCTCTAGTAATTCTCATGTGATTGGCTTACAATGGTCACATGGGAGGTATCTAGTGAAGGCGAAACTTCATCTTATGTGTAGCAAAATAGCTGTGCTTTAGAAGCCACCGTGAACACTGCTAAGTTGAATAGAGTGTTGGGGTGCATCTTCTCTGATTGAAAAAAAGAGAGCAAAGCCACAGGAGAAGGTGAAAGTGGAAATCTCTTATAGGAGCTGCAAGACGTGGCCTGAGATACAGAAGGCTGAGCTCTGGAAATAGAGGGAAATATGGTTGTTTGGAAGTTAGAAGAAGAGACTGTAAGCCCATGCTTGGAAAAGCATGTGACATTAAATATTATGTTTTAATTCATCTATAAGTTTCTGTGAGTAAAGTTTTTGAATGTTAAAGTCTGGACATTGGTTTGATTTTCAAAGAATGGTGCTAGTCATGTATATGATTTGAGCTTCTTAGCTGCTGTTTCGCTGCTCTTACTTCAACATCACCACCCTTAGCAAACCATAGCTCCCAGAATCCTTTGGGGGGAAGCTAGGACTGTTTAAAGTGGTATCACCATGCTTTGAATGTGTGGTGTGAAAATGGCCTGAGTTAGATGGATCAATGATCTGCCTGAGTATAAAGCAGCTGTCTATGTTTGACACGTGAGTCACCTTTACAAGACTGGAGCATGTAAGCGTTCGATCGTCTTTCCTCCAAACAAAACTTTCTATGGAAGAACAGTTCTGGACTCACTAAGTGCAAAACACTTCCTTTCTGATTTAGCTTCAGGTCAAATTGACTTCATCTGACTCCGTGTCCTGCCAGCACTAGTCAATGGAAGGAACAATTTCCTTCACATCTTCTTTTTGTTGTTGTTGAAAAACACTTTTTAATCATAATGTGTATTCAGCAAATATACCTCACTGCAACACTGTTGTTGCTGTGGTTGTTGCTGTTGTTGTTGCTGCTGCTGCTACTGTGTTATATGTGTGTGTTTTATCACTGTTTGAGGAGGGAATGTGCCACCTATAGGGAGAGAAAACAGATCCACTGAGGAAGACCAATGTTTGCCTTCTTCAAATATGCCTTTGACTTACTCAAGGGTGTGTGTGTGTGTGTGTGTGTGTTTGTGTGTACTCAGCTTTCTTTCAAACATTTCAGGCAGGTCCCGTCCCTCCAATTCATGTTTGATGGGGAAATAGTTTGAAAACAAACAGTATCCCCGGGATAGCCTGAAGGGGAAGGAGCTCAAGGCAAAGGAAGAAATCAACACAGCAAAATATTGTGATTTCTGAATACTTAATGTTGACAGTCTTGTACTGTTTCGTTGCTTACCTAACAGTATTTCAGAAAGACACACGGGAAAAGGGCAACTTACCGCAGACGGTTACCAACAGAGCAATCCGAACCAGGGAATAATCATTCCACTCCATTGCTTTCCTGAGACTTGAGTGTCAAGTGGGTGTGCAGACAGGTCACCTGCCAACAGCAACCCACATGTTTGCTTTCCTAAGTTTCCAGATATTTTATCACTCCTTTCCCAAACTGGATGCCAGTGTGGTGTAGTGGTTAAGAGCGGTGGACTCATAATCTGGTGAACCAGGTTCACTTCCCCGCTCCTCCACATGCAGCTGCTGGGTGACCTTGGGCTAGTCATACTTCTCTGAAGTCTCTCAGCCTCACTCACCTCACAGCGTGTTTGTTGTGGGGGAGGAAGGGAAAAGGAGATTGTTAGCCACTTTGAGACTCCTTAAGGGGAGTGAAAGGCAGGATATCAAGTCCAAACTCTTCTTCTACTTCTTCCAGATGTTTTGAACTGCAATTCCCTTCAGTTCCCAGTTAGCATGGTCAATGGTCAAGCAGTGGAGTAGCATGGGGGTGGGGGGCACACGGTCAGTTGCCCCTGGTGCAAAATTGTTAGGGGTGCAAAATTTCAGCACCCACTGTTGATCCCACAAAGATCACTGGATGCTGGATCAAAGCCATGGGACATACTGTATGTAATTATTTACAAATATTGTTCTCATGGTTTCAGTGTGGAATGGTTGCCTCCAACCCAGTCTCAAAGATGATTTGGGAGTCTGGCTGGGGTGGGGTGGGGGGAATACATGTGTGTCCAAACCGACAATCAGGAAGAGGTGGGAGCCTGGATTTAGAAATCTACTCCTCCTCCAAGCTGTTCCTTCTTGCAATTTTCCTACACCCAACCCACCATATGTGGTGTGGACTTTGCCAAGTTGCCCGTTAGCATTGGGTAGGGGTTGTTTTTGTAGGTGAATCCTTGACTGCCTCTAAAGACCTTTCCTTTTTCCTGTCTTCTCCACACTGCTGGGAATAATTCAATGGCATTCTGGAGTGGATTAGTTGCATTGAATCTGGGCAAGTGAGGAAGTGAATGAGAAAAGTTTCAGGTATCCTGAACTATTTCTGGTTACAAGTCACTCCTTGGGGATGTTCCAGCTTTATTTCTGGTGAGCCTTGAGGGGGCCCTTGAGGTTTAGTGCACACATTTTGGGTGAATGCTGGACAGCAGAGCCTGAGTACATGTGTCAGTTTATTTCCCAGGCTCACCTAGCACAAAGAGAGTCAATTCCTCACCATCTTTTGCCGGACAGCCACTGTCTGTTACGATATGGAAGCAACGCAGCTGCAAACTGGTAGCTTGAAAACATCACATGATGGGAATGATGGGACTGACTGTGGGAAAGAATGTTACAGTCAGTTCACAGGGCGATGCACCGGAATTTGCTCAGAGTGTAATTTGAGACCTTCCTCTTGCGTATGTACAGTAAGTCTTTGCCACTTGCTGGAAGGAATCTGAAATGAACGGACATGATTTCTGTAGTGCTGAAAAGTCAAAATAAAAGCATGTAAATAGACGTTTCTGGCTATCTCCTTTCCCTGCTAGGGAAGCAGGAGGGAATGGGTGTGTACTTCCCACACTGGGAAGCATCGCCTATCGAGACCTAGCCTGGATCCTGCGGGGACTGCAGCCAGGGAGGTCACCGGAGACCAAGCCGGGAGCCTGGGAGAGTTGCCAGCTTCTGCCGAAGAAGGCTTGTTTTCCAACACTGTCTACTGTTATTCACAAGCCCAGTGGTCTGGAGGGATACTTCTCTACCAGAGCTAGATCACATTCAAGGTAGTTTTAGACAAAACCCTCGCTTTCTCATGCTTCCTGAATTCAGTTAATTTGGTTTGCCATTCCTCCAGGCTTTGATATTAATAAATATAACCATAATTCCAATGTCTTTGTCTCATAAGTCTTCATGGATGGGAGGACAAAGTATATAAGTGGGGTATCATGTCTCAGAACCTTCAAATTCCAACCAGCTCTTTGCACAGCTTTAGAGTTCAACTTAATTTTGATAGCTGGTAGAAGGAAACTATGGTTTGAAGTTGGTGTTTTGAAACTATTAAACAAAGTTTCTTAGTCTAGAAGACTTCCTGGTTTGTTTGCTGGCTTGCATGAAGGGAGGAGGAAAGCAACTGCCAGTGTGTCCGTAAGGTTTATTTGTATCTTGCTTATGTGCTCATTTGACTTTGCAAGCTAATGGCTATTATCTCGGCCCACCTCAGGATTGTACATGGATGTTACAGCTTCCTGCAGCAACGTGTGGGCTAAAATCAATGTAGGCAGGGTCACAGAGGAGTTAAGATGTGCGGCTGACTAGCTGAATTATTGATTTGCTAAGAGAAATGCTAAAACTTCTGATCATTTGATGCAACAAAGCAAAATTCATAAAAAATGTGGCATTTCTCCTATTCACTGGAAAATAATTTTTATGGGAACAGTATATATATATATATATATATATATATATATATATATATATATTTAAAACCTACCTTCCCTTTTATCCTTCTTTCTTGAAGGACAATCTGAACCGCCCACCACTTTAAATTCAATTATTTTCAAATTACTTTTGTATGTTGGTCTAAGGATCCTCCTCCAATTTAGCACTAATGGGCACTCGAAGTAAAGAGCTGCCTATATGGAATTTTCAACATGCCTATGGAGTATATTTCTTTTTAATAAAAAAAAAGTTGTGCCTTTGGTAACATTAGACTTCTCCGCTATTGAGTTTCCTCTGACATCAAGCACTTTGTTTTCTATGTGGATTCAGAATTATAACATAAACGTTTTAAAGAGATTATTCAGTAAGATATGGAGGCAATTATCTAGATGGTGTTGATCACAGCACCTATATAAAAAGCTGTGTTGGCATGTTTGCTGATGGCTAAATGGCCCCACGTTAAAGTGTCTAGAAATTGTTTCTTTTTCCTGCTCCGATGTGATGCCTGCTACTCATATTGCCTTTCAAACCTTGCTTTCCAATGTTAAATGAAGCACTCTGATAAATCCACATTGTGTATAGTGTTAAAGTGCTTTGAACAAATAAGCCACCGCTTCACTCTTCTTGACAAAAGCACAGTGACAATCCACAACAGTAGTCAATGCTACTGTAGGCCTTCCAGACAAACACTCTTCATTTGTTTGGGGGGATGGAGTCATCCTCAGCATCCATTCTTCCCTTCTGCACATATGTCAGGGGTTGGACTGAGGAAGAATGGTGAGAAACGCCATGCCCCCCCTTCTCTGCACCTTCCCAGGAAGAGGAGGAAGTGTAGATTTAGAACAGTGGTTTGCCGAAGGGCATAGTTCAGAGGCTGACAAGGGGAAAAGTTGGGATATATTGGGGGAGCAGGAGGAAAGAGAAGCTTTGGGGGAGAGGCAGTTAACAGACTCAGTGTCCCTTGAAAGCATTCCTGACTCCCCCTCCCAAAACCAAATGTGCTGTGCGAGTAGCAGAACAGAAATCTCAGAGGCAGAAAGCACTGACCAGCCTGCACGGGGTGACGTATATTAGGAGGGACTGAAGGGGTGCAACTTTACTTGAAGCAACACCATCATTATAGAGACAGAGCTCCTCTGTCGCTCTCTGGGAATACTGGATAAATTACGTTTCGGTTATCTGCCTTTTGATTGCCGCCAGGGGAGGGATCGTAATTCCGTGAAGCCTTGCCAGAGCCTGGACACATATAGTGACCGTGGTGTATGCACATTGCCCTCCAATGTGGGATCCTGTACCAGTCAAGATTCCCCTTTTCTGTGTGTACATCAGTGTGCTCATAAGGTCCCTTCTCATGCTTGCTGAATGTGTGACCAGCAGGGGACATGGTCACCAGCAGGGTTAGGCCACCTGGCCATGTGACCCCACCCCCATGCGTTCTTTTAACATGCGAAGGGGTTCACCTGAATTCCCACTATCCTATTCCTTCCTTTCCAGTAACACAAAACACCTGCAGTGTGAGAGAAACCCACTCTCCCCATAGGAACTGACCTGGACTCTGCAATCATAATCTGAGGACCACCTTCACGCGCCTCTTCCGCAAGAGGTCTGGAGGGCGGCAACATGAGAACAGGCCTTTCATGTAGTGGCTCTGTGCTGGTCCCAAGGGTTAACCGTGCGCCGAGATCCGAGTCCAGTCCGAGGTCGAGGGTGCGGTATGGAGGCTGTCCGTCAAAGCTGAAGCGGGGTCCAAGGCAGGGAGTCGGGTGAGGTCAGGAACTCTGGCAGAAGAGCAGGACAGGGTGCAGGCAGGAACAGGCTACCAACGATGTTGCTCCTGCAACCTGGGACTGGGGCTGGCTGGCTTTTATCTGCCCCGAGGCATAGGGCAGCCCTGATCCTCAGGTGACTCACCTCTCTTGGCCTGGAGGCGAGCACTCCTCCTGCGGGAACTTAGTTCCCTCTGCCTCTCTGCCCTGAGCCTCTGCAGCTCAGGAGAGGCTGGAGGGTTACCGGACCCAGAGGCAACCTCAGCTTCCCCTGACGGGGCTGAGAGTGGAGCACCTGCAGGCAATGGGTCCTCCATCACCTCAGGAGGCAGAGCAGACTCAGCTGGTGCCTGCACCTGAGGATCCGGCACAGGTGAGGACCCTTCAGACTCAAGTCCCAGCCGCGGCTCAGCTGGTTCTGGAGGCGGGGACTCCTGTGCAGGCTGGGATTCCTCAGGTTCAGCCTCCGAGTCTGAATCCCAGGCCATCACCGGCTCCCGACTTGTGGAATGCTCTCCCGAAGGAGGCTTGCCTGGCACCTTCGTTCGGAGGAAGGGTGATATAGAAATTTAATTAACAATAATAAAATAATAATAACTCCTGGTTTCTACAGATCCCTAAACAAATGCTGGTGTTCTCTCTTGAAGTTCTTCTGTTGAAGAACATCCATGTTTCCTCAACAAATAAGACCACAGGCAAATAAAACATGAAATGTAGATGCCATAACACTCTAAACAGCTGAAAAAGGGGCTCCCTGCATTGAATCTGATGCAAATCCATACATGAATCCATAGATGATTCCCATAGGAAAGTAGCCCAAAAGAAGTGCCTTACCTGGAGCCAGGCCAATGGGCCCTCCAGCACTACACTGTCATGAGTGACTGGCTGTGGCTTTTAGTTTCAGGCCAGTGGCTTGCCAGAGGTTACTGACACAGAGAAACATGGGACTCCTTCCCATACTAAGCTGGTATGCACTGAGCTGCATTGTGAGACACTGGAGCAACACTGCCGTTTTCTCAGTTCTGGAATAAAATGGTGGCACATGTTGTTTGATTGCTAAACCAGATTCTTGGACCAGAACATGCCGGCACTGCTCTCTGTGGAATATCTACATTTGGAGCCAGCACTTAAAAAATGATGAAACTTCATAACAATCCCAATAAAAGGGCTATATAAATGATAATATTCTATGGCAGTGAAAGAATATGGCATATAGATTAACAGCTCATAGAACAAAAGAAATAAGGGCAGGAAATTACTGTTATCATACTAGGCACATCAACAGAGGAGCATAACAACACACACACCATTCTTCTTATCATTCTTCTTGGCAGGAAAGACTTGTTGGCTACCGTGTGTTAAGATGCCCATTTTTATGCTGCTGTATCCTGAAGGTTCTGGGCTAGTTGTATTACATAAAGTAAACGAAATCAGGCAGCAATACTAGGCTTAAAACATTGTCACCCAGGCATGGAAAGAAAAGATGAGGCACGTACAGTATCAGTCAAATACATTTTGTTGCCTGAGGTGAAAAACAAGGTCATGCACTCATGCCCATTCCACCAGTGGCGTAGCATGGGATGTCAGTGCCCGGGGAAAGGGCAAATATTCTCGGCACTGCCCACCAATAAGCTGGAATGAAGGGGCAATAAATCAGCGAACAACCTGAGTGGCAGCCGCAGTGTCCTGTGAGACTTGAGCACAGCAGATAGCGGGACAGGAGGATTGGTCAGGAATGGGTATCTTTCTAAAGTCTGAGCAGAAGGCACCCTGGCAACCAACCATAACCCAAATCCACTCCTCAGTCTGCCCATGTGAACACTGGGAGATTTTCTGTGTGAGGGGGAGGGTGCGCTAATTTTTATTTGTTATTACTACTTTCATTTTTTAAAAAATGCACCCCTTAGAATTTTGCACCCAGGGCAACTGCCTCTGTTGCCCCACCCATGCTACACCACTGCATTCCACCAGCAGAGGTCAGGAGTGGGGTCTGTTGTCAGCTGGCTTCCCAATGCCATGCATCGTGTTTGGTTACTGAGAAGGAGCTTGGTGCAGTGTGAGCACAGAACCAGTCCATCGCTCCCACTGCAGTGCCTGCACCATGCAGAGCTCCCTGTTTCCTCTCTCTCTCGGTAACCAGTAGTGATGCTCAGCATTGGGAAGCCAGGTGAGCAATGCTACCCTGCTGACCTCTGCTGCCTTCACAAGCAGGTGATCAGACGGGCAGCTTGGTCTCACTTTGGCACTGATGATGAAACAGAAACCTCCATCACTCCAGAAGCTCTCACAGGGAGGATGCACCTGAATACCAGTTGCTGGTAACCACAAGTTTGGAAAAAGGTGTTGCACTCAGGTCTTTCTTGTGAGCTTTCCATTGGCTCAAGAAAGGTTGGAGAGGATTAGAGATGGTTGGATAAGGTTGGAGGAGAAGGTTAGAGGAGGTTTAAGATGGGAGGAAAGGGTTGCAAAGGATGAGGGAGGGTCAAAGAAGGTGGAGAGGACAAGAGAGCGTTCAGCACCAGATTTGGGGTGATGCAGGCAGTTCCCCCACACAAGTTGAGGGGGGAACAAAATTGAGAAGATCCATAATTGAGAAGATCCATTTGGGCAGTGGCGTAGCGTGGGGGGTGCAGGGGGTGCCGGCCGCACCGGGCGCAACATCTGGGGTTAGGGCAAATCCACGGGTTAGGGGGCGCAAATCCACGGGTTAGGGGGCGCAAATTACTTGCCTTGCCCCGGGTGCTGACAACCCACGCTACGCCACTGCATTTGGGGGTGCGAGGTTTTGGCCTTGCACAAGGAGGCATATAGGGAGTCGGGTGGCGCTGTGGGTTAAACCACAGAGCCTAGGACTTGCCGATCAGAAGGTCGGCGGTTCAAATCCCCGCAACAGGGTGAGCTCCCGTTGCTCGGTCCCTGCTCCTGCCAACCTAGCAATTTGAAAGCACGAAGTGCAAGTAGATAAATAGGTACCGCTCTGGCGGGAAGGTAAACGGCGTTTCCGTGCCTGCTCTGGTTCGCCAGAAGCGGCTTAGTCATGCTGGCCACATGACCCAGAAGCTGTACGCCAGCTCCCTCGGCCAGTAAAGCGAGATGAGCGCCGCAACCCCAGAGTCGGCCACGACTGGACCTAATGGTCAGGGGTCCCTTTACCTTTAAGGAAGCATATTACTGAAGATTACCAAACGCTGGGGGTTTAGAAGGCCTGAGAGGGTCAGGGAGGGTTGGAAAAGTTTGGAGAGAGGGGTAGAAAGGCTTAGAGAACATTAAGAGGCTTGGAGAGGGTTGGCCC
Source organism: Podarcis filfolensis (assembly GCF_964270895.1). NCBI lineage: Eukaryota > Metazoa > Chordata > Lepidosauria > Squamata > Lacertidae > Podarcis > Podarcis filfolensis. The sequence goes on from NC_139604.1 coordinate 14,883,371, forward strand.
AGTTTGTTCCACTTTAAAGCATTCTCTTGTCTTCTCTTGAACTTGACATGAAATATACCTTGAGGTTAGAAAACAAAAAGTCAAATTTGAAGCAACTTAACTTTCTATATATTTTAACTGGCTGCTTACCCTGGTGCACTGCAGTGTTTGCCATGCTTCATATATATATATATATATATATATATATATATATATATATATGAAGCATATATATATGTATATGTAATTGGATATTCCCAGTTACATGAAATTGGCTACACAAGTGTGATAATGCTATACGCTGCTGCTAAGCATACTTTAATCAACCTTACGTTGGGTTTATTTGCCTGCTAATCTCATAAGTCTATGCTTCATTTGTGTATTTGTGGATGTGTTGGAGGTGAGGTGGGGAGGGAGGAGAGGTTCCTATAAATATTCAAGCCATGCTAACTGCGTATAATTATTTTGGGTTTGACAGGGTAGGTAAGCAGATGAATGAATGAAAAGCTGTGTTAAGCTTTAGAGGAGGGGAAGTCTCTTTTATTAGCAGACTTGTAAGTTAGCATTACAAAAAAGCTGTAGAGAGGCTAAGAAAGGAATCCAGGCAATCTGTTTACTTTCAGTCAAGGTACATTTGAAGGGTTTGCTTTAAATAACAAGAGTGCCCTATTCATTGATTGTATTTGGGGGCAAGGTGCTAAGAGGGCACAAGTTCCCCATCGCTTCTCCATCCCCCAACCTCCCTGTATTAAGTGGGAAGATCTGAAGGGGGATTCATACAAGCACAATTATACTCCTCCCTGTGATGATAGGTCCAGGTTTTCTTTTGGTTGTGTGAATGCTCATCACCCGCCTCCCAAGCCTTCAAGCCTACTAGAATGAACCTAAGTGCTGAATCCTGGCAGTCTGAAAAGAGGTCAATGGGTGGAGGAGTGTTGCTTGTTTTCAGAAATATTTTTCATCATAAAATATCTTTCTTTTATCATTTTCTTTTTCACGCCAATCACTAGCCTTCAGATACTTCAAGGTGGTACATTAATTTAATGGATCCTAATCATCTCTCTTTCACACATCTCTCTCTCTCTCTCTCCCTCCCTCCCTCCCTCCCTCCCTCTCTCTTTTTCTCATGTGTGATCTTTACAGCAATTCGAAACTTGTGCTGGGTTTGCAATTCTGTTCTCTTCCTGTTTATTTAGATATTTTGCACCAATTAAACACACTGAAGATATTTTATGTCTCTGAGTGGAATGTAGAAGCCTGGCTCTTTTCCAGAATAATTTCCATTAGACATTATTCTGTTACCACAGAATATTATCTAGTGATGGGTGATGCACAGATGCACACACATCTCTCAGTCACTGGCGGAGGAAGAGGAGTGGGGGGGAGAGCACACCGCCCTGGCAGCGCGAACCTGGTGGGGTACCATCGCAGCTGCCCCCCGCCTGTGCTGGGTGCCCCACCCCTGTGGGTGGTGCGCCCTACTCCCAGGACGTCCACTACGTACGTCCCTGTGGGTGGCGCACCACGCCCCCAGGATGCACACCCCGCCCCTGTGGGCAATGCGCCCCCTGGGACACGCGCCAGCCCCACCCTGCCTGCTCTCCGCCCCCCCCCCCCCCCGGTGCCAGAACATGAAGCCCTGCCACTGCTCTCAGCTTAGATTGGACTCGGCTGATACATTTTTTACTCTCACCCCTCAAAAGAATTATGGTGGTAGTCTATATGATTTCTAAGCCCAAACCGAAGTTCAGACTATGACCACATTCAGGCAAACATAACTTAGTATATAAATGAGCCTTATGCCCCAACATAAAGTCACTGTCAGCTACATTCCTTCACTGACAGGGAATGAGAAAGCCTCTCCTCCTTACAGAGGGGAGGAGTTGTGAGCAGGAGCCATTTCCCGCTGGCAGGGGGCGTTCCAGCCCCTGCCCAGCGGGCCTTGCTGCCACTCCACGCCTCCAGGTAGCCAATACCCCCAGGTAGACAACCCATCAGGTGGAGGCTTGGGGGTGGGGTTTTGCCACTCACATTTGGCCACGGCAGCACTTCCCTTTCATTCCGCCGCTGGTTTTCGTTGGATCACCCACCCTCCCTCCCATTAGTTCATTGCTTGGTTCTTGACATTGCTATGGAGCTGTGGTTGATTGCCTTGGTTGTCCAAGAGGCCTGGTAGGAATTTGTATCCAACTGGCAAATTGGCACTTGGTTTTTCACCTACCTCGTAGCAAATTGTCACAACTTTTAGGTATTGGCGGTTAGGCATTGGAATATGTTTGTGTATTGAAGGGCAGGGTGTGGCCATCGCCTACCCCTCCACTTTATGGGTATTCCAGTAAAGGAATCTGGGGGTTGTGGATCCTGTCCGATGCCCTTGCTGGTGGCTAGGGCCATGGCACGACCCCCGGGGACATCAGGGGGAGCTTTCAGTTGTATTTGCATCAACAGGCTCCTCCCACTGGTGGTTAACCCTTGTTAGACTCACCCCTCCCTGAGGGGGTGGAGTCACACTCTGTTGTTTTATCCAGTGCCTAAGCCAATACCTCTCACATGCTGTAATCAATAAAGTTGTGGCCTTTTTTAGCCCATTAACCTAATATACTGTGTCCATGTGTCTTTCTTATCCCCAAGCGGGTGGCGGGTCCTTGAATCACAACGCTGGCATAGCGAGAGAGCAGATAAGAATGGAATGCAGAGGGGAGAAGCAGCAGGGAGCAGCCATAACTTGATCTCTGGGCACAGGGATAACGGAAGGGAGAGCCAGAGTTAAATTATGCAGTTTCTCAGCCCAGACAGTGACTTAGACCCAGGAATACCAGCAGTGCCCTCTCCAAAATCTCATAGGATCATGAGACTTTATGAGAAGTGCAAAAAGGAAAGGAAGAGAAGGTGGGGGTTTTCCTGTTGGAGGGAAAAGGGGTGCAGCTAAGTTCCTGCAACTGTGCTATCTGAGGATGACGGAGATTAGCTGAGCTGGTTTGTTTGTTTGTTTGGACAATAAATCTGAAATAGTTGACTGCCGGAGTCATCTCACATTTGTGGGAGAGACCCAAGCCACTACAGTCACTTTGTTCTTCCCTTCACATGAGCAAACGGACAAGCCAGGAAGTCTTGTAACTTTAGCTTTCCATTACATCTGAACTTGATGGTTTTGGAACAAGCTTAGATATGAAGTCACCATTTGAATATGACATATGATTGTCCAAATGCATATTATGCGGTGCTCTTTGTGACATGAACCTCTGGCACTCTGAGTACACATCTGAATATCAATTTCCTTTCTGCCCTCCATTTGTTACACACAGCACTGTTTCTGTTCTGCTGCGGTTCAGTTTCCAACAAAAAGAACATTATTCGCCTCACAGGCCCCTGTGGTGAAATTTTACATAACGAATGATGTTATCATCACATCGTTTCACACTGTTCATTTCAGTGCAAAGGAAACACAATGCAAAGTGAGGAAAAGCCAGTCATTGTTTACAGACTGAAAGCACAACACAAAAGAATGCAGGGAAATAAAGAAACACAGCTCACACAACTCTGTAGGCAGTTATATACAACATCCCAAAGACCAAATATAAAAATAAGACATTTATATTCCACCAAGTGTCCATTTCTTGAAATACAGATTTTTACATTGTGTATGCAATACCAAAATCATATTCAAGTGCAACACAGGGTGTTCTGTACAAATATTCCTTTGTCCAATAAAGAGAAAAGAATCTCTACACGTATTTTTGTTCCTAAAGGATAATCCACAGACTGGGGGAAAACTGTTCACATCCTCAGGAGTGCTGTAGCTTTGCTCTCAGTCACTCAAACCGCAGTGGCAGTGCCCCAGCTGTGTGAAATCCTAAGCGGGACTCTTGACAACAAGATCACTGGATGCAAATGTCCGTTTCGAATGTCTTCCTCCGGCTGGCCCACAATGGAATGATATGACAGCAAAACACTAATTTTGTACAGAATGAGCAGAGTGCCTTTTCAATTTTTGGGAGCTGTCTTTTCTATTTGAGCAAGTGTTTTGCTAGGGGAGACCTTACCATACTAGGTGTCATGTTCTCAGTGCAACAGCCTTATGATTTATTGTTGTTGTTGTTTAGTCATGTCCGACTCTTCGTGACCCCATGGACCAGAGCACGCCAGGCACTCCTGTTTTCCACTGCCTCCCCAGTTTGGTCAGACTCATGCTGGTAGCTTCAAGAACACTGTCCAACCATCTTGTCCTCTGTCATCCCCTTCTCCTTGTGCCCTCCATCTTTCCCAACATCTGGGTCTTTTCCAGGGAGTCTTCTCTTCTCATGAGGTGGCCAAAGTATTGGAGCTTCAGCTTCAGGACCTGTCCTTCCAGTGAGCACTCAGGGCTGATTTCCTTAAGAATGGAGAGGTTTGATCTTCTTGCAGTCCATGGGACTCTCAACACCATAATTCAAAAGCATCAATTCTTCAGCGATCAGCCTTCTTTATGGTCCAGCTCTCACTTCCAAACATCACTACTGGGAAAACCATAGATTTAACTATACGGACGTTTGTTGGTAAGGTGATGTCTCTGCTTTTTAAGATGCTTATGATAACCTTATGATAATTTTGTTCAAACAACAAAATGTGTCATTTGATACTTTGCCGCTTAGAAAATCGGGGAGTGCTTCTGCCCAGGATAGTACTGTAGTTTAGCAGCAGGCAGGACTGTGTGTTTGTGTGATAAACACACCCACTCAAAGGCATTAACTATGACTTAATAAGGCAGACAGGTTTGGCAATAAAATAAATAAAAATCACTTGCGACAGACTAAATCACATATACAAAAGCACTAAGAATTTAACAACGCCAATCATTCAGTGGCAGAATGAAATCACTTGAGACAGCAAACTCCTCGGACTAGAACTATCCAAAGGGGAAGAGGATCCACCAAATGCAAAAGAAAGAAAGAAATTAAAATAGCAAGATTAAATAAAAAGGAGTAAATGGAGGGAAACCCAAATCTTTACTATAGTTCCCCCCCCCATTTATTATTTTGATCTAATCTTGCTATTTTTGTTTTCTTGCCAAGGTACTTGTTTCATGATTTAAAAGCGTGGGCATGGCAAAGGGAGAGTACTGGGGCCATGGGATGGTTATGTTTTGATATTCCCAACCCAAGACAAATTACTTGAAACAAAAGGTCATGTTCCACACAGGATCGCTTTGTCATGATCTAGCGGTAACTGCTTGAGAGGTGAGCAGCACGAGAGTAGACTGATAAATTATACCACAGCCAGGAAGGGGGGGGGGGGAGCAAAGGCAGATTTGACTGGTGCTTCAAAATATGAAAGAAGCTGACAGGAAGTAGAAAGATGGGCTGGGTATCCATTGTTATTTAAATGACAGTGCAGTTGTCCAATGGCATGCACCCACCCAGTGCTGGTGTTTGCCGACTCGGGGTGTAGTAATAATAATAATAATAATAATAATAATAATAATAATAATAATTGTATTATTTATAGCCCGCCCATCTGTCTGGGTTTCCCCAGTCACTCTGGGTAGCTTCCAACAAAAGATTAAAAATACATTAAAACATCAGTCGTCAGTAACTTCCCCAAACAGGGCTGCCTTCAGATGCCTTCTATTTTTTTTTTAAATAAATTTTTATTAGAGTTTTACAAAAAAGAAAAGTAAAGATTTACAGAATAAAAAAGAAACCACAGATAAAAATAAACAATAAAAGAAGAAAACACAAAAAATACACGAAAAACAGCTAATTAAAAAAGAAATTAAAAAGGTAAAACAAATCCATTTTTCTCAATATCCTCAAATTCATATGCTTGTATCCTTGACCTCCTCACACCTCCCCCCTTTGTATTCCCGTATACGTACTTGGTTCAGCAAATTCTTACCCTTTTTCAATTATCTTAACTTTGTGTCATAACATATTATAACTCAATATTTTCAACCATTTATCAATACATTTTTTTTACATAATCTTATTAACTTTTGTTGCTAATTACCACTTATTGCTAATCCAGGCATAATTTTAACATTCATTAATCTTACAGTATTTCCGAAGATAGTCTTTAAATTTCTTCCAGTCTTCTTCCACCAACTCTTCTCCCAGGTCTCGGATTCTGCCAGTCATTTCCGCCAATTCCATATAGTCCATCACCTTCATCTGCCATTCTTCCAGGGTGGGTAGCTCTTGTGTCTTCCAATACTTTGCGATAAGTATTCTTGCTGCTGTTGTTGCATACATAAAAAAAGTCCTATCCTTTTTTGGTACCAATTGGCCGACTATGCCCAAGAGAAAGGCCTCTGGCTTCTTAAGGAATGTATATTTAAATACTTTTTTCATTTCGTTATATATCATCTCCCAGAAAGCCTTACTTCAGATGCCTTCTAAATGGCATATAGTTGTTTATTTCTTTGACATCTGATGGGAGGGCGTTCCACAGGGCACGCGCCACTACCAAGAAGGCCCTCTGCCTGGTTCCCTGTAACTTAGCTTCCCACAGTGAGGGAACCGCCAGAAGGCCCTCGGAACTGGACCTCAGTGAACGATGGGGGTGGAGACACTCCTTCAGGTATACTGGGCCGAAGCTGTTTAGGGCTTATGGTAAAGACTAGAAGCTTGCCCCAGCTCTGTGCATCAGCCAGGTAAGCAGCCCAAAGGAGGTGATTCAGGGGTCTCAAATGTCAACTTTACTCTTTAGCTCTCTTATAGTCGCCTCTCAAAGCAGCCCACTTCTAAAGCAAAATGTACCAAAACTGCAATCCTGTGAGTAAGGTCACAGCCACACCATATGTTTAAAGCACAGTTGATGGGCAGGTCAATGCAGGAAGAGGCAGTCCTTCAGTTATCCTGGTCCCCAAACCTGGTCACCCATCCAACATGCTTAGCAGAAGGACTGTAGCTTGGTGGTAGAGCACATACTTTGCATGCAGAAAGGAACTGGGCTCAATCCCCAGTATCTTCAGTTGTGCCTGGAAGACATTATTTCCTGAAACTCTGGAAAGTTGCTGTCACTCCGTGTAGATAGTATTGAATCAGATGAATCCCTGGTCTGACTTGGGGCAGTTGCACACCATCCATTTAACAATAATTTTTATTAATTTTCCATTACAATCACCCAATGGTAGCCTCATTATAACAATGCCAAATTACAATACAATTACTAATCCCAATCATTCAGATGCCAAATTATATAATTTAGGTGGCCTCCCGCATGCTGGAATCGATAGTTTGATGCTTTACTTTGTTTCTGCATTCCAAGAACTTATTCCTCTCAATTACATTCCACTCAAAATAACCATCCCTAAAAAGAAAATGGGAATTTTTTTATGTATGCAACAACAGCGGCAAGAATTATATTAGCACAAACTTGGAAGGCAGAAGAAATACCAATGGCAAGGGAAACTTATGGAATAGGCAGAACTGGCAAAACTAACAGAAAAATTACGCAAAAAAGGACAGCAAAGACTTTAAAAGAGAATGGGAACCATTTACAACATATATGAAGAGGCAGCATAAAGAAATGGACTCATTGGCAGGGTTTGAGTAAACAATCACAACTGTATACAACAAAAAAGAAGACTATATGTTTTGAGAAAATTCTGGGGAAACAATACACAGGGTGAACAATATGGAAATAAAACAAAACGGGAGTATGGGGGAAGTCCAGGGAAGGAGGGTCAAAATATGAAAAATTGTTAAAGATATATTGTTAGAAGAAGTATACATGGAAAAATCAATAAAAATTATTTTTAAAAAACAAAACAAAATAACTATCCCTTATATAACAACTGCAAGGGACGCGGGTGGCGCTGTGGGTTAAACCACAGAGCCTAGGACTTGCCGATCAGAAGGCTGGTGGTTTGAATCTCCGCAACGGGGTGAGCTCCCGTTGCTTGGTCCCTGCTCCTGCCAACCTAGCAGTTCAAAAGCACGTCAAAGTGCAAGTAGATAAATAGGTACCGCTCCGGTGGGAAGGTAAACTGCGTTTCTGTGCGCTGCTCTGGTTCACCAGAAGGGGCTTAGTCATGCTGGTCACATGACCCGGAAGCTGTACGCCAGCTCCCTCGGCCAATAAAGTGAGATGAGCGCCGCAACCCCAGAGTCGTCCACAACTGGACCTAATGGTCAGGGGTCCCTTTACCTTTATATAATAACTGCAATATTAACGACATTCATTCATCTTGACACATTAAATGATTTATAAACTTATAGCTCCGCCCAAGGCATGATAGAAGCATCGGCTGGGAAAAGATAGACATAACATTTTACAAGGACAGGAAGGAACACCACGGACAGAATAATTGTCACAAAGAGAAGGAATAAGTTACAGGTAGGTAGCCCTGTTGGTCTGCTGTAGTAGAAACAAAATAAAAAAAATAATCCTTCCAGTAGCACCTTAGAGACCAACTAAGTTTGTTATTGGTATGAGGATATAGCTGCACACCATACATTTAAAGCACAATGAGTGCACATATAACTCATGTGACTTCTCCCCCCCCCAATAATCCAGAGAAGTGTAGTTTACCCCTCATGGGGCTACAATTCCCAGCACCCTTTGAAAAACCTACAGCTCCCATGATCCTTTCAGGGAAGGCATGTGCTTTAATTGTACAGTATGGAGATGACCCAAGTCTTATTTAACAGAGTAGGTCCAACTTCCAAGGAGATATGCTTTGGCTTGCATATTAAAATTGCTAAAACTTACTGTGCCTTCCAAGCTCCTCTTTCCAGAATGACAATTTGATTTTAAAAAAAAAAAATTCAGAGAGGCTTGCCAGCAAGAGACCACCTTTAACTGAGGCTGAATGTAAAATTACATTTTCGGTGAGATATTCTGTCCTATCCACTAACTATGTGCTAAACTGCTCCAAGTCAGAACTGATTAGCTTCAAATTTGACATACTTTTCTTCCTTTTAGAACCTATTCAATTTACTTTATTAAGATTTTCACAGTACTAAGATCTGTGAAGAAGACTGAAGGGTATCTGTAAAATTATAGAAACACATTCGTGCCACTTTGCTAAGGACGACGTCAATTTTAAATCCCCCTTTCCTATTCCATGAACTAGGAAAGGTTTACAAAGTAGCCAGCCACTAAAACTTCCAATAGAATAATTGCAATTCACTTTTCAATGATGAAAGCATTTCTGCTCTAAATGTTTTAATTACAATTACATATATGCATGCACAATACTACTAAACTCAGGAATACTGCACGTAGCACTAAGTGAAACTTGTGTCAGTGCAATGATTTCTGCTTTCTTCTCTTAAATCTATTCTGGGTTTCCCCCCAACCCTCTGGAACAGATTGGGGAGGGTGAAAAACAAGCAAATACCAAAACTGAGATTAATATTGCCCTGGATTTATTTAAACAACTAACGACCACAATGCCTCAAGGACAGCCGCTCTCTGTAAAAAAACCTGAAGCATTTTTGTTAGGGATTGTAGGAAAAGACCTGCCAAGGAAACTGAAAAACATCTTCATGTACGTGACAATGGCGGCAAGAGTCTTAATAGCACAAAGATGGAAGAACAAAGAAATCCTGAACGAAGAACTGTGGCAAGAGAAACTGATGGACTATGCGGAACTGGTGAAATTGACACACAAACTACGTAATAAGGACAACTGTGACTTTAAAGAAGAATGGGAACCTTTTACAAAGTACTTAAAGAAACAACAAAATGAACTGGACTCCTTGGCAGGTTTTGAAGAAACATGCACAAATTTATTATTGATAACATAAAAGTAAAGGGACCCCTGACCATTAGGTCTAGTCGTGACCGACTCTGGGGTTGCGGCACTCATCTCGCTTTATTGCTAGGTTGGCAGGAGCAGGGACCGAACAACGGGAGCTCACCCCGTCACGGGGATTCGAACCGCTGACCTTCTGATCGGCAAGCCCTAGGCTCTGTGGTTTAACCCACAGCGCCACCCTTTATTGATAACATAAAAGGTAAAGGACCCCTGACCATTAGGTCCAGTCATGACCGATTCTGGGGTTGTGGTGCTCATCTCGCTTTATTGGCCGAGGGAGCCGGCGTACAGCTTCCGGGTCACAGAAAGATAAAGGATCTTTACAATTTTATAACATGCAGAGAATAATGTGTGCTGAAAAACCAGAGAGAGGAGCTGAGGGAAGTCTGGGGGTAGGTGGGAGGTTGGAGTTTTTTTGAGGGGAGGGGGAGGGGGAAAGGGGGGAAATGATATGTTTTTGATAAATTGTTATGTTGAAATTCCTAATAAAATATTGGCCGCTCTCCATAAGAACCTACCTGGACCCTGAGATCATTTTCAGAGGCCCTCCTTCATGTGCCTCCTCCAGAAGAGGTCCAGCGGGTGGCAACACGAGAACGGGGCCTTCTCTGCAGTGGCTCCCCATTTGTGGAATGCCCTCCTCAGGGAGGTTTGATTGGCACCTTCATTATACACCTTTAGGCACCAGGCGAAAATGTTCCTCTTTAACCAGGCCTTTGGCTGATTAACATACAATGTCCTTTCAAAATGTGTTGGGGTCAGGGGGGTTTATTGGGTTGTTCTTGTTTTTATTATATATTTTGTGATTTTATGTTGTGAACCGCCCTTAGACCCATGGGTATAGGGCGGTATACCTAATGAGGATGATGGTGGTGACGTGACCTGGAGTATTAGGGCAGATTCATATTTAAAGTATATTCAATATATGTTAACTCATGACTTTCCACAAAGAATGTCAGAAACTGCAGTTTCCACCTCACAAAGCTACCCTTTGCAGCACCAATAACAAATTACAATTCTCAGCATTTTCTTCGTGGGGGAGCCATGTGCTTCAAATGTGCATTGAATAAGCTCTAAGTGTATAGTGTATATGAGTATTTGTACATTAATGCACATGTGGTGGGACTGTGCAAAGATACAAGATTTTTGGGAGACAATATATAATGAATTTTTAAAAACACACAAAAAAACTCTCCTTCAGAAAAAAGGCAGAGATCTTTCTGTTGGGTATTATGTCCAATGAAATTCCAAAAAATTGTAGAAGAACCTGTATGCAACAATGGCGGCTAGAATTCTTTTAGCAAAAAACTGGAAGGGCGAATTGATTCCTACAAAATTACACTGGCCGGTAAAGATGATTGAGTATTTAGGATTAGCTAAAATGATGGGAAGAATCAGAGGAAATTCAAACCAAAGAGTTAATAAAGAATGGATGGTATTTAAAGAATCTATAAAAGAGCATTGTGGAAACTTGAACCTTTTGACAGGGGAAAGAGATACTGAGAAATGTAGAGAATTATAGATAAGGAATGGATAAAATAGAAAGTGTGAAAGAGTAAATGATGTATAAAATACATGAGGAGGTGAATCGGAAGTCAAAGAAATGTGTAATGTCTTTTGTTAACTAAAATGTAGCGACATTGTTATGGTTTTTTAAGTGTTTCTAATTCGTTTTCTTTTGTATGTATGTGGGTTTTGTCTTTTCTTTTTCTGTTAAAAAACTTATTTAAAAATAAATAATAAAAGAATAAGCTCTAAGTGTATAGTGAATATGAGTCTGAGAATAGGCTATCAGGTGCTTTTCTCCTCTTTCAGTTCCCCAATTATTATTATTATTATTATTATTATTATTATTATTATTATTATTATTTTATTTTTTAGTGGATGGGGGAGAAGTTGTGAACAGAATGCTCCACCACTTTGGGAAATCGAATCCCCAGCAATAAAGGAAGATTTTCTACAATGAGGGAAGAGTTTCCATGTGTCAGTTTGAGAAGCGGTTATTGAAAAGGATGTTCCCTTTGGGGAAAGGAGAAGGAAGAGAGCTGGGGGCTGGGAGGACTGTATGAGCCTAGATTAATGGCCAGGGGTGGGAAGCCGAGGCTGTGGAAACTGAAATCTAATGACTCAAAGTGGGTGTAATTGGTATCAATGCTAATGAACCAAGGAGGAAGTAGAACATTAGGGGGGGAAATATAGCAGCGTTACAAGCATTTTTAACCCATTTGAAAACCATTTCTGGCTTTAGGAATCTTAACTATCCATAAAATCTGTTGATGCTTCTAATTGTTTAAAATCCCATCAAGGTTTCTAATAGCCCTGATGAGGATGCTCACCGGATATTGTCTAATAATACATACAATGATTTAATCACTGAGGCTCTGTATAAAGAAGGCCACTAATGGTGTGCTAGTCCAGATTGCGTTAGCTGTATCCACTTAAGTACTGTAAATGGCAGAGTGCTTAATGCTGTTATTCCCCTCCCCCTTCAATTTAATTGAAACCAAACCATTCAAACAGTTGAGTGCAATTACAGAGCTCTCTGCCAGCCTAAGCATGAAAGAAGAACAGGAGGAAGAGGAGGAGGAAGAAGAGAAAGCTGTCTATACCTGAAGGAGTGTAATAATGGAATACTGAATGGTTTGTTGTTGTTTAGTTGTTTAGTCGTGTCCGACTCTTTGTGACCCCATGGAGCAGAGCACGCCAGGCACTTCTGTCTTCCACTGCCTCCCACAATTTGGTCAAACCCCTGTTCGTAGCTTCGAGAACACTGTCCAACCATCTCGTCCTCTGTCGTCCCCTTCTCCTTGTGCCCTCCATCTTTCCCAAAATCAGGATCTTTTCCAGGGAGTCTTCTCTTCTCATGAGGTGGCCAAAGTATTGGAGCCTCCGCTTCAGGATCTGTCCTTTTAGTGAGCACTCAGGGCTGATTTCCTTAAGAATGGAGAGGTTTGATCTTCTTGCAGTCCATGTGACTCTCAAGAGTCTCCTCCAGCACCATAATTCAAAAGCATCAATTCTTCGGCGATCAGCCTTCTTTATGGTCCAGCTCTCACTTCCACACATCACTACTGGGAAAACCATAGCTTTTACTATACGGACCTTTGTTGGCAAGGTGATGTCTCTACTTTTTAAGATGCTGTCTAGGTTTGTCATTGCTTTTCTCCCAAGAAGCAGGCATCTTTTAATTTTGTGGCTGTTGTCACCATCTGCAGTGATCATGGAGCCCAACTGAATGGTTTAGTATCTATAAAATATGCAGGGATTTATGATATGCAAAATGTACCATGAAAAGAGAAGAAGGGAAGTTATTGACATTTTAAGGTCGTTTAAATGAAAATTCAAAAGTGTAAAACAGATATATATATATATATATATATATATATATATATATATATGAGAAAAACAACAACATCAGCTTGTCCAAATTGCAATATTTACAGTGGTCACAACAAAAGAAGATTATTTATATTGAAACAGACCATTTATCCAGTATTGTCCACTTACCATGAACCGGTAGCAGCTCTTCAGCATTCATAAACTCTTTCCTAGTTTCTGAGCACAATTCAAAGTGTTGGTGCTGATCTTTAAAACCCTAAAAGGCCTTGGCCCAGTATACCTGAAGGAGCGTCTCTACCCCCTTCGTTCAGCCACTGACTGAGGTCAGTGCACACTGAGCAAACTGAGGTCCAGCTCCAAGGGCCTTCTGACAGTTCCCTCACTGCGAGAAGCGAAGTTATAGGAAACCAGACAGAGGGTCTTCTCGGTAGTGGCGCCCTCCCTATGGAACGCCCTCACATCAGATGTCAAGGAAATAAACAACTATAGTGGTAACTTGGGTTACATACGCTTCAGGTTACAGAGTCCGCTAACCCAGATATAGTACCTCAGGTTAAGAAAATTTGCTTCAGGATGAGAACAGAAATTGTGCTCTGGTGGTGCGGTGGCAGCAGGAGGCCCCATTAGCTAAAGTGGTGCTTCAGGTTAAGAACAGTTTCAGGTTAAGAACTGTATCTGACTTTTAGAAGACATCTGAAAGCAGCCATGTTTACGGAAGGTTTTAATATTTGATGAATTATTGTATTTTAATATTTCACTGGAAGCCACCCAGAGTGGCTGGGGAAACCCAGCCACATGGGTGGGGTATAAATAATTTTGTATTATTATTATCATTATCATTATCATTATTTCTACTTTGATAGCTTTCAAAGACAACCTTATCAGTGCAGATGAGTGGGTAGCAATTATTCCCTTGATTCCATGCAATATTAGCAACATGTATTCCATCTGCCAGATCCATTCCACAAAGCAATTCCATTGCAGGGATCTCTAATGCTGTGTTTCTGAGCTCGATGGAGCTTTCACATGAGCTTCCAACCAAATATTGCAGTGCACATCCATGTTGCCTCTCTCCCAATGCTTTTTGACAATGGCAGGGCTGATCAGATGGGTAGCAAAAGGACCAACCAGCCAAGCAAATGAAGCAGAGGAAAGAGACAGCAGGATATGGCAGTATTTCTGAATTATTATTTTTTGTTTCTGTTGGTACGCAAAAACTAGCTGGAAGGGACTGGGCCGTGACCAAAAGCTCCAAGATGCAGCAGCCACCAGTTCCATGCATCTTTTAGATATACACATGGAAGCAATAGGAGAAACCAGTCTTTATGTGGAAGGTGCAGTCCATCATATCCCAAGTGCTGAAAAATGTTGGATCCCAAGCAAATTTTATAATGTAGACTATTTGTTCACGTAGATTAATTTTCTCAGAAAGGTATTTCAATAAAGTGGTGGCTCTCATGTCGGTCAGTTCAAGACCTGATGTATAAGATGAACAAGTGAAATCTGTAATGATAAACTAGGTGAGGGATCTGGGATATAATATTCAACTTTCAGATTGGGAAAGGTTATGGAAAACCGACTTAAACTTCACAAAGACTCTCCTCCCTGAAAGAGAGGGGAGTGGTTGTGGGCGGGAGCCCGAGCACCGCCCAGCAGGGGGCGTTGCCCCCTGCCTCCAGCTCACCTGGCTGGCACTCACGCCCCCCCGATGGCCACCCAACCAGGTGCCGTGGAGGGGGCGTGTTCAGCAGCCTTTTGCTGCAGTGCCAGCCTCTCCCTGGCCTCATTCCTCATCAGCGTCCCATCGCAAGTCACCCACCCTCCACTCCCTTTTAGTTAGGGCTTAGGTCATTGGCCTTGCTATGGACCTTAGGTTGGTCGCCCTGGTTGCCCGGGGGGCCTGGTAGGAGTTTTTCCATTTGGCATTAGGCTTTTTGGTTTTTTCGCCTACCTCGTAGCAATCGTCACAACTTTTGTGGTATTGGTGGGTAGGTTAGGCATTGGAATAATGTGTTGTGTGTCGAAGTGCTAGGTGTGGCCATCGCCTATGCCTTCAATTTTTAGGGGTATTCCGTTAAAGGAATCTGGCGGTCGTGTATTCTGTCCGATGCCTGCTTGGCGGGAGGCCATGGCACGACCCTCGGTGACAGCAGGGGTGAGCCTATAGTTGGATTAGCATCAACAGGCTCCACCTACTGGTGAATAAACCCACTTGTTTCGATCCAATGCCTAAGCCAATACCTCTTCATTGCTGTAATCAATAAAGTTGTGGCCTTTTCTAGCCCATCAACCTTATATCACTTGTCCTTGTGTCTTCATTTCACTTCGCGGGGGTCGGGTCCTCGCACCACAACCTGTTGTACGCTGGAAGAAAATTATATGAAAATGATGTACCGATGGTATTTGACTCCTAGTAAGTTACCAAAAATGTTTAAGACAAGTACAAATACCTGTCGGAAATATAAAGAGAAAGAAGGCACCTTTCATCATATGTGGTGGTCGTGTAAGGTAATAAAAGCATTCTGGGAAATGATTTATAATGAATTAAAAATAAATTTTTAACATAACTTTTATTTAAAAAACCTAAAGCTTTTTTTATTAGGAATTGTAGGTACCAATATACCAAAGGAGCAGAAATTACTTTTTATGTATGCGACAAAGCGTGTTCTCCCTGAAATGAGAGCACGTGTTGCGGTGGGGTCTGCCAAGCCAACCCTCTGTTGCCAGGCAGGTAAATATGAGTTGGCCTGGGGCAACGATTGGATGGCTGGGTTGCTGGGGAAACTGCATGTTGCAATCTGGTCCCTTGAAGACTCCCCACAACAGAACAATTTCTAAGTGTTCCTCACACTTCTATTTCTTTGGAAATATATGCGGTACACCTGTGATTTCACACCTTTTGCATTTCATGATACCTCTGTTTCATTATAATAGCCGTTCTTTCAGGTTTTGACAAATTAATATTGTCTGTTAAGTCATTATTCTCCAAAGCTTCCTTTAAAATTAATAAAATGCTTTCACACTTACAGATAGGAGTGCTTGCTATGACTTTTTTTTTAAAAAAAGCCATTTTCTACCTGTATGATTAATCTGCAAGAGCATTAATAAATGTTTCTCCAAAGGCATTTGCCCTGCACAGCCCTATTAAGAAGAGAAGTAGATCAGAAAAAGCATTCACGCAGTTCATACTATGTGACAGGCAGCTGGTCTGGGCTTGTGAGCTGAATATTTAACTCTGGCGACAGCCAGGCCTACCTTAAACACAGAAATAGGAAGGAAAATGCTTTGTGGAGGTCAACCAGAGATAGAGAACCTGTCACCTTCTAGATGTTGAATTCCACCTCCCATCTACCACAGCCATTATGTTAAATGATAAAGGATGATGGGGGTTGTAGTTGGCTGTCCAGTAACATCTGGAGGGTCATAACTTCATGACACCTGGTGTAAATGGAAGCCAAACTACTGGATGCTGAAACTGAAATCCATTAGGCAGAAGACTAATTTTTAACAACAAACAGTTTTGATTGGTCAAAACTGACTTACAGTTTTGCTGACATAAGGTGTGGCTTTTCCCAAGCAATGGTGATGATTTTCTCAGGACTACCTGCCAAAATACTAGCTTTTTCCTTCAAAGAACTCCCCAAACAACCATGGCAATATGTTTGTGCATGTGTATATCTTAAATAGGTTTTGTTGAATGATCTCAAAAGTTGAACAATGTCCTGTCGCTCAACAACTTTCAGCAAAACCAAGAAATGCTCAACAACTTATGCATCCAGATTGTTGTTGAAACGTGGCAAATTTGGGTATATGTAGTGAAGTTAGCTTGGGGCGCGGGTGGTGCTGTGGGTTAAACTACAGAGCCTAGGGCTTGCCAATCAGAAGGTCAGCGGTTCAAATCCCCGCAACGGGGCGAGCTCCTGTTGCTCAGTCCCTGCTCCTGTCCATCTAGCAGTTTGAAAGCACGAAGTGCAAGTAGATAAATAGGTACCGCTCCAGCGGGAAGGTAAACAGTGTTTCCGTGCACTGCTCTGGTTCGCCAGAAGTGGTTTAGTCATGCTGGCCACATGAACCGGAAGCTGTACGCCGGCTCCCTCGGCCAGTAAAGTGAGATGAGCACCACAACCCCAGAGTCGTCCGCGACTGGACCTAATGGTCAGGGGTCCCTTGACTTTTACCTTTAGTGAAGTTAGGGAGCATACAGAAATACCTTCCTTTCATTCCTTTTATTCATGATTGAATATGTAATACTGCAATCAAATTACCGTATTTTTCGCTCTATAACACGCACCCGACCATAACACACACGTAGTTTTTAGAGTTTTTAGGAGGAAAAAAGTGAGTGTTATGGTGCAAAAAATACGGTAACTTCAGTTGCCACGTTTTGTTTGTGATTGACTATGAATCATTAATCTGGACACTATATCTCTGTTGATGCAGCCAGGGCCGTAGCTAGGGGATGGCAAGGTGGGCCCCTAACAGTGCAGGCAAGGGGGGCTCGCAAAATTGGGTAAAAAGTATCTCCATTAGTATAAATAAAAATATTGATTATTGCCTCATAAGAAAAGCTTTTAAATAGAGGATGAACTGAATGTGTAGAGGGGGTGGGGTTGGAGGAGAGGCGGAAAGAAGAGCTAATTTGTCCATGGCTAGGGGGCGCAATCTGGATGGTTATGCCAGGGGCGCAAGATCACCTAGCTATGGCTCTGGATGCAGCCTAGAATAGCATTAGCTTTTTTTGCTGCTGCATCACACTGTTGACTCATCTTAAGCTTGTGGTCCACCAAGACCCCTAGGTCCTTTTCACATGTACTGCTAATAAGCCAGGTGTCCTCCCAACCCACAAATCTTATATTTGTGCATCTGTTTTTTCCTGCTTAAGTGCAGAACCTTACATGTGTCCCTATTGAAATTCAGTAGGGACAAATAGGGGTTTGTGGTTTTTTTTGGGGGGGGGGGTTTCTGTTCTCAATATTGTTTCAGAAAGTGAACATTAGGTAGGGTTCACCTTGACATGTGAACTGAGTCAAATTTCTCTCCCCATTACTATTCTTCAATACCACATATATAAAACACAATTCTAGTATGAAATGCTGACATGAAACTTATGAATGAACACGTGTGAAACTGACATGGACCAAAAATAGACTGAGCCATCCATCCCTGTCAGTTAAATACAGCTGCTTATTTAAAAGATCTACTTTAAAACCTTTTCTGTTCAGGCTGAGCTTTCAACTATCTGCGACTGTCAGCTTTCCCCCCGAAAAGATTTCTTAGGCTTTATGAGATAATTCTAAAACATTACAATTTGTCAGTAGGTTCCGTTCCCACTAAAGGAAATCCCACCTTCACAGGTTCGGAATCCATTTCTATTATAGGAAGAACAGTAACACAAATATAGTGAACATAACTGAAATGAGCATTTCTCTATACAAGCTGCTGAATCATATGAAGAAGTTTTAGAGATTGTTGGAAATGGTGAAATATATCCATAACAGAATGTAAAAATTCCTTGCAGTAGAAAACCCCTGTGAGTATAAAATGCAGCCTTATATAATATGAAAAAGTGGCACAAATACTTAGAGATCTAAATTTCAGAAGGAGGAATAGTTTTTGATTGTGATTCGAGGACCCGATCCCCGCTTGGGGAATAAAGACACGTGGACACAGAATGTAAGGTTAATGGGTAAGGTAAAGGCCACAACTTTATTGATTACAGCATGTGAGAAGGTACTGGCTTAGGCATTGGACCACGGAACATTAGACTCCACCCACTCATAGAGGGGTGAGTCTGAGGAGGGGTTAACCACCAGTAGGGGATGCCTGTTGATGCTAATCCAACTATAGGCTCTCTTTCTGATGTCACCGAGGGTCGTGCCATGGCCCCCCACCACACGGGCATCGGACAGGATCCACGACCGCCAGATTCCTTTAGCGGAATACCCAAAATTGCCGGGGAAGGCGATGGCCACACCTTGCCCCCCGAAACACCAACAACACATTCCAATGCCTAACCGCCAAATACCATGAAAGCTGTGACGGTTGCTACGAGGTAGGCGAAAAAAACCAAGAGGCCGGGCCAATTTAGCCAATTGGAAAAAGCTCCTATCAGGCCCCCCGGTTAAACAGGGCGACCAACCAGAGGTCCATAGCAAAGTCTCAGGAACAGCTAATCTAAAGGGAGTGGAGGGTGGGTGACTCGGAGAAAGTGTGTGTGCAATGGTGGGGATGGCTGGCGGGGCTGCGTTTGAGGAGCAAGCCACGCCCCCGTCGAGCTTCCCTATTGGGTACCCAACCGGGGAGGGGCGTGGCACGCCAGCCCTGGAGTTGAAGCAGGGGGCGGAGCGCCCCCTGCATGACGCAGGAATCGTCTCCCGATCACAACCCCTTCCCTTCCTGGGAGGAGGAAAGGCTTTGTAAGAATTATCTTACTGCTGCCACCTTAGACCTTTGTTCATCTGGCTTTTCTGAAGCAGCTGCAATACCAGCAACACTTATCCAGGAAAGAGTGGAGTAGATTTATATATATAAAGAGAGAGAATAGATGATAGATAGATAGATAGATAGATAGATAGATAGATAGATAGATAGATTAGATAGATAGATAGATAGATAGATAGATAGATAGGCAGGTAGGTACATGGATGATATAGATGATAGATAGATAGATAGATAGATATAGATAGATAGATAGATGATAGAGATGATAGATAGATATAGATAGATGATGGATAGACAGATAGATGATAGATAGATAGATAGATAGATGATAGATAGATAGATGATAGATAGATAGATGATAGATAGATAGATAGATAGATTAGATAGATAGATAGATAGATAGATAGATATAGATAGATAGATAGATAGATAGATAGATAGATAGATAGATGATAGATAGATAGATAGATAGATGATAGATAGATAGATGATAGATAGATAGATGATAGATGATAGATAGATGATGATGATAGATATAGATAGATAGATAGATAGATAGATAGATAGATAGATAGATAGATATAGATGGTAGGTAGGTAGGTAGGCAGGCAGGTAGGTAGATGATAGATAGATGGATAGATAGATGATAGATTTAAAATCACTCAAATAAAAAAAAAGTGTAGTACAGTCGTACCTCAGAAGTTGAACAGAATCCATTCCGGAAGCCCATTCAACGTCCAAAACTTTTGGGAACCAAGTCACGGCTTCTGATTGGCTACAGAAAGGCCCTGCAGCCAATCGGAAGCCGCAGAAGCCACAACAGATGTTCGGGTTCCAAAGAAAGTTCGCAAACCGCAACAATCACTTCCGGGTTTGTGGCATTCGGGAGCCAAAATGTTCATCTCGCAAGGCTTTTGACTTCTGAGGTACGACTGTAAATCACCTCAGGAAGGAACTTACAGAATAGAAATTTAGACATTTTAACAATACAAGACAGGGTTCTCCACTGTGCATGGACGTCTGCTTTAGTTTGGGGGGAATCCCTTCTCTCCTCCTCCTTCACCCCCCCAGATTATAAGAGAACCCCCCCCCCGAAAACACTGCCCAGCAGGAGGAGAGAGAGAGGATTGTTCCATGTGGCAAGCTGAAAAGCTTGCGCAGATGGAGCATTCGTAAGTCCACCCGCAATAATATAAATAAAAACAGTTTTGTGGAAGAAGTTAATGGAAGGGGTGGGGAAGGTAATGAAATACATCATTTTATATACTTCCTAAGTGACTCTTAATTGTTTGCCAGAACCTTTGAAGCAATAGCATCAATACTTGAAGGAGACATATATTTATTCTTGGTTGTTTTCTATGTCGATTTCCCCAGCCCCTCTTTCTTTAGTCTTTTCCTGTTCCTGTCAGAGTGATTTCCTCATCTTTAATGTAAAGTAAACGGATACAGCAAACAGACAGTAATACACAAAGCTTATGAAATAACATGGTAACATCGTATGAAATGAGATAATGGAGCCGTGCCAGTATGATGCCAATTTTCATCAGTGTTAGTTGGCTCATTCCCCCACTGCATAGATTGATTCCATTTCTGCTAGATCTAGTCAACTTCTTCCATTGATGTCAGTAAAACATACATTTAATAAGGTGCTTAATGGAAATTCTTGAAATAAGACAAACAAATAAGGCCACTAATACAGATTAGTTACCACTTATCTCATGCCAACCAACTTTTCATACTCATGATGAAGAGTTGTGAGCTAAAAAGATTTTACAGTGGAATCTTGGGTTGCGAACGTAATCCGTGCAGGAGGCACGTTCGCAACCCGCAGCGTTCACAACCCACAGCGCTGTGTCTGTGCACATGCGTGACGTGATTTGGTATTCTGCGCATGTATGAGCGCCGAAACCCGGAAGTAACATATTCCGGTACTTCCAGGTTTTGGCGCGTCCATAACCTGAAAACGTGTAACCTGAAGCATCTGTAACCTGAGGTACCACTGTATTTCGTTTTAATAGATAAAGAAATACCAATACAGTGGTACCTCGGGTTAAGTACTTAATTTGTTCCAGAGGTCTGTACTTAACCTGAAACTGTTCTTAACCTGAAGCACCACTTTAGCTAATGCGGCCTCCTGCTGCTGCTGCCGCGCCGCCGGAGCACAATTTCTGTTCTCATCCTGAAGCAAAGTTCTTAACCTGAAGCACTATTTCTGGGTTAGCGGAGTCTGTAACCTGAAGCGTATGTAACCTGAGGTGTATGTAACCCGAGGTACCACTGTGTGATAGTAGTTCTGCAGTTAATTCACCTGAAGTAAATTAAATGTGAAAATTTGTATTTATTAATGCTTTTAAAAGGCACCTGAGATTGTTTGTACATGTAAATAAGGACTGATTCCAGAGATGGGGAGAAATTTGGTTTGGTTTCCATTTTTATTTAATGCCAAGCTACCTAATTTGCACTTCCAAAAATTATATGCAAACTGAATCTTTTACCTCATGTTGGGCGAAAGATTCCTGCATTTCAGGCAGTTGAACCAGATGTACCTTGTGGTCCCTTCCAATCCTACAATTCTGTGATCTATGAAGCACAGCTATTCTTTGAAATTTGCACTTGACTGAATTTTGTGATGCAGTTTTCCAACCAATAAATGTGTTTAAAAATGCATGTGATGATAAGTGTGCTTTAAAATGCATATATTAGTTGTAATTCACATTCAAAAAGTCATTATGTCAGGCAAAACGTCATACAAAAATATTTTATCAGGAGAAATGCAAGCTACAATGCTGATGAAGTTTCATAAGGCCCTTTTTAAAAAAGCAAAAAAAAAGCAAACTGATGCAGAAATATAGCAAACTGAATTTAGGATTGCAACACTGAGGGAAAAAAAAGCTTTTTAAAGTGTTCATAATTCAGTGTAAGTAATCATGAAGTATAAGGGACACGGGTGGCGCTGTGGATTAAACCATAGAGCCTGTAGTTGTTTAGTCGTTTAATCATGAAGTGGTGTATATTTGGGCAAAAAACCCTAATTTCACACATATGCTACTGGGATCTGACCTGGTGGCGACTGACCAGAAACAAGATCTGGTGTTCATAGTGGATAACATAGTATCTAAGAATCATAGAGTTGGAAGGGACCCAAGTGTTATCCAGTCCAACCCCCCTGCAATGCAAGGATCTCAGTGAAAGCATCCATGGCAGATGGCCATCCCACCTCTGCTTAAAAACCTCCAAGGAAGGAGAGCCGACAACCTCCTGAGGGTGACTGTTCCACTGTCAAACAGCTCTTCCTGTCAGAAAGTTTTTTTTCTGAATGTTTAGTCAGAATCTCCTTTCTTGTAACTTGAAGCCATTGGTTCAAGTCCTGCCCTCCAGAGCAGGAGAAAACAAGCATGCTCCCTCTTCCATGTGACAGCCCTTAAGATATTTGAAGATGGCTATCATCTCTCCGATGATGTATGGAAGTGAGAGCTGGACCCTAAAGAAGGCTGATCGCCAAAGAATTGATGCTTTTGAATTATGGCGCTGGAGGAGACTCTTGAGAGTCCCATGGACTGCAAGAAGATCAAACCTATCCATTCTGAAGGAAATCAGCCCTGAGTGCTCACTGGAAGGACAGAGCCTGAAGCTGAGGCTCCAATACTTTGGCCACCTCATGAGAAGAGAAGACTCCCTGGAAAAAACCCTAATGTTGGGAAAGATGGAGGGCACAAGGAGAAGGGGATGACAGAGGATGAGATGGGTGGACAGTGTTCTTGAAGCTACAAACATGAGTTTGACCAAACTGCGGGAGGCAGTGGAAGACAGGAGTGCCTGGCGTGCTCTAGTCCATGGGGTCACGAAGAGTCGGACACGACTAAACGACTAAACAACAACATCACCTCTCCTCTTTTTCCGGGCTAAACATATCCAGCTCCTCCAAGTGCTCCTCGTAAGGCTTACTTTCCAGACTCCGGATCATCTTGGTTGCCCTCCAGACCCTTGATGATCTCAAAAATATGCTAACCCACTGTGTGGCACTTGTGAAAAGGGGAAATTTCATGTTGGGGATCATTGGGAAAGGAACCGTAAATAAAACTGCCAGTAATGTTGTTATACAAACCTGCGGTGTGGCCCCAAGATTTTGTGATGGCCAACTTGGATGGCTTTAAAAAAGAATTGCTAGCCACGATTCTATGCTTTACCTCAACTCTCTGTGGCATAATGCCTCTGGATATCAACTATTAGGAAATCATAAGCGAGGAGAATGCTCTTGCTCTCAGAACCAGCTTTGGGGTTTCGTACAGGCATCTGGTTAGCCACCGTAAAAGCAGGATGCTGGACTAAATGGGCCTCGGGCCTGATCTAGCAGATCTCTTTTATAATCTTATAAGAGAAACTGAAAATGGCAGATCCATGTATCCCTATCGGAATTCAGAGTGACTTTGACTTCAAAAATGGAAGGAGCTCTTGACACAGCAGAACAGGAAGATTTCATTCATCTCCCTGCAATGCCACATAAGGAAAAAGCTTCTCAAAATGGTTGGAGAGTCCTCTTAAGAACAGCATGGGAACAGCAAAGTTATTTATTTGCTTCTGTCTGCAATCTCATCCCTTGTTTTCTGTGCATCTAATCTATATGTAATGGAACAGGGATTTCCAGATGGATTGTTGAATTCCAGATTTGAAAAGGGATTCCCAAATCCATAATCTTCTGATCAATCAACATAGAATTTTGTATGTACAAGCAGAGTACATATCAGTAGCAATAACGTGTTCGTAGCCATAGCAATCGCATGAGTAGAAAGAATTTGACTCTTTCTCCACACAGATCAGAATCAGTATTGTTGTACAGATGTGGTTTGGTCCCAGCAACTGACTGCAGCATCAATTTTCCAAGCCATTGATGGGGAACCTGCCATCTTACAGAGGTTGTTGGGCTCCAACGTCTATCAGTTCCTCTAGTGAAAAACAAGCACAGAAATTTATACTTATTTTAGTGAGAGTGAAAGAATTATGCTTGCCTGCAAAGGCAGGGTATGTCCCTTATACAAGGCGTAGAGCTAATTTTTAAGTTCTGTTCACTATACAATTTTAGGCACTATTCTGAGAGAGGCCAATGACTTTAATCACAGGACTTTAATCACACTACAGTTCCTGCCAACACAAGGGAAATAGGAGAGGTGTGAACTTGCTATGCCCTTTCCTTGCCCTCTTTCACAACAGGAAAAGCATCCATATGATGTACAGTCCTCCAGAGCAGGCTACAGTAATAAAGCTGAAGAGGGAACAAGCTGGCAATTTTTTATTTATTGATTGGATTCTTCACCTGCCTCTGTCCTCAGAGGCTCAAGCAGTTAATGCTTGAAAGAAGCCATTTAAAATATAAAAATGAAAATGCAGAAGTAGCTTAAAAAGAAATATTACACTGCCTGGTTCGTACATGCCCACCATGGGCTCCATTCAACATGGAGAACATTGTGTCTGCCATTTCCTCAAATATTCTGAATTTGGCTCTTTTGCATTCCCTAGAGGACAACTTTCAGAAGGCTCCATTCTCATTGTGGGTGGCCCAGAGGAGAATTATTTAATTTTTAAAAGGCAAAGGAACTCAGTAGTAAGCTTGATCCCCTAGTAGTAAGCTTGATCCCTATCGTCATTCAAAGAAAAAATATAGCTATGATTCTAGATTCAGTTAGGTAGGTAGCCGTGTTGGTCTGATGCAGTCGAAATAAATAAAAAATTGTCCAGCAGCACCTTAGAGTTCAACTAAGTTTGTTCTGGGTATAAGCTTTCATGTGCATGTATCTGAAGAAGTGTGCATGCACACGAAAGTTTATTTCCAGAACAAACTTAGTTGGTCTCTAAGGTGCTACTGCACATTTTTTTATTTATATAGTTATGAACGAAGGAGTATAAAATGTTTCTTGCTGTTTTAGTGGATGCATGCTAGTTGCTTGGACATCATAAGAAGAAGAGTCCTTGGAGCCTGGTGTGTTTATTTACTTGTTTGTTTATTTGCTGCCCAAATTCTTCAGAGACAGCTGCAGCTTCTGAATGTGACTGGGGCAAATTAGGAAGAGAACTGCAATTATCCAATCACAAAGGGAAAGCTAAATGGGAACGGTACAGAAATAGACTTGTTAATAATGTCAGCTTCTCCAGGTGCAATCTTGGAAGAGTATATGGGACAGCAGTTACTGTTATATTCACATGGGAATGGTTTGATCTCTGGGGGTGAGTTTTCAGTGGGTACAGGGTGCTTCCAACATGCAATCAGGTGAGCAATACGAACAGATGCGTCTTGGAGGATGTGTTTTGGTATCCTCAGCACAATCATATTTTCAAAGCAAGAATGCTTGGGAACACATACCAAAAAGAGAGAGAAAAGAAATCAATGTATTATCAAATATATTCTCGTGCCGTGAAACAATTGCTGCTACAGAAACCTATAATTTCTCAACCAAAAGCTTGATGTGAGGGCCATGAAAACAATAGAACAATCTCTCACTCACACCTGCTTACCAAGAGGTGGAAAAATGAAGCCATGAAGTTTCATTATCTCCAAACTTAAGTCTCTCGCTTCCCCATTTGCCTTCATCGCTGAGCACAAAGCCTCTCCTCCTTCCGGAGGGGAGTGGTTGTGAGCGGGAGCCGATTCCCACATCACGCAGGGGGCTTTTGCCCCTTGTCCTGCCATCATCGCTGGCACGCCACGCCTCCCAGTTGGGCACCCAATTGGGTGACACCGTGGGGGTGTGGTCTAGCCGCTCAACTGTGGCAGCGCCAGCTCTCTTCTCCACTGTGCTGCCGATCTCCACGAGTCAAGTTTTCCCAGCTCGCTGTCGTCCCGTTTGAGCCAGCACTGCGATCCTGCACGGTGAAGAGTTCTAAGCCTTGAAGCTCCTTGGAATGTGTTCTTGGCGTATGGAAGGGCAAGGTGTGGCCATCACCTACCCCTTCACTTATGGGTATTCCATTAAAGGAATCCGGCGGTCGTGGATCCTGTCCAATGCACTGTGTGGCGGGGGGGGGGCATGGCACGACTCCCGGTGACATCAGGGGAGAGCTTATAGTTGTATTTGCATCAACAGGCTCCCCCTACTGGTGGTTAACCCTTCGTCAGAGTCACCCCTTTCCAAGTGGGTGGAGTCAAATCTGCTGTTGTCCAATGCCTAAGCCAATACCTTCTCACATGCTGTAATCAATAAAGTTGTGGCCTTTTCCTAGCCCATTATCCTAATATCCTGTATCCACGTGTCTTTATTATTCCCAAGCGGGGGGCGGGTCCTCGAATCACAACCAGAAGTTTTGCGACCAATGAAGAACCAAAAATCTCCTAGAAACAGGGCTGAGACAAACCATTGTAATGAATGGTTCCATCAAATAGTTCCCCCACCACACAGCAACATTCCCCATGCCCTATGTGATGTACAAACATTTTTAGAAGCCCTGCAGCTTCTCATGTCCGGAGAAATGAGAGGTATAGAGAGAGAGCAAATTTATGAATTTGATGTGTGCGTGGCTTTAAAGATTGTGAAGTCATGTAACCCTAATATTCCTAACTATTGCTAAATTGCCGGGATAAATTCTGAGACTCTCCTCAAACGAATCTTCAAAGTGGGTGTCTCTTTTAGCCAAATGTTTTATATCTTTCATAATTTTGTAAGTGTGTGTGAGAGAGTGTATTGCAGATATTGGTTTAACAATTTCTGCCTCCCAAATGATACAAAGAACAACTTGGCCCCCAAAGTACTCTTGATTCTCATTTCGTAATTGTGACAAGTTTGTGGTACGTTGTTCTCTAAAATAAAAGGCAGCTGCCCCCTGTTCAGTTATATTTTAGGTACTGCAATGCTGGTGCATACATGTACCTCTCCTGTCAGCCAGGCTGATCAATTTTCATCATTGAAGGGTGCTGCTTTGCAAGCCATGCCATCTTCCAAGCAGCTATTGCCATTCAAATAAGGGGTGCATAACACTTGTGCTAGACAGCATCTTAAAAAGTAGAGACATCACCTTGCCAACAAAGGTCCGTATAGTAAAAGCTATGGTTTTCCCAGTAGTCATGTATGGAAGTGAAAGCTGGACCATAAAAAAGGCTGATTGCCGAATAATTGATGCTTTTGAATTATGGTGCTGGAGGAGACTCTTGAGAGTCCCATGGACTGCAAGGAGATCAAACCTCTCCATTCTTAAGGAAATCAGCCCTGAGTGCTCACTGGAAGGACAGATCGTGAAGCTGAGGCTCCAATACTTTGGCCACCTCATGAGAAGAGAAGACTCCCTGGAAAAGACCCTGATGTTGGGAAAGATGGAGGGCACAAGGAGAAGGGGACGATAGAGGACGAGATTGTTGGACAGTGTTCTCAAAGCTACCAGCATGAGTTTGACCAAGCTGCGTGAGGCAGTGGAAGACAGGAGTGCCTGGCGTGCTCTGGTCCATGGGGTCACGAAGAGTCGGACACGACTAAACGACTAAACAACAACATCACTTGTGCAAGAACACCATGCATAAGGGGGTATGAGTGGATCAGGTGGTGACTTCATATAAAACACCAAAGTACAATTGCATTTGTCCAATCATAACATCTGGCCTATTCAATTAATTTACTACATCCATAATGACTAAAGCTTCGGAATAAATTTAATTTCCAGCATAGATTCACTGTGGCCAGTTCTTCCACTTACCCCCAGCCCCGGCATATTTATATATATTAGAGGAGGAGGAGGAGGAGGAGGAGGAGGAGGAGGAGGAGGAGGAGAGAGAGAGAGAGAGAGAGAGAGAGAGAGAGAGAGAGAGAGACACCATTTATTGCTTTTTGCCTTCTTAGCAACAAAATACATAAAACAAAAGCTCCACAGATGAAACGTGCAGTAAAATATTTTAAATGCTAGTAAAATGAAATGGCATCGCTTGTAAGGAAATATTTATTTTACTGGAAAAATTCATAGCAAGCATTAGAATGATGTATTTAATATTGAAAAATAGGAGGGCTGATGATAAAATGTAAAGAAATTAATAATGACAAACCTGCTAGGATCTAAGTCTTTGGAAATTTTCTTCATATTTCTGAACATTATTAAAAGCAGTTCAAAGGCAATGTAACCAAGATGCAGTTAGAGTGGTGAAACAGACCTGGAGAGATCAAGCTTCAAATTTTCAATTTGCAGTGATGCTCACTGGGTGACCTTGGGCAACTCGACATTTCAGCCTAAGCTATTTCATTGGGCTGTTATGATGCTAGAAGAAGTAGTAAGAACCTAAAAAGCATAAGTAGAGCCCTGCTGAATCAGACCAATGGCCAATCTAGTCCAGCATCCTCTTCCCACAGTGGCCAAACCTGCAAGCCAGACAAGAGTACAATGGCACTCTGCCCACCTGCAATTCCCAGGAACTAGTAAAAAGTAAAGGTAAAGGATCCTTGGATGGTTAAGTCTAGTCAAAGGCGACTATGGGGTTGCAGCGCTCATCTCGCTTTCAGGCTGAGGGAGCCGGCGTTCGTCCACAGTCAGCTTTCCAGGTCATTTGGCCAGCATAACTAAACCGCTTCTGGTGCAACGGAACACCGTGACGGAAACCAGAGTGCATGGAAACACCGTTTACTTTTACGCCACAGCAGTACCTATTTATCTACTTGCACTGGTGTGCTTTCAAACTGCTAGGTTGGCAGGAACTGGGACAGAGCAACGGGAAATCACCCCATCATGCGCATTCAAACTGCTGATTTTTTGATTGGCAAGCCCAAGAGGCTCAGTGGTTTAGATCACAGCACCACCCGTGTATTCAGCATTCCAGTATTCAGAGGCCATCATGGGCTAGTACCCATTGACAGCTTTGTACTTCTTGAATTTGTCGAAGCTGGTGGTCATCATTGCCTCTAATAGAAGCAAGTTCAATGGCCTAACTTTGTGCTGCTTAAATAAGTACTTTTATCTGTCCTGAATCTTCCAGGATTCCGCTTCACTGGAAGGTCAAAGATAGCTTCTCCCCATATGAACTGAGCAAGACTCTGTGTTCATCATCTGAGGACATTCTTTGTGTGCCTCTTCCATGAGACATCCACAGAGTGGCAACACGAAAACCGGCCTTTTCTGTGGTGGCTCCACGTTTGTGCAATGCTCTCCCCAGGAGGCTTGCCTGGTGACTTCATTATATATCTCAGCTGGGCCTTTGGCTGATGAACAGCCAATGGCCTTGAAAATGTGTTTGTGCAACGGCAGTTATTGGTTGGTTATGTTATGTACTGAAGTTCTCACCCTGGGCCAGCAGGGGGATACTGTAGATAGTTTTCACTCAGGTCCACATATGCACATAAGGAATTGAAAGTGACATTCAGTGATTGGATAGTTACAGAAAGTTGTTACTGTTGCTTTGTAGTTGAGCTCTATATAAGCAGGTTGGCTGAACCTTGCAGTTCAGTTCTTTTCTGGCCTGTGAATAAACAAGAGCTGTTTGAAGAATCGCTGTGTTGTCTGATATGTTCACCCACAACTTAACAGGTTGGTTTCTTATTACACATTTTGTTTCTGTTTTATTATGCACTCATGTGCCAGACTTCCATGGGGAGTGGAGTTGCAGCCAGCTGGCGGTGCTGGGCTGTCGCATGCTGAAACCAGGCCCCGAAGGCCCTGCCCAGACATGGCTACCCTCCCCGCAGCTCCAGCCTCGATGAGGGAGCCTGTCGTGGTGGCACCTGGTTGTGCCCCCTCAAAAATATGAGCCCAGGACCTTGGCCCCCAGCTCCCATGCTGCACAATTATACCTCCATGGCTTTGTGTACTGAACATTCTGCAGATTAAGAAGACGGCAACACATACAGGGAAATCTTAAAAATATTGATGTGCGCAGTCTGTCTGAATGGTATTCCCCCCACCCCACCCAAACCATTTAGATTGTATTTATCACAAGGAGAACAAGTAGATAATGTGACAGAGGAGCTGAACAACACAGATACTTTCCAACGGCAACAGCCTTTGGAATCAGAATGAAACTGCCGACTGAAATATCCATTGTTAAAGGGTGGGGGGAATCAAAACGCAATGTAGTTATGCTGATCTGAATGGTTTGCCACTGCACAGTTCCTTTTGCACATGGGTCGTAACAAAGCAGAGGGACTGAATTTTTGTCTGTGGGTTTAAAGCAGATATCAGTTAACAGCTACCGCACCAGTGAGCCTGCACGACAATGGAGCGAAACGACAAGAAACTGGGAATAAACAGAAATCAATGTTGAGATGAGTGTCGTCTGCTGTTAGCTGACCTCCAACATGCCGGCTGCCTTCCTTGGTGCTTGTTGAATTACATAGAGGGTATTGTACCAAGTGTCAAACAAAGCCCAGCTGCCTTAGGTCAATCAAAATAAATAAATAAGCATCAGATAGGAGCAAGTTGCTGCTGTGTTTAGGTTGCAAGATTCCGGGTTCTGGCTCTGTTTAAGTGACGTTTATCTAATAATGAAAAGTGGGCAGAATGATGAATGTGCTATACCGTGTCTCGGCAGAAATGGGTTTATAAACAAGCACCTGCCATAAATCACCGAAACGGCTTTGTCAAAAGTAACTAGGGACCAGATGCATCTTTATAATTACCTGTGACACCCTTTGTCCTGCTTTAATATCCACCGCTCGTCACTTAGATCATTTGCTTTATTTCACTTTGGGTTTGAATGATCTGCATTCTGTTTTGAAACACAGGGTTTATGTCTGGGGAAGCTTAGAGGGGCAAGTCTTTAACAATTACATTAGAGACAGGAAGGAACGTTCTGCTCATTCAGTGTCTGGGTGCCGAAGGCATTTCTCCAGCAGTGTAGAAAGATCTACTCCATCATTCTTATATAGATGGAAAAAATACTTGGATTTGGACAAATCTCGTTCCTACTCAACCTCTCCCCCACTCACTTGAAATGGCTTCGTGATGAATTTAGTGGCTGTGAAATGTGAAAAACTGACAGTGCCAGAGGACACGATGTGCTCACCAGACAAGTAAGGCTCCAAGGAATTTATCCAGAGCTCTTCATTAAAAAAATAATAATAGAAGAATTTAATTTATAAAAGGATAGAGTGAGAAAAGAAGAAAGAAAAAAGTGAGTAAGAATTTTAAAAAGTATATACTGTTGCATTACCATACATTGATATACAGATGCATATATTCTTCTTATCCTAATACACATATAATGGTCAATAACCTAATATATCCTGTGTAAACTCATTCCAAATATTACTGTATTTATACAAAGAAAGTCTGTGTTTATAAGCTATCCGTTCATATGTTGACAATGTTGTCATGTTGCCAAGCCACTGATTAAAGGGAATCATATCTCTATTTTGCCAGTTCATCAAGATCATTCATGATATTGGCCGCCATTAGGGCACGTATAATCCATTTTCGCTGTCCTGTTGTCAATTTCCATACAATGGGTATATAGCTCAAGACCAGGCTTCCTCAACCTCAGCCCTCCAAATGTTTTTGGCCTACAACTCCCATGATCCCTAGCTAGCAGGACCAGTGGTCAGGGATGATGGGAATTGTAGTCTCAAACCATCTGGAGGGCCGAGGTTGACGAAGCCTGTTCAAAACAATGTTCACCTCTGAAAATTTTAATTTTTTCCATAGTGTCTTGTTCATATAGTTCAGCACTTTCTCCCAAAACTTAGTAAGTGTAGGTCATAGTAAAAGAGTATGTTGCAAAGAAGCATTGTCCATATTACATCTCCAAAAAAGAGCTACATTAGATAGTCCTTTCTTATACAAATGTATTCTAAATAGTAGTTTCTGTAGTAGAAGTCTTAGTTTAAGGTCCATTGATACGTCTGATACTGAAGCCAAGACATTTTCCCACCATCTAGTAGGTAATAGTCAGTACTCTTTGTGACAGAAGCAGTATCAAGTTACAACAGCTAAAACTGCCCCAAGCCCAAACTATACTTCCTGGTTCCCTTTTCTTTTGTATATTAGGTTCAATGAAACAAGACCATAGGCTGTGCCCAACATTCTCTACTCCCTAGTGCAAGAGTCTTTTGAAGATGGCACAACAAAGGAATCCAATGCAACATTTGTGGGAGTGGAAGATTGTCCTTCTTGTATGACAGCTGATGCTTGTGGTTCGAGGACCTGACCCCCGCAGTGTGAAATGAATACACAAGGACACGTGATGTAAGGTTAATGGGCAAGGAAAGGCCACAACTTTATTGATTACAGCAGTGAAAAGGTATTGGCTTAGGCATTGGATCTCTAAAACAAGTGGGTTTATTCACCAGTAGGTGGAGCCTGTTGATGCTAATCCAACTATAGGCTCTCCCCTGATGTCACCGAGGGTCGTGCCATGGCCTCCCGCCAAGCAGGCATCGGACAGAAATACACGACCGCCAGATTCCTTTAACGGAATACCCAAAAATTGAAGGCATAGGCGATGGCCACACCTAGCCCTTCGACACACCACAACACATTATTCCAATGCCTAACCTACCCAGCAATACCACAAAAGTTGTGACGATTGCTACGAGGTAGGCGAAAAAACCAAAAAGCCTAATGCCAAATGGAAAAACTCCTACCAGCCCCCCCGGACAACCAGGGCGACCAACCTAAGGTCCATAGCAAGGCCAATGACCTAAGCCCTAACTCAAAGGGAGTGGAGGGTGGGTGACTCGCGACGAGACGACGGCGAAGAATGAGGCCGGGGAAAGGCTGGCGCTGCAGCAAAAGGCTGCTGAACACGCCCCCTCTGAGGCACCTGGTTGGGTGCCTGCCGAGGGGAGTGGGCGCCAGCCAGGTGAGGTGGAGGCAGGGGGCTGACGCCCCCTGCTAGGGGCGGTGCTCGGGCTCCCGCCCACAACCACTCCCCTCTCTTCCAGGGAGGAGAGTCTTTCTTGTGAAATTATCTTTGCTAATGTATTTGCGTCCTTCTTTGCACAACAGTGTTCCGGCAGTGCAACAAGGATACCGCCAACTGGCTTTCATTTAGTGCTAAAATAGATACAACCCCATGTTCTTCATGTTGGGGATTCCATTCCACCATTTGCCGTAGACATGGGATTGTTACATGTCACATGTCTGTTTACATTCCAGCATAGATTGCTGGCGTGAGCGGAACTTCCACTCCGTATTGCTTTTGTTTTTTGTCTCCCCCCGAGAAGACGGCAAGGAGAGATGCCATGTTTTCTTTGTCCTGGTTTATGTATAATAAATGTGTAGTTTAGTATGTGTCTACAGCCTCAAGCCTCTTCTGTTGCGCAGTTTACACTGCTGAGTAAAGTGTGCTCAAGTCTGCAAGCTTGAGTCACTGATGTACGACAGAGCAGAGGTCAAAGGCTGAGGGGAGACATTTCAGCTAGAGCCAAGCTAGCTGGCCTTTCGACCCCCTGATTCCGACACTTCATAGGGTGAATAAAGTCAAGGGCCAGTCACGGCTTTGAGGGAACTGCTGGCAAATTGGACCTCATCAATGAACTACCAATGGGCCATCTACTTGTGGCAGTGGGTATCTCTTCACCCTGGGGCAATGAAGTTATTTTAAAAGGTTGAGGGCCCCATATATAAGATGTCTCCTATTTTGGGGGACTCAAATTTAAGAAAATGGGGGGGGGGCGGCACAGAGTTGTTGAGCTTTTTTTAGGAGGGCGTTGCCAAAAATCGTTCACCCTCAAGCATCGCAAAATCCTCCTCCCGTCTGTCCCATCACTGGCAGAAGTTGACAATCGCCTGCCCAACTGCCACCCAATCAACACCCGTTCACGCAGCAACCAATAACATGCATAATAGCCACTGACAGCCACGGCAGCAACCAATCAAACATCCACCCTATGCACTACCCATGTATAAGACGACCCCCACTTTTTAGCATGACTTTTAAAGAAAAAAAACATAGCCTTATACATGGAAAAATACGGTATATATCCAGCTGTCCAGGGATGACACTGGAGTCTTGTCAGTTCCCTGAGGATTCTGGGTGTGGGTGCCAACCCTGACTCCTCAAAGAGTTTACCTCCTTCCCTGCCACTACTCTGCCCTCCCTTCACAAGGAAAAAAAGCCACCTTGTTCTTGAGAAGGAGGGAGTAACTAGCATTTGGGAGGGAGCTGTTGGAGACAAGAGAGGCGTCAAGGGAGCTGACACGTAGCACAGTTCGCAGAGCAGCGAGAGACAAGGCAGCACAAGCTAACTTACAGTTGGTCATTTTATTAAGCAATCAGAACAGAAAACGTACAGAGGACTCAGCTACATTGGTCAAAAAACTACATTTTGAATGTTTTATAAACATGCTGCTCTAAATGGCACCATAGAGGAAAATAATTTTCTATGCGATTTTTACGTAGTGTTCTTTTTTCCCTTTTGCTATAACAATTTAATTTCTGACTTATTTATAGCATTGTCCGTCCCCCCATGTGTAGAGATTCCTGAAACATCATACATACATCACAGAAGGGGGCTGTCTACAGCAGAGGATGCAATCTACAGCAGAAATCCTGTTTGCCCAGGATACCTGATAATGGTCACTGGTTGCTTTTCCTGGGCAGCCTGGCCATTCTTTTGTGATGGTTAATAGTTTAGTTCCTGAATCCAGGTCACAGGTTCACCTATTCATACACAAATATGCCCTTAAGACAAGCAAAGGCTTTCCCAATTTCTTTCTCCTTGCAAAGAAATATTTGAGGTCAATTTGAGAGAGTCAAAGTGGCTTCAGGATTGCTCTCCTGTACTATTTCAGACACGCAGTTTATGTACTTATGTATGTGTCTGCATTGTACATTTATATTTGAGACCTTAGAATTCTTATAACATTTGTTATACAGTGGTAAAAAGGTAAAGCTACAATCTAGACACACACTGTGTATCTGTAAGGTAAAGGTAAAGGGACCCCTGACCGTTAGGTCCAGTCGTGACCGACTCTGGGGTTGCGGCACTTATCTCGCTTTATTGGCCGAGGGAGCCAGCGTACAACTTCTGGGTCATGTGGCCAGCATGACTAAGCCGCTTCTGGCGAACCAGAGCAGCACACGGAAACGCCATTTACCTTCCCACCAGAGCAGTACCTATTTATCTCCTTGCACTTTGACGTGCTTTCGAGCTGCTAGGTTGGCAGGAGCAGGGACCGAGCAACGGGAGCTCACCCCGTGGCGGGGATTCAAACCACCAACCTTCTGATCGGCAAGCTCTAGGCTCTGTGGTTTAGACCACAGCGAAATACTTAATTCATTCCAGAGATCCATTCTTAACCTGAAACTGTTCTTAAACTGAGGTACCACTTTAGCCAATGGGCCCTCCTGGTGTCACCATGCTGCCGGAGCTCGATTTCTGTTCTCATCCTGAAGCAAAGTTCTTAACCTGAGGTACTATTTCTGGGTTAGCAGAACCTGAAGCATATGTAACCTGAAGCGTATGTAACCCAAGGTAGCACTGTATAGAAGTTGTTTTGAATGTGTTAGAGGGGATTGATTGAAAGGCAGTTTATACATCTACACATACATGAATGTTATATTAATAGTGAAAACAAGAATATTATTGGGCAGTGGTTTCTGTTTTTGGTTGCCCAAGGCTAGCTTCTTAGCCGATGGATAATTTCCCGGTTTTTCTGCTCTTATTACCTATCAGGAAAAGGCCATACCAAACATGCTGGTGAGTTTTCCAATAGATGGCTTGCGGGGGGAAGGCGATATTCATAAATATATAAAAAAAAACCAGCTGGAAGGGGAAAGCTGATTGAGTTTGACTTTTTAAAAACGTATTTGCATTTCCTACTGCGACTCCCCTGCTTTAATTGATGCTCAATCACAATAGTAGCATGCCTTCATATTGGTTTACAAAAGAGCTTAGCCATAATCGTGGCACAGAAAGCACAGAGGTAGACAATAAAAGCCGCTGCACTGAGGTCAGCCCATTTAATTTCCCTTTCAAATCCAATTGTTAGCCCGCTGTGCTTATTAAATACAAGCATACTGTCTGTGTTTGAATGCGCCGACTGCACCGTTCTGGCACTGTTTACCTGGTGCCTTTGCAATTAGAGGCACACATGTCTCTTCTCAGCTGGGCTGTATTTTTCGGACTCATACATAAACATGTACACAGGTGTGCGTTCTGTGCACACACAAAAACACTTACACACATGCATAATATGAATATATGTTTATAAAGATGTTTGGACTGGCTTGCAAATTGAGATATGGAGGTCGTGGGGGTTCTGTAGCAGCTACAGCCCCAAAATCTGATATGGAAGACGCTCCGTGTTATGTTAGAAAAACTTGAAAACCAGGCATTTGGGCATTAGTTAAAGCACTGCCAGCCCAGACAGGAAGCTGAAATGTGACTCTCCCTATAATCCAAGACACACTGATGCCAAAATACAGTATATAAGAAGGGGGATGCTCTTCCCATCACAATGGGGGATGGAGTTTGTGCCACCAAATTGCTAAAGTACTTTCAGAGCACCTTGAAATCTAGGAATTGAAAAGGGTTGAAGGGCAAAGAGCATACAAGAATAATTTATACTTTTCAGATATATACATTTCACTGATTTTACAATCTTTTTGACATTTTAGAACTTGACTTCCTTCCCCCCTCTTTCTGCGGTTCCTTCAATTTATTTTTAATATCTTCTGTATATCCAAATTAACTTAGGTAACTTGCTCATTTATTTATCTTCTTTAAATACATA
This sequence comes from Podarcis filfolensis, assembly GCF_964270895.1. Lineage (NCBI taxonomy): Eukaryota > Metazoa > Chordata > Lepidosauria > Squamata > Lacertidae > Podarcis > Podarcis filfolensis. Next base: position 14,920,503 of record NC_139604.1, read on the forward strand.
CTCCTATGTAATTGCAGGTTATTACAATAATCCTGCCAATGTTTTTATCTGTTTACAATTTATCTGCAAATATTCAATAAGCCATTTCCATTCTTTATAAAACGTTTGTTATCTTGGTTTCTTATTCTTGCGGTAAGTCTCGCCATTTCTGCATATTCCATAAGTTGTTGCACTCATTCTTCCTTTGCTGGGACTTCTTCTTCTTTCCACTTTTGGGCAAGTAGCATTCTTGCTGCTGTAGTCACATACATGAATAAGTTTCTATACAATTTAGGTAGTTCTGTCCCTATAATTCCCAAGAGAAAAGTTTCTGGGTCCCCCCCCCAAAAAAAACCCATTATTTTAAACATCTTTTTCATTTCATTGTATATCATTTCCCAGCAAGCTTTAACCTTACTACAAGACCACCACATATGATAAAAAGAACCTTCTTTCTCTTTACATTTCCAACACTCATTTGATTTAGATTTATACATTTTTGCCAGTTTACTCGGTGTTAGATACCATCGATATATCATTTTCATATAATTTTCTCTTAAACCATAACATGCAGTAAATTTTATATCCATATTCCACAATCTTTCCCATGCTTCCATGTCTATATTATGACCAATTTGTGTGCTGAGGTCCCCAAGTCACCCCAATAACTCACACATCACACATAATTTTTGGCATAATTTTTGGCTACAACTTTATTTAAATACATAACTGTGAGTGGTTGCTTAGGGATTGGTTCCAACTATCTGTCCCCCCGTCCAGGGACAGAACTGACTTCCGGATTCCAGCGAAAGCCAGTCAGGGAAAACAATAGGGGGGGAAAATGAAGCTGGGCACCAGACCCTCACCTCTCCCCGCATGCTCCCAGAGCCTTACACGGCCCAAGTCCAATACCAGGGACCTAGACAAAAGTATGGCAAGCCCCTGGATTCCTTTAACGGAATTCCCTCGCAACACCAGCATTGGAGGGGTAGGCACTTACCCCTCCACCAACCAATTTTTTAACCAATGCCTAACCACAAACCTTACAACTTGTGACGATTTGCTACGCAGTAGGCAAATGGCTCCAGCCAATCAGCCAAATGGACAAAATTCCTACCAGGCCTCTGCCCCAAAAGCAGGCGACCCCATGACAGGCATAGCAAGGTCAAGCGCAAAATCCCCAGTTCAGGGAGGGTGGGCAGGTGAGCCGGTGCACGCAGCAAAAGAGAAAGCCCAAAGCTGCGTGCCCAATATTTAAAACCTGTGAGCCCAACCCACAAATTGGTAACATCAAAATCTCCCAGAAACACAAGTACCCAATCACAGCCTGTGGCCATCCAAACTGATCAGCCCAGCAACAGTGGGGTGGCCTGCTAGACCCCACCGCAACATGTGCTCTCTATTAAGGAGAGCACACTACCTATTGTCCTGGGGAGCTTAGAATCATAGAACCACAGAATTGTACAGTTGGAAGGGACCCCAAGAGTCACCTTGTTTAACCCCCTGGAATGTAGGAATCTCAGCTAAAGCATCCATGTGGCTGAATCAGATCAAATGTCAGTATGCTGGGTGGTTGTGTTTTTTTGTTTTTTTTACAGCATCCAGGCAGAAGACTATTGGAAGTCCACAAGCAGAGCATAAAGGCAAAGCCCTCTGCTCAAGTGACTGGCATTCAGAGACGTGCTACTCTGATTTGGGGGGGACGGGACCAAAACATATAGCCATAATAATTATTAGTCCCTGTTAGCCTTAAAGGTTAAGGACTCCTGACAGTTAAGTCCAGTCGCAGACGACCCTGGGGTTGCAGCGCTCATCTCGCTTTACAGGCCAAGGGAATCGGAGTTTGTCCGCAGACAGTTTTTCCGGGTCATGTGGCCAGCATGACTAAGCCGCTTCTGGCGCAACAGAACACCGAAACCAGAGCAGCGCACGGAAACGGCGTTTACCTTCCCGCCACAGTGGTACCTATTTATCTACTTGCACTGGTGTGCCTTCAAACTGCTAGGTTGGCAGGAGCTGGGACAGAACAACAGGAGCTCACCCCGTCGCAGGGATTCGAACCGCCAACCTTCTGATCAGCAAGCCCAAGAGGCTCAGTGGTTTAGACCACAGCGCCACCCACGTCCCCTTAGCCTTAATCATCCGCAAATTTGAATGCAGGAATCATTGGTTAGGTCCAATCAGAAATTTCAATGCAAGGCAAGGGCGTCATGGGGGGGGGGAGGTGACAGCCCCAATTTTTTTTCAAAGAGAAGATAATGGGCTCCAACATATCTGAGTATGCTGGATGTTGACACTGGACCCCTGACAATATGCAGGGCTTTTAAAAATACATGTTTTCCCATTTACTCAAAGTGACATTTTTTTCTAGTTGATTCATATACGCCAATAACTTGTTTGCTTTGCTGTATGCTATAAATTCCACATTCTGAAAACTTTTTATTTTTATTTTTATTTTTTTGAAGTTCACTCTGTTTGGTGGATTAATTCCTCCCTGGGGTTTGTACACAATGAGGTCGTGATGCAAACTGCAGTTTCTAAGCATAACAATTGTTATCAAGCTAATAGCAGTTATTATTCTCTCTGTATCGACCTTTATTACTCAGAGATACAACAGGATTAGACTGAAGCAGAGCTCGATGGTAATCTATACAGAAGGTGTTCACATAAACGAAGGTGATTTGCATTTGGCTTTAAAGAAAACAAAATAGGAAATTACTCAAGAGTGCCTTAATGCTGTTTGCATTTTCTCTGGGCATCCATGTCTAGTCACACAGCAACTTCATACCCTCCAACTTTTCTCTGATGAAGATAGGGAAATCCTAAGGAAAAGCAGGGCATTCCAGGATCAAATCAGAAACCGGTATGGCTTCTGTAAAACCAGGACTGTTCCTGGAAAATAGGGACACTTGGAGGGCCTGCAGCTAGGCCTTAAAAAGGGTTAAAATAGGGGTGGGAAACCTGTGGCCCTCTAGAAGTTGGTAGACAGAATCGTAGAATCACAGTTCTAACAACAACAACAACTATTATTATTATTATTATTATTATTATTAATCATTATCATCATTATCATTATCATTATGGGTGGTTCCCAACAGAATATTAAAACCACAATATACAATCAAATATTAATAACTTCCCTAAACAGGGCTGCCTTCAGACGTCTTCTAAAAGTCAGATAGTTGATTATTTCCTTGACATCTGATGGGAGAGCATGCCATATACAGTGGTACCTCGGGTTACATACGCTTCAGGTTACATACGCTTCAGGTTACAGACTCCGCTAACCCAGAAATAGTACCTCAGGTTAAGAACTTTGCTTCAGGATGAGAACAGAAATTGTGCTCCGGCGGCGCAGCAGCAGCGGGAGGCCCCATTAGCTAAAGTAGTGCTTCAGGTTAAGAACAGTTTCAGGTTAAGAACGGACCTCCGGAACTAATTAAGTACATAACCAGAGGTGCCACTGTATATGGCTTTAAGAAACTTCTCAAAAATTGGTCAGACCAGCCCAAGGACTGTACAGCTTCTTTTCCCAAGGCCTTAGAAGCAACACTGGACTCGGCCACAGGTCCCTGGAACCCAACAAATCACATTGGGGAGTGTTTGCTCAGCTGTGTTTGAGCTGAGATTAGATCCCAGGATTTGGGACACAAATAGAGAAGCTAAAAGGACATTCTTTGTATCCACAGGCTCTTGTACATTTTGCACTGTAAAAGAGCTTTTAAGGGGAAAGGCATCTGACTGGGTTTCTTCCAACATATATAATAAAACATTAAACATATTTTTTTTTTAAAAAAATAAATCCCTATACAGGGCTGCCTTCAGGTGGCTCAGGGGTTGGATAACTCTATACTCTCCAGTGTTTCTCTGATGAAAATAAGGATGTTCTAAGGAAAAGCGGAATATTCCAGGATGAAATCAGAAGCTTGGATGGCTTCTGTAAATCCAAGGAAATAGGGGTACTTGGAGGGTCTGTTTTTATTAGGTTTCATGGTGTTAGATTGTATATGGGTGCATCTTTGGTGGAATGATCAGTTTGGGTTTTATCTGTACGCTGTCCTGATTAAATCCAGTTTTAAAAATATTTGAATAAATAAACAAAAAACATATATCCTTAGTAAGCAGCATTAATAGCAACAACAAATCATGCAACATCAATTGATGCATGATGCAATCATGCATCAATAGGAGTATAGCATCTAGATCAAGGGAAGTAATAGTGCCACTGTATTCTGCTCTGGTCAGACCTCACCTGGAGTACTGTGTCCATTTCTGGGCACCACAGTTCAAGAAGGACACTGACAAACTGGAACGTGTCCAGAGGAGGGCAACCAAAATGGTCAAAGGCCTGGAAACGATGCCTTATGAGGAACGGCTAAGGGAGCTGGGCATGTTTAGCCTGGAGAAGAGAAGGTTAAGGGGTGATATGATAGCCATGTTCAAATATATAAAAGGATGTCACATAGAGGAGGGAGAAAGGTTGTTTTCTGCTGCTCCAGAGAAGCGGACACGGAGCAATGGTTCCAAACTACAAGAAAGAAGATTCCACCTAAACATTACGAAGAACTTCCTGACAGTAAGAGCTGTTCGACAGTGGAATTTGCTGCCAAGGAACGTGGTGGAGTCTCCTTCTTTGGAGGTCTTTAAGCAGAGGCTTGACAACCATATGTCAGGAGTGCTCTGATGGTGTTTCCTGCTTGGCAGGGGGTTGGACTCGATGGCCCTTGTGGTCTCTTCCAACTCTATGATTCTATGATTCTATATTGATGAGATAACATGTTGTTGCACTGTCTCTGTAATAGGTCGGATTGATTTGTTCATTTTGCCTAGCCGTTTCTGTAGCCATATCCAAGTTTATTTTGCAGAAATCCTGGGTTCTGGAGCCTAATTTCTCCCCACTGAAACACTCCTGTTTAGAAGAAGATGTGCTTAGCAGAGGCAGGCAGACATTCAAGCTCTGCACATGTGTTTCAGCAATGAGAAAGTGCCAGACAGGGGGACCATTCAGACTTTAAAAGCTTTATGAAGCTTAACAAAAACAAGATTCAGACCATTCTTTACAGATTAAAAAAAAAAAAATCAAATACAACATGAACAAGTGGAGAGATGAGATACGCAACTGCTGCACACAGAATCCTAACTTTTTATTTTTATTTTTTGTTCCTTTCTATCATGGAGGATTTGAAGCGTTTCTGGTGGATAGGTGAGGGATGAAAAGGGAGTATAGCAGACATCACTTGATTCTACTGAAGATTTATTTGTATCACATAGAGAGAGAGAGAGAGTAATGAAAGCACCAAACAGTACTTCAAACAAGTTTTGGATCCTGTATAATGCTGTTAATCACTAAAAGAGTGTGTGTGGCTTTTTTTCATAGCTGAAATTCACTGGAACTCAGTTCTGGCACCTCTCAGGTGGGCGCCATTGCCATTATAAGAGAATTAAGGATGCGGGTGGTGCTGTGGTCTAAACCACTGAGCCTCTTGGGCTTGCTGATCAGAAAGTAGGTGGTTCGAATCCCTGCGATGGGGGCAAACTCCCATTGCTCTGTCCCAGCTCCTGCCAACCTAGCAGTTTGAAAGCACACCAGCGCAAGTAGATAAATAGGTACCGCTTCGGCAGGAAGGTAAATGGCATTTCCATGTGCTCTGGTTCTCGTCACAGTGTTCTGTTGCGCCAGAAGTGGTTTAGTCATGCTGGCCACATGACCCAGAAAGCTGTCTGCAGACAAACGCTTACTCCCTCAGCCTGAAATGAGATGAGAGCCACAACCCCGTGGCTGCCTTTGACTGGACTTAATCGTCCAGGGGTCCTTTACCTTTACCTTTTATTACATATGGAGTAGGGAATCATGCAGGAATTCAAGGCTTCAAGGCTTGCTTTGTGTAGCACCTTTTATTCTATAGTAAATGATTTATGCATATGATGCCTTTGGTTTATTATTCATTAAGCACAGTCCATTAGTTTCTCCTTCTCCCCCTATCTTTCTGATGGTACCTCCCACACACAAGCTGGCAAAATAGTTCAGGAGAAGTTGATAGAAAATTTGTAACACGACGAGACTTGAACTAGGCTGAAATTGTAAGAGAATATTCTCTTTGGGTTTCCCTTAAACTGTTGCAAAAGTTTGACACCCCCCCATACTTTTCCTGGAAAATTTTAGACAGATTGTTACCCATCCACCCACAAGGTGTGGTGGGGAACTTTGAGAGCAACAGCTGATGCAACCCAATATATTTTAATATTACTGAATGAAACAGTGGGTCCAGCCCCTTCTCCTCTCCGTCCTTCTATTTTTATCCTATTTATTTCCTTCCTTCACTGGTCTAAAGTAGAACATAATTTCAGAATTTCTTAGAAATAAATTTGACTTCCTGCTTTACAGCTCTTGGATAATTGTTCCCACACACCCTGAGAATATTCAAACATTTTCTAAGAACAACATAGCACGCTCTAGTCTAGGGCTGCCATACATTCAGGGTTTCCCAGACATATCCGGGATTTTGACTTTGAAAATTGCATCGGGGGGGGGGGGATTTCTAGTTCACAGCAAAATGTCTGGGAAAACTCGGACATATGGCAATGCAATTTTTATAAAAAAACTCCCAAAGTGGTGAAAATAAGCTCCAAAATGATTTGGGTCAGCATGCGTGTTGGGCGACTGTGGCTGAGGCGAGAGATAGGCTTCGCCGGGATGAGGGAGAGAGAAGGTATATGGGGTGGCAGCAGCGGGGTCTCGTAGAAAGGGGCTCTGGGGCACTGGAGGGCGAGAATAGGGAGGGATGTGTCTGGTCAAGCAGTGAATAACCCCCCTCCCCCACAGAAAATGATCCTCAGCTTTGCCAGGCTGAGGGAGAGAGAAGGCACTGTGACTGGGGCACCAGGCGCTCCCCCATGGCGGCTGCAGGGGAACCAAGGGGCAGGAGGTTCCTGAGGACTATGCCAAGGCAGAACCCGGGGAAGGGGGCACCCGCTCTGCGCCAGGCCAGGCCATCAAGCAAATCATGCCAGGGGAGATGGGGAGCTGGCCAGGAGTGGAGTGGGGGTTTGAGGGGGGTAGGAAAAAAGGAAAGTGTTTTCCCCCCAGTTGTCGAGTAGATGGGGGCTGCAGGAAGACGAGCCAGTCATTAGTGCGCAGCCAGGGAAGGGAATTTATGAGCAGTGTTATGATGTGCCCCCCCCCCCAGGCTCAAAAGCTCAACAACTTTTTCACTTTTTAAAATATGGCAACCTCACTCTAGTCCAACCCCCCTCAATGCAGGAATATGCTGCTGGATCAAACCTGCAACCTTTGTGTTATCAGCACCACGTTCTAACCAACTGAGCTAACATTCTCCCTTAGTTGTTATTTATTTCTATACCACTTTATGGGATGCGGGTGGGTTAAACCACAGAGCCTAGGACTTGCCAATCAGAAGGTCGGCAGTTCGAATCCCCGCGACGGGGTGAGCTCCCGTTGCTCGGTCCCTGCTCCTGCCAACCTAGCAGTTTGAAAGCACGTCAAAGTGCAAGTAGATAAATAGGTAGTGCTCCGGCGGGAAGGTAAATGGCATTTCCGTGCGCTGCTCTGGTTCGCCAGAAGTGGCTTAGTCATGCTGACCATGTCAGCTTCGCCTTTGAGCCAGTGCCAAAGACTGGGCTCAACCTCTTCAGCCCCGACTGGGCCAGGCAAGCTGGGAAAGCACTTCCAGAGACCTTCCACTGCAAGGAGCAGGTCTAAGTGCTGTGGACTCACAACTTAGAGCTGTGAGCACCAAACTCAGTCCCAAAAGTCAGCGGAGCACAGCAGAGTAAGAACCACACGAACGACAGCTCTGAAGTATAACTTCTTTTTATTCTCTACAGCTACTGCATAAACTAACTAAAGACCAGTCGGAGACGCTGGACTGCATGAGTGTTACAGCTGCTTGAGCAGTCACCTTATCTATATACAGATAACACTCAGACTCCTTTTGAAGTCAGGCTGGAGCGGAAGAAGCAATGAGCAAAATCCGCCCCCTCCTTTCCGAAACATTGTCAGCAGATTCTTGCAATGGGAGGGGTGAAACATCCTTCAGGCCACATGACCCGGAAGCTGTACGCCCGCACCCTCGGCCAGTAAAGTGAGATGAGCACCGCAACCCCAGAGTCAGTCACGACTGGACCTTTACCTTTACCATATTGCTTTATATTTTTAATAAAAATCTCAAAGTGGGTTACAACATATTAAATCAATCAATAAATAAAACAATAGCTGGGCAATGTTCCTCTGGCCTCATGAGGAGCTTGTTTAGTAGGGCTGGTGAGTCTGGGCCCAGCCCCCTAGGCCAGGTGGAAAAGACCTTGCAGGGAGAGGCCTTCATACCTCACAGCCGGGTGATGTTCCTCCAGCCTCATGAGGAGCCTCTTCAGTAGGGCTATGCTGTGTTACCATGCTGTTGCATCGTGGAGGCACACTCTTGCACCATTGCATGAGAAAAGAGAGCAAACAACGAAGCCAGAACATTTGTGATGTAACAAGTTACAGGGTTTCAGCAGAAAGTAACAGGGTGTGCGGCAGTAGGAAATGAAGCAGCATGTCTGACCTGAAACAGTATTGAAAGTTGGACCACATATAACCAGCCCAATACCATCATAATGACAAGACATCATGAATGCACAACACAAAGGATACTCGAAGAAGACTATTAGAAGTAGTAGTATTGTTTAGTTTTGAACATGGAATTTGTATCGTGATTTTCTTAATATTGAGGTATGCAACCCACTTAGAGATTTCTGTTGAAATGTGGAGCAGTATATAGATCAGGCAGGCAGTTAATTAAAGAAATAAATATTGTACATAAGCATTTGTATTAAAGTAGAGCCCATTTTCATATGATGTACCCTCTTATGATGAGCCAAGGAGCTGGGCTATGACACTGTTACAGTAGATTAAGCGTTTGACGCATGTATTTCATATATGAGATGTTTACACATTTTTCTTCATTCTGGGTTCATGCTTTTTTCTGTGTTGGGGTCATTAAAAGCAGGATAATGCTATTCACTGTGGCATGCCACTTGTGACAAATGACAGACATTTGACAAACGGGCACTCTGGCAAAAATGCAAGAACAGAAACATAAAACTTGTCTGCTTATTACACACAACTGTTCACCAAATCTCCATGTTTATAGGGTTTGGTCTAGAGAGAATACAGCCATTTAAGAAGAACCCGAAGTGCTGTCATTTGGAAAGGATGAGAAAAAGACTAGAGGAGCTCAGTAAGTATAAAGTCATATATAATTTTGAAGTTCTTTGCATTAAGATGCATGCTAGCATTTCCAGGTAACTTTGGGTTGTTGGGGAGATTTTGATGTTACCTTTTGGAGGGTTGGCCCGAGACTTATATATTGTTGGCACACAGCTTTTTCAGCCTCTTTTGCTGCATGCATCGCCCGCCCACCCTCCATAATTTAGGGCTGTTGCGTTTGACATTGCTGTGCCTGTCATGGGGTCGTCTGCCTTGGTGCAGGGGCCTGGTAGGAATTCTGTCCATCAGGCAGATTGGCTGGTGCCATTTGGTTTTTGCCTACTGCGTAGCAAATCGTCACAACTTGTAAGGTTGCGGTTAGGTATTGGTTAAAATTTGGTTGGTGGAGGGGTAAGGGTTGGCTATGCCTGCCCCTCCAATGCTGCTGCTGCAAGGGAATTCTGTTAAAGGAATCCAGGGCCTTGCCATTCTTTCATCCGCACCCCTGAATGGGGCTTAGGGCCATGCAAGCCCCTGGGAGCATGCGAGGAGGGGTGACGGTATGGTGCCCAGCCCCATTCTCTCCCCAATATTGTTCTCCCTTACTGACTGACTTTCGCTGGAATCTGGAAGTCAGTTCTGTCCAGGGGCGGGGACAAATGTTGTTGTTGTTGTTTAGTCGTTTAGTCGTGTCTGACTCTTTGTGACCCCATGGACCAGAGCATGCCAGGCACTCCTGTCTTCCACTGCCTCCCACAGTTTGGTCATACTCATGCTGTTAGCTTTGAGAACACTATCCAACCATCTCGTCCTCTGTCATCCCCTTCTCCCTGTGCCCTACATCTTTCCCAAAATCATTTTTTTTTTTTATAATATTTTTATTTTTCCATATAAACACAATATAACAAACATAAACATACAAAAACAAAAACAAAACAAAAAACATGTATCATTTCATATCCTAATTTCATATCCTATCTTCCCCGACTTCCTCATGCCTCCCCTTTCTGTATTCCAGATTCTTATCGATTGTTCAGCAAATCTTCCCTTATTTTAATTTAAATTTAGACTATTCTTCCTTATTCTCCTTGTCTTAACCATTGCTAATAGTAACCATTTACTTTCCAGTCCAACATCATTCTAACTTTCATTAACTTTGTGATATTTCTTTAAATAGTCCTTGAATTTTTTCCATTCTTCTTGCGCTGCTTCTCTTCCCTGGTTTCGGATTCTGCTCGTCATTTCTGCCAAGCCCATATAGTCTATCACCTTCATCTGCCATTCTTCCAGTGTGGGTAGTTCTTGCGTCTTCCAGTACTTCGCAATGAGTATTCTAGCTGCTGTTGTAGCATACATAAAGAAAGTTATATCCGTCTTTAACACCCCTTGGCCGACAATACCCAAGAGAAAGGCCTCTGGTTTCTTGGGGAAAGTATATTTAAATACCTTTTTAAGTTCATTATAGATCATTTCCCAGAATGCCTTAATCTTCGGGCAGGTCCACCAAAGATGAAAAAATGTACCTTCAGTTTCTTTACATTTCCAACATTTGTTATCAGGCACATGGTAAATCTTTGCAAGCTTGACTGGGGTTATGTACCACCTATATATCATTTTCATAATGTTTTCTCTTAAGGCATTACATGCCGTAAATTTTATCCCGGTGGTCCACAACTTTTCCCAATCAGCAAACAAGATATTATGACCAATGTCCTGAGCCCATTTAATCATGACCGATTTAACCGTTTCATCTTGTGTATTCCATTTCAGCAGCAAATTGTACATTTTGGACAAATTCTTAGTACTGGGTTCTAACAGTTCTGTCTCCAATTTTGATTTTTCCACCTGGAAGCCAATTTTACTGTCCAGTTTAAACGCTTCATTTATTTGATGGTAGTGGAACCAGTCTCTCACCTTCCCTTTTAATTTCTCAAAACTCTGCAATCTCAGTTTGTCCCCTTCCTTTTCCAAAATTTCCCAGTATCTTGGCCACTTGGACTCCATATTTAACTTTTTAACTGCCTTAGCTTCCATTGGCGACAGCCACCTTGGAGTTTTATTTTCCAGCAAGTCTTTATATCTGTCCCAGACATTTAATAGTGCTTTTCTGACAATATGATTTTTAAAACTTTTATGTGCTTTAACCTTGTCATACCACAAATATGCATGCCACCCAAAAATGTTATTAAAACCTTCCAAATCCAAAATGTCTGTGTTTTCAAGAAGTAGCCATTCTTTCAGCCAGCAGAAAGCTGCCGCTTCATAGTAAAGTTTAAAGTCTGGCAGGGCAAACCCCCCTCTTTCCTTTGAATCCGTTAGTATCTTAAATTTAATTCTGGGCTTTTTGCCCTGCCAGACAAATTTAGATATGTCTTTTTGCCACCTCTTGAAACAATCCATTTTATCAATTATTTGCAATGCTTGGAACAAAAACAACATTCTTGGCAATACATTCATCTTTATAGCTGCAATACGGCCTAACAAGGAAAGCTTTAAGTTGGACCAGATCTCCAAATCTTTTTTCACTTCTCTCCAAGTTTTTTTCATAATTATCTTTAAACAAATTCACATTTTTAGCTGTCATATTTATACCCAAATATTTCACTTTTTTAACCACAGTCAACCCTGTCTCATTCTGGAACCTTTCCTTTTCTATCTGTGTCAAATTTTTCTCCAAAACCTTTGTCTTAGACTTATTCAATTTAAATCCTGCCATTTGACCAAACTCTTGAATTATTTCCAAAACTCTTTTCGTGCTAGCTTCTGGCTCTTGCAATGTAAGTACTAAGTCATCTGCAAATGCTCTCAGTTTATATTGTTTAGCTCCGACCTGAATCCCTTTAACCAACTGGTCCCTCCTAATCATATTAAGCAAAACCTCCAGGACCGATATAAAAAGTCATCTCGTCCTCTGTCGTCCCCTTCTCCTTGTGCCCTCCATCTTTCCCAACATCAGGGTCTTTTCCAGGGAGTCTTCTCTTCTCATGAGGTGGCCAAAGTATTGGAGCCTCAGCTTCACGATCTGTCCTTCCAGTGAGCATTCAGGGCTGATTTCCTTCAGAATGGAGAGGTTTGATCTTCTTGCAGTCCATGGGACTCTCAAGAGTCTCCTCCAGCACCATAATTCAAAAGCATCAATTCTTTGGCGATCAGCCTTCTTTATGGTCCAGCTCTCACCTCCATACATCACTACTGGGAAAACCATAGCTTTAACTATACGGACCTTTGAAGGGGCGCGGACAGATAGTCATAACCAATGCCTAAGCAACCACTCACATTATGTATTTTAATAAAGTTGTGGCCAAAATTATGCCAAAAACCTTAAACAAAAATTCTGTGTGAATTGTCATTTATTTAGGGGGTGGCTTGGGGACCTTGACATGCAATTGTAAAGTATGGGTTGTCTTACTATTCATTTGTTGTATTTCCTTGGTGGTGAGAGAGGTTGGGGGTAGTTTAGGGTGTGGTTGATTGTCTTTGGTTGGCCGTGGTGAGAATTGTTTTTGTGTGTGATTGGGGTGTGAGTGTGTATTTTTGAATCAGTATAGCCAGATTGATTTGTATGCTGATTCTTGTCATTGTCTTGTTGGGCTGTGTATGTGACAAAGAGGAACCTAACTGGGGTGAGGGCGTCTTCTTCTATTTTTCCCCGTTTCAGTTTCAGTTTATTGGTTAGTTTTGCGAAGGATCCAGAAGGTTTGACCAACTAGCTGTACCCATGAAAAGCAAGAACATGAACACAACTGTGGTTGCGGTTTTTTGGGGGGGGGCGTTGCTGTTCATCTGGAGGCAGCTGTTGGCTTAGGGAGCAGGCAGATTACAGTGAAAAGTCTTTTGTTAGCTGTCAGGTGGAGACCAACCCTGGCCTCACCAACTATTTTTTGGCTGCACCTAGAGAACAGCAACTTGTTAAGCATACATAAGGAAAGTAAGCAAAGGTCCATGCCTCTGTGGTGCAGCCCCAAAAGTGCCACATTGACCCCTATACAGTGGAAAAGGGACGCGGGTGGCACTGTGGGTTAAATCACAGAGCCTAGGACTTGCCGGTCAGAAGGTCGGCGGTTCGAATCCCCACGACGGGGTGAGCTCCCGTTGCTCGGTCCCTGCTCCTGCCCACCTAGCAGTTCGAAAGCATGTCAAAGTGCAAGTAGATAAATAGGTACCACTCCTGCGGGAAGGTAAACAGCGTTTCCGTGTACTGCTCTGGTTCGCCAGAAGTGGCTTAGTCATGCTGGCCACATGACCCAGAAGCTGTATGCCGGCTCCCTCGGCCAGTAAAGCGAGATGAGTGCCGCAACCCAAGAGTCAGTCACGACTGGACCTAACGGTCAGGGGTCCCTTTACCTTTACCTTACAGATACACAGTGTGTGTCTAGATTATAGCTTACAAAAGTCACTGCTCGGTGATTGGCTGTCCCAACTATTTATTGTATCATAAGCAACCCATTTTTACCATATACCTTAACCCCCAACATTATCTTTTATGCATTTTTCATATGTTTGTTCTGCTTTTCTGGATGTTTTTCATATATATCATATATATATATATATATATATATATATATATATATATATATATGAATGAAATATATATATATGGATGAAATATATATATATGAATATATATATATATATATATATATATATATATATATATATATTCCAATTAGCAAAGTTCTCTTCCCCCTCCCTCTCTCTCTCACCTGCTGTTTTTTGCAAACTTTTAACTAAACATTTTGTCAACAAGAAAGTCACCTCGCAGGTCTTTCATCTTCCTCTTGCCATTTTATTTTGCCCTTTATCCGATTCTATCGAGAAATCTTAGTCCTAATGAAACTCTCGTGTGGAGCTGTCTTTTCAAATACAGCTCCCTAGGCGCCTTTGTGCTGGTAGACTGAGGAGTAGTCTAGTATGACAGCAATAAATTTGGACTCTGCTGCTTCAGTGATCTAGCCTTTTGTAGAATTCTTCTCTAGGGCTCTCTTAAAAGCTGTCACACATGTTCTTGCACCCCTGTTATGTACAGGATGATATGCAGCAGCTCTGATAAGCTTTAGTACGCTCAACCTTAAAAAACAGAAAGTGTCCCCATCTTGCAGATCCATCACTAAAGGTATTTGCTGAGATAGGTTAGAAATGTACTCATCCACAGTTTTATTACTCTGTGAGTAGAATTAATGCACACTGTGATTACAGCAGGATCCCTGTTAAATTATCCATCGTAACATTTGCTTCAGCAGTTTAGATGGAAAGATTCTAGGGCCTGGCTTCTGTTTAGGACACTCTGCAAAGTACTATATACGCTGAGGGCAGTGTAGACTATAGAGCAGGGGCAGGTTACCTCCAAGTACTGCTGGACTACAACTCCCATCATCCATCATCATTGGCCAAGCTTTCTGGGACTGATGGGAGTTGTGGTAGCAGTTGGTAGAGTATGAGACTTGTAATCTAAGGGTTGTGGGTTCACGTTCCATGTTGGGCAAGTCTGCTCCCCTCCCCCAGGGGGCGGTGTTGCAGGAGGGCACCAGGGCCATGCAGGGACCCGGCAGAGGGTGGGGGATGCCACCTGCGTCACTGGGACTCCCAGCCACTTCACGCCCCCCGGGCAGACCATTTAAACTGTGACACAGCCAGGGGGGTGCCCTCCTTTTCGTCTTCTGGTCGGATCTTCCAGCTCACCCTCTTTTTAAGCTCTAGCATGGCATGACCTTGGGAGACGGGTGGTGCTGTGGATTAAACCATAGAGCCTAGGACTTGCCGATCAGAAGGCCGGCAGTTCGAATCCCCGCAACGGGGTGAGCTCCCGTTGCTCGGTCCCTGCTCTTGCCAACCTAGCAGTTCGAAAGCACAAAGTGCAAGTAGATAAATAGGTACCGCTCCAGTGGGAAGGTAAACTGTGTTTCGTTGAGCTGCTCTGGTTTGACAGAAACGGCTTAGTCATGCTGGCCACATGACCTGGAAGCTGTACGCCAGCTCCCTCGGCCAGTAAAGCAAGATGAGCACCGCAACCCCAGAGTCGGCCACGACTGGACCTAATGGTCAGGGGTCCCTTTACCTTTACCTGTATGGCATGACCTTGCTATGGACATATGTCGACTGCCATATTGATGGTGCCGGGTAGGAATTTTCCCTACTTGGATAAATCAGCACCAGCAGTTTGGTCTTTGCCTACCTTGTAGCAATCGTCACAACTTTATGAGGTTAGGCACTGGTTAAGCTTTGTTTATGCGAGGGAAGGCTGTAGCCTCCGCCTGCCCCTCCTCATTAAGGGTATCCCATTAAAGGGATCCAGGCGTGTGGATCCTGTCCGAAGCCTGGGTGTGGGCTAGGGACATGCCAATACCCCATTGGTGACCCTGGGGGTGCCCCGATTTGATGTACCGGTGGTTTACCCTTATGAGACTCCTTGCAGACAGGCAGAAGTTAGGATATAGTCTGGTTTCGCCCAATGTCTAAGCCAAACCACTCACATCTGTAACCAATAAAGTTGTGGCCTATTTTATCCCATTAACCTAAATATTGACACAACCTTGATGGCAGAAAGTGAGGCGGAATTAAAGAACCTGTTAATGAGGGTGAAAGAGGAGAGCGCAAAATATGGTCTGAAGCTCAACATCAAAAAAACGAAGATCATGTCCACTGGGCCCATCACCTCCTGGCAAATAGAAGGGAAAGAAATGGAGGCAGTGAGAGATTTTACTTTCTTGGGCTCTATGATCACTGCAGATGGTGACAGCAGCCACGAAATTAAGAAACACCTGCTTCTTGGGAGAAAGGCGACGACAAACCTAGATAGCATCTTAAAAACCAGAGACATCACCTGGAAAGACTCCCTGGAAAAGACCCTGATTTTGGGAAAGATTGAGGGCACAGGGAGAAGGGGAGGACAGAGGACGAGATGGTTGGACAGTGTTCTTGAAGATACAAGCATGAGTGTGACCAAACTGCGGGAAGCAGTTGAAGACAGGAGGGCCTGGTGTGCTCTGGTCCATGGGGTCACGAACAGTCGGACACAACTAAACGAGTAAACAGCAACAACAACAACCTAAATATTCATGTCCGTGTGTTTATTATCTAAGGGGGCTGTGGGGCCCAGGGCCTCACCATGCAAAAGATGACCCTCATGGTCCCTTTCCACTCTACAATTCTATGATTCTATAATGCAAATTGACGATTTATTTTTGTTTATTGCATGGAACCCTTTGAGGATCATTTTCTAGATATTGTGACAATCACAGGAACATAGGAAGCTGCCTTCTTCTGATTCAGAATATTGGTCCCTCTAGCCTGGCATTGTCTACTGTGACTGGCAGCAACTGTCTGTAATTTCAGAAGAGGACCTTCCTGGCCTTACCTGGGAGATTGCACTTGGGACCTTCTGCATGCAAAGCAGATGCTCTGACACTGAACTACAGACCTTTGCCATTTTGAAGTCAGTTTGGCCATTGAAAATGTTGGCTCCATTGAAGTCCAGCAGGACAGATGAGTGAAGGAGCACCTCAACCCCTAAGCTTGGGGAGTTCCACTAGGCATCAGCAAAGAGAAGATGCTTGGACCTTTCAAAGATGGAAAGAAAAGAGTGAGATTCGTTTGTTGTACTTCCTACCCTGCTGAATCACTCTGATCCTTTCGCCCAAAGTGGTCCTCTCCCATCTGCACTGCTATGGGGCAAGACATAAACCCCGCTTGATGGAAGGAGAATGGGCAAAGTGACCAGCACTTCAACAGTGGACCTGGTCTTGGTAGATACTTTATGGACCACAGGGCTCAAGGAAGAGTTGCATTGCTCTGGTGCCCTTTATTGTGGGCTTCGCAAAGACATCCAGTGGGAAACAAGATGCTAGAATAAATAGACATTTGGACTGATCCGGTAGGGGTCTTCCTTCATTCTTAGTGTGAGGTTTTCTCTGGTCACTGCCAGTTACCTAGTTTGTACTATAGCATCAAGACTATTATTAGGAAAAGGCCTTCATGATGTCTATCATATTCAAAAGGAAAGAGCCATTTGTTACAGTTTGTTGATCCATACCCTTTCTTTCCAAAACTGAGAAACCATGTTTCAACCTTTCCTAGTTTTAGGCCTTTGCATTGTTACTTCTGAATAACGTTTGAGGATGGCAACTCTGTATTAATCACAACTATTTTTCCGGGCACACACCAGCACCAACATTTCTTTCTAAACTGCCTTTGTTCTAACAAAACACTTGCATTTGTGTTATCTTTCCTTCCAGCTTCTTTATGCAAGCGGGCCAAGGAAATCTCATAAAACAGAATGTTTTTCTGGATCGCGTCCCAGAGTATGAAAGACACTGAGGGAACACTAACTGGCGCCACGTCGCCTCACAGAAGTTAGAACAACTTCCTTATCAGCAACAACAGGATGAAATGGAATTGGGTGTTGGAGGGACTTCTAAAATGTCAAGAGGGCAGCAGATCACATTTAAGTTTGAACTTCCCCATTTCTCCATCTACAATGACGTCAAGGCAGTACGGGCAAATAAAAAATAGCACACACTTTATTGATCTTGTGTGCAGTGTACAAAAATGGCATTGTGGGTTCGTTCATATTTTGAAGCAGGAATGACTGACATGAAACTTCCATTTGAGTGTATTTTTTCACTCCAGAACCACCTCTCTATCTTGATAGCCATAGATGAACTTCTAAGACTAGTTCCGCCATGTAGTGGTCAGCTCAAGAGACAGGGTACCTTTATAGGGCAACATAGGTGCCAAATCCCTGCCCGAGCACCCACAAAATTCCCCATGAAAGGGCCAGGTACCCACAAATTTCAGTGCCAGAGCCATGCACAATGCATGGCACCACGGTCGCAGGGCCAAGCTGGCACTCTTACAGGGCAACTAACATCCGCTCACTTTGTTCATTTTACTGCCATGTAAAGGGGTGCACCATGTTAAGGGATCCGGGTGGCACTGTGGGTTAAACCACAGAGCCTAGGACTTGATGATCAGAAGGTCGGCGTAGTCATGCAGGCCACATGACCCGGAAGCTGTACGCTGGCTCCCTCGGCCAATAAAGCGAGACAAGCACTGCAACCCCAGAGTCAGCCACGACTGGACCTAATGGTCAGGGGTCCCTTTTCCTTTTCAAAGGGCTGGTCAAGCACCAAAATCTTTTTATGAACACCTTACTGTGGGGTTTGTTTGTTTTTTTAAATAGTTTTTATTGAAGGTTTTCTTGTGTTACAATTTTTTTTTAAAAAAAAGAGAGGAAAAGTTCAAATAGGGTTCTACTTTCAATTCATAGAATCTTTCTCACAGTTCATTTAGATTTGGTATGAGACATCTTGCAGTTGGAGATTATGTTCAGTTGGTTGCAGTGTGGCTTGTTTTCATGTGGATGAACCACTTTTCTTACTGGTTTTCTTGAGCAAGTGAGAATAATACAGGTTATAGAAACATGACTCATGGCTGTCGTATTGCTCATAGAGGACTGAAAGGTAGTTCTAAGATAGTTTGCTGCCTAAGGCGAATTACAAGATGCTCCTTCCACACTCCGCAATTCCATGTATTGAAGTTGGCTAGGCTTGCTATGGAATCTTATTTCATTGCTGGCAATGGGATAACATCTCCCAATAATGCTGAAGGAGCTTAGAGGTGCACAGCAGGGTGTGCAGAAAACACAGCTAAGATTTTCATAAAGCAGAATTTTATTTCACACATTTAAGCAACTGAAAGGCATTTAATATGCCTTGGCTGCCCTTTCTTGTTCTGTCCCTGTCTAACTCCTAGTTTGAATCACATGGTGGGGGGGGGGAGAGAATATTGTGCTGCTGTTATTTCTTTTTTTAAGATCACTGAATGCAAAACAGCATCCCTGGATGATTACATATGGGAAGAATTTAGGGCACAGTGGGTGGCTCCTGAAAAATATGCTGTGCAGTAGGTCAGACTGTCTTGATAGACTGAGGAAAAAGTAAAATGTTCCACAGAAAGAAGACAAGCAACCTGGAATGAGAGGGAAAATGCCACCACCTCTCATTTTGCAAGTGAAACAAATTATATAAGAATGGAGACAAAAATGCAATAGATTTAGACTGAATTTATAGGTTTAGATAAATTTAAAGGTAAAGGTAAAGGACCAGCGGACGGTTAAGTCCAGTCAAAGGCGACTATTGGGTTGCAGCGCTCATCTCACTTTCTTTTTTTTTAATAATTATATTTTATTAATTTTCCATCAAAAAAAAAAAAATACAAATCACACCACATTACAACTTCTACAAATTTTCTCATTTTTAGACTTCCCTCAGCCTCTCTGCCAATCCGAATTAAATTTTTTAATTACACATTTCCAAATTTTGCTATTGCCTTTATGCCTACCCCCCCACTTCTATTTTCCTTTTTTGCAATATTTCTTATGTTATTACAGAGCTTCTTTAAATGCCACTAATGTTATTTCATTATCACTTATACATTCCCAATACTCGACTAGCTTTCTCCAGTCCTCGATGAACTTTTGATCTCGTAGATATCTGATCTTCACGGTCAGTTTATCAAGTTCTGCATAGTCCATCAACTTCATTCTCCACTCCTCCAATGTTGGTACTTGTTCCTGTTTCCATTTCTGGGCCAGTAATATTCTTGCCGCTGTTACTGCATATTGGAAAAGTTTATGATCCTTTCTATTTATTTCATTTCCAACGATTCCTAAGAGAAAGGCCTCTTGTTTCTTAACAAATGTATATTTCAACATTTTTTTCAGTTCATTATATATCAACTCCCAGAAGCTTTTCACTTTCTTACATTCCCACCACATATGGTAAAATGTACCATCCTTTTCTTTACATTTCCAACACTTCTTACATGTTTTATACATTTTTGCAAGTTTTACTGGTGTAATATACCATCTATATATCATTTTCATAACATTTTCCTTTAATGCAGTACATGCAGTAAATTTAATACTTTCATTCCATAATTTTATCTAATCATTAAATTGTATATTATGACCAATATCTCTGGCCCATTGTATCATAACTGATTTAACTTCTTCATCCTTTGTATGCCGTTCCAACAATATCTTATAGATTTTAGATAAAATTTTATATTCATTATTTATTATTTCTAATTGAAATTTGGAATCTTTCTCTACATATCCATATTCTTTGAGATCTTTTTTAAACATTTCATTTATTTGAAAGTAATGCAACCAGTCATATACCAACTCTTTTACTTCTTCATAGGGTTTCATTTTCCATTTCCCCCCTTCTTTAACAATCAAATTTCCATATGTAATCCAATTCTTTCTCATATTAATGCGCTCATCTCAATTTCAGGCCGAGGGAGCCGGCGTTTGTCCACAGACAGCTTTCTGGGTCATGTGGCCAGCATGACTAAGCCACTTCTGGCACAACAGAACACCGTGATGGAAACCAGAGCAGCACATGGAAAAGCCGTTTACCATCCTGCCGCAGCGATACCTATTTATCTACTTGCACTGGTGTGCTTTCGAACTGCTGGTTAGCAGGACCTGGGACAGAGCAACAGGAGCTCACCCCATCGTGCGCATTTCGAACTGCCGACCTTCCGATCAGCTAGCCCCAGAGGCTCAGTGGTTTAGACCACAGCAACACTCACTCCCTTTTATATCTTTTATGGGTTTATGGAGTGCTGGTGTAGTAAGTCACAGGTAAGGGGTGCTTATACATGATGGTTATAATAAGATCATAGCTATATTCAGGCATTCAAAGGGAATGCATAGAAAGGGTAGCGAGGCTGTGTACACACATCCCACCTCCAATATCCCCATCCGCAAAGGAGGCTTTCCTCCACTAAGTGAGAAAGTCTGACATAGCATCCAACTGCCTTCAACTTAATGTGTGTGGACCTTCAGACTTTCCTGCACAATGCAAGCAGGGCAGGGCAACACACATGGGATCGGAGGCTTGAGGAGGAAGCAGGACAATGACCTGCACACTTCCTACTCACCCACCACATGTTGCTTGGATGTCTGAATATCAAACTAGACAAGTAATCCCTCTCTACAGCCTGAGAGACTTCATCAGGCAAGGCCTCCTTCCACTTTCCTTGCCCCACCCTCCAGCCCTAGGAGTCCTCATAAGGGAGCTGTACTTGGAGGAAGAACTGTGAGGGGAGAGATTTCATCAGGCAAGGCCTTCTTCCACCTGCCTTGCCTCACTCTCCAGTCTCTGCTTCTCAATTTGTATTGTATTATTTTATGCACTGTGCCTTGTCGTTATTTCATTGATTGTAGTTTATTTATTGTAATTGTTAAGAGTAGATTTCTGTTCAATTTTTATATGCTGATATTTAATATTATTCTACACTATTTTAATGATGGTTGAATGGTACAGTGGTACCTCTGGTTACGAACTTAATTCGTTCCAGAGGTCAGTTCTTAACCTGAAACCGTTCTTAACCTGAGGTACCACTTTCGCTAATGGGGCCTCCTGCTGCTGCCGCGCCACCGCCGCATGATTTCTGTTCTCATCCTGATGTAAAGTTCTTAACCTGAGGTACTACTTCCAAGTTAGCAGAGTCTGTATCCCGAAGGGTTTGTAACCCGAGGTGTTTGTAACCCGAGGTACCACTATACTTTATTTGATGTAGGCTTATTATTTTAAAGTTATGCTTTATTATCTCATTTTTGTATTGCATTAGATGGTTATAAGGTGTACATTCTTTGTTTCTTCAGCTTGTAAACCGCCTTGGGTATTGTAAGATAGAAAGACGGTATACAAATTAAAAGTGATGATGATGATGATGTAATCTGTTCTGACTTGAGAAGCACCCCAAAGCTTGGATCTTTCAATCCTTGCTACTTTTAATTGGAGAGTCAGCAACCGAACCTGATACTTCTATGTTCCATTTTACCCATTTCTATATTTTTAGAATTCTATAAGGCATTGTTCAAAAGAAAAGATTTCTGATTAAGCCAACTCTTACCCACCGCTTCTCTGCTGCAAATCACCCTTTCTCACTGCTTCTGCCTGTAGCAGAAGCCATCAAGATTTTGACCATTTGCCCAAAGACTGAGCAATCTTGCATCCCTTTCAAAAAGCAAGATGCTTAGACTGGTAAGCTGTAAAAATGAGTGTTTGAATTTGACCAGGACATTGAGGATAATACCCTCCAATTTTACAAAATGTGACAAGATCATGAGCAACCATGGAATTTTCACGCTTTTTCATCTCACCTGAAAGTGGTACCTCTAATACAACAGCGGCTCAAACACTGTTCTTGTTCTGCTTTTTAAGTGCTGAAATGGTCAGACCATTCTTTCCCCCAGTACCTATAAGGCCTGTTACACTTTCAGTTCAAGCAGTTGAACATGAGCGAGTTCAAAACTGGAAGTGATGGATATTTTAAGCAAAATCCATCTAACGTAATTGGACACCTGGTTCTTCCATGGACCACAAAGTCTTCTTCATTGGTTACATAAAGAAGTCATCCTCACTGCTGAAATTCAGGTGTGGATGGAGGAGGGTGGAAGTTAAAAGAACATCAGATACTGAAGCTTTGCTCAATTCCTTTGCAATAAGTGATGAACTAGTTTGTTTGCCATCTAAGGAGGATGAGGCCCTGCCAGGCAATTAAGCTCAGTTTTAAAAAAACAAGTCCAAGGTCTAAAATATTTATTTATTTAGTTTAAGTATTACTTTGCTATTTATTGTTTGCCATCCCAAGTTCCTTTGGTAACAGAATAGAAATTTATGTATTTATTTAATTGATGTACCTACCTACACTAGCTGTTTGTTTTTTAGTTGTAGCTCTCGTATTGTTTCAAAGCTATTAGTTCAGCTAAGCTTCTGCTAAGAAAGAAATGGAGCTTCTCTATACTGAGTCAGTAATGACACAGTTGTGTCTATATCACCTCAGAGGTAAGTATACGTCAAGGGTCCTCAAACTTTTTCACAGGCTCACTGTCCTTCAGACAGGTTCACTGTCCCTCAGACCTTGTGGGGGACCGGACTATATTTTAGAGAGAAAAAAATGAATGAATTTCTATGCGCCAGAGGCATAGGAAGGTCAGGTGGTACCTGGTGTGGAAAATTTCTTGTCACCCCCCTCCCCGAACACACATTGATTTTATTTATTTTTTTGCCTGCAAAAATGGTTTTATGTTATTCCATATTTTCTTACAAAGGAATAATAATAAATAATAATAATAAACTTTTATTTATATCCTGCCCTCCCTGGCCAAAGTCAGGATCAGGGCAGCTAACATCAGATACATAACATTGGTATAAAATCAAACAATAAGTAAATTACCTCCTAAAAACATGTCAAAATCAAATTAAAGTCTAATTAGATGGCTTTCTGCCGGGTTAGGGTTGGGAACAGTTAGTGCTCCATTGAACTGAAATTTCAGCCTTCACGACAAAGGAAAATGGCCAAGTAAACAGCTAGTTTTGTGGAGGGAGGGGGGGTCAAGATATTAACTGATATGCATGAAATGTCATATATAGCTATATACAGTGGTACCTCAGGTTAAGTACTTAATTCGTTCCGGAGGTCTGTTCTTAACCTGAAACTGTTCTTAACCTGAAGCACCACTTTAGCTAATGGGGCCTCCCGCTGCCGCCGCGCTGCTGGAGCACGATTTCTGTTCTCATCCTGAAGCAAAGTTCTTAACTTGAAGCACTATTTCTGGGTTAGCGGAGTCTGTAACCTGAAGCGTATGTAACCTGAAGCGTATGTAACCTGAAGCGTATGTAACCTGAGGTACCACTGTAATCCCTAGTGTAGTAAGATAAGACATTTGGAGCAGGCATTTTCAAAAAAAAATAAATTTATGAACCGTCCTAGTAGGGCAGCAATTGTTCCTTGATCATTTGTCACCCCCCTCCATGATGGCACCCGGGGCAACCTGCCCCCCTGCCCCCATTCCTAAGCCCCTGCACTGCATATATTGTATTTGCTGGAACCAGTCAAAGCCCAGCCCCCTTCCATTTGGCTCTAGGCAGGGTGGGAGAAGCCAGGAGGAGGGAGGGAGGAGGTGCCGCCGCCGGGTGAGGGAGAGGGAAAGAACGTGCAAGCTGGTGCAGCCCGAACGAACAGATCCATGCTGATTCCTCCCCCCCCCTAAAATTTTATTGATTTTCCACATTTATCACAAAAATGAGATAACAAAACACACAACAAAGAAAAACACATTACACTACAATAAACTAAACACAAAGAAAAATTGTTTCTTCAAATACCTAATTCTCATTACATTAATAACTGACTTCCTCGAATCCCCTCTAACTGAATTTCATTATGTCACTTGTATAACAGTTCTCCAAATTCATATTTCTAATAATATTAACTCCTTTCATTTACTAACCTCTTCTCCTTTATTAATATTTTAATCCTTAATATTTACTACCACACATTCTTATTCTACTCCCAAGCCTATTTATTATTTCCAAGAATTTTCTATTTATCTTATATCACAACATTTAGCTTTAAATTTCTTCCAATCCTCTTGTATCTCCTCTTCTTTCTGGTCACGGATTCTTCCAGCCAGGTCGGCCAGCTCCAAAAAGTCCAACACCTTCATCTGCCATTCTTCTATTGTTGGTATTTCTTGTGATTTCTAGTTTTTGGCTAATAAGAGTCTTGCCGCTGTAGTGGAATACAAAAACAGTTTAACATCTTTTGGGGGCAATTCCAGTCCTATTATTCCAAGTAGAAAGGCTTCTGGTTTCTTAATAAATGTATTTTTCAACATTTTTTTCAACTCATTATAAATATTTTCCCAGAAGTCTTTCACCTTAGGACACGTCTGCCATATATGATAAAAAGTACCTTCTTTGATCCACACCGATTCCTGGACCGTATGCAGGCTGGATTCAGAAGGCTATTGGGCCGGATCCGGCCTCCGGGCCTTAGTTTGCCATCCCATGGTATACACAGCAGGTTCGAGCTGCATTCTGTCTTGGGCAAACTTCCAAGCACTACATGTTAAGGTAAAGGGACCCCTGACCATTAGGTCCAGTCGTGACCGACTCTGGACTTGCGGTGCTCATCTCGCTTTATTGGCCAAGGGAGCCGGTGTACAGCTTCCGTGTCATGTGGCCAGCATGACTAAATCACTTCTGGCAAACCAGAGCAGCGCACGGAAACGCCGTTTACCTTCCCGCCAGAGTGGTACCTATTTATCTACTTGCACTTTGACTTGCTTTCGAACTGCTAGGTTGGCAGGAGCAGCGACCGAGCAATGGGAGCTCACCCCATTGCGGGGATTTGAACCGCCAACCTTCTGATCGGCAAGTCCATAGGCTCTGTGGTTTAACCCACAGCGCCACCCATGTCCCTAAGCACTACATGTTAGGAGTGGGCAAATCTAGGGGCAAAAGTGGGTGGAGTATTGCATGCAGCTCTTCCCTTTGCACAATTGGCAAATTTCAGCCAGTCGTGCCACAGGTTTCTATGCACACATCTCCTCCATGCTAACCAAAAGGCACAGTTCAAAGAAATATTCCGGATAAGTAAAAACACTCAAGCAAGGCGTGGGGCAGGGCTTATGTGTGGTGTGGTCAGGAGAGAGTGGGTGTGGCCTGGGAAGGAGTCTCAAAGACTAAGGCCGCTGAGCCTTAGATTTCATCACCCCTCGTGCGTAGGGTTAAAATCCACAATTCCGGATACACTTGCCTGAGAGTAAGCCCACTTGAACTCAGTGAGGCTTATTTTGTGCAGGAGTGCCAGCTTGGCAGCACAACTATGCGTCCCTGGGGCCATGGGTGCCATGCAGAGTGCATGGCCTTGGCACCAAAATTTGTGGCTGCCCGGCCTTTTAATGGGGAATTTTGTGGGTGCTCAGGCACGCAGGGCCCCAGGGAGTTGGCACCTACGTTTCCGTGTATAGCATATGCATAGAATTGCACTACAAATACATAACATGCTGTTTTTTTATAGGTTTATAGATTAACTGGAGTCACTTGCTTCGGCCTATCTATCACAGATTATCAGTATTCAGTACAGCAATCACAGCTATTTCTAGACAGACAGCATAGTCAATCTCCATATCTGAAGAAAAAATATGTAAATGCATTCACTTTGTTTTGAAAAATAAGCAATGCAATGGCGGCTTGCGCGCGCGCACACACACACACACAGAGAGAGAGCCCTGTCCTTTGCATCTAGCAAGCTGCTGCAAGGTGGAAAACAAAACAGTAAAATATAATATTAAGAACAAGGATTGTTGCTGTATGATTTTAAGCCCTTGAGGTATTTCGAATATACGTTCGGGAAGCTTTGCTTCTCAGCAGGTGAGAGCACTGGAGGACAAGATTATAGTGTGGCTTAAGCAACAGCAATGCTTGTAAATGTGTGTTGTGAAACGGAAATTGTGTGACCTCACTGCACCTCACATAACAATAATGCATCAGTGTGTTCAGTAACGATCGTAATAGCCAAGGCGGTAGATTTGTCATGATTCTATAAATGTTGGTAATTTTCAAAGAAAAAGAAAGTAAGGAGGCTGCCATGGATTTTTGACATCTGTTGAGTGTTTGTGTGTGGTTGTGAGCAGTTGCGCGGGTGACTCGGTCTATTGCAGGGGGCTGGACCAAATGACCCTGGTGGCCCCTTCCAACTCTACAATTCTATGGTACTGTGAAATAAGAAGACCCCTGCATTTGTCACTGCCTCATCCAATGAGATTTCCAGCAAGGGTCAGGGGG